>NW_004955425.1:14253159-14267712 GCF_000276665.1 Chinchilla lanigera | reverse complement strand
CTCAAACGGAGATCAAGGCCAGTCTGAACAGCACAATGAAACCATGTCTCAAAAAGACAAAAAAAAAAAAAAAAAAAAAAAAAAAAAAAAAAGGAAGCAAACCCAACAAATTAAATGCTAGAAAGGGAAAATAATAAAGCTTTATAAAATTTTACCAAATCCTTTCACACTACTGTACTTCTGCTGTTCAGCAGTAAGCAAGAAAATTAAAAGCAACTACAAGCTGTTTTACTAACCAGTCTTAAATTTCATTTGGAGTCAGCACAGAGAAATATTATTTTTGAAGGTCCATGACTGAGAAGGACTAGAAAATATAGTTAATAAAAAGCAGGAGAGAACTGCAGCCCAATGTTTGCAGCTCCGAGAAAGGAAATGCACAGTAGCATTCACAATAATGTCTAGTGATTCACACGGCACAGAGACACAAAAACTGTGCAGCTGGATGACAGCATCTCAGTTCAGGTTCTTGCTCTGCAACGTGGCATATGTAAGGAGCACACGGAGTCCTGTTGGAAGAGTTACAGCGCAGAAGGAATTTTAATTCAGAAGGCTCAAGTTGAAGTCATGAGTCATCTTCTCCACCTCAGTAAAAATTTTGGTATACTCTTTATTGATTAAAATGAATATTTGTGAAAGAAGGAAAGAAAGAAGGATGAAGGGAGGGGAAAGATGGAAGGAAGAAGTAAGGAAGGAAAGCAGGTGAGAAGAGGGAGGAAGAATTTAAGCAGACTGACGCATTCACTTGCAAAAACTTAATCTAACCATATTTTGTACCAACGTGAAAAAGGCTTGCTCACTTTTATAATGCCTTTTAAGAATAAAAAAAGGCTTCTTTTAATATTCCCTTAACTATGCTATAAATATAACCATACCACAAATCCATGCACTCTTTTGGTTGCAAGAAGCCTGTCCAAAAGTTCAACATGCATAACTCTGAAAAGCAACGTTATATGCAAATGCCAAGATGTTGGCCAGAGCCACCTGCCCTGTAGGGTCCTAGCTGTGAAACTAAATCCCTCCTCCCATACCTCCAGAGTCTTTGTGCACTTTAAGTCACTCGTGACCTTCTAGAACCTACAGAAGAAGGTATGGGCCAACGAGTTCCTCCAGGGCCTCAACCTGACTTTCTTCACTAGCCTTATTTTTTACTGCTTTTTATACACAGCACCACTTCAAGCTTCCTGCATATGCATTTTTATCTTATACACTATGGTTTTGTTCACAATACAAAATATATTCTCAGTTTTTACCTGTTCTTTCTTTTCTCTCTGTCTCTTCAGCCTAAAAAGTCTATCCATCATTCAAAACAACACCTAACCCATCAATTCCACTTCTAGGTACATAGCCAAAGAAGACAAAGATCCATTCACACAAAAATTTGTACATCAATGTTCACAGCAGCATTACTCATAGTGGTCCAAAAGTGAAAACAAGCCAACAGTTCATCAATTGATAAACAGACAAATAAAACACAGTACATCTGTGTAATGGAATATTATTCGGTAATAAAAAAGAATAAAGCGCTGACATATGCCACAACGTGCATGACTCTTGAAAATCTTACATTAAGTGAAAGAAGGTGATCACCGTGTACCTCATATTGTATGATTCTGCTTATGCTAAGTGACCAGAACAGGCAGCTCTACAGCAACGGTGCATTAGTGGTTGGCTAGGACTACCTGGAGAGAAATGGGAGGTGGCTCTGCCAGTGGGCACAGTGTTATTTCTTATGTTGATGGAAACATTCTAAAATTGACTTTGGTGATGCCTGCACTGCTTTATGAATACACAAGGATCCATTAAAGTGCACACTTTAACGAGCAAATTCTACTGTATATAAATTCTGTGTCAACAGAGCTTTGATGGAAAACAGTGCTCAGCTATCCCCTGCCAACTCTGGAGGAATTTCTCTGACTACCCCCTGCATGGTCTCTAATTCCATCCTCTGACTACTTCTATCTTTGGCACATGAATTTTGTTTTGTCCTTTGAGATAAGGTCTCTCTGTGTGGGCTAGGCTGGCCTTGAATTCCCCATGTGGCCCAGGTGTCCTCAAACTCATGACCCTCCTGGCTCAGCCTCCTGAATGCTGGGGTTATAAGCATATGCAACCACATCAGGCTTGGCACTTGAATTTCATCACAGATTTATTAAAATAACAGCTGGAATTTTTCCAAGTACACTATACCCAGTATCCTACCTAATGCTGTCAAAAAACCTGTGAGCTAAGTCATACACTGATGTGCAATTGCTCACAATTTTCACTGCATTTTCATTTATGTAAGTATTTTTTTGTGGGGTTTTTTTGTTGTTGTTTTCTTGGGGTTTTTTTTGGTACCAGGAATCGAACTCATGCCCTCCTGCTTGCTAGTCAGGCGCTGTGCTGCTGAGCTATACCCCTGTCTTGCACTTTCATTTAACAAGACTGTTTCCTTTGAAGAAGTTACACACAAATGGTCCACAGTTCTAATATGACTCAGTGGAAATTTTTTTGTTTATTCCAAAGTTACAGTATCTTTATTTTATTTTATTTACTTTTTGGTACCAGAAATCAAACTCAGGACTGCACACTTGCCAGGCAGGCGGTATGCCACTGAGCTATATCCCTGGCCCTACAGAATCTTTAAAAACTGTAAATTAGCTAACAGTATCTTAAAGTCAGAAGAGTTTATATAAGTTAATTTTCTTAGGCTGTCTTGACAATTGAAGAGAATCTGATAATATTTAACCAAAACCTTTACGTCCGGGAGCCCTTTCCAGTTCACCGCAGTCCTTGTTACTCCCCATTGTCTTGTGTCCAGCTCCTTTACTAATTTATGCTCCCTGCCTAAGAGAGCACAGCAGAGCACCCAGCCAGCCACTGTCCCTGGGCAAGGACTGTGTCTTAGTCATCTCTGCTTCTCTAGCACCCCGATAGTACCCGATAAGTAGGATAGGCATAGCAAATCACTGAACTCTTACACCTTCAATACTATAGGTGAACTGTGTTTTGGTGCATGTTCTCAATCTTTCTCCCCACCACCCCTTCATTTTGCCAGGTGATAAATCCCCAGGCTACAGCCCTGTGCTGGGTCTATGTTAGTCAGCTTTCTATGGCTATAGCAAAACAGCAGAGATAATCAACTTATAAAGAGAAAAGATTTCCTTGGACTCAGAGTTTTGGGAGGTTTCAGTCCATGATCCATTGGCTCTGTTGCTCTGGGGCCCCTGGCAAGGCAGCACATCTAGGCAGCAAGCAGTAGAGCAAAGCCACTCAATTCATGACCAGGAAGCAAAGAAAAGTGAGGAGGGACCAGAGTCCCACAGTTGTGTTCAAGCCTCCTCCCAGAAGATGTGCTGTGGTACTCCAGCTCCTAAAGATCCTGCCACTTCCTGAGAGCATCACCCTGCACATCAAGCCCTGAACATACAGACATTTAGGGGAATTCAAACTCCAGCTGCAACAGGGCCCTTGGATCAAATCAGTTCAATGGTTTTTTACCAAACCCTGGCTTTCCCAACAAAAACCTTTAGCAAATAGTACCAAATATAATCAACAACATGAATTGGGGCAGCGATTACAGAGTACAGATTACTGTCACTGTCCCAAGGTAGTAAGCTTTAGGCAAAATACATGTACATGAACAAAACTGAGTAATATTTAATTATCCAGTGTGGGCCAGTCTGATTCATCTGAAAATGAACTGAGAGCTTTTTTTAAAGGTATATTTTTCCAAGCAAAGTAGCAGCATAAATGGGCTTTGCAGAGGTTTGTTTAATTTAGCAGAAAAAAAATAAAGCTTTATTGAATAATACTGTTTACATAAAAATTGTACCAGTTAAAATGAATCTTCAGTTTCTTAAAATACTGCCAAAAGACCTCTTGAATCATTTTCTTGATACCGACTCTAACTTCACTGACTGCGTACTAAAAGCTAAACCAGCTCTCTACCAATGCCCAATGGTTCAGAAAATTAGCCCACTTTTCACACATAGGGTTAGATTCATCATATACATATTATAGGGCTGGGGATGTGGCTCAGAGGTAGAGTTCTTGCCTTGCACACACAAGGCCCTGGTGTTCGATCCCAGCACCACAGAAACAAACAAAAAAACAAACAAACATATTATACACATAAGCTAAATTCTAAATCTACTGATAATGAGTGCATATGTCTTCAATTTTTAAAAATTCATACTCAGGATGGAAAATTAAAAGAAAAATATTAAATCTGTTATAATACCAAAGACTAACTTTTAATATTTTAATATCTTTCCTTATAGTGTTCTTCCTATGCATATATTTTGCATAATTTTTAATCATACAATAAATAACTTGAACATTACATTCCATTTAAAGTTATCATTTAAATTTTTAATGCCTGCTTAATGTTACATTATATGCCCTAATTTAAATAATGATTTCCCTTATATTGGATATTTAAGTTATGTCTTATTTTGCAGATTTATTAATGCTGCAGTTATTTTAGTAAACAACTTTGTCCATTCCAAGTCACTTCCTCAGGGTAAATCTCCAAGAAAAGAATTATACTGTTGGCATCTTCATCTGTATTACCAAATTGCTGTCAAGGGTGGATTGCTTTTAAGTCCTGCCAGCAATGTGTGTGTATGGTGGGGAGTTATCAACTTACTGTTAATCAGAATATTTTTCCTGGAACCTTTTCAGTCATGAGGTAGAGGGCTATGAGCATACAGTTCCCTGGCTTCCTCACCCAAAGCCCACTGGACTGGCTGTTCCAGCAAGGAGCTACTGCTAGAATGGCACTTGGGAAAAAATAGCTAAAAGGAGAGGTGAGCTTGTCTTAGAAAGGATTTGCATCTCAATATTCCCAGGAGCTACAAAGCTGGAGGAAAGCCTTGGGGCTTGCTAGCTAGGTACTTCCTGGGACATGTCTTGGAAATATTGTTTCACTTTTAAAGGCTTCATTTGTTTAACCTGATTATAAAAGTAATATACGTTCTTTATTTTAAAACCTAGAACTGGGAGTGGTGATGCAGGTGTGTAATCACGGCACTCTGGGAGACTGAGGCAGGATGATCTCTAACTGGAGTTCAGCCTGGGCAACTGAGTGACTTAGCAAGATGCTGTTTCAAATTTTTTTAAAAATGGCTGGAGATGTAGATCAGTGTGACCACTCTGGGTTCAATCCACACACCCAAAAGAATGAATTAATTAAAAACCTGGAAGATATCCCCAAAAGAAAGAACCCAC
This sequence comes from Chinchilla lanigera, assembly GCF_000276665.1. Taxonomy (NCBI): domain Eukaryota; kingdom Metazoa; phylum Chordata; class Mammalia; order Rodentia; family Chinchillidae; genus Chinchilla; species Chinchilla lanigera. Next base: position 14,262,501 of record NW_004955425.1, on the reverse strand, counting down.
ATCACAGAGGATCACATCACTGAGCCCAGAGAATCTCCCAGGAAGACCCTGAACATCCTGCCCTCACGGAGCCCTGCAGAGGCTGAGTCCTGCCCACTTCATGATCAGCCCCCAGAAATCTGTGCTCAGCTGTCATCAGAATCAGAACCAAAGGTGATGTTTAGTTCAGGTAAGTTCAGAGGCCTCTGGGCCGCCCAGATGGGCAGTTCTTTCTTCCTATTGTCAGCTAGAACACACGTCCTGACTGGGTGTGGGATCCAGCAGCATTTCCTGGAGTTCAGAGGAAAAGGAGAGTTTAGAAACCCAGGTTCCCCGGCATGGGAGCTCAGTTATTGGCATACATGTCCTGATATTGGTTCTCTGGAGTATAATTACCAAATACCTTCTGTGGTGCCTCTGGCTTGTTGGACTTCTGGCCAGATATTTAACTTGGGTCAAGTTCTGAACTTTTCTCATGTGACTTAGTTTCCTTGAGCTCACACAGCTTTCCCACTAATTTGTCCCTAGAAGACAGCACAAAGCAGTGTGTAAGGGTGTGAGCCCATGACAGCACACTGTGTGGGGTGACCATGGGGAAATAGCACTGTGGTCCCAAGCTGGTGGGATGGTAAAGGGTACGGCTCCCTGGGGTGCAACTTGGCATGGTTTAGCAGAGTCACAAACACATATGGCCTTTGATCCTATAGCTCCACTTCTGGGAATTTATCCCACAGACAGAGCTGCACACAGAGGAAATGAACAGGATCTGGCTGTTTATTTCAACATTATTATAGCAAAACATACAGGGCTGAGGATGTAGCTCAGGGGTTGAGCTCTTGCTTAGCACACAGAAGGACCTGGTTTGTCCCCAGATGTTGGGGTGAGGGCAGGGAGCGATGTAGAAATAACCAAAATGTTCATCAATAGAAGACTAGTGAAATAAATTATACACTGGCTTACTGGCATCCTGTGCAGATGTTAAAACTGTGAGAATGCTGTCTGTGTACCACTATGTCAGATATTTAACATTTCATACAAAGGATATATAACTCACTTTGCATAAGCGATAACAGATGTTTCTATATGTGACCTATGTTATATACTCATCACATGTCTTCATATAAAAAGGGTGAAATGAGCAACTGAAATGAATCCATATTTATTAGAAGATGTAAAAATGGCCAATAAATACGTGAAGAAATGTTCCACATTGCTGGCCACTAGAGAAATGCAAATTAAAACAAACCTGAGATTCTGTCTTACCCCAGAAAGAATGGCTGTCATTAAAACATCACATAATAAATGATGGTGAAGCTGTGGGGGAAAGGAAGCCTTCTGCACTGTTCATGGGAATGCAAAGTAGCACAACCACTATGGAAAATAAATATGGCGATTCCTCAAAAACCTAAAACTATAAATTCTAATTGACTCAGGTACACCCCTTCTAGGTATCTTCCTGAAAGAATTAAAGACATCATACTATAATGATACATGCATACCTATTTTTATAGCAGCACACTTCTAATAGCTAAATCTTAGAAACAGCCCATACGTCCATTAACAGATGAATGGATAAATGAAATATGGTATTTACACACAATGGAGTACTACTCTGTCATAAAGAAGGATAAACCTAAGTCACTTGTACAAAAATGGATGCACCTTGAGAGCAAAATGTTCAGTGAACTAAATCAAACATACAAGTATTAAATATTACATTTCTGTTATATGAGAAATCCAAAACACAAATGAAAAGCAAGGTAAAAGATAAATGATAGGAAGTAGAGAGATAGATCTTTCTCAAATGGTAAGGAGATCAAGAGAGAAGGGAAGGAGGAACGCATCAAGGCCCCTGCAGGATCAGCCCAAGTGGGAACCCCAGCAACCCACAAAGGCCCCAGCGGGGGCCACACACACTGGATCAGCCCAGGCAGCAGCCCCCCAGCTGCCCACCAAGGCTTCAGAGGGGAGCATGCACGATGGGCAGGCAGGACCAGTACATGGAAAAGTCCACAGTAGCAAGGAGAATACAAGCCAGTAGTTGATAAGTTAGGTGAGCCAGCATTGTGCTCTGGCACACAAGTGTATACAAGTGGGACAAAAGGGAGTGGTGGGACCGCCATTTTTTGTATCAAAGCACTCAGGGAGAACTACAGCAACAGAAGACCAGGCCCAGCCCCTACATCCAGAGGCCAAGATCAGCCCCATACGCCGCACAAATCCCACTGCAACCTTGGCTGGAGTACACAGCACATTTCGGGGTTCTGAATTGGACCTATCACAGAACAGCAGACACCAGAGGAATTTTACTACTTCTCTTTTCGTTGTTTGTTTGACTAGTTTTCCTTTTGCTGTCTGGTTGGGGTTTTTAGTTTTGGTTTCTTTTGTCTTGTTTTGTGGTCACTTTTTTTATTTTTATTTTCTATCTTTCTCTTTTTTCTCTTTCTTTCACAACTTAGACTTACTACCTTTCTTTTTGTTTTCTTATACTTGTCTTCTTACTCTCTTTAATCAGTTTTCTTGCTTGACTTTATGATATTTTCATGTGAGTACACAGTATCTGTTCTCTTCCTCGTTCACTTCAATACTCCTTTGCTTTCTTTGCCCTTCTTTCCCTCCCATGCCCTCCAGTTTCCCATAACTTTGATGATCATCCTTTGCCCTCCAGCCTTGCTCCTATACATTGGACCTCATTCATTTCTCTATCTTGCCCCCATCCCTCTTAATTCACCCCACCACAACAGAGAAAAATCACTCCACTAAGGGCAAGATCACTGCATACAAGTTCTTAGTATATGTTGGAGTCTATTATATAACTGTAGAATTTGCTCCTATGATTAAAGGTATCAGGTTAATAGTTACCACAGTTTGTCAGTAGTCAGGCTGTGCTTGAGTCTATTGTTATTGCTAATTGTACTACTTTAGCCAGGATTATCATACCTGTTATAATCAGTTTTTCTCCCCTATATGACAACACTGTGGTTGAATGGGGTCATAAACATCACTGTAGTCCAGTACCAAAGGACTGGGTGCTGAGCCAAATAGACAGCAACTTCCCATCCTTAATACATTGGGAAGGTAGGGTCTTGGGATAGACAAAAACCAAGAACCACCTACATCTAGAAGGCATCGCTGAGGAACAGACATTTCCTAGGGAAGCTTTGATACTAGGGATAAAGCTATCTACCCTAAGAAATCTACAAGCATCAACACAGAAAACAAAATAAAATCTAAAAATAAAAAAACAGAAAATGACAAGACATGGAAGTAAAATGCAACCCTAGACTCCCAGCCCATGCAAGACAAGTCCAGAGAACAATGAGATAAAGAAAATCAGAAACCAACCACTGAAATGGCTAGAGGAAGGAAACAAATTACCTATAAAGGAAAAGCCATCAGAATCATGGCAGACTTCTCAACACAAATCTCCCTCAAAACAAGAAGACATTGGAGTGAGGTATTTTAACCCCTATAAGAAAACAGCCTTCAACCCAGATGGATGTATCCTGCAAAACTATCTTTCAAAATAAATGGAGAAATAAGATACTTCCATGACAAAGAACAAGTGAAGAAATACATGACCACTGGCTCATCAGAATGCTCTGAAGAATATATTAGAAAGAGAAAATAAAGACCACAAGCACAAACACCAATAGAAAGAAGCCACCAGGCAGGGCAAGTAATTAAATAGAGGGGAAAGACAGGGAACCAACAATAGGAAAATAATATGAAAAAAGTAAGCCAATATATATCAGTTGTAACTATCAAATGGTCTCAACTTACCAATCAAAAGAAACAGATTAGAAGAATGGATCAAGAAGCAAGATTCAACAATATGCTGCATTCAAGAAATGGATTTAATGCAAAAAGAAATTCATAGACTAAAAGTCAAAGGATCAAAAACAATACTTCACGTCACAGAAACCCAGAAAAAAGCAGGGGTAGTTATTTCATTTGCAGACAATATGAACTTCAATCCAAGACTGATCAAAAGAGACAGGAAATATTACTGCATGTGTTACGGCAGAAATTCCCCTGGCATAAATTGGGCTGTATTCCACAAGAGACCCGAGTTCATTGAGAACAAAACCGGGGTTTAATTTGAGGCTAGCCAGCCTCACTTCCATTTGCCAATCTGGAAGTGGGCCAATGGCCAACTTTGTTCTACCTTATATACATTTTGGTTTCCATTTTTTGGTTTCCATGGTAACAGATTGGGATGTTACATTCGCTGACGTTGGTGGGCATATGGTCTTTCTCTCGTCCTGTTGGACCCCCAGGTCAGTTGCAGGTTGCATGTCTAACCATGATAGATGTTTCTCCCATTATGTTCCATTTGTCTTCTTTTTTACAACCTATGCATTCCTTTAGGGTTAGAATGTTTACCTAGTGCCAGGAGATGGAACTGACCAGGCAGGGTCATGGAGGGTTACCTAGGCCTAGGTGACCCTTATCTCAGGGAGACATTCCTGGGCAGAGTTGATCTGGGGAATTAGCTCTTACACTGTCCCAGTAGGCTTCCCAAGGCACTGCTTAGGCTTTTACTAAAACTATTTTATCTAAAATAATATGCTAAGCTTCATTGTCCCCTACACATGTTTGTTAAGAGAAAACTTTAAGAAGAAGAGTTGACCAAAAAAAAGAAGAAAAGGTGACAATCATAAATATATATACAACAAATACCAGTGCACCCAACTACATAAGACAAATATTAGCAGACATGAAAAATGAAATAAGCACTAACACAGTTGTAATGGGAGACCTTAATACCCCACTCTCACAAATAGATAGATCAACTAGACAAAAAAATCAATAAAGAAATATCAGAATTAAACCAAACCTGTGAATAAGTGGATATAGTAGATATCTATGGAGTGTTCCACCCCACAACATCAGAATATACATTCTTCCAAGCTGCACATGGGACATTTCCAAAATAGACCACATACTATCCCATAAAACATGCTTAAGTAAATTTATAGGAATTAAAATCAGTCCATGTATATTATCTGACTATAGTGCAGTGAAATTAGAAATTAGTGACAAAAGAAACCACAAAAACTATCTAAACACATGGAAATTAAACAACACCCTTCTGAAGAACCAGTAGGTCACAGTGGAAATTAAAGAAGAAATTAAACAGTATTTATAATTAAACAATAACACCAATAAAACATACCAGAACTTATGGGACTCAATTAAAGCAATTCTGTGACAGAAATTTTTAGTGATGAAGTCTCACATCAGGAAAACAGAATGAGCACAAATAAACAACATATTGTTCAACCTCAAACTTCTAGGAAAAGAAGAATAAATCAAACCCAAAGCTCATACGAGGGAGGAAATTATAAAGAGCATAAATTAATGCAATTGAGACTAAGAAAATAATACAAAGAATCAATGAACTGAAGAGTTGGTTCTTTGGAAGATTAAGTAAAATTGATTAACTTTTAGCCAACCTTATCCACAAGAGGAAAGAAAAGACTCAAGTCCAAGCAATTAAGAATGAAAAAGAGGAAATCACAATTTACCCTGCAGAAATCCAGAAGATCATCAATGCCTACTTTGGGAATCTACCTTTCTTTTGGTACTGGGACTCAAACTCAGGACCTTGCACTCGCCAGGCAGGCATTTATGCCACTGAGCTATATCCCTAGCCCCTGGGAATCTAAGAAGATTGAAAACACAGAATAAATGGACAGACTTCTAAACACATAAGAACTGCCAAAACTGAATCAAGAAGATATAAAAATTCTAAATCACCTGATAACAGTCAATAAAGTTGAAAATATGATTAAAAACTTACCAACAAAGAAAAGCCCAGTTCCTGATGAATTCACTGTCCAATTCTACCAAAAAAAATTACAGAAGAACTAGTGCCACTAATGCTGAAAATCTTTAAGGAAACTTAAAGGAAAGCAATACTTCCAAAATCATTCCTGGAATTATTACCTTAATTTAAAAAAAAAAAAAAAAAAAAGAGGACCAAAAAAACCCCACTATAGGCCAGTCTCCCTAGTGAACATAGAAACAAAAATCCTCAATAAGATACTGGCAAACAGAACGCAGCAAATCATCAAGATTATACACTATGACCAAGTGGGATTCATCACAGGGATGAAGGGATGGTTCAACATATGCAAGTCAATACACGTAATACATCATACCAACAGAGTAAAGGACAAAACTCATATGATAATCTCAACAGACACAGAAAAAGCATTTGACAAAGTCTAGCATCCATTCATGATAAAAACCCTACAGAAAATTGGGATAGTCTTTATCTCAATTTGATAAAATCCATTGATGAAAAATCAACAGCTAACATCCTATTAAATGGTCAAAAACTGAAAGTTTTCTCTCTAAAATCAGGAACAAGATGAGGATATCCATTATCACCACTCCTATTTAATGTAAATCTAGAAACATTAGCAAAAGCAATTGGACAAGAGAAAAGAATAAGTATCAGAAAGGAAGAAGTTAAATTGTTATTATTTGTGGATGACATGATATTCTACATAGGAGACCCCAAAAACTCTTCCAAAAGCCTTCTAAGTTTAATAACAGAATTCAGTAGTGTAGCTGGATACAAAGTCAACATTCGAAAATCAACAGCATTCCTTTCACAAACAACAAATTCACTGAGAAATAAATTAGGGAAACTACACCCTTTAAAATAGCAACCAAAAAATTGAAATACTTTGGGATCAATTTACCAAAGGAAGTAAAATATGTATACAGTGAAAATTACAGTACTCTGAAAAAAGAAGATCAAAGAGGATATTAGAAAATGGAAAGATATCCCTTGCTTATGGATAGGAAGAACCAACATAATGAGAATGGCCATACTCCCAAAATTATTAGAGATTTATGCAATCCCAATCAACATACCTTACAGAACTAGAGAAAACATTCCTAAAATTCATTTGGAAACAGCAAAGACCTGGAATAGCAAAAGGAGTTTGGAATAGCAAAGGAAAGTTAGGGGACATCACAGTCCTTGAGTTTAAATTACACTACAAAGCTATAATGATAAAATCAGCATGGTAATGGCAAAAAAGCACACTTGAGGATCAGTGGAACAGATTAGAAGATGCAGACACAACTACAAACACACTCAGCCACTTTATCTTTGACAAAGTGGCCAAACATGTTCACTGGAAGAAAGATCGCCTCTTTAATAAATGGTGGTTGAAAAACTGGCTCTCTACATGCTGAAGACTAAAACTAAACCCATGTCTATCACCATGCACTAAACTAAAGTCAAAATGGATCAAAGATCTAAATATTAAAACAGAAACAGTAGATCTACTGGAAGAAAAAAATAGGTACAAATCTTGAAGACATGAATGTAGGCAGAGAATTCATGGACAAAACCCAGATTACATGGGAGATACTTCAAAGAATCAACTGGGATCTCATCTTATTGAAAAGCTTTTCCATAACAAAAGAAATCACCAGCAGAGTGAAAAGACAATTCACAGAGTGGGAAAAAAATTTATTTGTCCCTCAAAGGACTTCTATCTAGAACATATAAAGAATTGAAAAAAATCAGGCCCCCAAAATTCAAAGACCCAATCCAAAAATGGGCATCTGAGATGCACACACACTTCTCAAGTGAAGAGATACAAATGAAAAATAAATGTATGAAAAGAGATTCAACATCATTGGTGTTTCAAGAGATGCAAATTAAAATAACAGTGAAATTTCATCTCACTCCAGAAAGAATGGCTATCATCAAAAAATCAACTGATAGCAAATGCTGGCAGGGTTGTGGGGAAAAAGGAATCCTTCTCCACTGTTGGTGAGAGTGTAGACTGTTGCAACCACTCTGGAAATCAGTGTGGAGATTCCTCAAAAAACTAGGATTAGAGGTCTCAGTGGACCCAAGTATCCCCCTTCTGGGTATCTTCCCAAAAGAATTAAAAACATCATACCACAGCAATATATGTGCACCTGAGTTTATAGCAGCACAATTTGTAATAGCCAAATCTTGGAAACAACCCAAATGCCAATTCAACTTAGGAATGGATAATAAAGATATGGTCTTTTTATATAATGGAGTACTACTCAGCCACAAAGAAGATACACTTGAGACTTTTATAGATAAATGAATGCAATTTAAGACTATACTTTTAATAAAATAAATACATGAAAAAGGCATAGAAATAAATATTTTAAAAATAAATAAATTGAAATAAATCAGACTCACATGGATGAATATCATATGCCTCCCTGGTGTGAGAAACTGAAAAAGTAATTAAAGTCCAAAATGTACAATTGATACTGTGAAATGGAAAGACATTTTTCTCTCTCTTCCCCTCTCACTGGGAGCCATGTGTAGCTTTCCACATGATGGAATCAAGTTTCCGCTATCCTAGAAAGGAAAGGGCAATCTTTTGGCAAAATGTGGATAAGCAAAACCGCACATGTGTCTATAAAACTAAATAGCAATTGCAAAGTATCTCATACTATGAGCATGAGCTGTTTCTCAGATTCTGAAATATCTAGTTTTAAATTCACAATTCTTTTGAGAAATGCAGAAAAGTAAAATAAATCTTCCCCTTCATAGACGAGTGCCCCAGGGAGAACAGAACTGTACATAAATAGCTGCAGGTGGCGTGTAACAGCACCACAAAAGGCCCCTATACATTCCAAGTTTTCCAAGTGGGCTCTGACCACAAGTGGAGCCTTAACAAATTCTGTTCCTTCTCCCCAGTACCCTCCTCTTTCCTCCCCTCCCGCACCTACTCACCGGAGGGATCTGTCATTTTCCCCGGGTGCACTGACTCGCCCCTTTCTCTGGACAGCCCACTGCGTCTGCCTGAGGCTGGCTGGATTGTCTGCCTTGGTGCCCCTCAGCAACCTGAGCCTTTACGAAATGATTTAAGTAATCTTCACTGCACCGCGTAAATAAAGTTCTCTTTTGCTCTTGGCTTCAAATGCATTAAATCAACTGAAAAGCAATCCTTGCTTTTTCATGCACTATCAGCATTGCTATAGTTGACCTTGCTTATAAACAGTATTTTACTTTATCTGTGCATTTATCTAAACAGCACTGCCCAGTAGAAATGTAACACATGGCGCAAATGTAGCTTTAAATTATCTAGTAAGTCCATTTTAAAATGTGAAAAGTAATTGAAATTACTTTTACTATTACATTTTATTTAACCCAATATATCCAAAATATTATCACTTCAACATGCAATCAATGTCTATATTATTGAAGGGAGACTTACATTCCCCTTCCATATGATAGTTCAAATTTAGTATTTATTTTGCATGTAGAACATATCTCAATTCGGTCTAGACACATTTCAGGTGGTTAATACTTACATGTAGCCAGGTGTGGTGGCACACACC
>NW_004955425.1:14235631-14252964 GCF_000276665.1 Chinchilla lanigera | reverse complement strand
TTATATGTAGTAATTGGATTAAATTGTACTAGCAGAGCTTTATGGTATAATCAGCCCACGAGAATTCTGTCATCCAAACCAAGAATTACTCATGGACTCTGGCCTCTGTCTGCATTTTTCACTAGACGGGCTGCCTCTTGAACTAGAATTTGAATTCCTGGAAGACAGAACACGCGTATCATGTAGATTTTAGTACCTCAAACCCTCTCAAATTTTTAGCTCTTGGGGTGCCCGAGACGCTCCTAGGTCAGAAATATTATTATGATAATATAAAGACATCATTTTCCTTTTTGAGTGTAGTAGTGACATGGCCCAAATCACAAAAACTATTGTGTGTAAAACGTGTAAAATGTCATTTTGGCACTGAAGTACCAAACCGTGTTAGTGGTCACTGTAGTCTGCAGCGCTACCCACTGTGAGTTTAAACATAATCAACTGTTCCTTTCAAATGCCCTTGAAGAAGGAAAAAATTTATTAATTTGATTAAATCTTGACCCTTGAATACTCAGCTTTCTTAGTCTGGGTGGCAAAAGTGAGGAGCATGCGTAAAGGACTCACGCTGCCCACGGAAGGGCAGGGGGCTGTACGGCAAACGCGCTTGCGCAGTGAACTTGTGTGAGTCATAAGCTGAAATGGTCACTTTTTTCCCGGTCGCTTCATTTTTACTTGAAAAACCAACTGCAACCCTATGCCTATTCATTCTTGGGAACTGAGTGGACATTTTCTCGACATAAGCAAAGTAAACCTGTCGCTTCAAAGAAAACAAGTGATGATATTTTAGACAATCATAAAAATTGGACATGCACGAGAAAACTCAAATTCTGGAAAATTTGTGTCCACCACGGTACGTTTCACAGCTCCCCAATATGTAAGCACTTTCTAAAAATATCAGTGGTGATACTAACAAATGTGACTGTCTCGGTTATTGTATAAAGAAGCGGCAACTTTTGGAAGATATGTATAACTTAAGGAACCAAGATTGTTCCAAATGATAGCTGTATGATGTTATAAAAACTCATCCAAAACGGACAATATACCAGTGGACTTTAATGTGATAGAGAACAAAAATACTCACTGATAGGGTTTGATTTTACATCACAACTAACCTTTAGCAAACTACCACTTATTATATTTGGATAGACTGTCAAAAAGATTATTTGCAATCATCTGAAAAGGCTACTAAAATACCCCTTCCTTTTCCAATTATAAATGTATAATTTTTCTTCATATACTTTTTAACCAAAAAACATAATGAAACAGATTGACTCCAGAAGCAGAGATGGCAATCATCCACCTGCTGTTATTTTTCTCTCTTCAGATAGGGCTTTGCTATGAAGCCCAGGCTGACCTTGAACATGTGACCTTCCTGCCTCAGCCTGCCAAGTGTTGCAACTACAGGCATGTGCTCCCATTGCACCTGGCCAGCTGCTATTAAGCCAGACATTAAAGAGATTTGTGAAAATGTAAAATAATGGCATCCCATTAATATTTTTTGTTTTGAAAAACAGTCACTTGTTGTAAGACACAATATTGTTACAGTGTAATGGGTTTTTTATGTCACTTTTCAACAAATTAATATTTTTAAATTTCTGTTTGAAATTTTATGCAGTAAATATTGATATAGCTAACATCAACACTCATGAAAGCCTCAGTAATTTAGGGGGCAACAATACAGTACTAGGGGTCTAGTCCTAGCGCCTCAAGCAAATAGAGTATAAAGTAGTCCTAAGACCAAAAGTTTCAGAACCACCAGCCAAGCCCGTACGTGGTGGCACATGCCTGTAATCCAGCGCTCGGGAGGCTGAGGCAGAAGGATCGTTGCGAGTTCGAGACCAGCCTGGGCTACAAAGTGAGCTCAAGGCCAGCCTGAACTGCAGAGCGAGACCTTGTCTCAAAAAAAAAAAAAAAAAAGACGAACCACCAGCCGAGCACATTTCCTAAGATGCATTAAGCTTTTATAACATGTTTACACCACCTTAACAAATAACACAAGCTACTATCACCGGCAATGGGAGCAATCGATATCATCTGCCTGAGGCGAGGGACTGGGAAAGACACAACATTTCCATGGTATTCATAACAGAAAATATATGCACATCTGGAATCTAATCAAGGTGAAATGGCAGACAAACCCCAATGCAGAGATGTTCTACCAAATAGTTTGCTTGTATTTTCCAGAAATGGTAATGTGGAGAAAGACAAAGCAAAACCAAGAAATGATTTCAATTTAAGCGAGACTAAACAGACATGAGAAGTGAATACCGCATATCAGCTGAGCTTCTTTCAGTTAAAAAAAAAAAAAAAAATTAGCAGCCATTGGAAAACTCTGAATCAGGTCTGTGGAAGAGAAAATAACATTGTCTCGATGTTAATTACTTGATTTTAGTCCTGCGCAGCAGTTTTGTAAGAGAATGGTCTTGCTTTAGGAAAGTACGTGCTGAATGGAGAAAAGATGTCATTTCTGACAGTTCACTGTCTAACGGTTCAGGAAACCATGTGAGGTGGGCAGGGAGCCAGGGAGAGAGAGAAGAGCCAGTGTGCTAAAATGTTAATTTCTGGACTTCGTAAAGAACTAGAAGAGGGAAGCACAAAGAAACGATCAAAGTTACGGTGATGAAAATGCTAACTACCCCCATGTGATCCTCACACATCACCAGAATGTACTGAATTATCACAGGGTGCGTCATAAGACGTACAACTGTCACTCGTGAATTTAAAAAAGAAAGAAAACCATCCATAACCAAATAACAATCCAAAGTTAGTATTTGGGATGTAGGATAAGGGTATTGAGAAATTCTATTCGTTTTTCTGTTTTTTCTATTAGAAATTATACAAAAATAAGTGTTTTAAAAATTTCACTAAATGAACAACTTGAGTGAATCTTTTTCTAGCCGCTCCACCTTCTTCAGCTTCTGGATTTAGGCGTTAAAAAGTGCTGCAAGGATTAAGTACAATAGAAGGAAAAGAGAAAAATCTAATGATCATTACATCTTCATCTTGCACTATCAGTGCGAGCTGAAAGCGCCTCCGAAATTTACCTCCGCTTGTGATTTTTCTCAACAAGACTTAGTGACCCTGGAAATTGAGGTTTTCGTTACATCAGCGCCCAATTATTTTGTTTCTGCTTTGATGGGGGAATCTCTTGCCAGCTAACAGAGCAGGAGAAGAAGCAAGCAATTATACACGGATTCTTGGGAGGGTGGGGGAAGCCGGAGGGTCGGCTCTCAGCGCGGCAGCCCCGGGACTTGGGCCGGTCCGGGGAGCCGGACCTAATCTGCTTCTGCAGCCCAGCGGGCGGGACCTGGGAGGGGGCGGGTCCTGCATCCGTGACTCGACGTTCTGCTGCTCGGGTCTGCAAGCACCTCGCCCGGGGCTCGCACCGGACCGCGCAGAAACAGGCGGGGGCGGGGCGTTCTAGGATTGGCTGGGTGGGTGGCTGGGGGTGTGGCTAGGAGTCCGCTGCCCGGATACTCACAAGCAAAGCAGGTCCTCACCGGCGCCCCCTTGTGGTCTGGAGCGACACCACCGCGGTGCAAGGGGCCTGGTCCTTCTTGAGGGAAGGAAAATGAAGGAACATGGGTTGCTTGTGCAGAGCGTGAGATCCTTATGAGTCCTCCAGCCAGAAATAAGGGCAGGAGCTCATGGTAAAACCCGGACAAGAGCATCCGTCGCCCGGTCCAGAGCTCTTCGCAGGACAGCCTGAGGACAGCCCGCCAGCGTCCACACACACTGAGAGCACGCGGAGCAGCCCCGCGTGTGCCTGTGCGTGTGCGTGTGCGTGTGCGTGGATCGTTTTGCTGGGTTCTCTTTTGAGTAGTAGGTTCCACAAGAGCAAGAGGCATCGCGCCCTCCCCTCTTGGAAAGATTCACCACCATCCCCCATTTCGAGCAGTGACCCCAGAAGCCCTTTGCTCCACGTTCCCTGAGCATGAAGGGGAGAAGATCGGAGCTGAAGGGGTCACTGGCACAAGCCCGCGAGGGGACCCTGGCCCTCACACCTCTACCACAGGCGCATCCAGGCACCTGGGGACAAGCCCAAGGGCGAGGGCGCAGAGCACATCCTACTGTGTGTGCGGGGAGCCTTCTGTCAGTACTCCACTGGATTCTTGGAACAGCCCCCAAAAGTAGATTTTCTCTAATCTAAAAATAAGAAAACTGAGGGCCACAAACATTAAGCAATTCCCTGTGGTCAGACCGGCAGCAGGTAATAGAGGCAGGAGATCTGAACCAGATAGTCTGACCCCAGGGCCCTTCTGCCCTGTATCCCAGTGTGATAGGCGGCCGTTTTCTTGTGCTGCAGGCCCAGGGATGAGCCCTTTTAAAATACCTCTCCTTGGCTAAGGCCCCTTCTATGCCTGCAGGGATACAAAGAGATGAAGGCTTGACTCCTGACCTCCAGGGAATCTCCATGTGGTTGGAAGAAAAGTCAGAAGTCAGGCAATGGCTCTTGTGGGAACTGGGGTGAGTGGAACCCAATGGAAGGATTGCTAAGAGCTGTAAGGGCTCCTGATTCGGAGCAGGTTCTAGTGCTATGCGGACCAGCTTGTAAACGTCATCACTAGACGCTTAGCAACTGATGCGCTCTGAGTATGTCATATTTTGGAAAAGACATAAAATGAAGGCGTAAAGTCAGGACTCTGGGAAATGTGGAACCTACAAAAGCGGCCACAAGTCCGTCTTTCCCACGTCTTGAAAGTCTGGGCCGTTCCCCAGCCTTCCGACTAATCGGCTCACTAATGGGAAGCCAAGGGGTTGGAAAGTAAGAGAGTGAAGTTTTTCTCAGGGTCTTCAGTATCAAAATTACCAAAGTGGACCAGTTCTAGCTCAGTTTAATTGTAAAGTTAAATAAACATCTTAAATAAGATTCTAAAATGGGACAAATGAGGATTTATCCCCAAAAATGTATTATCACATAAATTTGGAAAATTCTGGGCCAAAAATTTTAACTTTTTTTGTTACTGAAGGACTTTTCAGAGCCTTTAGAGTAGTCCCATGAACTAACCGTGAGTAATCGAGTGGAAGGTATGTTTTGCATTTTTCCTGAGACTTGTTTTATTATAGAATTTTTTTTTTTTTTTTTTGCTTAATGCTTCTGGATTATTGTTCTAAGGAATAAATTTTGAAAATTACTATTTTGGAACCTTGATTTACAGATCTAGCTCAGCCAAAGACCATGAATACCGAAAGTCATCTTTCAAGCATTCATTGCAGTTTTTCTAAAGTGTTCCCACTGCTTTCTCAGCAGGCCAAGGAGCCAAGCATGGCGGTGCATGGCTGTAATCCTAGCGCAATGGGAGCCTGAGGGAGGACGGTTGTAAGTTTGAGCTTAGCCTGGGCAACTTAGCAATTTAGCCAAACCCTGTCTCAAAATTTAAAAAAAAAAAAATTATTTTAAGGGGGAATTGAAAGGAGGCTGGAGGTGCACCTTAGTTTAATGACCCTAGGTTCAATACCCAGTACCCCTCGCCACACACATAAAAGCCAATGGAGTTGATTCATGAGACAAAATGAAATATTCCATGACCCAAGTGTCTGGATTCTTAATAGGGACAGAGGATTAGAGAGCAGAGGAAGGTTGCGGTGCAGAAGACAACAAAGATCACAGGGACTTGAGCTCCAAATGATCCTGAAAAGTCTCTGCATAGGTGAAGACGCTGTTACAAACAAGCGCAATCATCCAAGTGGTTTGGTTGAATGAGGTCATGATCACTAATGAGGACATGAATACTAATGATCCAATGAGGTCATTACTTACAATAAGGGTCTGTGGTTTTCTCTTGGAATCCACGAGTAGGTGACCCTGGGCATCAAGGACTGGGGAGTACCCCACACCTGGGTGCCCTTAAGGCTTCCTTCCCATGAGCCTCAGTTCCTCCTTCATTCTTTTTTTCTTACTGTAGACATATTTGTTCTGCATCTTGGTCCACAAGATGGAAAACATGGTTACCAATAGTTATAGAATTTGCATGTTCAGTCGTCTGCAGAAAGACTCACTGACTCAACTTGAAGTTCTGGAGCAAGGGGTTGTGGTCAGGTCACAGCCACTGGTGAGCTCATTGTGTAGGTCCTATTGTGTGCCAGTCACTCCAGCAATGCACGGCTTCAGGGATGCATTATGAACATTCACATAAAAGTGGATAGCCAGGCAGGCCATCCAATAGAAGGCTGTTCAAATCCCAGAATTCACTGTACATATAGCTCCATTTTCAAGTTTTTCCCTGCCATATATATAAGTACATAAACATAATTTTATTAATTATTCAAAAGTGTCAGTACCTACACATGATCCACAACACCAGCCCTCTTCTATGACCCGTAGCTGTGCCTCACAGATGGTAGTGCTGCCTGTATGGGTCATCTCTGAAAATCACTTTACCCGAGAAACAAAAGGAGCTTGCCTTCTTAAAACTGGTTTATTTGTCCTAAAATTTGATTCTGTCAAGGGAAATTTGGTTAACAGCGCTTGTGTGGGAAATGTATTTGAAGCTCCACTGTGCTAGATTTCAGTTGTTTACAGCAAATCACGTCCTCCGTATTTAACGCCATCCCTTGGAAAATGGATTGGCTTCAGAAATATTTTTCTCTTGCTTTGGAGATTTTGCACATTGGCCCAAATGGGTTTTTATTTTGCATTTTAATTTATACAGTATAAATACAATGTTGGACTTCTTCGGTGTTAACAGTTTTGCCGTGCAGATGTTTCTTGAAAGCCTTTTCAATTCATAGTGTTGGTTTTTTAAAAAAAATTTTATTAGCATGGCTGCCTGCCAGAAAAAAAATACTATTCCATTTTACATGGAACTGTAAGATTTTCTGTCCCTGTTCTTTCCCCTCCCCCAACCAGCTAAAGAATATTAAGATGAAAGATGCCAGAGTGACATCTTGTGGCCAATCTCCAAAGATACAGCGGAAATTTTCTGGTAGAACAGAAGTGACCCAGCTCCCTCTCCCAAAAGTATTGCTTGATTTACTCGATTTGCTTTTTTATTTACCATTTGGCTCAGATCACTCTAGATGTCCAGGTTGTTTTGCTTTACGGAAAACATTCAACTTTGCCCTCATAGAAAAAAGGATAAACACACTGTTCTGGGAAGGAAAGCAGGGCCATAACTCTTGCTTCTGGCTTTTGTTGGACTCCTTGTAAAACAGTGCTGTTCAAATTACTCTTGAGCAACTCAAAAATATTCAAATCTCTTCCCTAAAGAACTGGTGGAAGATGAGGGTGCTAAATGAGCTTCCATTCACCAGTCTATGCTTTCCAAAGTTGGTAGTTTGTTTACCTCACTTATTTAATATTTAAATGAAAATACATAAATAGTCATCCTCTAATTTTTTATCTCCTCTCCCGAACCCATGTCAGTGGAGATAAAATCTGCTTGACTCATTCTTCACTTTAAAAAAGTACACAGTGTTTATGCAGCAATAAAAAAGTATGTTTACCAGAAATTTTGCATAACATAGAAGAAAGACATGCTGTAATGTTAAAAGAACAAGACAAATTGTATATAGGAAATAATCATATATCACAATAGGAGTATCTCTATAAGTGTAGACATCTACACAGTGTAGATGTAAATGTCAGTCTCCAGCTTCATGAGGAAGAGTTGTAGACCCCAAAATAAACATAGCAAGAGTTCTTGTAAAAATTTTCTGTT
Organism: Chinchilla lanigera; assembly: GCF_000276665.1. Lineage (NCBI taxonomy): Eukaryota > Metazoa > Chordata > Mammalia > Rodentia > Chinchillidae > Chinchilla > Chinchilla lanigera. The sequence goes on along the minus strand of NW_004955425.1, from coordinate 14,245,309 downwards.
TCTAATTAATTTTCTGGCATTCTACCTAAAATTTATTTTCTTATGTTTTCCTCTATATTTCAGTTTTTCTTAACTGAGTATATATTAAACTCATGGGTGGGAAAAGTTCTCAGCATTTTTCAAAGGATCAAGGTTCTGTTTGTCTTCATATAAAATATCTCCACTTCAGGATGACACCAGGACACGAGGGGAAATCCTGTAAGTGAGACGCACAGGAACGTATGCAGGTGGGAGAACTTGAGTGGATCACTGAACAGATGTGGAAGTCTCTAGAGATACTATGAAGTCACTCAACTTTGATTTTGGACAAAAAGGACATGGGAACTTCACTTTGTCCCGCAAAGTAGGTTCTTGACTCATTGTCACAGTAAAAGAATTTCAGGGTTCATCAGTGTGGGCATCAAAGCAGATTTGTTAGGCAGAGTCAGAGAGTAACAGGAAATGAGGACTGAACTTCAGCTTGAGTAGATAACTGGAGCAAAGCTCCGATGAAAAGGGTCAGACTGGCTCATTCACCAAAGAGGGTGAGTCAAGCAAAGTGGTGCCTATAGTCCCAGCACTCAAGGAGGCTGAGACAGGAGGCTCTCAAGATCTAGCCCAGCCTGAACAACCCAGTGACTTAGTGAGATCCTGTCCCAAACTTGTAAAGATAAAAAGAGGACTGTGGATATCACTCAGTGCAAAGGCCCTAGGTTCAATCACCAGTGCAATGAAGAAGAAGCAGGGAGAGGAGGAGGAGGAGGAGGAGAAAGAGACCAGACTTTATGATTTAGCGGAGGTGGGCTAGCGTCTGGCTGTTCATCATCTCAGTTCTGATTTTGCAAGATGGAAGAAGAAATCCTTCCTACTTGAGGGGACAATTTGGTCCCCAAGATAATCGAGGCTGTCTCCATTTTGGGGAGGCTATGCTAGACTCCAAAGTGACTGTAAGTTTAGGCAGAGGCTGGGGACATCTGGAGGCTCCTTGGTAGTTGAATATCCAAGTCGGTTTATCTCGGTGGCCACAATCTTGAAGGGAGTGAGACAGGTCATAGCAATTCAGGGCTAATCAGTCCTCTTTTGCCAACTTCTAGAGAGACCCTGATGACCAGCATGCCGATCAGCAGAGCCCCGCGAGGCTCTGACCCAAAGCTGTAAGATAACAAAAGAGTATAAAGCGAAGGCCAGGCTTTGCTTTGCCTTTAGTTACCTGTCGGGCGTCTGTGTGTCTATCCAAGTGAAGAGTCGCTGTGTTTGCCTGAGGTTTTGTCTGTCTGTCTGTTCGTTTAGTAAATACAGCTTTTAAGTCCCTCAGTGCCTCAGAAGAAAACACAAATCCAGCTTTTAATGAGTAACAGGTTAAGGGCCCAGGAGTTTGTTTGTCTCTCTCTCTCTCTCTGGTAGTCTATGAATGTGTCCAGACCTGTAGGATTCCTCTAAGCCGGCAAATACACACTCGGAGGACTCCGAATCAGTTCGCTTAACGTTCCATCACTGCTGCCTTTATCCACCCTCTCCTTGCGTGTCCGCGGAAGGGACCAGGGCTCTGCGCGGAGACCTTGGGCCGAGTGGCATTCTGCCAAACCCTCTGGCTGGCCTCTTTGTATAGCAGGTGCAACTGGGTCCCACCAATGGGTGAGGACACCGAGCTGTAGAGTTACAGAAGGCTGCCAGCCCCTCTCTAGTAATCAATAAGTGTAACACGATACCCATAAAATAGTAACATTTAAAACTAAATTAGCTGATCCTAAGGTTTAAATGGAATAATCAGGGTAGCCAAGGAAATTCTGAAAAAAGAATAATTTCCATATTTTTTCTAAGTCATCAATTAAAGCTTATTATAAAACTATAGTGATTTAAAGTGGTAGTGCTGACCCTTGCATAGACAGAGGTTAATGGAAAAGAATAAAAAGTCCAAAAATAGAATGAAGGGCATATGGACATTTATTATATGATAAAGCTTTAATATATATTAAAAAATATATATTAAAGAATTGATCCAAATCAATGAGGAAAGAGATTATTCACCTGAAAGCCTTAAGATGACTGGATGACCATCTAAAACTACCTCACAGGTCATACACAACAAATTCCAAAATGTACAGAAATTTTTTGGGGGGTACCGGGAATCGAACTCAGGACCTTGTGCTTGCCAGGCAGGTGCCTGTGCCGCTGAGCTATATCCCCGGCCTCCCAGAAATTTTAATGTAAAAAATTTAAAAATGGCATATTACAAGTGGTGCAGAAAACTCTGAGCCAGCTACTCAATAATCTCAGAGCAGATAAAATCTTTCTGTTATGACATAAAACAGAAATCATCTGCAAAAAAATCAGTCAAAGGCAAAGGATAGAAATGAAAGGAAAAATATATTTGCCATAGACATAATACCAGTCTTCCAAGATAAATAAGTAATTCTTCAAAATCAACAAGGAATAAACCAGTGACTCAACTGGAAAATAGACAAAGGATGCAAACCAATTCTTCCCAGCATAGAAAACCCACATGAAGCCTCCAGCATATGGAAAAGAGTGCAAGTGGAACTGAAACTTGGGTAGCAGACACTGTCGGTGAGTGTGGAGGGAAAGGTCTTACACTGGAACGGGGTGGTGGGTGGAAATGGGAATCAGGTCTAATGCCCCACACAATGAAAATGCCTATGAACGGCAATCTGCAAATGCAGGTGCCTGTCAACCCGGCTATTCTACCTCCCAGAATTCACGGTACAAAAGATGCTTGCGTGTGCAAAGTGCCACATGTACACAGCCATTCACAGCAGTGACTTTCAAAATAGCAAAAGGCTGGAAACATCCAAAATATCCATCGACAAAATATTGGTTAAGTGAATCCACATTAAAGGACACTGAAGCTATTAAAAAAAATGAAGAAGCTTTTTATGGGCCGATATTTTTTGTTTAAATTCATTTTTTTTATTTTAAAGAGAGTAGTAAATGAGAAGAAAAAACAATAGCAGCATAACAACATCATAAATATAAACAAAACAAAGCAAGCACATTAAAAGTGATACAGGGACAAAATGATAGGAATTAACAGTCGTTGTTGTACTACATATTGTTATCTTCAACTATGTTGCCCAGACTACCAGATGTAAGAATGGAAGATTGTTCAAACCATTAAAGAGAATTTTAAAAAATATTAGATAAAACATTAGAGATAACACAGAGTTTCAGTAGACAAGATGGTAGGAATTCACCAATGGTTGTTCCATTGAATATTGTTGTCTTCAAATCGCTTGCTCAGATTACCAGATACAAGTATGCAAAATTGGTCAGAACATAAAAAATTTTAAGCATTAACTGTTCCTTTTAATACACCATCAGACATCAGCAGTACAGTTATCCCAGCTATTCAGATACATATATATATATATATATTTTGCCTTCCTTCTTTTTTTTCTACTTTCCCTCATCCCAGTTGTTCCTTCCTTTGAGCAATTTCTTCCCTTTCATATCATCTATTGTACGTTTTGAGTTTTACTTCTTTCAGTTTCCTACACCAGTGAGACAATATGATGTTGACACATGTGGGTCTGATTTATTTCACTTAAGAGTATGGTTTTTAGTTGCATCGATTTACCTACAAAAGCCTCTAATTTATCTTGTTTTATAGCTGAGTAATACTCAATCATATAAAAATCCCACATCTTTTTTATCCATTCCTCAGTTGTTGGGCATTTGGATTTTTTCCAAGATTTAGCTATAACAAATTATGCTGCTATAAACATAGGTGCACATATATTGCTGTGGTATGATGTTTTTAATTCTTCTGGGAAAATACCCAGAAAAGGAATAGCTGGGTTAAGTAGGACCCCTAGTCCTAGTTTTGTTGAGGAATCTCCAAACTGATTTCCACAGTAGTTGCACCAGTCCACACTCCAACCAGCAGTGGAGTAGGGTTCCTTACTCCCCACAGCCTCTCCAGTATTTGTTATTGGTTGATTTCTTGATGGTAGCCATTCTTTCTGGGGTGAGATGGAATCTCAGTGTTGTTTTAATTTGCATTTCTTGAATGACTAATGATGTTGGACATTTTTTCATGTATTTATTCACCATTGGTATTTCCTCATTTGAGAAGTGTGTATTCATCTCAGATGCTATGGGCCAATATTAATAATTTCAACATATGTCCTCAAGGCAAAAATCAGGGCTTTATAACAGTGTTATAAGTGAGGGAAAAAGAAGAAATATACTTAATACATGAATCAGCTATAAGTGGGGGAAAAAGGAAGAAATACACTTACTATACATATTTGCTGATATGCACAGTGCATCGTGAGGGAAAGGTGCTAACGGTGGTTAAAAACCTGGAAAGAACCGTGTCTGCGCATCCCAGCCACGCGGGATCTGCGTTTTAACTCACTTGAATGTTGAAAGCTTCCTTGATGCTCAAAGCTGTGCTCCCTACCCAACTGCCAGAGGTCCCCCCAATATGAGAGAAGAATGAAACCCCCCAGGAAGGCCTGAGCACTATCTCCAGTGTCCTCCAAAAATGAGCCTTCCACAAACATGTGGTTTCATTTTTACTTTTGCTAATTAAGTGATGAGAATTTCCAGTCTAGTTAACAGCAATATTTGTGTTAGTTTTAAAATCCCAATAATGGTCTCCTCAGTTTTTGAAGCAATGGAGAATCTCAATGGACCACACTCTCCTGTAAACTGTCCACCTGCTTGTGCCCAGTCTCCTCCCACCTCCAAATAATAACAGAATCCACTGAAATCTACCGCACAGCAGTCCCTGGGTGTGAAGACTTTTATTCTTACTTATAAAATGAGAAAGCAAAGGCTCAAAAGGTTAAACGACTTCAAAGATCACCCAAAGGGGTGATAGCCAGGCACGATGGAGCACACCTGTAATCCCAGCACTCTGAAGGCCGAGCAGCAGGACTGCCACAAGTTACTCCAGCAAGGGCTACATAGTGAGCTTAAAGCCAGCCTAGCCTACCTAGCTAGACTCTGTCTCAAAACCAAACCAAAACAAAGCTAAACAAAACAAAAACAATCACCCAAAGCTAAAAAGTTGCAATGCTAAAAATTTCACCAAAAATGAATCTGCTCCATTATTTTCCTTTCTTTGTATCAAGCAACTTCCCAGTTTTCTTTCTACACCTACTTGGCACACTGTTTCTGCGTGGTTCTCTTCCTGGTCCTCCAGTCTGGACTATTAACTCTGATAGACTCCTCTGGCTTCCAGGTCTAGAAGTTCTAGTGGGCCTTGGTTTGGCTGTACATTGAACTTTCTCGGCAAGACTTTAAAACATACCCATGCGTAGCACACTGTTTTAATTGGTCTGGGATGGGGTCTGGGATTAAAGATTTTCAACCCTCCACCTCTTCTCTACAGTGTCTTATTCAGCTTTGCATCCTCAGTGCCCTCTAGGCACTCAGTAAATGTTTGTTAAATGGGTAGATGGCTGAATCACTGAATGAACTTTAGGCAAAGGAGAAGCCAAGGCTCAATGTAGGCAATAAAACAGAAGCAGTTTTGAAAGACCTGAGCTAGGTGGAAGTGTGCTCAAAATGCCGTCATTTCAGGCTCCTCCTGGGACGCTGGAGAAGGAAGCTACATCCTTGTAACCGAGTCCTGGGCCCCCACACAATGGAAAGTTATAAATAGCATCCTTGAATCACATGCGGTTATATAATATAAGGTCACAGAACACGGGTTCCTTTATCACTTGAGTTTAAGTTGCACTGAAATGGAAACTCAGCTGATGCCCTGTGGATTGGTTTCTCCGAAGAGGAAAGTCTCCCTGTATTTGCCCACGCCATCTATTGGTCCCTATTTGAGGCATAGTTGCTGGGGCCCTTCCCGCTAAAGGAATTCCTGCTGTCTTTCTAGATAACAAATAGGCAGTTTCAGCAGAGGAGTTATTTTTACTTATAAAGATAAGACCAGAACTTCCCCTCCTCCCAGGAGAAGGGAGTACGTGCTAGCTTTGCAGACACTCGGGAGCCCTGGGCCACAGGCCCAGGCAAGGGACAGGCTATACCTGTGTGTCCAGTTCCTGAGAGGCCATCTCCACTTGTTCCTCCCATGGAGATTTGCTAGTCACCTGGAAACCTTCGGGGAGACACCCCAACCTATTTATCCTGAGCTATTTAATGCTAGTAGAAGAGGTTTATTGTCCTCTGTGAAGTGATAGGGCACCCAGCCTGCCTGAGAAAGGGATCCCAGGCTAACTCTGAATAACACACAACTGATTCTCACTGGTTGGGACAGTGGGCTTTGGAAACATATTTTTCCATGAGCAAAAGGTAAGTATGCTCCAGTGGAGACCGGCACCCAGATTCTCTTTTGCTAAGACAGGAGCAACTAGTCCTCATTTCCCCGCCTCGCTTGTAATTTGGCCTGGCAGTATGACCGTGTCCAAGCAACAGGAAGTGTGGAGCAGTGAGCCATGCCACGGCCCACTTAGCCCTGCAAGTGAGATGCTCTAACTGCTGCCAGAAGGCTGGCGTGGAGCTATCTCCTGGCCCCGTTCTGGAAGCCAGGGATCAAAGAAGCTAAAGCATCACCCAGCGGGGTTCTTGAATGATTAATTGCCTGCAGGACAGCCATGTATTGGCTTCCCCAAAAGAGAACAGCCTCTCTGCTATCTTTTGTATATCCCAGTGCTGTCATTAGAGCAAGAAGCAAATTTCTGTCATTGTGAGACATTGTTTATCATAGGGTCTAATTCTGACAGCAGTTAGCTTCCCCTAGCCCATCACAGTACCCTTACACCTTAGTATCAAGGACAGGATTCCCTCGCTTGCTTTGCAAGAAAAGAGTTCCCAGTATGACCAACCCACAAACTACTCCACCAGCCCACTTATCCCCAGTGTGTCCTGGCTGTGGATGAGCTCAGCATTCTTATCACTCTAAAGCAGGAGGAGGTGTTTGCAAGAATCAACTGGTTTACCCATGATGTAAATGAGGCAGTTTCCCCAGATTCCATCTCAAAATATGGATGGTCTAAACAAAGGCTTTCGTGAACTGCAGGAAAGGAGAATGTCAAATAAAATCTGCATTATACAAGAGATGACTTTCTAGAATAACTAGATAAAAGAGAGATTTTTATGAACCTTTTAAGGAACATTTTTATAAAAACATTAGAGCTTCACCAGTCTAAGTCCCTGAATGATCATATACCAAGAAAATGGAAAATAATCTGTCTTTAAAATTCTTTTTCTAAGAGCTGGGGATATAGCTCAGTGGCACAAGCAACTGCCTGGAAAATACAAGGTCCTGAGTTTGATTCCCGGTACCTACACACAAAAAAATTCTTTTTGCAGTTCAAATACTCACAACCTACTTTCCCCACCTAAGTACTTTTTGAAGATTATGCTAAGTTAGTATTTCTTTTAGTGAAGCACTACCTATATTTTGTAGACGCTATTAATGATGATGCCACAGAGATGTGGGCAGGGATAGAATAGGGAAAAAGAAAATAGAACACTATAGATGTAAGTGAAAAAGACTTTTCAGCCCAGAGGTCAAAAGAAGGGATTTCCAGGCAAGAAAACAGCAAAGGGCATTCAATGCATAGACAGACATTAGTGAGCAGAACTTCAACTTGTCAGTAAAGCTGGAGAAAACTTTCAGAAACTGACACATGAGGACTGTGCCGGGCATCTGTAGCCAAATGTAAATGTATGGGGGGAGAAGAGATGGGGACTCAGGACCCTGACTGATGTCCCCCAACTCCAGGTAGAAGAGGAACAAGGACAAAGGGGGTAACGGTGAAACGTGGCACTCACCTGGGAGGCAGCTGACAACTGTTTCCCAAGGAGAAACACTGGAGAGAGACATTCCAGCTATGAAATGGATACTCCAGGTGTGCAAAAAAGTAAATTTCAAAGTCTAAGAGGAAGGAAAGGGCATACTGAGGAATGTAGAACTCAGTCTTTCCTCTGTCCAAGTTAGATTTGGCAGTCTGTGGAACTCTCTCAAAAGTTACCTTTCCAGAAACCTTGTGTAATTCTCTTCTCAACAATCAGGCCAAATCTGATCTCAACGACTTTGGAAACCTTCCCTGATTAGCTTGTCAGAGGAACTTTATGTAACGTTTAGAAAAGAGAGGCAGTGTAGTTATAGTTTTATAGCAGTAAACCTCAAATTCTCAATGCCCACCCCATCAATAGAATACTATTAGGCACACAACATCACAGGTGTATTTGTTTATTCATAAAAGTACATGTGTGTGCACTATCGTACTAATAAATGTGACATAAAACATATTCCCAATAAGAGAGACATTAAAAGACTACTGTGTTAGCCATTTTTTCATCCCTGGGACAAAATACCAATGCCCACCACTCTTAGGATTAGAGGTTTATGTGGGCTTGCATTTCCATGTTCAGCCAGCTTCAAAGTTGAAATGCATGGTAGAAGGGCTGGGTGGAGGACAGCTGCTCATCCCATGGCAACCAGGAAGCAGAGGGCAGTGGGTAGAACCAGGAAGTGATTTATGCTTTGGGGTCACATCGTGACCGCCATCTTCGGACCAGACCCCACCACCTTATAGCACATTCAGCTATGGATTCATCCACTGATGAGCATAACACCCCCATAGGCTTGATCACCTTCCAAACCTGAGGCTTTGGGCGACACCCCATATCAAAACCATTACAACTATGCTAAACAGTAAAAGAAAACACAAGTTGTTTTTCTTGTATGCCTCATATTGTTGTCTTCTACTTCCTGTGTTGAAAACACCACTGCCCTGAGTTCTGGTCTTAGGTTAGAGTCATTGTTTTCAGAAAAGTGAACATGGTCTCAAAATGAGATGAAGGACTCTTGGCCTGCGTGGTAGGTAAGTGACACTGTCGTAGAGCTGCTCCTGAGTTGTGTCGAGTTTGAAAGCATGGATTGTGTGTTATCTAATGATGCTGGGCTTGAAGCATACTGAGAGCCTAAGCAGAAGGATGTGGAGTGGAGCACCTGAGTGGAGTTAAGCATGTTTTATTTATCTCGTCTCCCTTCAGAGCTACAAGATGCTTTAGGGGACGTGCTGGGTCCTCTGTGGTGTTGATTTAATTTAAATATGAATTGTGTTGGTTTGGGTGAAACCAAATTGTGCAAGGTGAAACAGTATAATGCAGGACACATATTTTATAAGATTATTTATAATAGTCACCCAAAGAACGATATACAAGAGAGTGCAGGAAATCTGTCCACACACTAAGACCAAGGGATCCAGCTGAGGGCCTGGATCCCACAGAAATGTCCTGCATGAGTCCAGCTGAAGACCTAGAAGTCATAACAATGCCTCCCACAAATCCAACCGGAAGCCCAGAGCCCATAACAATATCTCATGCAGGCCTCTTTCACGGATCTGTGCTGGGAAGGTCCAAAGGTCAGTGGTGGGATCTACAAAGTCTGTGCCAACAGGATGAAGGATCTGTGCTAGCAGAATGAGGGATCTGCACTGGAGCCAGGAAGCGATGCTCAGAAGAACCAGAGCTCCCCCCAACCAGAGCGATGCTCAGAAGAACCAGAGCTCCCAGATGACTCAGAAGTACCACAGTCATCCTCAGCAACAGTGAGGTCCCGAGCTCCTCCTATGATTAAGATGACCGAGTTCCCATCAGGGAAGCCAACGCAGCAAGCTTCTCCAGGAGCCAGCAGTGCACCATCTTCCCCTCCAGAGCCAGGAAGCAATGCTTAAAGTGAGGACCAGAGCTCCCCTAAAGTGAACC
>NW_004955425.1:14209339-14235345 GCF_000276665.1 Chinchilla lanigera | reverse complement strand
CAGCTGGGGGTCATAAGTTGACCACCAGTTATCAATCCACTACATGAGTGAATGATTGAATGTGTAAAAAATATTTTTAAACCACCATAAAAATAAAATTAAGATGGAATTCTTGCTAGGCATGGTGGCACTTTTCTGTAATCCCGGCACTCTGGCAGGCAGGCTGAGGCAGGATGGCAAGTTTGAAGTCAACCTGGGCAATGTAACAAGACTCTGTCTCAAAATAAATTTGAAAGAAAAGAAAAAAGACAGGACCAAGGATGTAGCTTAGTGCTCTCTGGGTTCAGTCCTCAGGAGAGGCAGAGAGGGAGAGAGTGGTGAGGGGACCTGACCACTGGCTCACGTCATCACTCAGTCCTGCCGCGGATAGCACCCACTGCTCACTGCGCTTTCCCGAGCCTTGGCCTTGGGACCCCTGTGCTTTCTGAAGCCTTCTCCTGGGTGGGTAGCACAACCCCCTTTCACTGAGCTCTTCCCACCGTCGCTCTGGGGAAGACCGTAGAGCCTGTGTGAGAGTTTCCACTCAGGTGAAGTGCCAGGACGGTCCCTCTCAGGTTTCCTCTAAAATAAACCTGTACCTTTGTCTCCTTTCCTCCTCCTTTCCTAACAAAGGTGGGTTCTCACCATCAGAGAAAAGTCTCCCTCACACTTAGGATGCATATCTCTTGCTGGCCGGCCGTCCAGAACTCCCAGGACCAGACCTCAAACTCTTCACCCCTCATGAGGCGCTCTCTTCAAAGGCCTTTGAGGCTGGGGCAGGCCCCGCAGATGACCGCAGACGGGCGAGGCAGCAAGGGGAAGTGATAGGTCCTGCTGAAGTGGGGCAGGCAGAGTCTAATGAGAATGGCTGTTCTCACCTGTTAGGCTGTTTTCTTCTCTGGACATCTGTTTGGGAACTTATTTCATCAACTACATTGTAAACTTAAGGGGCCTGGGGATAGAGAGCATTCTTTTTTTCTTCTGTCCCCATCATGGTCTAGTAGAGTGAAAACTAGATTTGGGGTTCAAACTCCCAACTCTCTACCAAATGAGAGGGCCTTAGACATCCATCTAGTCCCTTCATCCAGCCCATGAAGACAGTATTAAATCCTCAAAGGGAAGAGCAAGACTTCACGAACTGTGGGGCTATGTGCAACTGTAAGGAATTAGTGTGTAAACACATGCTGAAATATGTTGAATGTAACAGAGAGGCGGTGTAATTCCTTAAACCAGGCACACAAGGCTTTGTGCAGTGGCATTATTGTACCCAATGAGGTTAATCCGAGGTGCAATTACTGCGAATTGAAAACTAGGCACACAGTCATTGTGGGTTTCTATATAAGATTCCTTTTAAAAGTAAAATAGTAGTTCAGAGGTAGAGCGCTTGCCTATCATGTGCAAGGCCCTAAATGTATGTGTGTGTATATATATTCATATGTGGATATATACATATATGTGAATATATGAATATATATATATAAAGGAGAGCATATACATAAAAAATAAGATACAGAAAAAGCATACATCAACAAAGCACATTGCTGTCACTAATGAACTTGGAAATGTTTAACCTTTGTGATTTTTCAATAAATTAATGCCTTTTTCACTTTAGTTTTTACTGTTTTTTTTGTTTTGTTTTATCAGGATATTCAACATATCAAATATTGAGGTCCTAAGCACTTTAATGGTTATAACTGAATAACTCTGGTAATAGAATTACTCTTAAATTTTATTATCTTTTATGCTTTTCTTTATTCTTCAAATTTTTTTTTAAGCACAAAAAGCTTTCCTGAGTTTGAAATACTAAAAAAGGAAGAGGCTAGGCATCATGGTACTTGTCTATAATCCCACCACTCTGAGGTTGAGGTAGGAAGATGGTAAGTTTGAGCTCAGAACCTGTCTCAAAATAAAAATTTAAAATGGGCTGTAGTGGGGGTTAACTCAGTGTGACGGCTCTGGGTTCAATCCCCAGTATCATAAGAAGAAAAAAAAAAGGAAGGAAGGAAGGAAGGAAGGAAGGAAGGAGGGAAGGGAGGAAAAAAAGAAGGAAGAGAAATCACCCATTTATATCCAAGTTTTACTTCTGTTTTGCACTAGAGACTGACCAGACTTCTGTAAGAAAACTTTTAAAGTTACTGTAGGAATAAGGTAAAGAAGAAAATTATCCAAATTGATGCTGTCAATTCACAAGAAATATACAATTAAATTAAAACCTGTATTCTTGATCAACCAAATTCTTGATCAAACATCTCTTAAATCTGCAGTTAAAAAAAAACTTACCTATGTAATATACTATCTCCATGGAGAAGCAGGGAGGTGTGACAACCTGCACTGTTCAAATATGCAGGGGACGTGTATAAAGATCAGGTCATGAGGGGAAAAGGGGGCAGTGAGCGCTGAGAACCCAGCGGATGCGGGTAAGAAAGGAGTAAAACTTTGTGTACGTTTCCTTATGTTGTTTGAGTTTTCAAAGTGGCAGATGAAGTAGGAACCGCTCCATACTGCCAGTGCCAACCCAGCTCCTGGGCAGTGTCCACAGCGGTTCCTGCCACAGGCTCCCTTTGCCAGCCAGGGATGAGTGTGTCAGCCTGTGAGGCCAGGTGAGCGCCAGGCTGCCGTCGTGAGCACATCAGCCTCCGCCTGCAGAGCAGCCGTGCTTGGATTTCTCTGCTTCCTGTGGCAGCGCTAGGTGCAGGTCACACAGTGCCTGTGCATTCTCTGCTTCCACCCAGCACAGCTCTGGGCCGCCAGCTGGTTGCATTGAACAAAGCTGGCTGCTTTTCAGGAAATCACCCTGTGCGATAAACTTCCTCAGCCAGCTCAGTGAGAAGCCAAAGAAACATGTTCCCGTTGTAGGCCCGAACTGAGCTGTGTCCCAAGTACAGTTGGTCTAGAAAAGCCTGGCCCCAGTGAAGCTACGCAGCCCCCATTCTCCCAGGTGGCTTTACAACCCTTTCTTTATAGAGTCAGCCCCCTACACCACGGGGAGATGCTGACACATTGTTCCTTGGCTGGCCAACCACTCAGCACATGCCCCGACCAAGGCACTTAGGATGCAGAAGACTGTCTGGATCTTACAATCTAGCTCATGGTTGATAGATCCCGTTTTGTCAGCGACATTCTGCATAGCTCGGGAAAACAAAACCATTTGAGGACTACAATAAAATTTGAAACTCCCATGAAATGGGCACTATTGAAAAGGGACAGGACAAAGAATGGGAGAAGATAATTGCCACACTTATAACCAACACAGAACGAGTAAGTAAACAAACCACGCAATGGAAAAATGGGCCAACAAGCAAGTGACCAAAGGGAAAACCTGAAGGATCAATAATACATAAAAGAAACATTGCTCTCAAGAGAAGAAAACTAAAACTTCAGTGAAGTAAATGGGTGTGGTGGCACCCACTTGTAATCCCCGTATTCTGGGAGGCTAAGGCTAGAGGTCACAAGTTTGAGCTCAGCCTAAGCAACACACTGATACCATTTCAAATTCAAAACAGACACACGTACACACACATACATGCATGCACAAAAGCAAAACTAACCACCCAAACAAACCCATACAATTTCAGTGAACTACCAACCGGATTGGCAAAATCTGAAGTCTGACAACACCTAATGTCGGTGAAGATCATCACATTAGAAACTCTTAAATGCTGTCAGAAGCCTGAAGTGGTACATTGGAGAGCAATTTAGAGTTGAAGATATGTATAATGTACATGTTAGGATACAACCAGGAGAACAAAAATCACTTCAAGTGTTGAAACAGAAGGACTTTAACCCAAGGAGCTGGTTATCAAGAATGGAAGAGATAAGAAGCTGAACAGCAGACAGAAAGACAACCCAGGATTAGCATCTGCAGGCAAGCAGGCCCACGTCATCCGGGCCAAGCACATGGGCCTGCAAAGAGCAGGTGTGAACTGGAGTTTCTGGAAGCTAGAACCAGGGTGGGCCCATCCAGTGGATGCCGGAACTGCAGAAGTGACACCACCTGAGACTGAGGAGAGGGAGCCCGGGTGACACAGGGATTCTGGGAAGAAAAGCCTGTGTGGGTCAGATCCCTGAACACAAAGCAGAGCAGGGAGGGCAAATGGATGTCAGATACAAACAAAGAATGAAAAAACGACCTGTGTAGAATCATGCATAAAAAAACTCAAGGAAAGGAAACGAAAGCTTCACTGAACTTGATGTGGTGGCAGACACTTATGATCCCACACACTGGGAGGCTGGGGTAGCCCCACAAGCTGATCCTAAGGGAAAGCCTAAGAAGTAGGTATTTTTCTCCTCTTGATAGGAGAAAACGTCCATGAGTTATTAGAGTCGTACAATGAAATACCATACGGCAGTGACAGCAGAAGAAATACAGCTACACTTATCAACGTGGACAAACCTCCCAAGACAGAGCCAAGCCAAAGAAATAAATTTCAAAACATTTGATATCATTTATGTAACACAAAGCATGCAACACGATAGACTGATAAACAGATTGTAAAAGCATAAAGAGAAGTTTAACATAAATAATCTTTATTTGGGGTAAGGGGTGTGATTAAGGAGAGGTATATTGTGGGTTTTGAATGCAGAATAATGAAGCTGGATGAGGGGTACATGGCAACAACGTATCATTATTAATAATCTCAATTTTACAAGAGCTTGGGAGATGGGTGATGTGGGCTCAGTACTGGCAGGGGTGGTCCCTGTTCCGTTTCAGAGGTAGGACTTGGTGCGTGTCCCAAGTGTGGCCTGGCCAACACCTCCCTCCAGCTCTCTCCCTCATGGCTCTAGAGCGCTAGGCACACAGCCCTTTGTCCCCAGCACTCTAGACATGGGGGAAACCTCAACACCGATATTCCCTTTATCACCCTGCAGATGCCGGGGGTAGAAGTCATGCTCCAAACTTGTTTTGCCAGACCGCAAGCAGATACTGGTTCTATCTCACAGTGGCAAGAAACATGCTCCCAAGCTCCTCCGGGGGTTGCTTTGACCCCCTCCCCATTACACCCGTTAGAGGGCAGCATTCTTATAGCACAGCAGCAGCCCTCAGGACTGCCACCCCTGGATCTGCCTCTTCACTCTTCTTTCATCGGCTGAAGGATCAAAGCAGGGCCCACTTGATAGGTGTGTGACCCGTAAAGTCACAGGGTGCTGCACTGATTCTGTGCTTGGCTGTTGCTGACTTGATCTTCTTGTATTTTTGAGCAAAGGGCTCTGCATTTTCATTTTGCAGTGATCTCCATAAATTGTGTAACTTATCCTGGGCCTAGGAGGTGTGGGGCTGACTCTTGGACACTTCTTTACGAATATGACTATCAAGATGCTATGATGCCTTAGTCAAAACTTGAAACATGAAGTCTTTCTAAAAACCCCAATTACATTTATTCACTTGTAAGAATCCATCTTCCCCATGAGAGGATATAAAACCTACCAGAGCAAGAACTGTGTTTACTTCAAAACAGCGTCCTTACATCCTACCAGTTGGGCTCACGCAGGTGCTCAGTAGACACTTCCTGGACGAATAGGTATAGAACCGTTAAATCTGTCCCAGAGATGTTTCCTTTTTTAATGATTTGTTTTTATTTTTAAAGTATTTCGTTTCTAGAAGTGTTTTCTAATGTTTACCTGACAATCTGGGCCAGATTTTAGATATATTCCTGAAGAATTTAAATAACATAAAATTTTCCAAGGAAACAGTAGAAAGAGGAAGACGTTTCTTCAAAATCCATAGCTGTTATATCACATTTGTGCTTTAATGATGCTTTCTATTTTCTCAAAATTATCACTAACATTTTATGAAGCACTTGCTCTAAAATGTTCCATGGGAGTTATTTGGCCTTCCTTGTGACACTAAAAGCACACTCAAGTTCATTCACATATTCCTAATTTTCAGGCGCTTTTCAACACTAGAATATCATCCCCACTGAGTACACAGATGAGATTGTGTCGGGACATAAAAATATCTCACGCTGTGGTAACAGAAAATGTTCAAACAAGCAGAGTCCTTACCACAGGCACCTGCAGTTGTGGTTCTGGGGACTACAGCTGTGTGCACACAGCCTGGACAAAGGACTGTAGGTATCGGCAAAGCGACGCGGCAACAAGGCAAACCAGTTCACAAGTCAGTCAGCTGCGAACTTAAATTCTCCAAAATTGGTGGTATCTGCATTATTTCAAATTCTAAGCATTAAATTAGACATCACTCAAACTTTGACACTTGCATAATTAAATGCATACAAATGCAACCAAATCATACTGTCACTAGGTTACCTAGATGTTTAATGCATCCTCAAACACATTGCTCCAGGCTGAACACATAGTGGGTGGTGAATGAGCAGAGAAGCAAGTTTTGTGCAGCTTCAGAAAACATAAAGGGATGTGTATTGGTAGCACAGCTCAACACAGGAATCCTTTCAATCCATTCACTCCACATGGCAAACGATGGAGGAAGTGAAATATCTAACATCAAACATTTAAACCCTAGACAAAACATTGCAGTGCAATTCAGGAAGGGTCTTATTTACTTTGATCTGAGTCAAAGGTAGCTGGATAATTAGTTTTCTTTAAACAACATTCAGCTTTGCTGACATCTCATTTCCCCTAAACAGCTGTTAGCCAAATATAGTATTGTTTATTCACTCCCTGGCAGGCCTGTTTTTAAAAACCACTTCTGGTAAAAATGTTGCATCATGTAATTGGAGATAACAGGAAAAGTAGGAGTTGCTGTTTGTATTTAAATAAACATCTGCTTAAGTCCAGTTTTGTTTAACAATCCTTTTATTTAATGCTATTAAGCATTCTGAATATTGTTTATTCCTTTGCCTTTTGGCCATGCTAGCAAGTATTCCAAATGTGGAAACACAAGACACATTTCTCTTGAAGTCTGAGCTCATTGCTTTTACTATATATGTATGTTAGGTATTTTTGGGCCACAGACCTTATGATGATGTAATACTACCCCAATGTTTCTTATTGCCTGATAAATGCCTGTAATTAAACTGGAGTTGCATAGGTACTGCTTGGAATATGGCTATTTAAAAATATCCATAATATCCTTTAAAGCTTCAATTACCCTTGAAATGGAGGCAGAGAATTCACCCAAACACCTATGTAATGGTGGGCCTGGTCTCTAGCTACTTGTATTATTATCCTTTTCACTTCTAATTTTTAAGAACTGAAAACCCATTTTATGCACCTTTCTCAGATCTTACTTCCTTCTCTCCACTGGATATTTGAATTCTCTATTCCATTCTCAAAATACGTAATTTCTTTCCTGCCTCTACTATAGACTCCAATCTCATTTGAGCAGATCCAAACCACAGAAATCCTTACTAGTAAATTCAGGTTCCATTTCACACTATGGTTGAAATCTGTAGTCCCCTCATCTGTAAGATTCGTTAAATGATGCACTCAATCTAAAGTTTTATCATTAACTTGGAACGACTTGTTTGCCAAATGCATGTGGGTTACATGTGGACGCCAAAATGTGGGGGAAAAGACATGAGGCATTTTTATCCATGACAATGAGCCTGTTAGTACAGGAAATTAAGACCTGAAGACTACATTTGTCATCCAGGTTGTGGGGCTTCAAATTGATGTTGACCAGTCAAAAATGTAGCATTTTGTGTTCATCTGGAAAACTGATCTTTGAATGTTCTGAGCTACTTCCATAGTGCTTGTGGATGAAGAGTATTTTAAAGCAGAAGCCAGAGTATTTCTAGAACTGCTCAGATTCTAGCAAGATTTAAGATGAAGCAAATGCTCTGCTTCCCTTTTGGATCCTAGAAGCAATAAACACGCTTCATGAACGCATTTCTATTTTCTTGCACATTTGTCATGACACCAGGGCCATTGAGGCGAATGGCTATGTTCGGTTGGGAAATGTATCTTTCTTCTTTAAAGGATGCATTAGGGTATCATCATTCTTGTGATTTTATAGTTCACAGCATTTTTATAGTATAGAAAACTTCTATTGAAATAGCATATGTTGGGCTGAGGATCTAGCTCAGTGGTGTAAGTGCCTGCCTGGCAAGTACAGGGTCCTGAGTTTGAGACCCACAAAAAAAACAGCATATGCTACTTAATTACTATAAAGCTTCTTTCAAATATAAAGAACTACTCATAATCTTTAGCAAATAAATTCTCCCACGTACATTCTCCTTTTGTTATTGCATTATTTCCTTAACAGAAAAGTACAGTAATGGTTTTGAAATCATTTCTCAAGGCAAAGTGAGTACCTGTAGAAAAGTCTGTAATTAAAGATTTGTACTCCAGACTGGTAAAAAGTAGGCACCACATACAGTATAAACATTCCCTCAAAGTTTAAGTCCTTTGAAAGGTCAACACATAGTACACTTACATTAGTACCAGTATACACATCAATATCAGAAGCTGCAGTAAAACAGGGAATTCTAAGAACATTTTAAATCTCACCTCCACTGGCTCCACAGTGGATATGTCTCTCAGGCTCTTCACTCACCACCCCGGCTTAATGTCAGCAGGGCCCTCGGGGGCCTTGTTAGTTCATCTATGTAACCTTGGATCAAGTACTGTCAGGTTAGTGTATACTGTGACTCAACAAGCCCCAAATCAGGACCCCTTAGGATCACAGGCAGTAGTGGAGAGCTCCCCAGATAGATGGGAAAACTGCTACCCAAGAAAGTAGGAAAACCAGCTGAACTGAAAACTGCATCTTACCTTGGAGAGCTTGTTCAACACTAAGGCAGGCATTTTATTAATCAGTTAACAATGCAGAATTCTATTGTTCTATAAAAGCTTGCTGATTCGTTTGAATATAGCAACTATTTAATCATAAATTAATTATATATAAAAAATCATAAATTAAAATGTATCAGGTTAATAATATCCCTTAGTTACTGCGGGCTGATTGGGTCTGCAATCTCCCAAGAGTGTACAGGGAAGGCTAAATAAAAAGAGAAAAATAGAGTGATTTCAGGGCTCCAGGAGGACAAGAGCCCTCTCCCCAAATTTAAGATTCTCTTAGGGCTAAGACTAAGACCTTCTCTGGGTGGCCTGTATTTATTTGGTTATCAGAAGAAGGGAGAAATCAGTCAGGGACTTCAAGTAAGGTAATAAATTAATCCATCCAGGAGTGAGATGCCTGAGGCTATAGTCTTTATCCAGTTGAGATGGGATCCAGGTGTGTTGGCTGTCATCATATCCTTTGAGGCTTTCTGAGCTTCACTGCCACTACAGGTCTTAGTAGGGATTAGTGACTCACAGAGGTTCACTTGGCCACTATTTCCAGACAAGGAGCCTAGGCCTTGTTCAGATTCACACGTGGACATGAAAAGCCAATTGATTAATCTGAGCCCTGCTCAGGGCTGCTTCATGGTGGTCTCCATTAAAAATGGACCTACCATGAGCCACCTCTTGCTAAAGAACTAAAAAGTTTGCTCCATCTAACAGCTTCCAAGTCTTTTCAAGCACTTTAAAACATTTAATTAAAATTTTAGCTTTTAAGTCCCTAGAAGAACTTTATTAGGCCATTTTATTAACTCTTCTAAAATACTATTATTTTAGAACTTTTAATTTATATATGCCATGCTCATATACATAGTAGTTTGCTGTATATTTTGTATTGACTGTTCTGCATTTTTATTGCTAATATATTTAAATTAAAAAAAAGAAAAACCTCCAAGGCTGGATAACATTTAAGATTTTTAGTAATTATAGTGCTGTGTAAAGGTCTCACATCAATGATTATATATGATGCATAGTCCACTTCTTCCTCTGAAGAACATAGACTGAATCAGAAAAAGAATTAAAATATTGCATGATGCTATGGAGTTTTAGGACAAAATTAGATACATGTCCAGTCATCAAACTCACCATCAATTGATAACAACTTTGTCATGAGCTTGGGAAGCTTTTAAAAGAAATACATTTCTGGGATGCATTTTCCAATTTCAAAATCAGAATTGTTTAGGGTAGTGCCAGAGGCAGCTCCAAGGGACTTCTGGCACACTACAGATTTAAAAACCAATGGCCTAGTCAGGCATGGCGGCCCACACCTACAGTGCCAGCTATTGGGGAGGCTGAAGTAGGAGGACCGCTTGGGTTCAGTTCTGGGCTGCTGTGTGGTATGCCAGTCTGTGCCCACACTAAATTTGGCATCAATATGGTGACCTCCTGGAAGTGGCCTAAGGAGGGGTGAACTGGTCCAGTTCAGAAATGGAGCAAAAACCAATGGCCTAGTCATTTTATAATTAAGCAGAGCCCCCACAGCATAAATTTATTTAAAAATATGCATGAGGTGAGTATCTGATTCAGTAGCTTTTCACCAAGTCCCCGAAATTGACATATTTTATATTATCACACAAATATTTGAAGCAGGATCAAAAGTAGATCAAACCCTACAGCAATGCCAGTGTTCTACCATCTATGTTCTTGCCGTGGTCCACCATAGCATTCTAAATGGGTGCATTATTGACATTTTAGACAATTAGGCTCAACTGAGAGAAGTCGTTCTGCCATATTTTAAGGTTCCAAACACTCATCACATATTTGTGTTACTGATAAACATTGATAGTTTCTACTCTAGTGGTTAATGCTAATTCTACTCTAGTAGTTAATACTAAAGCGTTGCAATTTGAAAAATAGTTCTACTTTAAAGTCCCACTTCCTCTGTAAGTGAACATAAGCTGGTAGATATGCACACTACTGCACCATCTGAAATCTTTTGTGCGATTTTCATTTCCCAGATTCCCACCATGAAATCTTAACAACTTTCCCTAATATGACTCCGAATGACTTCCATCTGCAGGCTCTGAATTCTTTTACAGCCAGGTGGCTTTCCATAATTTCTACAACAAAGCAACCAACTGCCAACTGTCCCACCGCCAAAGAAAGTGATCCACACTTTCACCTCCAAGTGCAAAAGGGTAAGATGGATCACTCATTGCATACCCAACCAACCTAGTAAGAACCAGTAACACAGGAATGCAGATTCAAGCCACAGGTAAGCAGAAAAAAAAAAGAAGAAAATGTGGTCAGCGAAACAACAGATATATCCTACAACAGTAACAAAACTGTTTTTATATACATTTCTCTTGATGATTGCAAATAATTTAAACTAGGTGCTCACAGGTAAGAATTATAATTAATTCTCAGAACTAGAGATTGCAGCTAAGTATTTGTGTGTTAGAACATTTGTAGAAGGCTGCTAATAAACAACATTGTCAGAATTTTTAAGTAAAGTCAGATCTAAAAGCAAGAGAAGCAGCTCCTTCATAGCGATTACTTCTGGCCAAAGCATAAGAATTCACTTAGACAAACAGTTTTCATAATGTACCTAAAAATAGGATAGTTCATAAATTTTCAAACTGTTCTTCCCTGCTGAGGACAGCCCTTGATCTTCGACTGCAAAATTTAGCAAACTCTGGCATGCTCTAATGTTAGTTTTATAAGTTACTGAAAACCTCTATAAATTTAGCATCATTTCTCAGATCTGTACAGCCCTCTCATCCTGAATGCTTAAACATTTAGGTCACAAATTGAAATACCAGTAAAAAAATATTCATCTTCAAGCAGGTTGTATAGTTACCACATGGCAAGAAACGGATCAGAAAATTTAAACATTCAGAGCATAAAAACACATCAAACTATTATGAAACTTGAACTTGGCACATTTACCTAAATTTCGGTACTATAACTACAGGAAAATATAACTGCTATAAAGACTGAGGTGATTTAAACTAGCTCAAAATTTCCCCAGTGCCTAACACCAGTATTAGATGTATAGTTTTATGATAGTAACAAATAATTGTCAGTGAGATCTACACACATATACAGAATTATATTTAAATTTATATAGAACAATATTTACATTTTTAAGTTATACTTTTGAAATTAGAAAGTGAAGTACAGTTTCAGTTTTATAGCAAAGAAGAAAAATGTAGAAGACAAAAATAGACAGAATCACAACAGTAAAAATACAACTATTCACCCTGGATTATAATGCATTGAAACATTTTGGCAGGAACCTACATCTTCTTAATCTGATCGTCCAAATCACTAAAGTACGGATGATTCAGTGCCATTTTACCAGAAATTCGTTTAGCAGGGTCATAGACTAACATTTTCTGGGAAGAGAAAGAAAAAAGGAAGAAAGTCTTAGAAAACAAACCAAAATTTATATAGTCTTAACTTTTTAAACCAATAAATAATTTGCTAAAAATTTTAGTAAAATCAGGGGCTGGAGATTTAGCTCAGCGGCAAAAGCGCCTGCCTGGCAAACGCAAGGTCGTGAGTTCCGTTCCCGGTACGGGAGAAAAACCAAAAAAAAAAAAAAAAAAAATTTTTAGTAAAATCTACTAAATGAGCATTTCCATTACTTTAACACAAGCTACATAAATGTCTCATTCCTCCAAATTATCTCCCTCTAAGTCTAGAATAATCTGCTCCTTTAACTCATAAATATCTTCATAATCTTTTTGTTACAAATCATAGTAAGACACAGCAGTCAGAGATAGCTTTAAATCTAAGGCATACATTTAAGAAAGGTATCTATTTAGCTAATTATATTTAAGAATTAAATGGCCATCCAAGTTATTTACCACATTCTTAGAATGGTGGCAGTTAACTATTGTGGTTTTGGATACAGCTTCAAAGAAGCTTTAAATTAGAAACAAAAGAAAAAACCCACAGAACCATGTGTTACTAAAATGAACCACAATGTGAATTACCACCCAGCAACTAGTATTATTTACACATTACCAGAAAAAACTCAGTAAAGTTTGGTATTTCTCTTAAAAAATATTAACCTTAAAGAAGACCAAATGCATGCAGATTACTTTTACTAATTAGTTACCATTTGTGCTCTACCTATCCAGCACTGTACACTCATAAAAGGCAGATACTTGACAAATGAGGACACCAAACCTAGAAGAGGTGAAGCAACCTGCCCAAGCTCATGAAACTAGTGAGTTATGCTGCAGTACACACGACAGTCCCAAGAGTGATCTAGTCCAAGATGTCACATGCGGCGAGACTGAGTGAACTGATTTATGGAGGTTTGTTTTCGTTTCACTAACCAAAGCGAAATTTTTTGTGTTTGAGAAGTTTAGAAGTTAAAGGTAGGTTGGGTCTGAAACATTTCCATTACTTTAACATAAGCTACATGAGATAGTCAACTATACTGATATTACAAAATAATTTATGGTTTAGATCTAAAATGCCTCCCCAGAGTCCCATGTATTCAGAGGTGGGACTTCTGAAAGGTCACTGGGTTGGGGGCTGCTGTACTCAAGTGTGTCAGTCCACTGATGAATGGGCTAATAAATGTTCCCTCTCTCTGCCTCCTGGCTGTCACTGTGCACGCAGCTTTCCTCCACTAGTCCCCTTCATCGTGGTTATTTTTGCCCTGGAGTTAGTAAACCATGGACTGAGCCCATGGCAACTGTGTCAAAATAAACTTTTCTGCTTTTAAATTGTAGTTGATCAGGATTTCACCCCAGTGACATGAAAGCTGACATATATATAGGTAAAGGACTTTGGACTTCAAGCATAAATAAGCAAATGGAAAATTTGAGCTTAATTTGGTGACATAATGATTTATATATTCTGAAAGGAGCTCAAAGACCAATTAGAAAATATATTTCATGATACTGCAATGTATATTTTTTTCCTTTTGTTTAGACCTGCTAAAGCTTTTTTTCTGACATGAAGTCATATGAGCTTTACCAAAAATTGGTCCTCTAAAAATTCAAAGTTTAAATACTATTCTAAAATAAGCTTCTTAAAGTAAGCTTTTTCCCTCCAGTGGTTAATTTCTTCTCTGTCTTGTTTTTAAATGAAACAATTGTTAATTGGAAGTAGCAATGTAGTAGAGGAAAAAAGATTAAGAACTATATTAGTCCTTCTGAATTTTCTGATGGAGAAAATTGGACACAAATTGAAGAGTTTCAATAACCAAAAATATCAACTGAAAAGAAAGCATTTCTTTCTAGGATAAACTAAAAAAGGGGCTCACTGGTAGGTATTGAGACAAAAGCTGGGAAGGCAACTACACTAATTTGGAAAGAACAAGGCTATAGCTCAGAGGCAGAAGGCTTAAAAAGCATGTCTGAGACCTCAGCGTCACAAAGAAAAGCAAAAATAAAAAGTGTATAATCCTGGGCATCTCCTTTAGAATATATAGAGCAACCTATCACATTAAAATCAAAACACAGTGGAGGCAGTTGCTCAATCCTCAGTACCCCAAAAGCACAAGGGAAAAAAATTAAACTCAAAATATGTCAGTTTTCTCCCTCTCTCCTAGGTGAAAGAAAGGACTGAATGCATGCAGAGCCATCAGTAATATTAAAGTCCTGAAGTAGAAAAATATGTCTTGCTTAAGATGTAAAGTCTTGGTTACCGAGAGCAAATCCAAGCCATTTTCATCCAGGTTTTTGACATGGGATGCCAGGCTTCCTGGTTTCCACTTGGGAAATGTGTTCTTATAGTCCTGTAAAGATTCCACTTCTGGCCATACTTCATTGTTAGGAGTGCCTAAAGCTCTAAAAACAGTAGCAAAACCAGAAACTACCAGTTAAAGCAAGAATATCTTGTTATATGTATGTCAACTTTATTATTTAATGCAAAAGATTTGAACAGTTTAAGCTTAAAATAACAGTACCTGAAAATCCTGAAGAGTTGATCAATTTCTGAATCCCCATGGAAAAGTGGTTTCTTCGTTGCCAATTCTGCAAAAATGGTGCCTATACTCCAAATGTCAACTGGAGTAGAGTAACGAGCTGACCCCAGCAATACTTCTGGAGATCTGTACCAGAGTGTGACTACCTATTGCAAAGCAAGTTTTACAGTGAGTAAGCATGCATTAAATTACCTAAAGTTAAACATTTATATTTCATAAGGACTGTCCTGTAGAAAGCTATACAATGGTCAGCAATAATACTGTTTCAGCAAATTAACTATCTGTAAAATACTAAATATTTCATTTCTGAGTTCTATTCACGTGGGGAGGTAGAACACACAAATCTTTTCTTGCCTTTCAAATACCAAAAGCAGAAAGATCAAAACAGTTATGGGTCTAATCTCCTAAATAAAAAATTATTAGTAATAGGTTTGGGACTTAGGGATGATACTGTAGAAACAGCAGGCATTGCTTAGGTGCTAAAATGACAATTAAGATTCCATGTTAACACAAATTAAGAGCACAACTAACCGAGGAAGTTTATCAGTGACCTAGAACTAATTAACCATCTTAATGTATCATAATGAAAAAAATATAGCGTCTAACTTAGAGCATAGCTAATGAGGAAAAAAGAGAACCAACTACTACTGCTTATAACGATGAGAAAACTAACAAGAAACCAGGACATCTAACAAGATGTATATTACCAGTTTTGATCTGCAGTCAGTCTTTAGGCTTAAAGGTATACAACTATACAGAAGCCATGGGGACAGTTTAACATTTCCTTTCTATCCAGAAATGAAAATACCAAGCTGTCAATATAATACTGACAAAACCTGACAATAGGGCTAGAGATGTAGCTCAGTGGGAGAGCACTTGCCCAGCATGCACAAAGGCCTAGGTTCAGAACCAAAGGAAAAGACAGGACAGCAGGGGAGGGGAGGGAAAAGAAAGAAGAGGAATATGTAGTGACTTCTAAATGGATCATGTATCAGAAATACCACCCCCTAAAGCAACAAAATATATTTTGTAATCAATATGCTTGTGTATCAGCAAAGGTCCAACCAGGAGACAGAAACCACACCATCATTTGAATGGGAAAAGTTTAAAGAATTAAACTGTGATGGGGGTTTGAATAAACAAGATTATTAAGAAATAGTGACAACTCTAAGTGCCTCTCCAGTACCCTCTAGGGACAAATCTTAATACAGCAGCTGGCAGAGGGGGAAATATTTCATGGTTCCAGTTCCATTTTCACATAGCATGTAATAAAGGGTCAACTTGGAACTGAGAAGCAATAAATTGATATCGTCACAGAGCAGAAATCTTTTCTTGAGTATTTTTTAATTTAAATACAGGAAACAATTCAACAATCACACATTCAAAAGCACCAAAATCACTATTCTCCTTACCTCATGTGTATATACTCTAATGGGTATCCCAAAGGCTCTAGCAAGACCAAAGTCAGCCAGTTTAATTGTTCCTTTGTCATCAATCAACAGATTCTGAGGTTTTAAGTCTCTGTGAAGAACTCTTCTAGAGTGACAAAAGACAATACCCTGAAGGATCTGGTACAAATAACTCTGGAAAAAAGAAATAGATACAAGAAACTTAATCATACCACAAAGGATTTTCTAACTAGTCTTTACTCGGTTTCAAAGGCGTAAGACATTATGATGCAGGGAAATAGGTACCAAAAAAGCTTTCAGGACATTTTGAACAACAGGCATTTGTGTGTGGGAAGCCATTTCTATACAATATGCTTGCATAACCCAGAGTTAGATATTTACCTGTGGACATATTTGCATCGATATGCACTCACTCCACTTTTACTCATTTTTGGCAGCCTACCCTTAAATCTCAGCTTAGTCGTCTATGTAGAATTTTCTTAAATTTTCTTTTGTATGTTTATACCTGCTGTGTTTTTATATTGAATAAAACTGGTCTTTTTCATTTCTACCTTTCATCTTTATGCATACATTTCCTCTTTGAAAACATTAGTCAAGTATTCCAAAATAAACGGCAGATAGGATATTGATTATTTATTTAAATGGATATAATTAATAATAAAGTGCTATAGAATAGCTCAGAAATAGGTGTTTTATAGGAAACTTATCAAAGACAATGTAATTATCACTTGAAGCAACATAAGTATTACAGAAATATCTTCCACAATAAAATACTGTGTGGAAAGTGTGACATTAGAAAATACATAAAACCAGTTAGGACAACTGGCTGTCGGGGAATAAAGTTGGATTTATACTTAGTTCTTAAAACAAAGTAAATCTGTCAGAATTAGACCAAAAAGGTATGAGGGGGTATGGTGGGAGGCTCTACTAAAAGCATTAGAAAAATATTGTCATTTACTCTTCTAATATGTATTATCTTCAAGTGAGGAAGGCTTAAACAAGACATAGAACTGAAAAGCCAAAAGTCAGACAAGGCTTTTTATATATATTATAAAATTTATTAACAGTATACACAACTAATAAGGCAAAAAGATAAAATGTAAAACATAACGAAAGAAATTATTAAACCAGTGAGGAGATACCGGCTATCTATAAACGATTGAACAAAAAAATGTTAAATGTGAAATAAAAAATATTAGCATGTCCTTTTCACATAATAGAAATTTATCCTACAAAGTTGCATACAAAGAGGAATATAAAGATACTTCAGTATGGTTAATAAAAACCATCACCAAGCTAGAAAACAACCTAGCTGTCCATAAACATAGAAATGGCTTAAAAAATTCTATTAAAAATGCAAACAGACACAGATAGATGTACATGTCAGTTTACATCCAAAAAGCCAGTTTATATATATAAAATATAAATAATTCCATTTGTACAAGAGATCTATAAGATTACAAATAAAATTAATAATAGCTATCTCTGAAGAATGGTCAGTTGTTAGTGTAAGAACGAACTACTGTTACTTTACACATTTTAATACTCTTAAAACTTTTTAACTTACATGAAGTATATATAATAAATGTCTAGAATATATTAACCCACACACCCTTCCCCTCCCCCCCGCTATTAGAAACAGGATGTCTAAGTAATATAGCCCGGTCTCAATAGCTATGTAATTAATAACGCAGGCCAGCCTCAGAATTTCAGCCTTCTGCCTCAGACTCCTAAGTGCTGGAATTACAGACATGCACAATCATACTCAGCTTGAAAACATATTTTAACTAGAATAAAATAAAGCCATCTACCACCACCATTTGCTCCAGGTCTCTGCTGTTTTAAACCTATTGAACAAACAAAGACCAGAATCCTCAAATATAACACACAGTATTATTTTTCGTTCCATGTTATCACAGACATCACTTTTCACTTACTAGAAGCACTAATCGATAGGTACATGTTTATCTAATCTGTATGGGGGGAAAGTAAAGTACTCTTTCCAAGCATATTCTCATAAAATTTAAAGACTCTACAAAAAGAAGACTTCATTCACACTGGTTAAATATAATAAAAATAGTCATGTTTCTCACCTTAACAAGCGATGAGTCCATGAACTGCCCAGGAGGAATAGAATCCAAGTATTTCTTGAGATCCATGGACAGGAATTCGAAAATGAGATATAACCTGGAATCCTGCATAAGCACATCTTGAAGACTGAAGGATAAAAATAATTTTATGAAACAAAAATTCCAGCAAACATTTTCAGCTTCTCTTTCATGAAAGTAGTAATAATTATTATAAAAAGTGGGGAAAGAGATGGTAGTTTCCAAACTAGAAAAAAAAAATCTTAATATAAACCTAGAATTTGAAAGGGGAACATCAGGAGAACAAGCTTTATTACATAGGAGGTGCTACATTATTCATAAGGTGTATTCCAAAATAATGAGTCTAGATTAGCTACCCATTGCTCAGATTGTCCTCCCACTTAAGTAAATGACAGAAATAACTTTTAAAGTAGAAGGGGTGATCTTTAAGACTAAAGCCCCCAGACTTGGAGATAGTTCACAAAGCCTTTCCAAGTTTCCTTCTCCTAAGCCCACTTTACCCAGCTTTTCCAGCTCCCAAAGCGGATTTTTACAACTAAGCCCCTCTAACTCTATTCTTGCTTTAACAGACTATTCTTGTATTTATGCCCAGCATTTAACATCAATAAATAAAAAGAGTAGGACTCTGTTCCACTCAGAAAGGTTAGACCAGAAATTAAGAAAATGTACTATTTTCCCGAATGAAATTCACATTTGAAGTAAGACGCAGAAAATAGCTTAAGTTCCGATAGCATGCCATACCTGACTATATTTGGATGGCGAAGTTCTTTTAATAGAGAAATTTCCCGAATTGCAGTACTAGGAACCCCTTCCTCTTCACTTTCCAGTCTGATTTTCTTCATGGCTACCACCTGACCTGTAGTTTTGTGTCTACCCTTATATACAACTCCATAAGTACCTGAAATACAAAAGTAAGTATCTGCTATGCCACACATCCCACAACTGAAAAGATTTTAAAAATGATTAAATTCCTTAAGATGTCACACAATAGAAAGTCTGCTGTGGTCAGATAGAAAGTATCTTACTCATAACCATATCCTTACTGCTTCCAAAAGAAAATGAAGGTAGTTACAAAGTATTGTGTACATGGCTAATAAGTAAATTCATGTAGCCATCACAAGTGCTATATATTAATGAAGTACTATTAATGTTCCAGTACATAACAGGAGAATTCACTGAAATTTACCTCCTGCCAAATATCCCACAGAACAAGAGCAGGCACACATCACTATGTAAAAATCTTAGTCACCGTAACACAGAACTATAATTTATGCTTTTCAAGATACTTATATAATTTGGGGTGTGGGAGTTGAGACAGTGTCTTATTATGTAGTTCAGGATAGCTCTCAACTTACTAAGGTAGCCAAGGCAGGCCTCAAACCTGAGGCGATCCTCCTGCCTCAGCCTCCCAAGTGCTAGTATTACAGGCGTGTACCACCATGACTGGCTATGTACATTTTAAAATATGGTCATCAATCCTCATCCAGAAAATAATGAAGACAAAAAGGATCAGGTGTTTTTACAAACTATTACAATAAAGCTCCACATGATCTACTACATAGGAAAAGCTCATCCATTCCCAAGTTGACAAACAAAACAAAACAAAAAAACCTGATACTGATAAATCCTTCAGATAATGAGCAACAATGTCAGTGTAAGGGACTGTGAAAGTGGGGGAGGGTGGACACAGAAAACAGAAATGGCAATAAGGAAAATGGACTAGTTACCGAAAATAAGTTCACATACATGCTGCACTTAATTCCCTGGAAAAGTGATTTTTCAATTTAGGCTGGAATTTAAGAAGCTGTAAAATGCCTTTGGTTATAGATGAATTTTGTGGAAAAGCTTCTGCTTTTTTTCCTTTCTTTTTTTTTTTCCGGCACCAGAAATCAAACTCACAACCTCGCGCTTGCCAAGCAGGCGCTGTGCCGCTGAGCTGAATCCCCAGCCCAGTTTCAGCTTTCCATGACATCTATTATAACTACAAAAGTGACCAGAATACATATTCTTGATAAAGTCTATTGTTTTGATTAGTTTCTCTCAATGTAAGAGCTAAATAAGCTAAAAGCTACTGATACTACCAGTTGCTTCATCTGAATTCATGCAGATTGATCAACTGCAAATTGATGTTACACAAACTTTGCTGCCAATTTTTAAAATCCTACATGTTTTCCTAAATACTAGTGCCATTTTAAATGGATAATTTTAAATAAACCCAATCCATATTTTGGTTAAATTATGGATTAGCTGTTACTTGAAATGATCAAAATTGTTCCAGATTAAAGGAGAGCTGATTGTATTCAAGCTTCAGCCATCTTTAAATTAGGTGACCTTTGGGGCTGGAGATTTAGCTCAGTGGCAGAGCACTGGCCTAGCATGCATGAGGTCCTGGGTTCCATTAGCAACACTGTCAAAAAGGTAGGTAATCTTTTGTACACTTAACAGCTGATCATTTTGGGGGATGCATATTATACTTACATTTAAACACAAAAGGTTGCTACAGCAGTAGCACACTTGGCAGTATTCATATTGTCTCAAGAAGATTAGTCAGTTGTATAATATAGCAAAGCAGTTCATAGGAAATTCAGATTCTTTGTATCTTTTCTTCTTCAAGTATATAATCTCATCTAGTCCTACGTAATCTACAGTTAACTGATAAGCACTGTTGGCCAACACCGCATGTTCATTACATTGAATTTTAGAGATTAGCGTTCTGTCTCTTCTTTCTGATGCTCTTTGAACTGTTACCACTTCTCACTGAACTACCAGAATAGAGATTAAATAAAGCAGAATAATTTCACTGGTTAATCACCAAAAATTACCGAGGAAATACACAGTACACACTCTAAAACAGAGTAAGTATTATAGATACAGAACTATTTTAAATAGCTTAATAAGTAACCAAGGAAGAACAAAAGAAAAATACTACCTTAAAAGCAGGTAAACGTCATGGTAACAGAAAAGCTTGGAAGGAGACCAGTCTAATAAGACTTCTCCCAGGAAATACAAAGCAGGAATGATCAGCTATGGAAGCCCCAGGGGTAAGCAGTAAGCCTTCATTTCACAGAGCGTCTACTAAATGCCAGTAAGTTTCCTCCATCATGGCTACAGCTATGCTTTATCAGCTAAAGACACTGTCATCACACAAGAAAACACTCAAAGACTAGCATGACAACACTCTGATTTTTAAATTCAGAAACTAAAAAACAGCTTTGTAATATCCAACATAAAAGAAGTCTAGATGTATTTAAGAAATAAATTAGGCCAAGTATGGCGGTACACGCTTGTAACCCAAGCTAGCCTAGAGGCCAACACAAGATCAGACTGGGTAATTTACCAAGACACTGCCTCAAAACACAAAGGGCAGGGGATATAGCTCAGCAATACAGGGCTTGTGTAGCATTCACAAGGCTCTGGGTTTGATCACTAGCATCACGAAACAAAAGAGAAAATCAAGCCCACTCTGGCAACTTGAGAGATGCTCTCAAAATTTAAAAAAAAATTTTTAAAGGCTTGGGGATACCCCAGCGCAGAGTCCTTGGGTTCAATTCCCAGTAGCAACACCCCACCCACCCACCCACGGACCAAAGACAAGATTTTAAATTAGAAAAAATGCAGGCAAAACTGCCAAATGAAATGCATAACCTTAGGTAGCTCTTCAGAAGATACATGCTGAAGTGTTTAGGAGTACAGCCCATCTATGCTATTTGAAATGTATCTAAAAGAAAAATTGCTAATGCACACACAGAAAGTGTGACAAGCCACTAACATCTTTGTGAAGATATTATAGGTCCATCATATAAATCTTTCAAATTATCTGAGGTTTGGAAATGTTCAAAATAATAAGTTGAGGAATAAAGTTTAAAATCACCACAGTATTTAAATACGAAGAGCTTGACCAAGTACCTGGCAGAAAACAAAAGAAAATTGCATATGAGACATCATCTACATCTCATTTCCACAAGTTAATTTTTCAAAATATTATCCAGTCAAATGACACTTAGGAGGCTGAGGCAGGATGGAGAGGTTAATTTGAGGCGAGCCTGGGCTACACAGTAAGACACTGTCTTTAAAACAAATAAAAAAAAAAACAAACAAAAACCAAACTAAACCAAACAATACCCAGTACAGAATCCCCAAACAGCCAGACGCTGGAATAGACAAAACATGGTAGAAAAGAGATGAAATGACATAGTTCAGAAAAACATATATGGAAAAGAAAATAATGTCATCAAATATTTGAGTATCTCCTGGGGGCTACACACACTGGCAGGCAATAGGTAAACACTTGAGAACAAGACAAAACTGCCAGCATTCACGCAGCTTGCAATACAGCAATTAAATAAAAAAGGGATTAGGTCATATGTGGTGGTACACGTTTGCAATCCCAATGCTCTGGGAGGCTGAGGCAGGAAGATAGAAAGTTCCAGAAGAGTTTGGCCAAGATGGGATCCCATGTTTGAGCAGTTCAGACAGCCTCGCAATTTAGCAAGATCCCACCACAAAATGAAAACTAAAAAGGGCTGGGCATGTAGCTCAGTGCAAAGGCCCTGAGCTCAATCTCCAGTACCACCAGAACAAAACAAAAAGATGGTGGACATGATGCCAATGGAACTATTGAGCTCTCTTGGCCAAGTCCAAGGAGATGAAGAGTAAAGCCACTAACAGTGGGGTGGCTTCCAGGAACCACTGCCAAAGACCTATAGGTTAAAAGGTAGATCACACTTGAGGACATCAAAGAAACTCCAACTGGAGTATCAGTGAGGCTGGCCAAGTGGGTACAGTGTAGAGATAGCTGTGAAGACAGCGGTCATAGCAATAGTAACTGCTTAACATCTGATACTTTCAATTCAGCAGCAAAATTAGCTTAGTAGAATGGACTGCATAATGTATTTAAGAGAATTATTTTCTAAAAAGACCTAACAATATATTGCCACTCAACACTAAACCTCGGTCATTCTATCTTACTAAATTCCATACAGTATTCCTCACTTCATTTTTTAATATGCCTTGCATTACTGCAGTCTTTGAGTGAACAAAAGATGAAAATGTTTCTCAAGCAGAATACATATAAACTGGACTCTAATAGCAAATTTCTTCGTACAAGTTTTATCATTTGCTCCTAGAACGCTGTAAACAAGCACTTCAGAATTTCTGTATACAAACTTGGATGTCCCGTGAGGGAAAAAAATTTTAAAAACCCAGGCTGACTGGGTGTGGTGGTGCACGCCTATAATCTCAGCATTTAAGAAGCTGAGGCAGGAAGATTGTGGCAAATTCCGGCCAGCCTGGGCTATATGGTGAGTTCAAAGGCAATTTGAACTACATAGCCAAGACCTAGTCTCAAAAAAATGAAAACAAACAGAAAACCTCTAGGCAAAGAGATATATTTCTCTCTTATTTATGCTACATAGATCTTTTTTTTGGTGGTGAAAATTGAGTCTAGGGCTTCCTGCATGCTAGGCATGTGCTCTACCACTGAGCTACAAGCCAGCCCTCTTTAGAGTCTATTTTGAGGTAAGACCTCACTAAGTTGCCCAGGCCAGACTCAAACTCACTATCCTCCCGCTTCAGCCTCCCCAGTAACTGGGGTTACAGGTGTATGCCACCACGTCTAACTAGATCTAAACACTCAGTGAAACACTGCAAAATGCAAATGATTACGCACAAAAGTTACTAGTTTTAGAGTGACTTACACACAAACATATGCCAGACCATTCACTCTAGAAACTTTATTGTAAATTAGTTTAATAAGCAATTATTGTAGGCTGGGTAGGGATACTGCATGCCTGTAATCCCAGCATTTGGGAGGCTGAGGCAAGAGAATCTTAAATTTGGGGACTGCCTGCACTACAGTGAGTTCAAGACTGTCCTAAATTACCCAGGAATACCCTATATTAAAAATAAAAATTTAATTAATTTATTATAACCAGCTTAATAAACTTTAGGTAAAATTTAGTTTTATATACTAAAAACATTTTATGAAATTAGTATACTACTACTGTCCTAATCTTTGTCCTCCCAAAACACACAAATTATAGTGTTTTCAAAACACAAACACTCAAATGTTTACTATCAAAAATTCTAACTGTTGGGCGGAGGAGTTACCAAGGAGTCATAGCAGAACATCAATCCATATTACTACTAGAAGACACTTCATTTTTCCCATGCAATACTGGGAATGAGACCAGGGCCTTTGCACTGAACTACATCTCCACATCTTTATTAATATTTTATTTTGCCACAGCATCTGAGGAAGTCCATAAATTGACCAGGGTGGGCTTGAACTATCATCCTGCCTCAACCTCCCAGAATGCTGGAATAACAGGTATGCACTATCACATTCAGCTTACAAGATATCTTAATGTTGCATCTTAATATTTATGTGTCCTCAGTGTTACACAAGTAGCATTGTTAAATAATTTCTTAAAATGTATATATTATTAAAACCACTCACCTTCTCCAATTTTCTCTATTTTGGTGTAGTCTTCCATAGTTATTCAACAGGTATTACAGATCCTAAAACAAGAAAAACTGATTTAATTAGATGACATTAACTCAGAATGGTTTTAAGTACTAATGAGATACTACGTATAAAGCATTTTCCACAGAGCCTTCTGCCATATACAGTATATATTCCATAAATATTAGTTATTATATTAAAACAACATTTACAAGGAAGGGTAAGGACTCACTTTTAGACCCTTATTAGCATCCAAAACATTTGTATATTCAATACAATGTAGCACTGAGCGTCTCTGAAATACCCTTAAATTCAGACATTTTTTTTCACCCTAAAGAATTCTTTTTTTGTTAACAATGTGTAACAAAGTTATTCCCAAATATTTCAAAAATGTTATTTGAATTTGTACTGCTTTATACTTTTCAAAAGAAACTTTTTAAAGTCATTAGAAGGGATATGGTCAGACTGTTCAATCATCAGATAGGACTTTTATTTTAAAGCTCTAAAAATATGTAATTACTGTACTTACAGTTTGAGTTTTAATCTTTGTTTTTTGCAGTCACATAGACAAAACATACTCAAGACTTTCAAAAGTGCAAAATGCCACTAAGCACTCCAGAAGAGTGAAAATTTCAATTCCACAGATAAAATTCTAATTGTAAAGTACACAATGTGAGGAATCAAGTTAAAAAAAAAAAAAAAAAAAACACACATGAACCACAAACAGTGGTTAAAGGAATAAAATAAATCTAACAACCAGACACTCAAAACTTCCTGGGCTGGGTAAGTTTACCAAGCTCAAAGATAATTACCTTGATTTTTCCAATCACTCATCACTGATAATAAAATTATTATAAGTCACTGAGTTAAGCGAACCTTAAGAAATTCTATTCTCACATTTTTCTTCAGTGGGGGGCGGGGGAACAACCCAGAAAGCAGAACTTGTGCGCTGTGCCTGGACTCTGGTCCTGAGTGTTACTCTCAAGACCATCACTGCAGGAAATGGCAAATGGACAACTGTAGCAATTAATCACCCCCTTAACAACCGCATTTCATATACGGAGTACAGCGAGACCCCTGGGCTCACTTTGCACAAACAGCTAAAAAGTAACTGTTTCAAAGCCTGGCTCAGTCCCCTCCCTCCACTTTCAGTTGGAACTACCAATTTCAAACAAGCCCGGGGTGGTGTGCACCCCGCGGCCGCGGAATGTGACACGGCCGGGTTTGCGTCCCGAGACCTCCAGGGACGCGCGCACCGGGAGACGCGCACCCCGCGGGGACGCGCACCCGGGAACTGCATATTGAGGAAACGACTCGGGATCCTGGAGGGGAAAGGGAAGGAGGAGGCCTCCACGACCTGCCGCCCCGCGCCCGCCCGAGCGTCCCCGGCCCCGGCT
>NW_004955425.1:14187000-14208361 GCF_000276665.1 Chinchilla lanigera | reverse complement strand
AATAATTTAAAATATTTTAATTTAAAAGCACTTTCACATCAGAAATTTTAGAGTTTTCCAGAAAGATTTCTTAAAACACGAAAATTCAGCTGGGCACAATGGTCCACACCTGTAATCCCAACTACTCAAGAGCCTGAGGCAGAAGGATCACAAGTTCAAGGTCAGGCTGAGCAATTTACTGACACCCTGCTTAAAAATCAAGACAAATTTTCAAAGGGGGAAGAGGGCTGTGGATGTAGCTCAGCTCAGTGGTAACACACTCCTAGATTGAATCCTCATTACCTCATTACCACAAAGACCAAGAGAGACAGAGAGATCTAAATTATGCTTTAAATCATCCTTAAGTAATCCAGTGTCAAAAGTTCTCTTCATTGTCCTCTCTAGTACTCTAAGAGTGGTTTCTGCACCTTAACATCAGTGTGAAATCTTTAAGAAAATAAAACAGTAAAACAGTTGGGGTAATAAGAATCCACTTAGTATAAATTTCTCTGCACTGAACTTAGGTGGCACAGTGAACAGAGTGATAACCGTACCCTCTGCAAACGAGTCTTAGAGGACCCTGGTTAGGATAAAGAATGGAACTGGTTCTATTCAAATGTTTAATGCCTTTCTACACCAGTAGTCACCTTTGTCATCTGGCCCTATATGACTGCTTAGACTTGACAAATTTTGTTCCTACCCGACAGTCAGAGTGTTCGGGATTCAGGATGGTGGTGGTAGGAGTCTGAGACTTTCTGCCTGACTGACTTTTTTTCTCACCCCTCAGCCGCTGGGGAATCAAACCTAGGGTTTCCTAAGAGCCAAGTGCTGTATCACTGAGCGACACTCTCAGCCCCCTATTAACTTTTAAAATCCAAAATTCACTTGAATGAAAACTGACTGCCCCAGAAAAGTGCTGTAGGGAATGCAGGGTCTTCGCTGCTAACTAAGGACACCGATTTCAATGAATGAAAATGTATATATATATATATAGCATTCTGAATGCTTAAGAAAGATATATATATATATTTCTGAGAATATATATATATGTATTTCTGAGAATATATATCTTTCTGAGAAGCTTAAGGAAAAAATTAAACTTATGTAAAAACAGCAAGTAATACATTATATCCATTTTACATTCAATATAAAGAAGAGCACATTTTTCACAGTGCAATGCTAGGTTTTTTAATTTAACTCAGTTATCTTTTAAAGTTTCAGGGGTTACTGTAAATTTATGCTATCATATCAGTGACTACAGTTTATTCTGCTTTGGGCCAGCTTCTATTTAGTGTCTCTAAAATACAACCCTGTGCTTTATAGATACTGAAATGATAAGATACAACTCCTGATCTAGGTGCTGAGTGTGGAGGAGCACAGTGATATTTGGGATTCTCTTCTGGCACTCAGGTTTTAACTTGTGCTGTACAGTGAGGATACAGGGGAGAATTTAAGAGAGGAAATTATGAAGTCTGACAGGAAAAGAAGGTCAGTACATGTTTAGTAAAGTTGCAGTTTTTCTTTCCCAGTGTTTTGATCATTGAATTCTGATGATTTGGAGATGAAGACTGTGCAGGACAACTGAACTCTGGAAAGAAGAGCATGAAACTAACCACAAAGTGCTCTGTGGAGTGAGAGAGTGACTGGGCACAGACAGTGGAATGAGACTTTTGTATGTTGAATTTTGATCTGTGTAATGTGTTATGTAGTCCAAAAGTAAGGGAATGAATCTTGCCAATCTTAGAGCATTTTTAATTTATGATAGGTTTGTCAGGACGTAACCCTATCGTAAGTTGAGATGCACCTGTATATCATCTGGAGGCTTCTGTGATTTAAATGTGTATGTTTCTCCAGAAGTCCTATGTTGGAACTTAATCCCCAAGGTGATAGTACTGAGGGGTGTAGTTTTAGAAGGTTTTAGAACCCTTTTTTGTGATGAGGTTCATGTCCTTACAAGCCTGGTGTCTCTCTCTTTCCTTCTCCTCTGCCATGTGAGGAC
Organism: Chinchilla lanigera; assembly: GCF_000276665.1. Classification (NCBI taxonomy): domain Eukaryota; kingdom Metazoa; phylum Chordata; class Mammalia; order Rodentia; family Chinchillidae; genus Chinchilla; species Chinchilla lanigera. Next base: position 14,206,383 of record NW_004955425.1, on the reverse strand, counting down.
ACAGTGCTCCTCCCCTTTGCCCTTTCCCCATCTGAGGCTTCCACAACAATGTACTGTCTTGGACACAGAGAGCAGCCCTCTGTCTGCTGGCAACTTAATCGTGGACTTCCCATCCTCCAGAACTATTTTTGTTCTGGAACTATTAAAGTTTTTGTTCATTATAAATTTCAGTCTAGGGCATTTTGTTATAGCATCAGGAACAGACTATGACAGGGACCTCTTTTAAGAAAATAATATAAAAGTAAGTGTGATGTGTATTAAAAATAAATCATAAAATTGCAAAAGTTTTAAAAGTTGAAAAATTACATAAAATCACAAAGGCCATAAAAATATTTCTATAAATTGCCTGACACACTTACAATATCTTTTTTCTACTTTTTGTGGTACATTTTTGAGTCATATCTTAAATCCGTACTTATCCACCCACCTGACAAACTCTATAATCTTTGTTTCTTCATGTAACACAGCCTTGCAATATTTTACACATAGGAAAAAAAGGACTCTCTTCTCTTTTACATGGTTAATCCAAATTGTTTTTTTAATGATCGATCATTTCAAAAGAGTTACTTTGTCTTCCAGTGTAATTATTGTTTGTCCTTTAAATTTTACAATGCCTTTCAAATGTGGAAAAACTTTGAATTGGTTTCACATATGAGCTGTTTGCGTTCTAAGACTATGCTACACATATACGGGAATTATGGCAAATTCTGATTTGCATGGTTCTAAATGTTCCAGCTTCCTGGAATTGTTTTATACTTTTGTAATTATTCATGCTGCCTCCCTGAGTGTATTTCTGATACCAGGGAAGTTCCATTTAGGTAGAGAGAGAGAGAGAGAGAGAGAGAGAGAGAGAGTGTGTGTGTGTGTGTGTGTGTGTGTGTGTGTGTGGTGGTGGTGTCATCTTCCAGTCCTAAGGGAACTGGAAGGGGGCTGTGGGACCCCAGTCTCTTCTTTTCCTTCTGTTTCACCTCCTGGCCGTGAGATGAGCAACTCTGTTCTGCAGTGCGCCCACTTCTGTGCCCTGCTGCCTACCAAAGCCTGAAAGTAACAGGACCAACCAACCGTGGACCTAAGCCTCCAAAATTGAGAGCCAAAGTAAACCTTTCTTCCTGTACAGTTGATTATCTCAGATATTTTATCACAGTGATGGAAAACTGATTAACATAGGGTAACAATGAAAGCCAAAATCATTTTCCTTTTAATTTCGTAGCTCTGATAATTAGAACTTTCCCCAGGCCAGCTTCTCCTCCACTGTCTACTTGCTTATGGTTAAGATAATATCTTTGACCATGTAAACTTTCAACTCCAGATGTCAGGAAAGTCAGCAGCACAGGATAAAGGAATATTCCTTCCTGGAAGCCATGCCTGTGCTACAGTTACTGGTAATGATTGGAAAGTGCTTTCAAAAAACAACTAGATACCACTAATCCAAAAGTAAATACAAGTCCTAGGCCTTTCAGGCCGCTATAACAACATACTCTGGTGACTTGTAAACAATAGAAATGTATTTCTCATGAAGACCTCAACTTGTAATACTTATCTTGGGGCAAAGATTTTAACATATGGATTTGGAGGGAATACAAATTTTTAGAGCATAGCAATGTATCCTTAAGTCAACTTGCCCTGTGCTGAATCCCAGAATGCTTATGGTCATAACCGCCCACTGGACAGGGGTCAAGAGTGACTAAAGTGGAAGAGGGCAGGGATGTAGCTTAGTGGCACAGTGCCTACGTGGCAAGTGTGAGGTCCTAAGCTTGATTCCTGGTACCAAAAAAATTACAGCGGAAAGAACAACATCTTTAATCAACCATGTTTAAAATATTTGTATACATTTTGTAACAACATATGAGCATGTGAGCATAGCACTAAGAATCTATCTTAGTCAGTTGTCTGCTGGTATCACAAATTACCTGAAACTGGAAGATTTGCACAGAGTAGAAGTTTATTTAGCTCATGATTCTAGAGAAGGAGCCACGGAAGAGGCCTATGCAAAGGCAGAGCCCTGCACTTAAGCTTCATTAGACTCACTGTGTATCTCACTCTTACATTGGTGGCAATTTTATAGCTATTTGGACAAGTAGAAATGGGCAGATCTGTTGAAATTATTAGGGCAGTTGTTATAGTTAAACTTTTAAGATTTTTAAAAATTATTTTTATGGACTCGGGGTCCTTTAGATTTTATCACAATAATGCTTATACCTAAAGTAGGCTTTTCTGCCAGAATTATAACCATGTAGTGAGAAATAATTTTGAAGCCTTTATGTTTATAAATCCAGCCCAGCAATTGGTTATGAATAGCTCTTTCATTGGCAAGTTAAGAAATAAGGGCTTGTTTTCTAATAGTGTCAAATAATGAAGTTCTAATTTAATTCAATAGACTGTCATCTGGCATGATAGTCTAGGATCTCACATTATAAAATATTCTGGTTCATTTCTAGTATTTGCTATATTAGACAGATTTTAAAGAGTGAAATTATAGCAACATCCTCTCCTCGCCACAGTGATAGGGAACTTAACTTGCTAATCCTCAAAGAAGAGTCAGGCACTTCAAAGTCTCGGGGCACCCAGGGGCCTCCTCATGAGTACTACTGAGCTGGCTGGATGTGCTGAACATCATCTATAGCACTGATGAGCTACTGTAGCACTGCACACAGCACGACTCAAATCTTGAGAAGACAGAAAATTAATCTGTGTCATTTGCACTCACCAAATACTGAGTGTCTTTTGTTTGACTGACGTTATTGGAGGATTCCTAAAGATCCGAGATGAATCACTACCTGTCCTCTATGGAACCAGGAGAAACAATGGAGATGAGAAATATGACGATGGATTACGCTTCTGTTGTGCTGATTGTCTTCCTTCAGCTGGTTTTTCTGAAGTGAATGCTATGGGGATACAAAGTAAGGAGCTGGCGTCTCCAGGTGGGGCACACAGAGAGGGATATCATTTGTTTCCACAACATTTGGTAACTCTACTGAGCCTTTCCTGCGTTGCAGGCACATTAATAGTAAGTGCACAAACAAGAATAAAGCCAAAGCTACCTTCAGGTGAGGAACTGATTTAAGTAAATGTCACATGGGCTACATCATTTTATGATTAAAAAGAAAACAAGCAGGGGCCAGGCCTGATTGACATGCCTGTAATCCCGACACCCTGGGAGGCTGAGGCATGAGGATAGAAAATATGGGCCAACCCTGGCAATTTAGGGACTTAATGAGACCCTGTCTCAAAATTTTAAAAAAATCATGAGAATTGAAGGGCATGGGTTAAACATAAAGGCAAAAGGATCAGTATGTGCAATGGCACAATGTCAAAGATATCTGGTTTCTTTGGACCATGCAAGGTGCTTGTTAAAGCTGAGCAAAGGGTACCTTGAAATATGAGCACGATTTTATCAGGCAGACATGGAAGGAGGAAGTTGTGAGCTGCAGATGATCAGGTATGTTTCATGCTAGGAAAAAAGAGGAAAACCTGGGGGAGGTGCAGAGAACATCCGCAGTGGCATTGGCTGGAGGCCGAGGTTGTTACAGGGAGTAAAGGAATTAATGGGCTGACTAGGAGAGTTGGATGCATTGTAAAGATCTCGCTAAGTCCCCTTGGGGTAGTTGACCAGCAGCGCCTCAAGGAGCCTGTGAGAACAACTAAAGGTTCTCTTCCTCTGACCAGGGGATTGAGAGGATTAAGCTGTCCCTTGTACAGGGACACGAATGCCAGTTAAAAGGCAATTTGCTCTAGGAGTTCCTCTCTCTGTTCTTCCTTCCCTCCATCCGTCCTCCCCTCTTCTCTTCCTCCTTTTCTCTCTGCCTCCCTCCCGCCCGCCTTCCCTCTCTGTTTCTGTCTCTCTGTCTCTGTCTCTCTGTGTTTAACCTGGAGGATATTGTAACTATGACACCACTAGAGGGTAGTAGAGACAAATTGGTAAAATGGTACTACAGTCTACAAGCTGTAAGCCAAGTGTTTCTGTTCTTGTCTATCTCTTGTAATGATTATAAGCTTAATTCAGTTATTCCATAGCTAAGAAAAATATGACAACTACATTTAGTAGGTTTAGTTCTAGATAATGTAGTAAATTATAGCTATTTTTGGAAGACAATAAACCAGACCAGAAAACTAGATGATATTTAGCTTTTTTAGAATAACTAATATCTCATTATGACCTTGAATCAAATGTTTTCCCCCTCACTCAAACCCAAGGACACTGCACTACATCCACAGTCAGTTTTCATTGTATATTTTGAGACAGGATCTCCCTAGTTGTCCCACACTGGCATCAAATTTACAATCCTCTTGTTCATCACCTTAAGTAGCTGGGATTACAGACATGTGACTACAAACTCTTCTTTCAGTTGAATGGGAAATGTTACCTCCAAACTGACTGTTGATTATAGTGAAAAAAATAAAGAAGAAATATAGGCTGGTAAAAATTAATTATTATATGTAATGTTGGTTAGGTAATTTATAATAAAAAGTATTTCTTTGGAGTGCTCATGTACAGATAACTTATGAAATATATATAAAGCTATATTTCAGTAGATATATATATATATAAACACATACCCTTTTGGAAAGCAATATAGCAATAAAGAGCTATGCTATTTATAATGTTTTACCTTTATTACCTTGGTATTTTCTCTACTATTAATTTATCATAAGGAAATAATATTTTATGGATAAAAGTCATATACTTTAAGAGGCTCATTACAACATTTTTTGTACTAATAAAAATTTATAACCAAGAAATCTAATAGAGAAAGGGCTAAATATGTAAATTATTGTTTGGGTGGATTTTTTTTTTTTTTCTGTTACCAGTAATCAAACTCATGACCTCAGGCTTGCCAGGCAAGTGCTTATGCCACTGAGCTATATCCCCTGGCCTAACTATGTAAATTATTGGACTTCCTTTCCAAATATGACACATGCACACACACACGCACTGTGAAAGTTCATAAAAGCATGAACATATATTAAGAGTAAACAAACACAGAAGTGCTCTGTGAATTGCTCTCAAGGAAACCTGTGGGAACTAAAGGTTCTCTTCCTTTGACCAGCGAGTTGATAGGATTCAGCTTCCCATTGTACAGGCAGCGCAAGTGCTAGTTAAAAGGCAATTGCTGTAGGAGTTCCTCTGTCTCTTTCCCTCCATTCCTCCCCGCTTCTCTGCCTCCTCCTTTTATTCATGGGATGTGTAGTCATTTAAAAACATTTCTTGTGACCAATTTCATATTGTCTTTACAATTACTACACACAAAAATGGCAATATGCCACCAGTCATAATTTACTTATAATTTCAACACCGTGACTTTTAACTAGCACTTTTAAATCTTTCACAGTCCAACATAGCATTACATTAAATCTCTCACCAGAGTAAACTTTTATTGTTAAAAGGAAGGAAGGAAGGAAGGAAGGAAGGAAGGAAGGAAAGAAGGAAGGAAGACGGAAGAAAAGAAGGGAGGAAGAAAAGAACAAAGGAAAGAAGTAGGGAGGAAGGAAAGGAGGGGGAGGAAAGAAGGAAGAGAGAAGAAAGGGAAGGGGAAGGGAGAGAGGAAAGAAGGGAGGAGGGAGAAAAGAAGGAAGGGAGGAAAGAAGGAAGGATGGAATAGGCTAAATTGAGACTAGAATGCATCTGTTCTTGTGCCTTTGTTATGAGGTGTGCATCTGAGCTGTCCCTCAGAGACCTCTGTGTTAAAGGTTTGCACCCCTAAGTTGTACCATTGGGAGGTGGCAACACCTTCAAAAGCTGTGGTGGAACAGGAGGTCTTCCAGTGACTGGGAATATGCCCCTGAAGGAGATTGTGGGAACCAAGACTCCCACTTCCTCTTCCTCTCCCTGCCCCTGTCTCTCTCTTTCGTCCTGCAGGTGAGGTGAGCAACTGTGCTCCACCACATGCTCCCCCGACGAGATGCTGCCTCATCACAAGTCCAAAGGCAACAAAGCCAATTAGCCATGGACTGAAACCCATAGAACTGTGAGCCAAACCAAACCTTTCCTCTTTATAAGTTGATTTTCCTAGGTACATGTTACAGTAATGAAAAAATGTGGATGTTACCTACAACTAAAGTATCTCTGCAGTTAAGCTGTGGTATTTTAAAAGACTTATGAATATCTTACTCAATAGTTTAGGAAAAAGAATGCAAGGATCAGAGAAAGCTGAAATGTAAATAGAATTGGAGATGATATCCCAGCAGTACTGGGTCTTAAATATCAACTGGCATGTCCAAGGGTAAAGAGGTGAAGCTTTACAAACTCTTCAAGTCATGCAAATGTCTAAATTGAACATTCTCTCCCACCTTTAAAAATATAACAAAGTTCCAAGGTCTAAAATAAACTCATCTTTATTGTAGTGGTTTCTAAATGCTTGCAAAAGCCATAATAATAGAATTATAGAATAAAAAATAGGAATGCCATATTAGAGATCATCTGATGAAAAGTGAAAAGAGTGTTAAAGAAGTCAAGTGTTTACATTTATTCTATTTCAGAGCTGTTGTACTTATTTATTAAACTCCTGATAAGCAGTGTAACTTTTCAGCAATAGGATGTGTGTGTGTGTGTGTGTGTGTGTGTGTGTGTGTGTGTGTGTGTGTAGACATAACATATATGGACAAGTAGATGAAGTAAATCTGAGTAAATGTTTCAATATGGTTGTAGTAGCTACCTTTGACTGATTGATTAATTGATCGATTATATAAGAAATAAATCCAGTATTCCCTACTGAGCTACATCCCCAGCCCTTTTTTTGATTTACTTTGAGACAGGGTCTTGCCAAGTTGCTAAGCTGCCCAGGCTGGACTCCAATTTTCCATTCTCCTGCCTCAGCCCCCCAGAGTGCTGGGTTTACAGATGTGTGCCATCATGCCCAGCTGAGGCTACCTTTAATAACATTTAGAATTGTACCATATGCTGCTTACTTCGAATAGATTATCTGTAAAGACACAGCATCCAGTTGATGCACAGCCCGCTTCTGCTGGAGGAACTGATTTTGAGAGCGGCTGAAAGAGTCACTCAGCATCAGATAGCGAGTAAGAGGCACAGCGGACCTCTGACCCCAGGATCTTCAGATTCCACAGCCTTCTTCCCTACCAGCATCCAAGATGCCACTTTTGTGCTATAAAATAAATACGTATGTGGCACTCTGTGCCGATGACAAGTTACTGGAAATATGCTTAACACTAACTGTAGTAATAGCAATTGCATATTTGATTCTCTTACACTGTTTATCTTTGTGATTATTTTATTCTCACCAGTATCTCCCTAAGTAACAGGAGCAGTGTATCATTTTCTTTAAATAAGAATGCGATTAGAGAAGGCTGAATCATTGGTTAATAGTGAAGTATTTAAAATAGTTTTTCATTATTCTTGGACTACCACAATGCTTAGCTTTGGATGGAATCAATGGAAACATTTGGAGCTCATTCTCAACCCTGCCTTCCTGGTCGCTAGAATCCTCTGCTGACCAGGTCTCTATTTCTTCAGTGTGTAGTGGGAGGAGGTGCCTTAAGTACACATTGGGTTCAGGACATCTCATCACTGATGCCTTTATGGGCATCTTTTTAATATCATTATTAATTTATAGCAGTAATGTAATACACATCCCTGGAACACAGCTCCACAGTAACCCTGGGTCGGCGCAGTAATCACACAGGAGTGCCCTCCCTGCCCCATCTCATCCTGCCAGTGCCCCACCTGGGTGCCTGCTGCACCCAGGATCGTCATTCCTGCACTTATGATTTTATTCAGCTTTGTCTTAGCTCTATAATCTTTGAAGATGTATAATCCTTTAAAATACCCTTAAATTTTATGGAAAAGTCTGTAACCTACAAAAGGTTAAAAGAGTAGTAGCCATAAGGTCCATGTACCAATCACAATCTTACCAAATTTCACCCTCTCCTTGCCTCCTTTTCAGTTCCCTCTCCCTGTAATCATTTTAAAGTAAATGGCATTCACAGACCTCCTCCAACTGCTTCACCATGTGCCACCTAAGAATGATGTTTCTATTTTTATCTATCTACCTATCTGTCATCTATCTATCTACTTATTTTTTGTCTTTTTGAGATAGTGTCTTGCTATGCAATTCAGGCTGGCCATGAGCTCACTTTGTAGCTCAGGCTGGTCTTGAACTCACAATGATCCTCTTGCCTCAGCTTCCTGAGTGCTGGGATTACAGGCGTGTGCCACCATGCCTGGCTAAGAATGATGCTTTTAACCAAAACACACCATCACATCTAAGAAAGGAATGCTAATTTTGTGATCTCCATATTACAATATAATAATAAACTATTCATATTAAAATGCCCATCATTTACCTCAAAAAGTTTTTCCTATTTTTAAATAAAATATGATATACTGTCAAGATATCTGGATTGTTTTGTTTGTTATTAGCTTTTTGGTTTGTTTCTATGATTCTCTGTCTTTCCTTTGTCATGGTATTATTTTTAAGCCGTTGCGTTTTTACATGTCATTTAACATATTGCAGTGACCCTGTATTTTATACATTATCATCTGAATTGTGTATTTTTCTGAGGCTTGGTTAAATTGAGGTTAGACATCTTTGGCAAAGATACTTAATAGGGAAGTTGTGTACTTCACATTGCGTTCTGTCAGGAGGTACATGATTCAGGCTGCCCACTCATTTACTTGGCAATTGTTAATTAAATCTTTCCACTTTAAATATATATCCACAGATTCTTGGATACTTTCCCATTCATGAGGTGCATTTTGTGGGGTGATGTGGGGGCTCATGAGTGCAGGCTCTCACCATGTTTCCTAGGCTGGCCTCAAACTCTTGGCTCAAAAAATATTTCTGCCTTTGCCTTCCAAGTGGATAGGAATATGGGCACAGCTTGAATGGATCTTAATTCTCTCCCAGCTTCCATGGCAGGAGGCATTCATACCATGGGTGAAAATTTCCAGGGGGTGAGGAATGGACATTATCCCCTACACACAAAAAAGCAGCCATTGTGTTGTCCTGTGACTCAGTGAGCTTGGAAGTCGATTCTCTACCACCATTTGATTATACTGTATTAAATTACATTTTCTTAAGAAATTTGTCAACTAGGGGCTGGGGATTTAGCTCAGCGGCAAAGCGCCTGCCTGGCAAGTGCAAGGTCGTGAGTTCAGTTCCCGGTACCGGAGAAAAACAAAAAAAACAAAAAAAAAAAAAAAGAAATTTGTCAACTGAGTCTAATTTTCCAAATTGTTAGCACATAGGTGATAATAGTGTTCTCTTGTATTTTATATCTCCATTAGGTCTTTAGATTGTTTAAATTCATAGTAGTACTCATATATGACTTTTCTCTTTTTCTTGTATAATCTTGCCAGGGTTTATTGGTTTGTTTTTGAAGAACCAATGTTTGGCTTGGTTAACAGTCTCTGTTGAAACTTCATTTTATATTTTATTGATTTCTATTCTTATTTATATTATCTCACTACTCCTACTATTAAATTTTAGCATCTTGTCTTTCCTAATCTAAGAACTAATATCTAAAATATTCTTCATTTCATTTCAGTACCAGGGATTGAAGCCAAAACCTTTGCACTGAGCTACATCCCAGCCCATTGTTACTTTTTTTATTTTGAGACAGGTCTTACTAAGTCACTAAATTGCCCAGGTTGGGCTCCAATTTACTATCCTCTCACCTCATCCTCCCAGAGTGGTAGGATTACAGACCTATTTGACCAGGTTCTGCCAAAATATATCTTATATTACCATTTTTTGCTATATTCCATGAGCTTTGATATATAAGATGTTAATTTTTTGGATATTTGGAAGATAGTAAAGATAACAGTTTTTAAGCCTTTGTGTCAGTTCTACTTCATTTTCAGTTTATTGCTCTCTTAATTACTGGTTATAATTTCCTAATTTTGTTCACACTTGGTAATTTTTTACTGAGATATTATTACCATTACCTTGTTAGATCCTTGGATCCTTTTGTATTCCTGTAAATATTTTTGAACTTTGTTCTGACATGCAGATGGTAATTTCCTTGGAAATAGTTTAATCCTTCTCCGTACCGTGCTTATGGCTTGTTAGACAGGACTGGAGCTGTGTTTAGTCTAGAGCTGATTACAGTACACCCTGCTACTGAGGCAAAACCTTTCTCAGTGCTCTTCCTGTCCCCCCAGAAATCCAGAGCTCTTCTAATCTTGTAGGTGGAAGCAGGCACTATAGCACTCCCTTGGTGACTATCAGGTGCTATTTTCTTTAATAATTTTGAGTTATTGTATTATTAGTGTTCTCTAGAAAAGCAGAACCATTAGAGTGCAATTAGGGTATGTGTGTTTGTCTCATAAGGAATTGGCTTATGTAATTTTGGAGGCTTAGAAACCCTAAAATCTCCAGTCTACAAGCTGGAGACTTAGAGAGATATAAGACTTATCAATGATATAAGTTTCCATCCCCTCTCAGCAGGCAGATCCTGAGTCTGAGAAGAATAGATGTTTCCGTGTAAATCCAAGGCAGAAGACTGATATGCCTCCTCAAGCATTCAGAGAGGAAGAATTCCTTTTCACTCAACTTCTTATTCTAGTCAGGCCTTAATTTATTAGATGAGGCCTGCCCTTTTTTTGAGAGGGCAGTCTGCTTTACTCAGTCCACTGATCTGAATGTTACTCTTATCCAAAACATTCTCACAGACAAACCCAGGATGATGTCTGACCAAATGTCGATGATCTCATAACTTGGACAAGCTGACATAGCAAATTAACTGTCACAGTGGTTCCCTTCTTTCCCTCCATGGTTCACTTGCCTGAGTCCTCAAGGGAGACATCTTCGTGTCTGCAGGTCCTCCTTACACCTCTCTTCTCTCTGGGACTCTGAACGGCAGTCTTGCTGATTTGATCCCCGGATTTTCAGTTGGGCTCCTCAACTCTCTCAAGGTGGTATTAGGGCAATCATACGGTTTGGTCCAATTGATTCCCACCTCTCATGAATCACTGTCCCATGTTGCCTGATGTCCAATATTTGAAGTGGGTTTTTTTTGTATATTTTGTCCATTTTGGATTTTTTCGAAGGATTGTTTAAGGTGGAAGGATCAGGTCAGCACCTCTTACTTTAGACTTCCAAGCAGAAGTCCCTAGAATGTTTTGGATTATAATTTTAAGTTTTTAGTATTTTTTGTTTGTTTGTTTGCAGTACTACAGATTGAATCCAGGGCCTTCGCACTGAACTACATCCCTAATTTTAAGACAGGATCTTGCTAAGTCTGTGGGTTGCCCCAGCTGGGCTCAAATTAGTGATCTCTTTACGTCAACCTCTCAGAGTTCTGGTCATTGTGCCTGGCTGATTTTTTTTCTTTAACTCAGAGTTATTTAGAAACGTGTTACTAAAATTTGTAAATATACAGGGATTCTACTTTATCATTTTAAAATTAACTTAAAACATAATATTCTATACATGGTTAATTTTGCTACATACATGGTCAATTTTGTAAATGTTCCATGTGACTCTATGGTCTCGTTTTAGGTGTAAAATTTTTTATAAATTCATTGAACTCAGTCTCATTAGTTGTGTCAGTCATATCTCCTAATCACTATTAAACATTTTTTAACTTCATTTGTCAGTAGTTTAGATAAATATATTGAAGTCACTCATCACAATAGTTGGATTTATCAATTTCTACCTGTAGTTCAATCAAATTTTGCTTCATATTTCTGAGGCTATTTTGTTGGGTAGATATTTAGTATTTTGATATCTTCTTGTTAAACTGAACTTTTAACATTATTTACTGACGATCTTTTTTCCTAATAATGCTTTTGTTTTTAAAGTCTCTCTCAAAATTGTCTGATGGAAATTTTTGAGCAATATTTGCACTTCCAAATTTCCTACTAGCCAAATTAAGAAGGTAAGGGGCAACAAGTTATTTCAAGTTTAATAATACACTTTAACCTAACATATCCAAAATTGTGTCACCTCCATATGTAATTACTATAATAATTATTAAAATTATTAATTGTGGTAAGTGTTTTAAACCTAGTACATGTTGTGCATTTATAGCACATTTCAATTCACACTAGACACATTCCAAGTGTTCAGTAGGCATTTGTGGTTGGGGCCTACAAAGTTGGAAATCACAGGTCTATATGGCTATCCTAGATTACTTTCCAATAGTATTACTTCTTTTGCCTCTTTTTGCCTTTGATACTTTTTGTACTCTTAAATTCTGTGTCTTTATAGAAGGTGTATATATTAGTTTATGGGGTTTGATATACAAAAAAATCTGGCATAGAACAACTTTGAAATATGGGTACTTTTTTCAGTTAATGGAATGTTGGAATCTCCATCCAGGTGGCATTTGAACTGGTGCTCATGGCCTAAATACGCATCAGCATTAAAGGAACCAGTGTCAATGCTGAGAAACAGACGTGGCTGGCTTGGAGTCAGGTCCCGGGAGGGGATGGTAGGGTACTTGGGTTTCTAAGAACCAAACAGTTGTGGGGAAAAGTTGGGGAAGCATGCATCAAACACATTTGGCAATATTTATACATCAAGAATAAACCAAATAAATTTACTCTACATAACTGTTAAGTTGTCTTAAGCCCAGAACCAATGGCTTTTAGTCCTATTATGATACATTTAGAAATGCTGCATCACCAATGCTTGTGATAACACAAATAATATATCATGCAGATACTGAGAAATAGAAAAGTGATTTATGAGAGTTGGGTGAATGTGATCAAAGTTAAGAAACACTTTAATCAACTTATTTTGCTTCAATTTTACTGGCTATATGTGCATATTAGTTGCACATGATAAAATATACATCTAAATAAATCAAAAGAGCGCTATAACCTGGGATAAAATAACTCTAAGTGATAAGAAAACTTTGTTGTAATTTAATTGATAGCATTTCTTCTTTTTTCTTAGATTTACATACACTATGCATCATATATTCAGTACGTGTTAAATTTGATTAAATAAGGTTTCTAGATCTTAGTTTTGCTCTTATACAATATGACAATCATTTTTTAAGTGGCAAGTCCTATCGATTTGTGTTTAATATACGTGGATTTTTTGGGGGGTGCTCGGGCTCTGTGAGTGGTTGGCCAGTGTGCTCCCCTGAGTCACTCCCCCATCTGTCTCTGAAATCATGGTTTATTATTTCAACTTGTGTGTGTGTGTGTGGTGATAAGAACTGAGCTCAGGGACTTTCCAGTGCTGGCCAAGTACTCTACCTCTGAGCCACACCCCAGCTCTATCATTTCCATAGATATTACTTTTCGTGCTTCTTTTAACCCTCATGACTTAGTCATGGCCTCATCTCTGGAACAAAATGTCTGACCCACAGTTTAAAGGAGAAGGGGTTAATTTCAGTGCACTTCTGTCCTGCCCTGGGTCTGCAGCTCCCAGGTAGAAACAGAATGGCAGAGGGGAATGGTAGAGGGAACAGTGCTCAACCCAGGGCAGCCAGGAAGCAGTGAAAGGAAACGCCAGGCACAGGTGCACACCCCTCCAGGTCACATGCCCAATGACCCACTCCGACCAGGCCCTACTTCCTAGCAGAAGTCTGCTATGGCATTCCAGTGGTCCAGTCACCTGCCACGTACAAGAGGGTTGGGGGGACCTTTTAGATCTAAGCCATAGCACCTCTCTTGTTATGTATCTTTCCATTCTGTCGTGCGCTGTAATACTCAGAATATTAAACTTGACTATGGATGGGTATTTCCCTTTTGTCCATTTTGTCTCTTTCTTACTCGGCAATATGCATGTTATGGTAGGCTGAATAAAAGCCTCCCAAGGAGGTCTACTCCCTAATCCCTGGAGCTCATGAATATGTTACATCATGTGGCAAAAAGGAGCTCTGCAAATCTGATTGAAGTTAAAGGCTTTCTTTCTTTTGAGAGAGGGCCTTGCTATGCAGCCCAGGCTGGGCTTGAACCTACAATCCTCCTACCTCAGCCTCCAGAATACCAGGATTACAATTTGTCCCGCCGTGCCTGGCTAAAGTTAAGGAACGAGAGGAGGAGATTAATGTGCATTACTCAGGTGGGCCCAGACTAATCACAATCCTTACAAGTGGGGAGAGTATTTGGAAGGATGGTGAGACAGAAACAGCTTTAGAAAACAAAGGAAATTTATTTTCTAAATAAATAGAAAATTTTTGTTGAATTAAATTTTTGTTGAATTAAAAATTTAAATTGAATTCCAGTTCAATATTCTGAGTATTACAGGGCATGACAGAATGGAAAGATACATAACAAGAGAGGTGCTATGGCTTAGATCTAAAAGGTCCCCCCAACCCTCTTGTACGTGGCAGGTGACTGGACCACTGGAATATGGTATCGGACTTCTGCTAGGAGAAGGACTTCTGCATTAGAAAATAAAGGAAGAGGAGCATACGCCACAGCTTCTACAAATAGAAGAAGGCAATGGAATGGACTGGCCCCGACAGCTCCTAAAAGGAGTACAACTCTGCGGATACCATGGTTTCTTTTTTTTTAGTACCAGAAATTGAACTCAGGACCTTTCCCTTGCCAGGTAGGTGCTGTGCTGCTGAGCTATATCTCCCATTGATACCTTAGTTTCAATTCTGTGAGATTTGTGTTTAACTTTCCACCTACAGAACTCTAAGGTAATAAGCCTGTGTTGTTTTTAAGCCACTAAGCTTGTGCTAATTTGTTACAGCAACAGTAGAAAACTAATACAGATAATTCAAGAAAAACAAATCTTGTCCAGTACTTACAGATCTTTACTTCATCTACAGGTTGCATGCTTTAAACTTGTTTGCCTTCTGAGTACTTGACCTGAAACTGTTTTCACCATGGGGCTTTGTGTGGCAAATTTTTTGAGGCTTTACTCAACTGAGAATATTTCTACCATGCCCGTATATTTTAGCTACAAAAAAAATCTAGGTCCTGATTCATTTTCCTTTTTTAAAAAAGTATATCATTTTTTAACAAGCTTTTAGAATTTCCTTTCGATTTGATATTTTAAATTTTCACTTTATAGATGGAGGTAAAATGTTTTTTATTATTTGCTAAGAAACAACAAATATTTGTTACTTTGGGGCTTTGTAGATCTCATTTTATGTCTTTCATTTTCTTTAATTTGAGAATTTTGTCTCCATTATGTCTCTATTTACTGAATCTTGTATCTTACTATTTTGGTGGCTTTTACACATATGTTAACAGTCCTACTCCTTTCACATTATCTTGCTTTATTTTTCTATTTTCTTTTGCTTTCTTCCACTATTATCTTTTGCTGACAGCTTCTCAATCTGGCCTTCTGATATGCTAATTTCCTTGGGTAGATCTACTTACTATTTATATCCTCTGTTCTATTTACTATAACAAATTTTTCCACTATTTTCTGTTTAAAATAGTCTCTTTTTTAATACTGTCAGTAGTTTATTTTGTGTTGTGTTTAGTGTTTGTTTTAGGACTTTTAAAATCTTTTGTCCATTCTGAAGAAATCTGTAATCATTCCTTCTCTTTTCTAAATAGGTGGCTGTTTCAGACTGTAAGATCCTGTTTTCTTGTTTTCTGTTGGGAAAAACCAAAGGCCATCCCCCATTCGGTGTTGAAGAAGCACGAGTATGTGGTAGCAGGCACCAGAAAATCACCTTTAATTACTCCTTCCTCCATGACAGCTAAGTGAAGCTGCTCCCAGTGGAGGAAGGGGAGCAGTCCTTATCTGTGTAATCGAGCCCAGGTATATCCAGGGGCAGGGGTGGGAAGCACCTGCTGAGTCTAGTCTGTCCCATGGGTTTTCTCTGTTTTTTCACTTGCACAGGTCTTCTTCTGTGTTACTCTGAGGCCCAGCATTTCTCCCCAACTCCTTAGAACTTCCCATTGTTTAATTTAAGATGACAGGAATGCAAACTCTGTGAGCAGGGAGACAGAGACTGTTTATCTCTATATCTACAGGGACCAGGACCAGGTCTGACATATGGTAATGTCCTAATAAATAATTGTACAGTGAAATATCCTGAAATCAGAAAGAATTGGATGAAGGTAGCCCAAGAATAGTATTTACATATCATTTACAAACACATATAGGGTGTTTTAAAAGACTGGAGACAGAAAAAAGGCTATAAAGAGAATTTGAAGAAAAATTTAAATTATCAGGTTCTTCCACAGGGAAAAAATGATTTGGTTCATTATTCATACACACAGAAAAGTCAGATCAGAAGCACATATTTTCTGTTCATGTGCATATGCATATGCATTGTATGACCTCTGGAAGGCATTTGATACAATTGGAAAAACTTTTTCTCTTGAAACCCTCTTATTTTTTATTTTTCTATTATTTTAAAGAGAAAATAACAAAAACAAAGACAAAAGCCAAACAACACAAAAACTATAAAAACAATACATAATTTCAAAACAAGGTGATAGGAAATCAACAATGTTGTTATATTACTTATTGTTATCTTCAAAGTAGTTGCTCAGATTACCAGATATAGGTATGCAAGATTGATCAAACAATTAAACATTAACTGTTCCTTTCAACAAACCAATAGAAATTAGTAGTACAATTATCTTAACTATCGTGTGTGTATGTGTGTGTGTATATCCCTTCTTCTTTCTTTATTTTCTCCTTTCCCTCATCCCAGTTGTTCTTTCCTTTTGAGCAGTTTCTTTCTCTTTTACAACATCTATTGTACCTTTCAGATTTTATTTACTCTTGCAGGTTCTTCCACTAGGGAGACAGTATGATGTTTACACACGTGAGTCTGATTAATTTCACTTATGAGTATGGTCCTGAAACCCTTTTAAAGGTGCATCCTTCCCTACATCAGCTTCTTTCATAGTTTTGCACTTACCATTTATTTCTGCTTCCCTGTCTCCTCCACAGACTGATTTCTTCCCTCTCACCCATGGTTCCTGGGTTCCATGTGGGCATTCTTCTCTTCTGAAGATTGAACCTAGGGCCTTGCACATTCTAGGCAAGATCTCTACCACTAAGCTATAGCCCCAGCCCTCCCCATCAGTTCTGAAATCTACCACTTCAATAATTTCTTGTTTGTCCTCCTTTCATTCTCTTCCCAACCAACCTATGACCATACCATTATTTTCCCAAAAATTATTTGGTAGCTCTCAATCATAGTGATAGTAAAGTGTAAACTGTTAGCATAAATTCCATTTGCTTCTGATCGGCCCTGGTCTGTTGCATCTCTGATATCCCCTGTGCCAGTGGTGGTGATTTATGGCGTGCTTGCTGAAGCTGGCTGTTGGTTTTTATTGAAAGCTCTAAATGATTTGCCCTCACTCCTCTATGTTTTGTTCTGTGTTCCAGGAGGGTCAAACAACTTGTGACTCTTTAAACACATCCAATTGCATTCTCTCTGTCTGGCATGTCTGTTTGCTTCATCTACTCTTGGTGGCATGACAAGGGCCGGCAACGATCTGGGTAAGGAGAGGAAGGTCTCAAGCTCAGCCAGCAGAAAAGACACCCATAAATTCTGTAATTTTAAGAGAAACTTAAGGTTGGACAGAACATGAGACAGAGAAGTCTTGCAGAATGAAAAGTAAAACAAGGTGAGGAGCTAGCACTGTTAAAGCCAGGCGTGGCAGTGCATACCTCTAATTCCAGCATTCTGGGAGCCTGAGGCAGGAGGAGGGCAAGTTGCAGCCCTGCCTGGGCAACTTAGAAACTTAGTGAAAGCCTGTCTCAAAACAGAAAATTAAATAAACAAAAAAGGACTGAGTATGTAACTCAGTGAGAAGGCCCTGAGTTCAATCCCAGTACTGAGAAAAAAAGTTTCACTGCTCAGCCTCCAATTCTTGTTGACCTGGCAATGAAATCATCATCTCACTCTATTTGTACTATAAAGAGAAAACCTACCTGTAAATGAAACAAGCAGTAATTAAACATCTCAGTAAGCATCAATAAGCATCTCGTTGGGAGAAAGTCAAGGGATGGGCGTGGTGGCATACACTTGTAATCCCAGCACTCAAGAGGCTGAGGCAGGAAGATCGTTGCAAGTCTGAGACCAGCCTGGGCTACAAAGTTAGCTCAGGGCCAGTCTGAACTGCATAGCAAGACCCTGTCTCAAAAAGACAGAAAAAAGGAAAAAAAAAAAAGGTCAAAGGATGATATTGGGAGGGGTCTGTGCTGTAAAGAAAGAGTGAAGTGATGGAGAGAGAAAATAATTTATATAAATATACAGGGTTAACTTTAGCTCGTGCTTGGCAGGGTTTCTGGTCCTATACGCCTGTGTTTTGCCCACTGTTTTTAGTCAGAAGTGCTGTGAACTAATGAACTGTGTGAGATTGTAAGTATCTTTGTGGTCTATTTGTGTGTCGCTGTTTGAAAAGATGCCCTGGAACCCAAGAGGATTCCAGGATTTAGGAAAGGCATTCACTGCCTACCAAGGGTTTGGGACAATCCAAGGAGCTTGCTCTTCACTTTCTCTTCCTGTCCTGTCATGATTAGGTGGGGGAGGTACAGTGGGGTGGAGAAGGCGTGATCAACTCTATCCAAACCTGTTCTGGGGGTTCAGACAGAGAGCTAACATCTGTGAGGAATTTTAAAATGAGTTATATCTCTTCAAAATGTTATCTTATGTCTCTGTTAAAAAAATGTTTGGCCATGTGTGGTGGTGCATACCTGTGATGCAATCACTTAAAGAGACAGGCAGGAGGATTGCAAGTTTGAGTCCAATTTGGGTAATTTAAGGAAACCCTGTCTCCAAAATAAAGTAGGAGTGGGACTGGGAATATAGCTTACTGGTAGGAAATTCCGTTCCCCAGTACCAAAACAAAACAAACAATCCCCCCACAAGATTTAGCTATTACAAATTGTGCTGCTATAAACATGGGTGCACATGTATTGCTGTGATATGATGTTTTTAATTCTTCTGGAAAGATGTCCAGAAGGGGAATAGCTGGGTCGAACAGAACCTCTAGTCCTAGTTTTTTGAGGACTCTCCACATGATTTCCTAGTGGTTGCACCAGTCTACACTCTCACCAACAGTGGAGAAGAGTTCCTTTTCCCCACAGCCCCTCCCGCATTTGTTATTCGTTGAATTCTTGATGATGGCCATTCTTTCTGGGGTGAGATGGAGTTTCAGTGTTGTTTTAATTTGCATCTCTCTAATAACCAGTGATGTTGAATATTTTTTCATACATTCATTTTCTGCTTGTATTTCATCTGAGAAGTGCAAATTCATCTCAGATGCCCAGTTTTGGATGGGTCTTTGAATTTGGGGAGTCTGAGATGGAGAAAGGGGGAAAACAAGAAAAGGAAAAGGAAAAAAAAAAACAAAAAATAAAGTAGAAACAAAGCTTTGTAAATAGGGAAATGAAAAGTAGCAGAAGAGAGGAGAGGAGATTGGGAAAAAGAGAGAAATCAAAATATATCATGTGCCAGGCATGGTGGTGGTGCATGCCTATAACTTTAGCAGTCAGGAGGTAAGGCAGGAGGATCACTGCAAGTCTGAGGCCA
>NW_004955425.1:14165043-14186900 GCF_000276665.1 Chinchilla lanigera | reverse complement strand
AAAAAAAAAAAAAAAAAAAAAAAAAAAAAAGATAGCAAAATATATTGGGTACAGGTAAAACTTCCCTATGATGAATGTGACCATTATATACATATAATGTACCAGTAAATTTAAATAAAGAAAAAAAAAACAAATTTGATGGAGGTAACATAAAGCTTTTTCCGTACCAAAATGGTTATTAGGGTCAAGATACTGCTACATGATAAAAAGCAATGAGCTGTCTATGCCTGTTTCCATGTAAGAAATAAGAGAATAAAAATATGTACAGAGTAGTTGGTAATATTTGAATAATAACACGAAAAAGTTACATCTAATCCAATTACAGGGATTTCCTATGAGGGGAGAAGGTGGGAAACACGGTGAATGAAGATCATCTTAATTGTGATTTTTATATTTTTGTAGTTTAAATTTGTAAATGTTTTATCGGTTGAAAAAATAAAAGTAAGTTTAGCCCTTGATGTGTATTTGTACCTTCTAGAAACATCAGAAGAAAATTATCTGTTGATTTCACTGTCTCCTAATAGTCTGGGGAGAGAGAGGAAGTATTATTTCTAATAGAGTGAAGGAAAATAACCTGTGAGCAATGACTAAACACAGTGTGCAGTTATACAGTGTGCAGTTATACAATAGATACCTGGAGTTGTGAAGAGTTAGGGTCTGAAATATATTTAACAATAGTATTAGTAGGAAAATGTGATACCAGCTAGTCTGTAAAGTATGATCCTTTGAAAGTAAGTGAAAAATTGTGGAAAACTGCACCAAAATGTTAATGTGGGGACACAGGTGATTTATCTTTAAACTTTATTCTCTAATGTGGCTAACTAATGGGTTAATATTTTACATAGTAATCAGGAAGAAAACCTAAAAATATACTCCCTTTCACTCTCCCTCATTAAGTAGGATATCTTTCTGAATCTACTATTGCTAACACATAGCAGTAGCGGAAGCATTGACACTTACTAAGTAGTTAGCATAGCCCGGGTATTGTTGTAAATACTTTACAGGGATTATGTGATTTAACTCTCAGAACAAAGTGAGATGAGAGTTGCTCCAAGGAAAGATCTGAGGCATAGAAAGAATAAGTATCTACCCTGCATCACACCGATACAGCAGTAGACCTTGTCTGACTGTGGAGCTTGCGCATGTCTTGAGTGTGTTACCACACCACGTATGCACTGTGCTGGGTGCCTAGCTCACTTTGTTATAGCTGTATGATCCTAGCACCCCGGAGCCTTTTTTCTTTCAGTTCCTGCAGACTAGCTCAGCACCTGGCTTTAAATATACCCCTTAATGTTTGTTGAATGAATGAATGAATTTGTTTTAAACTAAAGTTGTTTAACTCTAGCAGCCTTCTGTGTATTACCTATTGCCTAACTGTGTCAGTTGTTCCCTTCTATAACGCTATCAGGAATAAGTGTTCAGACATTATTTTGAATGTTCTTGATCATCCTGCATTCCTGTACAGTGTAATCAAAAAGTCAATTTTTATCTACCATTGAACCTGCCACAAAAATTTGATATATAATACATGCATTTAGTGTCCAGCATATAGCAGGCAGGGTCCTAGGTACCAGCTATGTGCAAGATAAAAGATCAGTTGTAAGGAACTCAAAGGCAGGGGGAAAAGCCAGGGACAGGGCATACCTGTCTTTCCTCCTAGGGGTGCCAATTCACCAGAGAGCCCACAGGGAAAGCAGCTCCCTCCAGCTGGGTTGATGTGTCCTGGAAGACTTTCCAGAGGTAGTGGCAGTGACTGTACTCAGTTTCAAGGATGAATAAGAATAAGGTAGTGGAAAGGTCTGGATCCAAGGAGGGTGAACAGGGAAAAACCTTCAACATCAAGAGATGACAAAAAGAAATTTTATTTCATCAATTAATATTTAGAGGACTTTTCTGATAAAAGTCCTCACCATTTCTATGTGGATGGGTCCATTAAAGCAGCCTGCAGAATGAGGGTCTAGAGGAGCACGTGTGTGTGCACACAGGAAAGCCCACATAATGGCAGTAATTGTGACCGAGTTGCCTCTCTGTGCTTTGACTTAGGCACATGAATTCCTTTCAGTGAATACCCTGGTAGCCTTTGCAGAATTAACATCCTCATTATGACATTATCCAGCAACCAGGGAAAAAATTAACAAGCTACAAAATAATCTCAGTTTGCATGCAGAGACAACTTTAGCCACTGTGAATACTTCAGGCCACATAAACATGACCCAGTATATTAATGATGTTTTTCTTCCAAATTCTAAAAACAAGGGAAGTGTCTGAACTTATCCTTCATGGTTCTCAGAGACCTAGGACAAGAGCAAATTTACTGCAAATATCCGTGGAGGTGAACAGGTGAAGGAAAAAATGTTCTGGAAGTGGACCAACTTCATCCAGACAAATCACTTTTATTTTTATTTTTTGTGACGCTAGGGTTTGAACCCAGGGCCTCTGCACTCTGCTGCATCCCCAGAAATCACCCAATTAAAAAAAAAAACAAACTACAACTTCTTTAATTTCAGTTTACATATTGAAAACCAGAGCCCAAGTTTCTTTATCTTGAGTACTTTGTTGGAGAAGAATTAAGTAGAAGTTAATTAAATTCAAAACAATTTTTTAATTAAAGGGTTACCGAGCAATTAAGACAAACTTAAAAATGTTCCTAACTTTAATTAGGAGAGCAGTAAAACTTGACAAAGTAGTCCAATAAACTTCTATTCTACCTGCAAAGGAAGTTTTATTCATTATACAGAATTAAATACATCCCCCAAAAGGGGTGTGTGTGTGTGTGTCTGTGTGTGTGTGTGTGTGTGTGTTCATGGGTGGGTAAATTATGTTTTTAGTATCAACAATCTGAAGAAAAGATCACATGGGTAAAATATGACTTTTATTTCTTCTCTGCATTTAGTGAATTGTTTTCAAATCTCTGTTAATTGAACAACTGGTAGCCTTGGGCAATCTTTACAGGAAGTAGGAAACTCTTCATGTTTACTTTAATACACAGTGCATTCCTGGCACACACTGCGTACAAAATATTCACCTTTTGGACTTCTCATCATACAAGGTCATGAGGTAAGTCATTATAGGGCTTCTTTTGTAATGAGTTGGTTTTGCTTTCACTACTTCAGTGATGAAATGGTAGCAGTGACTGTGGGTGTAATTTGTGTTTGATGTTCAAAGTGGCTGGTGACACAGTACATTTCCCATCCCAAAGCAATATGTATCCACTGGTACTGCCCCCTGCAAGGCTGCAATGACTAAGGTGAGGACAGAGGTCCGCACACCAGGAAGGAACTGGGTAAGGTGGCTGAGCACTAAGCTACCAATCTTCCCATGGACATTAAAGCTGCATATTTGACCTGTTCACTTGATTTTCTCCTCCTGAGTCCAGTTGTTACCCCCATCTCTGTTCTTCCACCACTGAAATTGCTCTGGTACTTTGATTTAGTATGAATACTCAGAGATACAATTTATGTTGCCCACAAGCCTGAGGTTTTTAGTGTTCACATGTGACTGAGGTGTTGGCTGCCAGGACACTTTACCCTGGATCAGGGCTTTCTGGCCACAGACTACTAATGTTTGGAGCCAGGTAATTCTTGTGCATGGCAGGAGTCCCATAACACCTCTGATCTCTACTCATTAGATGCCAGTTACATCTTTGCAGGTTGTGAACATCAAAATTGTCCAGACACTGCCAAATGCATCCAGGGGGAACAATAGCCTCCATTTGATGCATTCTATGTCCATATCCCATCCCATATAAGAAGGGTTTCTGCTCACCAGTGAACTTGAATACTGCACCTATCTCCCTGTTCCACACCTTGACCTAAGAGGAGAAAGGAATCCTCCTCCTACTGTTCTTCACACCTCACCGTACCTAAAATGAACTGAAGGCAGCCTCTAACAGATGTCCAGAACTTTTGAAAAACTAGTTTAACAGATTTCTGCTGCTGTTATCCAATAAGTTTCCGGTTTCTCTTTTAATGATTTTGCTGCTGGGAATCCACTTTCTTTTCCCTACTTTTAAAGACAGAACTCTTTTGCTCTTTTCTTGCAAATCTCCGGGTTGCTGGGAAGGAATCCAGATCCTTTTTGTATGTACAGTAAGTCCTCTTGCCGCACTGGCCAGAATTGTTCTCCTTGCTTTCATCCAAAGCCGCCCTGCTGAATCTTTCCGAACACACTCTGTGTATTGCTCACACTCTCCCATCCCTTTCTTGTGGAGCTGCCGGTCAATTCCTTTTGTCCTGTCATTGAGGTCTGTACTCAAGACATCTGGGAAGAAAGCATATCCTTAGCCTTAACCATTTCCATGGTCCTTCTCCCCTTGGGAAGAAGGCTTGCTTTCGAATTCTTTTTTTGGCCCATGGACCTTGTTTACCGAGAGAAGCCAAGCCTTACCTTAAGGAAGTGGTTCTCACGCTGTAGCTTACCCTGGAATCAGCTGGAGGGCCTGCTGAAACATGTTGCTGGGCTTTTACCCCAGACTTCTGATACAGATGAGGGTGAGAAACAATAATTTCCATTTATAGGAAGTTCCAGCTGCTGGTGGTGCTTCTTCTTTGGACACTGCACCTTGAGAAACATGGTTTTATGGCAGAACAGCAGAGGAACCTCCCACCCTGTTTTTGAATTTGAATGAGGTTAGGGTGCCCACTTAGTACAAAATCACTGGTTCATTTTCCCCTTTATCCAAAAGATAAATATTTTTTGGCAAGTTCCCTCTTGTCCACAATGCCAGCCAGGCTTGGAAAGAACAACAAGGAAGCTCTCAGATTTCCAAAACAAAAATATACATCACCGTAGCTCACATGGATTTCAGTGGTTCTACCCTTACACAGGTGATTTCCAGCTGTACTGGCTTTCGGAGGAGACTTTTGACATCCTGCTTTCATGAAACAGATTAATTACATTTGCTAGCTTAGAGACCTATTTATTAAGTAAATATTGAGAGTTCTCTAAAGAAATGCAGGTGAAAGCATGAGTAGGAACACCTAGACCCAAGTCTTATTGAAGGGCCTGGGTAAATCACCTCATGAGATTTTGCCAATACTCAAATTATCTCATCTATAAGGTAAGAAGTTTAGATTTACTATTAAGGCCCTTGCCATGCTATGATTCTAAAAATACTCCATTGAGTAGGGACATAGAGGATACTGGAATATAGCTCACTTGACATGCCAGAGGTCTGCTTGGTTTCTCTTCTTAGGCTCAAATGTATCTTGGGTAACCCTCCTCAAAATGAGGCAGTTCGGGCCACTCGCCATATCCCTAGCATGACTGTGGGCACTGGGCTGAATCCCAGACATCTTCAGGAACCCCAGTGAGCCATCCGCATGCCTCCCCAACCAGTGTGCGAGGCAGAGGGAGCCACAGCCACCTTCTGGGGCCTTGGTGGCCACTCCTCACACCCCTAGCATGCCTGTGGGTGGGTGCTGGGCTGAACCCCAGACATCTTCAGGAACCTCACTGAGCTGCCCCCACAACTTCCTGACCAGCATTTGAGGCAGGCGGAGCCACGGGCACCTTCTGGGGCCTCAGTGACCACTCCCTGTACCCCCCCCAATCCATGGGGAAGCTGGGCTGAACCCTGGACATCTTCAGGAACCCTGGTGAGCTGCCCCTGCTCCTCCCCCTCTAGTGTGTGAGGCATGTGGAGCCCTGGACATCTTCTTGGGCATCAGTGGTCATTCCTAGCATGACCCATACCCCTGTGGGAGCCCAGCTGAAATCCAGAGTCAGTGGCCTTGGCAACTCCACCCTCACCCCTCCCTTGCTGGGGTGGGAACTGGGCTGAGTTCTGGGCAACATCTGAAGCCTCGGTGACTATGACCTGCACCCCCCCAACCCTCGAGGAAGCCGGGCTGAACCCCAGACTGTCAGGAACTCCAGTGAGCCTCCGCCGCCCCTCCCCCACTGGCCTTGGAGCCAACTGAAGGCAAGAAAGTTTGACGAGCATCTGGGACCCCACCTTGCCACTATACACCAGTGCAGAAGCCACACTGAGCACTGGGATCTTCAGACCCTCACCCTGGCACACCCACACAATCGTGGGAGTGAGGCTAAGCTCCAGGGAACCACTGGATCTTCAAAAATGACAAAATAAAGGAGCAAAATGCAATCTCAGACCCCTACACCACCCAGAACAAGTGCAGGAGACATCAACACAGAAGAGCCTGGAAGTCATACACCTGACATTTCTGAAATGATAGCAACTGAAGTAAAGAAACAACTCCATCAGATCATAGAAGACATCAGATAAGAAATAATCTCTCAGGTAAAAAAAGAAATGACAACAATAATGAAAGAATTGTTCAGCATATCCAAAAGAAGACACTGATAAGTACATAGATAAGTATAGACAACTCATGAAAACCATAAGTGAACAATATAGAAAAGAACTAGAATGTATGAAACAAATGCCAGCAGATATCCAGGAAATTAAAAATTCCATTGAAAGCTGGCAAAACTGCCTGAATGAAGCTGAAGATAGACTTTCGGACCTTGAAGACAGCCTTGCCACTAACAAACATGAAAAGAAGGATCTCTTAAAAACAACAAGGAATCAGGAAGTAACAATTCAACAACTGCAAGACAAAGTAAAGAAAAATAATGTCAGATTAATAGGTATCAATGAAAAAGCAAGTGTCAATACAAATGACATAAAAAGAGTATTTGCAGAAATAATAGCAGAAAACTTCCCAGGCATGGAAAAAGAAGCGGACATACAGATAAGTGAAGGATATAGAACTCCAGTTAACCATAACCAAAATAATCTACACCTAGACATTTAGTGATCAAGATCCCAGAAACACAACAAAAGATCACAATATTAAAAGCTGTTAGAGGGCTGGGGATTTAGCTCAGCGGCAAAGCGCCTGTCTGGCAAGCGCAAGGTCGTGAGTTCAGTTCCCGGTACTGGAGAAAAATAAAAATAAAAAAAAAAAAAAAATAAAAAAGCTGTTAGAGAAAAGAAAAAGATCACCTGTAAAGGAAAACCCACCAGAATCATGGCAGATTTTTGAAAACAAGCCATCAAGTCAAGAAGAGCTTGGAGTGAAGTATTTCAGGAACTGAAAGAAAACAACTTTCAACCCCAAATGATGTACCCTGCAAAACTATCCTTCAAATTTAGTGGAGAAATAAAATATTTTCATGATAAAGAACAACTGAAGAAATTCTTGAGTGCCAAACCAATCCTACAAAGAGTACTAAAAATATTCTGGAAAGAGATAAAACGGGCCACAATTTGAAGAACAAAAACAGAAAGGAACTACCAAGCAGAGCAAGCAATTAAACAGAGAGAAAAAGAAGGATCCACTAGCAGGAAAATAACATAGATAAGCCAATAACAAAGATAACCCGATACATATCCATTATAACCATCAATGTAATTAGTCTCAATGCACCAGTCAAAAGAAGCAGACTGGCAGAGAGGATCAAGAAACAAAATCCAACCATATGCTGTATACAAGAAACACATTTAATTCAAAAGGAAATTCATAGACTGAAAGTTAAAGGATGGAAAACAATACTCCACATGACAGGAACCCAGAAAAAAGCAGGTGTAGCTATTCTGTTTGCAGACAACATGCACTTTAAACCAAGAACAATCCAAAGAGGTAAAGATGATCACTACATACTTGTGAGAGGAAAACTTCAGGAGGAAGAGTTAACAATCATAAACATCTACGCACTAAATACAGGAACACCTACCTATATAAGACAAATTTTAACGGACATGAAAGTGAAATAAGCAGCAACACAATCATAACAGAGAACTTTAACACACCATTTTCACAAAGAGATAGATCAACTAGACCAAAAATCAGCAAAGAAATAACAGAACTTAACCAAACTAGTGAACAATTGGACTTCGTAGACCTTAACAGAGTGTTCCATCCAACAGCATCAGAATACACATTCTTATCAGCTGCACATGGGATGTTCTCAAAAATGGACCATATGCTAAGTACAAGGAACATGTTTAAGTAAACACAAAGGAATTGAAATTATCTCATGGATACTATCTGACCATAGTGCAATGATATTCAAAACTAATGACAAAAGAAGCCACAAAAACTCCATAAACACATGGAAGTTAACTAACACCCTCCTGAACAACCAATGGGTCACAGATGAGATCACAAAAGAAATTAAACACTATTTACAATCAAGCAAAAATGTGGATACAACTTACAGGAACCTGTGGGACACAATGAAAGCAGTCCTCAGAGGGAAATTTATAGTGGTGAATTCCCACCTCAGGAAAATAGAATGAGCACAAATAAATAATCTTATGCTGCACCTCAAGCTTCTAGAAAAAGAAGAGCAAATCAAACCCAAAGCCCAAAGATGAAAGGAAATTATTAAGTTCAGGGAAGAAATTAATGCAGTGGAGACTAAAAAATGATACAAAGAATTAACGAATTGAAGAGTTGGTTCTTAGAAAAAATAAATAAAATAGATAAACCTCTAGCCAACCTTATCAAAAAAAAAAAAGGAAAGAAAAAACTGAAATACATGCAATAAGGAATGAAAGGGGTTAAATCAGTATAGATCCTGTAGACATTCAGAAGACCATCAATACCTACTTTGGAAATCTTTACTCTCATAGAATGGAAAACACAGAGGAAACAGATTTCTAGATACATATTAATTATCAAAGCTGAATGAAGAAGATATAAAAATTCTGAATAACTCAATATCAGCCAGTCAAATTGAGAATGTAATAAAAAACTTGACACTGAAGAAAGGCCCAGGTCCTGATGGGTTCACAACTGAATTCTACAAGAAATTTAGAGAAGATTTAACACTAATTCTTCTCAAACTCCTTAATGAAATTGAATGGGAAGGAATTCTCCCCAAGACATTCCTGGAGGCAAGTATTATCCTGATACCAAAACCAGAGAAAGACCCAACCAAAAAAGAGAACCACACGCTAAGCTCCTTAACAAATATAGATGCAAAAATTCTCAATAAAATACTAGCAAACAGCATACAACAAATCATCAAGAAGATTATACACCGTGACCAAGTGGGATTCATCCCAGGAATGCAGGGATGGTTCAATATATGTAAATCAATTAATGTAATACACCATATCAATAGAGCCAAAGAGAAAAATCACATTATAATCTCCATTGTTGCAGAAAAAGCCTTTGATAAAGTTCAACACTCATTCATGATAAAAACTCTGCAGAAAATTGGGATAGATGGTCTTTATCTCAATCTGATCAAAGCCATCTATGACAAACCAGTGGCTAACATTATACTAAATGGTCAAATATTGAAAACTTTCACTTTAAAATCAGGAACAAGACAAAGATGTCCACTATCACCACTCCTATTCAATATAGTTCTGAAAATATTAGCTAGAGCAATTAGACAAGAAAGAGAAATAAAACTAATAAGATAAGAACAGAAGAAGTGAAATTTTCATTATTTGTGTATGACATGATATTCTACATAAAATACCCCAAAAACTCCATCAAAAGTTTTATAAATTTATTAAGCAAATTCAGTAGCATAGCTGTATACAAAGTCAATGCTCAAAAATCAGTTGTATTCCTGTACACAAACAACAATCAGACAGAAATTAGGGAAACCACACCTTTCACAATAGCATGTAAAAAGATGAAATACTTAGAAATCAATGTAGCAAAAGAAGTAAAAGTTCTATACAATGGAAGGTACAGTACTCTGAAAAAAGTAATTGAAGAGGATATCAGAAAATGGAGATATTCCTTGCTCATGGATAAGAAGAATTAACGTTGTGAAAATGGCCATACTCCCAAAATTGTTGTACAGATTCAGTGCAATCCCAATTAAAATACCATTAGTATACCTGACAGATCTAGAGAAAACATTCCTAAAATTCATCTAGAACCAGAAGAGGCATAGAACAGCAAAAGCAATCCTGGGAAACAAAGGAAAGGCAGGAGGCATCACAATTCCTGACTTGAAATTATATTACAAAGCTACTGTGATAAAATCAGCATGGCACTGGCACAAAAACAGACCTGAAGATCAGTGGAAAAGATTACAAGATATAGACACAGCTACAAACACACTCAGCTACCTTTAACAAAAGGGCCAAACATATTCAATGGAAGAAAGATAGCCTTTTCAATAAATGGTGCTGGAAAAACTGGCTTTCCACATGCCAAAGACTAAAATTAGACCCATGTCTTTCACCATACACTAAATTAAAGCCAAAATGGATCAAAGATCTAAATATTAAGACAGAAACACTAAATGTATTGGAAGACAAAGTAGGTAAAAATCTTGAAGACATAGGGGTAGGCAGAGAGTTCATGAACAAAACTTCATGGGAAATACTTCAAAGAATCAACAACTGGGATCTCATCTTATCGAAAAGTTTTTTCACATCTAAAGAAATCACCAATACAGTAAAAAGAAAACACATGAATTGGGAAAAAATTTTAGCCAAATGTCCTTCAGACAAATAAAGACATATAAAGGACATATAAAGAATTTTTAAAAAGTCAGGCCCCCCAAAATCAAAGACCCAATACAAAAATGGGCATCTGAGATGAATACATACTTCTCAGATGAAGAAACACTAATGGCAAGTAAATACATGGAAAAATGTTCAACATCATTAATCATTCAAGAAATGCAAATTAAAACAATACTGAGATTCCATCTCACCCCAGAAAGAATGGCTATCATCAAGAAATCAATCAATTACAAATGCTGGAGAGGTTGTGGAGAAAAAGAAACCCTACTGCACTGTTGGTGAGTGTGTAGATTGTTGAAACCACTGTGGAAATCAGTTTGGAGATTCCTCACAAAACTAGGGTTAGAAGTCCCACTTAACCCAGCTATTTCCCTTCTGGGTATTTTCCCAGAAGAATTAAAAACATCATAACACAGCAATATATGTGCACCCATGTTTATAGCATCAAAATTTATTATAGCTAAAGCTTGGAAACAACCCAAATGCCCATCAACTGAGGAATGGATAAAAAAGATGTGATATTTTTATACAATGGAGTATTACTCAGCTCCAAAAATAATAAACTCAAGGCTTTTGTAGGTGAGTGTATGCAACTAGAGACCTTACTCATAAGTGAAATAAATTGGACCCACATGTGTAATTATCATATTGTCTCCCTGGCGTAAGAACCTGAAAGAGTAAGTAAAACTCAAAATGTACAATAGATGACATGAAAGGGAAAGAAATTACTCAAAGGAAGGAACAACTGCAATGAGGGAAAGAAGAAAAAAGAAATAAGGAAGGGAAATATATATATATATATATATATATATATATATATATATATATATATATAAAATGGCCTGGATAACTATACTGCTGATCTGATGGTATGTTGAAAGGAACAGTTCATGTTTAAATTTTTTAATATTTTGACCAATTTTGCATGCTTATATTTGATAATCTGAGCAACTGATTTGAAGACAACAATATGCAATAGAACAACCATTGGTGAATTCCTACCATCTTGTCTAGTGAAACTCTGTTTTATCTCTAATGTTTTATCTAATAATTGTTTTTTATTCTCTTTAATGACTTGAACAATCTTCCATTCTTACATCTGGTAATCTGAGCAACATAGCTGAAGAGAACAATATGTAATATAACAACCACTGTTAATTCCTATCATTTTGTTTTGAAACCTTGTATCACTTTTAATGTGCTTGCTTTGTTTTGTTTATATTTGTGACACTGGTATGCTGCTATTGTTCTTTTTTTTTTTTCTTTCACTACTTTCCTTAAAATAAAAAAATGAGGTGGTTCATGCCACATTTTGACATATTAAGTGTGGTCGGTTGAAGGATCAGCCCCAAAGGTACCCAGATCCTAGTCTCTAGAACTGGTGAAGTTTACTTTAGGTGGTAATGGGAACCTTGCAGATATGAATAAATTTAAGGACTTTTGAGACAGGTAGGTTATAGTGGATTATCCAGATATGTCCTCAATGTAGTCACAGGGATCTTATAAGAGTGAGACAAAGAGATCTGACAACAGGGCTGGGGATTTAGCTCAGCGGCAAAGCGCCTGCCTGGCAAGCGCAAGGTCGTGAGTTCGGTTCCTGGTACCGGAGAAAAACCAAAAAAAAAAAAAAAAAAGAGATCTGACAACAGAAATAGAGAGAGAAGAGATGATGTGATATTACTCCACTAGCCAAAAATTGATCGTGCCTTTCATAAATTAGAAAACATCTTGAAATTTTACACAGCATTATGAATAATGAGTATGAAGCCAAAATAAACTTTTCTAAACAATTTTTTTTTCAGGGATTACAGCCTAGATGAAATCATAGAATATTATTAGCACTGCAGGACAACCTGACAAGCACATATTTGAGCCCCACCCCCTTTTTCGTACTAGGAATTGAACGCAGGGCCTTCACTAGCTAGGCAGATGCTGTGCCGCTGAGCTATATCCCTGCCTGCCCCCCGTTTTTTTAGTAGATAAAGAAACTCAGGTTGAAAAAGTCACTTATTTAGTTATTTGTGCAGGATCTTAGAGAATCTCAGAGAAACATTTCTACATGTTGATCCTGACCTTTTACTGCAACCAAGCTCTTAGGTATTGTAAAGTGCTTATACCTTTTAACTGGCTGGGATGCAGTTCAGAATCCTCTTTCCTGCATTGAGGTCAATCACTTCAAGACTACATGCCCTTAGCTTTCATTTAAGACATTGTAATATTCACTAAATGCCCTGTATATTCAACATCATGGAGAATACAAAGAAACGTGGTCTCTGCCCTTGAAGAATTTATAATCCAGTTAAGAGAATAACATTTGATTTTATTCATAGGAGGGTATAGTGAAAGGAAAATTTTGTCAAGTTATTCTGAACTCAGAGTGAAATAAGTTGTTTCCCTTCCAAATCATAGTTTATCATTTCCAAATGAGATGTTTGAAGGATAGGACCCTACAAACTTAATTATTTAGCAAGGCTGCTCACCTAACAAGTAGAATTTTAGAGGCATTAGGATGATGCTGCCACGATTTTCTTTGTTTTTTGTTTATTTTAATTAATTAGCTCATTTGTAGTAGTACCAGGGATTGTACTCAGGGCCTTGTTCCTGTGCTGCAAGCACTATAACAGCATCCCCAGCCTTTTACAAATATTGGTTTGAGACAGGGCCTTACTAAGCCTCCTGGGCTGGCCTTCACGTTGAGCTCCTCCTTCCTCAGCTTTCTCGGCAGCTGGGATTACGTGCACATACGATCATGCCAGCTACGTTATTGCTCTTTATACAGCCCACTCTCATCTTAGATCATTGAACCAAATGGCCATGCATATTTTGTTGTGTTTATTTTTCTGATATGTCCATCCTTGGGGCTCTAAGCAGAGATGTGGGTGGAATCACACACACAAAGTACTTCCTCACCCACATGCTTCAACGTGTCTCATGGAAAACAGCTTCAGTCATTCTAGGAGGCCATAAAGTATATTGAAGAATACGAGAGTTTTGTTAATACACATTCTTTCAGCATATACTTATTTCCTGATTGTTTACTGTGTGTCAACCACTGTTAAATACTGAATCAATATAGTGGCAGGCAAGGGAAAGAGATCCTTGCTTTTACAGAATATAAATTCAAGTGGGGGAAATGGGCCATGAACCACAGACAAGAAAATCCTCAGTGTGATAAGCATCCTGCAGATAAGACAGTGATTATAAAGCATAGACCAGAGGACCAGGAAGGCTTCTTGGGGAAGTGACTTGAAGGTAAGGCATTGAATAAGACCAGCTAGATGGGATGAGCAGGAGACAGGGCAGAGCAGAGATATAGGCAGAAGCAGCACCATGTGTAGAGTCATGGGGCCAGAAGGGACTGAGGATGTCTCAGAGACAGCACTTGGAGTTGTGGTTGGGACCTGAAGGAGAGTAACAACACTAAAGAGGAGGTCAGAGAGGTGGACAGAGATTAGGGCAGGGCAGGCTTTGCAAGCAGAGCGAAGAGTTTGGTTTTCATTCCAAAGGCAATAGAAGCCAGTGAAGCACTTCGGAGAGGAAAGTGTGCTGAGCTACTCTACATTTTCAGAAGATTCTTAGCGCTGCAGAAAGAATGCTGTGCAGGGACCAATGAGGGAAGTGTGGCAGCAAGTTAGGATGAAACACTTGTATCACATGCGAGGTGGTGTCTGCCAAACAGGGCTGGGGGTGTCACATATCCCAGGGTATGTGACTCATCAACTCGGTGAAATTTATCATGGCAGCTTGCTTAGTCTTCATTTCTTCACCGACAAAAAGGGGGTAATAATGTTTTTACAGATTTATTTTGAGGATTAAATAAGGCAGAGTGGCCAAGTAACACTAAGCATAGAGCGGAAGCCAAAGGGTACTGTGCTAACTACTTAAATCCATTGGTAAGTTTTTATCGCAACACAGCCAGACCCACTTGTCAGGTATGGCTACTGTTACACTACAGCCCCAAAGTCAAGCAGTTTCAACTGCAAGAACATGGCCTGTGAAAGTATTTACTGACTCTAGAAAAAGTCTGCTGACCCCTGACCTGGACTGCAGTGACGAACAGGAGGAATGTAAGAGAGATGAGCTGTGTCTGCACCCCAGAGAAACAGTATATTCAGAGCGGTACTAATGGTGCGTTGTGCACTGTATTTTCCAAGTGCTTTGAAAAGAGGAGGCCCCAGCTGTAAACACATGATTAATAACAGGAAGCACTTGAAATAAACTGCGAATGTCGTCACACAAAGCAACCAATAGAATCATGTAAAATGTGCAGATTAGCCCTGCATTTGCATTGTAGTCATCAAAATTTTATCAAAATCATCTACTTTAGATGCATAATTTTAATATAAATGAGAATAAGTAACTGAAAAGAAATTATCAATAAATTGGAAGAACCAGAGAAATATAGTCTGACCTGCAGTCAATAAATAATAGTTTAGCATTAAAGGCATGTTAAGCTAGGTGCCGGAACATGGACTAGGAGGTGGAATGAAAGCCGTGACAGCTGTAGTCCCTACTTTCATGGGACTCGGAATCTTCATATTTCCTGCTGACCGCTGGGAAACCTAGAGGACTGACTGCCCCCAGGTTGCTGTACCTAGGTATGAAGGGAAAAAGGCCTTTTTCTTCCTCAGGGCACTACCTCCATCTTTAGGGAACATTGCAAAAAGGATTGATTTTGCTTAGGGTTTTAATTGCTATCTGCTCCAATTTTTAAAATAAGTATTGAGCTTTACTGCAATGTGCATGGCACTGGAGCCTGGAACCTTTTGTAGAACAGAAAGTTGGCCTTGTGCATGCAGAAACAGGAAATGATGTGTACAGAACAGAAAGCAAAGATAATACCTAAAGGAGGGGTGTGCACCAGGGAGATGATTCTAGAAGTGTTCCTCTAGTTACTGAATTTTCTTTTTACTTTCTTTTTTTTTTTTTTTTTTTTCTGGTACCAGGAATCAAACTCACGACCTTGCGCTTGCCAGGCAGGCGCTGTGCCGCTGAGCTAAATCCCCAGCCCCGTTAACACTGATTTTTCTAAGTTGGTGATCACAAGAATTTTATGTGGCTCTCCCAGATATCAGTGTGAAATTTAAGAAAGCTACATATTGTAAATAAAAGAAGGGAAAAAGGATCAATGTGTACAAATAAAATGATCAAAGCAGGCAAGAGATTTGGGGGCTCCTTGAAGGTGGGGCTGTTTTGCATATAGTCTTGGGGACATGACTATATGTCATGTTGTTTGCACTTTCATCAAATCTTATTTTCTTAATTTTTGACTTAAAATGTCCAATGACTTAAAATGTCCACAGTCAAGGTTAAAGGTACGTGTCACATACATAATGCATTTCTAGCAAGCAGTGCCATGCAACGTCATTAGAAGCAGTTCTACAATCCAAACACTACAACAGGCAACTCCATCGAAGCGGGAGCAAGGCACACATCGCGTAGGTCAAATGGCTGCACATGTGTGCATTATTTAGAATGAAAATGAAAGTGTGAATGAACTAAGAGAGGCCAGCTCTGGGTTGGAGTAATTAGAATGGAGAACAGTGAAGGGCAAGCAAGAGAGAACCAAGAAGAAAATGCAAGAAGAGAGGCAATATTTTAACTGAAAATCTGGTCATCTTTGTTCTCTTAAATCTTGCCCTCAAGATCTCACTTTCTTTTATTGCCTTTTCCCCATTTTTTGGCTGCCATGCCAATGAAAAATCCCCAAAGTTCACTTCCTTTTCTTTGCTAAGCACCATTACCTGGATCCACACAGTTCATTTCACTTCGCGCTCAGGAAAAGGCAATAAGGAAAGTTTATACTTCTGTAGTAACGTGTGATGGAAAGTTACCAATTTATTTCCCATTGCTCATTAATTAGCTTCATTTTACTTCAACTTTAATGTGTATATGTGAGGACTGATCTTACTGTTGTTCGTATTACTACTCTTCTATGTTTTGAAATTCAGACAAAGGTGCAAAGAGGAAATGATGATTCAGTTATCAAAATGTAGAGAAAGGGTAGAATGAATATCACTGATGTTTTCCTCTTTTATAGCTCTAGTATAAATTTTATCATCTCATTTCATAAAGTACTTGGTGATGGGGTTTATTAAATCTACAGTTAGTTGTCTCAACTACGTTGAGTGGGACAGTGTTTGTAATTCCATGGAACAACCTCTATTTCCTTTCAAATGTTTAAGAAACTAAAGGAATTATGAAATGGAAGGAGACACTAAAATAATTTTTTTAACCATATTCTACATGGGATTGCAAAACTAATTCACTAAATAAAACATTATACTCTCATTCCACTGAGGCTTGAAAAAACTATTGCTAAGCCATGATCTTTATTGTGTATTTAGAAATATGAGTTTCTACTCAGTTGAGATTGTACTTGGGAGGAAGGGCCAAAAGCCACAAGAGAGAAAACATTTTGGCTCATTTTTTCCCTGGGTGAGCTGTTTTTCCTCATAAAGTTTACAAATCAAGGCACATATTTACATGCTATCAGAGTCCCTAGGGATAGTGGTAACCACATATATCTCTCCTCTATTTGAGAAATGCTTTTTCTATTCCTTGCTTATTTTGTGAAACAAACATACACTCACTAACCACCATCTCCTGAACCTAAAGAAGGAAATGAATTCTCATAGGCTACAGCTCTTTAGTATAAATCTTGTCTCTTTGCTTAGTGGAAACCATAAATACCATATGAGAAATCAGATCTTCTGTCTTGCGGATGGCCAGGTGGAAAATTCCTTCTGTTCAGAGTTTAATTAGAGTGGAAACTACTCTGAAGGGAGGGGAACGTGTAACTGCTGTTGTGGAGAAATATCGGCAACATAGACGCTGAGTGATGGAGAGAGGAAAATTCCCACAGTTCCCCTCCTCCTGGAGGACCCTGAGGTAGCATTAGCTGGCTTGAAAACAGGATTAAATAATACTGAAGAGTCAGGACGTGCTGTGTACAGGCAGC
Organism: Chinchilla lanigera; assembly: GCF_000276665.1. Lineage (NCBI taxonomy): Eukaryota > Metazoa > Chordata > Mammalia > Rodentia > Chinchillidae > Chinchilla > Chinchilla lanigera. Next base: position 14,169,471 of record NW_004955425.1, on the reverse strand, counting down.
AACTCTGCACAATGAATGTAATCATCATGCACCCACACATACTAATAAATATAAGAATTAATGAAAATGAATTAAATTAAATAATCCCAAATCCTGTGCTGTTATCTTTGTGATTTCTCTTCACTTCCATTAACACCGTGGAGAAGTTTGGATCCAGGCAGGTTTCATGCCCCTTTGCTCACCGAGTTTCCTTCCTACCAAGGAGCCAGGGCCTCAGCACAGCGCAGAACCAAAAGGGAAATTCAAGGCTATGTTTTGCGTTTACCTTGTTGTAGATGCAAAAGTGATTTTCTAAGACAAAGCTAGAGGTAAGATTCTTTTTTTAAAAAAAAAAATTTGTCTACATATAAAGTAAATTAAGTTAAACATCATGTGACTACAGTGATGCATGAATCTGACGCACATGGTGAAATGGTTGAGTTTAGGACACACAGAACCCTGTAAAGAGATTAAGTCATCTTGAAGACTTTTTCCTTTTCCACCCACTCTTCTTCAACCTCTTTCTCTCCTCTTCCTTTCTACTGCCATTTAACAGAAAGTATTCTTAGGGTATTACATGCCCGACACTATGTTAACCATTCTGCATCCAGAAATGCAAAGATTAATACAATATCATCTTCCCTACTCAGTCGCCCAGAGAGATGGATGTGGAAACTGTTACCATGGAGTGAGAAATCTGATGTGCATGCAAGGTGCAGTGTAGCCCAGAGAAGGGGGAGTGGGAAGAGAAGCAAGGAGAGGGATCAGATTTCGACCTTGGGACTCAGTCCTGTGAATATAGGTCAAGTTCATAAATATACCTTTAATTTATTCAGCAAATCTCTCTTGAGCCAGACACTGTGTTAGAGGTTTGGGCTTGAAAAAAATATACTAGAAGCATTAAGGTGCTGTTATTCAGAGGTGACACACACAAGGAAACAGTGATCATGCAGGTCTGTACCCCTTGTTTGGAATCCTGGGAGAAAGATGTTTTTACAGTCTGAATTTTTGGAGCAAGAATGTGCTGCCTGACTGTATACCACATGGTACACAAAGGGTCTGGGGCGGTCTGCACAGTGATGTTATAGGAATAGTAATTATAATTGGAACAATGACTCTAAATAGCCTCAAATCAATTTGATTTAGGTTTTATGTTTCTTAGATTTCTGAATTGCAGAAAAGTGTTTCAGAACACTCTTTAAAGTAATGACAGACGTGCTATAGGATGTTTTATGAAGCACAAGGCTTCCTTTTTTGTGTTTTTCCGAATGGAGTCTTGATGGATGAGCAAGAGCTAGCCAGATAGAGAGGACAGGAGGCAGGGGGCTGGAGGACAAGGAGGGGCTTTCTAGGCAGAGGAATGGCCTATGGAGAGACAATGGCCTTGGAAGAGCTGATGTGCTACACAAATGTAGGAGGTCTAGGTGACAAATGATGAGAAATGCAAATTAGCATGATTGGACACAGATAAATCACAGGGTTAAAGATAGAGATGTTATAGAAGAGATGGCTATGAGTGGACTTTTTATTAGTGCAGAAGATCAAACTCAGGGCCTTTCAAGTGCAAAAACTATGTGCTACCAGTGAGCCATATCTCTGGCCCGAAGGGCTATTTTAAAGAATTATGTAGGACCCAGTAATTGCTTGGCCTGGGAGGCAGAGAGGCAGAGTTTCCCTCGCTGGCTTCGAGGCCTGTGGTGCCACTAACAGGACAGGGAACGTCAGTAGAGTACATTTCTCCTTGTGGACAGAAAAAGAAATGATGTGTTCTGGTAGGGGAGGATAAAATATGGGTGTGGGGCTCAGTGAACTTAGCTGGCTTTGAGAGTCATTATGTCATAGGCAAAGCCTTAATTTAGTGCGTGAGATCACAGAGAGGCAGTTCACAGTGTGAGGAGTAAGAAAGACAGGTGAGAACCCTAGGAGACCTTTTAGGAGAAGGTAATGGTCAACCATATCAAATGTTCCAGACGACCACCTGAGGTAAAGTCTGGAAAAGGCCTTACTGGAGGAGGCAAGTAGGAAGCCAACCGTGCTTAAGAAGAGCAGTTTCAGCTGCAGAGGCAGGGCAGAGGCGTGATGTCTCCAATAAAAGACTGTGTGTGAAAGTAAGGCGATCGGCGGCCATTACTGCCCTTTCAAGATATTTGGCTGTGAAGAGAGGGGCAGGGAGAAGAAGGTTGAAGTTGGGGCAATCCTAGGCTGCGAGGAAAGGTTTGGACCTAGGTTTAGTCTTTAGAGAGAGAAGAGAAGCTGCCAGGCTCCTGGTTGCTTCTTACTGTAAGTTTTTCCAGCTGGGTTGCAGCCTGTCTCTGGGGTAGTGTGTGTGTGTGTGTGTGGTGTGTGTTACTCCTAAACACAAGTGTTTCTCAGAAATCAACAGCCAGATAAAGACTGGACTGGAATGTGTTTGTAGGACATTCCAGAATGTCTCCACACAGCTTTCTGGGCTGTCCCCCACGTGCTGCCTCTCAGGTTAATTCCCATAGAACCTGTGCACCTTCTTCCCTGTATTATCTACCTGGCTGGCAGCCTGCCTCTTGTTTAGGATAGCTCTTGGGGCTGTATCAGTGCCAGGGAGCTGACTTGCAGAATACGAGCGCGTGCGCATGTGTGTGTGTGTGTGTGTGTGTGTGATTTACGAAGGCGATGCTCATTGCCAGCCATTCCCATCTGTTTCTTGTAGTCTGTGTTGTCTGCTTCACAATCCTAGTTCAAGCAGCATGCTCAAAGACCTACAGGGGAGGGACAAGACCCACGGCCCCATGCACCTTAAGGGCAGGAGTAGGAGGGCTTATAAAAGTGATCAAGGTATGTTATCTACATGTATGAATGTACCAAAATGAAACCCGTTTTTCTATGTAATAGTCACAATAAAAGGAAACTCTAAGGAATGGGACAGCCTCTAACCAATGATAATTTTTCAAAACGATCTGTATATCTGTGGTTCTCAAACTCAGATATACAGATCGTTTTGAAAAATTGATGAGAGCGATCTACATTCTCGGCCTAAAACAGCATGTAGAATTTAATATAAAATTGAAGGGGATTTGTAGACTTGCTAAGCTCTAAAGTGGTTTACAGAATTCGAGACGGTCCAAAGTACAGTAGAGCCGTTGCTGCTTTAGAAGTCTATGACTTCAGCTACACTAATGTTTTCGACACTAAATTTCCGAATTGTCCTGCAAAGCCGCTGTGAGGACCACATGGGATAATATCAACAAGGCGCTTACCACAGGGTGGGACGCAGAGCTGACGCCCTGTAAAGATTCAGCGCTCTGTGTGTTTGGGGAAGGGCGGGACGGGTGCTAAATCCCAGGCACGCTAACTCACTATGGTGTTCTGCGGTGAGAGAGTTACTCTGGTTTTTCGTTGCCGCTGGTTGGAGAAAGGTATTTCCCATTCTTCAGTCATCCCCTACCTTTAGAATGTTTGCTTTTTCCCAGTCCCACTTGAACTGTTACTCTTACTCATTTTTTTCTATTTCCATGAACTGGCTTTAAAGGGAAACTTTGGATCCTTACCATAAACAGAAAGCCGCTTTCCCCTACCAGAAATAGAAAGTAACAGTAACAATAAACGAGCAGTGAAACTGAAACAGTGTAACACGTTCTAATTCCTTAGCAACTGCTTGCCTGGGGCCTGCTCTCTGTGCGATGAAAAAGGAAATTGGGCTACTGTGTTAAGAAAACTTTCTCCCCGTAAGCAGAAGAACGGAAGGAGAATGGAAATGGGAATACTTCTCTCCCGGGGTGATTCACACGCATTCAACGCCTTGGCCTCGCTGGGTGCGCGGCCTGACATCTAGGGGCTCCTAAGGCTGCCTGGAGAGGTCCTGGCGTGGGAGACGCCGCGGGCAGACAGGAGCTCGGCTCCCGCTGGGAACAGCGAGAGCCGTGGGGCGGTGACCTCACGCCTGAGGGTCCCCCCAGCCTGGCGGAGCACAGGAGCTCGGCAATCCCTTGTCACCTGAGCTCCTAGAACACGGGCACTCACGGTCCTCCTCCCAGTTCCCTGCCGGAGCAGGCGCACCCCGACAGCGCCGGAGCTGCCCTTTTTACGCGGGCGCAGGAGCCCTGAGAGCCCTTCCACGGAGTGCTTTGGAGGCTGTGGCTTGGCAAAGGTCGCTTCTGCCGACTTGGCTCTCCGCTACAGATTCGTAACAATGAAAAGCAGAAGCAAAACTGCCCAGCGGTTTTAGTCCCCTAAGTTCTAAGCAGGATCAATTAGACAATATTATTTTATCATGCCAGCGGGACGGCGGCGCGGGGACAGACTCAGCAGCCGGGGAAACAAGGCTCGCCCTGGAGCCCAGCGGGGCGGCCCGGGCTCCTCGCAGTCGGGATCCCCGCAGCCCTCACTCTGCCCCGCGCTCGCGCGCGCACACGCTCGGGGCGCACACATGCCCCGGAGCGCGCACACGCTGGGGGCGCACACTCGCTCGGGGGC
>NW_004955425.1:14149042-14164685 GCF_000276665.1 Chinchilla lanigera | reverse complement strand
CCTGCCCTCCGAGGGCGGGGGACGCGCGAAGGCTGCGGGGACCGAGTGCTGCGACCGCGGGGTCCGCTGCGCCCGGGACCCCGGTGGAAGTTCGGCCCGGGCGGAGGTGGCAGCGCGGGGCTGTGTCCCCAGCGCGAGCATCCCGTGGGAGGGAGGGGAGGCCCGCGGTCTTGGGGCGTCTGCTTCGAAACATTTGTGCAGAGAAGGTAAAGCCCGGGCTCAGGGAGGCCTCAGCTCTGTCTCTGGTCTTCGGGCTCCAACTCCAGGTGAACCCTGCCTGAGGACACGGCCCGAGCAGGCTGCTTGTTTGGCAGGGAGGAGATCACCTGGCTCTGAAAGTTACCTTCAGAGTTAGGCTTTGTGCGTGTGTGTGTGTGTGCTTTTTTGAAGGTGAGTTGTGATACTTCATTTAACCCAGTGGGAGGAGGGACTGTGTATAAAACGACCGGGGCAAAAAGACACTGAACCGTGCAGGTGCAGGGGCAGTGCCAAGGGGCGGCTGTGGTGGCTTTGCTTTCTCCCCTATCTCTAGGAACCGTCTGAGGCTCTCCAGTAAAATACGCACCAAGTACAAACCCGGTGCTTGATGAGCAAAACCGCAGCTTGAAGACACGTCCGCTTCCTCCCACCCCACAACCCCTAGCAGATTGCCACTTAAGCCCGGCGGCGGCGTTTAATAGCAATTTTGGTGCAGCCGTTGTGTGTGTAGTACAGGCTAATTGGTTTAAAACACTCGCTGGTGTTTGTGTGGACGTACAATGCCTGTGAAAGGGAACCCGAGAAAAAATACTTTTGCCGGGAGGAGGGGAGGGGCTTGGGGGCCTGGCTGAAGAAAGAGAAATATTACTTTTTGAAAATGCACGTTGGAGTAGCCTTGAAAACGATAGTATATCTAGTTTCACATCTTCAAATCCTGCCTTTCCTTTAGTTGGCATCGTAAATATCCCCAAGGAGTTAAGAAGTATTCAGAAGAAAACTCTTAAGTATCGACAGTCAGTCAGTGGTTTTTATTGCTACACTGAGTTTGAATTTTGATTTGACGTGTTTGAGAGTAAGTGTGGCTGATTTAGTTTCAGAAAAGGCCATTTCCTCTTAGAAACAGAGAAGTCACCTTCGGGTTACCACAGATCCTATTCCTGGAGACCAGGCCAGCCCAGGATGGCCTCCTAGTAGGGATACTCTGGCGACAGTCTCAGGGTGGACACGGATTGCTGCCTTAGCAGTTCAGTCTTCCCTCGCATCTGCTGGCCTGGAGTCAAGCCGGTGCATTCTTAAGAAAGCAAAATTTCTACACTGAAAGTTAATGTACAGTTTAAACCACAATTTGAAACAGAAATGGACTGAAAAAAGCAATCTATGGAGTCTCTAACGCAGTTACTAACATTTAGAGGGCACTTTTTCTTCATTCTCAAATCAGTGGAGGATGAATTGTGATTTGGACTCTAGTTAGACTTATTTTATGGTGTTTCTCCTTGTTTTTATTAAGTTATAAATAATCTGTTTCATAATCTGCACAGCAATGTATTAGGCTCCATGGCAGAGAATGTGGTCTGATGTTCTTTAGACAATGTAAAGATCAGTGGTGTGTTTTGAAATCCAAGGAAACACTGTGGACTCTGAATCTGTTTGCATTTTTGTGGTGGTGGTTATATTAGTACTGTGGGTTTTTTTTTTTTTTTTTTTTTTTAGTACTTATTCTGCCCTTTTGCAATAATGAGTTTGTAAACCAAGCAAGCACACCTTATTCTGTAATATTTTGATAACTGAAGAGAGTATGATTGTTCTGAACTTTCGGTGGTTTTTCTTATATCGATCATTTCCAATGAGTTACTTCTTTCTTAAAGGTTATCCATCTTTTAAATACACAAAATATTTGTATATGTTTTTAGGATGTATTGTAACTATAGGAAATCTATATAGTCCAAATTATGTGAAATTCTAGCCTACAGAAATGATATTTTTACCCTTTTTTTCCCAAAAAATTACCCAAAATTGATGAAACCAACTATTAGTGACTTGTATGTGAGAATGACACTGAGAGCACTAACTCAACTTTACTTGGATGTTGAACCTTGTTACAACTTCTCCCAAATTACAGTATTAAAGTTCATCCTCCTGAAAATACCAGCGTTTCTAATTATCCAGTCAGGTCTGCTGTCACCTTCCTTGTATATATTGACTGGGCTGTTTTCCTGACTGCACCCTTGAGTCTTGCAAATCTGAGTACCAATGTGATTCTGGGTTAATGCTGAGGTAAGTACCTGGACAGAAGGGACAATTTGATTGCAGGTTTAATTTTTATCCAATGTCAATATCTTTTCATATTTTAATTGACTTCAAGTTAATATATAGTTTTTTTAAGTTATTAAGAGATTGTCTACTTTCTACTATTACTGTTGTAGTTGTTGTCATTGTTGTTGCTGGTGTGTGTGTGGGTGTGTTTGTGGTTCTGGGGATTGAGCCCAGGGCATTGTATAAGCTAAGCATACTCTGTACCACTGAGCTGAATCTCCAGTCCTAAATATATATAAAGAAGATTATTAGAGATTGAAAATTCTAGAGATTTAAGTGCAGTATCTGTTTGAGGACAATGTCTCTTTTTTCCCCCAAAATAAATTATTTGGTTATTTTTAAAATCAGATACACTACTGCCATTTTCAGATAATATTAAAGGAAGGGAAATACTGAAAAATTGACCCTAAAGTCTATTTTGGACCTGGGCTGGCAGGAAAAGAAGCAAAACCAAAGTTAACTTGAGTGCCATGGTACAAGAAAGAAGTGTGCATTGCTGTTCCCTCAAATGTTTGAGCATAACCACGACAGTCAGCTGTAGTGTTTTGCCCCTCTAGCATCTGATGTTTGTCAAAACATCGGTAGCCTTTCTGTTCCTGAAGTATCTAGCTGCATTTCTGCACCATGCATCGATTGTGAGGAATGCCAAGGTTTGCGACTAAGGTGACTCTTTGGCCACAGGAGTGACAACAGTGGTTTTTGAAGTATGCAGCTTTCCTTCCTCTCTTTTTTTTCCCATGATATTTTACATGGACTCTGTCATGAAGCAGTCTGTGACTGCAGCTTTACTCTTTAGCACCAAGCACACGACTCAGTTAGGGCTATAACTGGTATGGTATTTGTTGAGTGAGATATTGAATAAGTTATCAGAAGGAACTGGTACTCAGATGTAGGAGCTGCTGTAAGAATTTTTTTTTTTTTTTTTTTTTTGGTTTTTCTCCGGTACCGGGAACCGAACTCACGACCTTGCGCTTGCCAGGCAGGCGCTTTTGCCGCTGAGCTAAATCCCCAGCCCCTGCTGTAAGAATTTAAACAACACATGCTTTCAAGCTCCGAAAGGCACTTTAGAGCTCCTATCATGTAAAAGGCAATCTTAGGTTTGCAGTGAGTGTCTGGGTCTTATTCTCAAAAAGTTCATAATCCAACTGGAAAGAGAAAGCACTTGTGTCTTGAGAACATAACTACATCACCTGGTTATAATGACAGTGATTTCTTATGCCATTCATGATAGATGCAATACACTTTATAGTAAGCTGTGAACTATTAGTGCCCCATCTCGTCTTATATATATGAAGAAGCTGAACTTCAGGAAGGTGATGCAAGCTGTGATTCCATAGGGACAGAGACTGGATTGTAATCCTAGCTGTTTGAGTAACAGCGAGAGCATGAATGGTGAAATCAGGAGTGAAGGAGTGGAAACCCTGTTCCCATACTCCCTCGGAATCTTGCCACCACTAGGCTTCAGCTTCCCTGGAGAAGGGAACAAGTTGGAATACATGATTTTTAAGGTTCATTCAAACTCTAACAGTTTATAATTAAAAGATGATGGGCTGGGGATTTAGCTCAGTGGCAAAGCGCCTGCCTGGCAAGTGCAAGGTCATGAGTTCAGTTCCCAGTACCGGAGAAAAACCAAAAAAAAAAAAAAAAAAAATTAAAAGATGTTAACACTGAGAGGTACAGATGACTAGTCACAGAGTGACATGTTTCCTTGTTTTCCAGGAAGCACTTTTCCCCTCATATTGCCATTCCTGATGTTAGGATAAATTTCCAAAGGTTGGAAACTTTCAAACTTATTTTATTGTTTTTTAAAAAACATAATATTTTGCTAAAAATCTGATATTTTAAAAAATGTGCTTTTTATATTTGATGACCTCTTAGAGGGTGAGAAATTTGTTACTTCCAAAGGGAAATGGCAACAGGATATCTCACTGAGTTTGGACTGATCACTTACAAATTTGAAAGAATATACACATTTTACTTAGTAGTTGGAAGACAGTTGGGGTAACTGCTTGGCCTGTATGGGTATATGCGGCTGGCTGCCTGGCTGCCTGGCTGGCTTCCTTTCAATGCTTGAGATATTATCAATGGTATGCCAAAGCCCTGAGTTGTAACTTTGCCAGTTTCCATGGTATAAATCCTGCCTCTGTCACTGATTTCAAGCTGATGAGAAGTAAACATAGAGTTGGAAAGAGAAGCACAAAAATAGTAAATGCAACACATACGTAGTGAAGTGCAGATTTTTCTTTATCAGAATCAATAATTTGTTTATCCAAAATACGTTTGACACTTGCCAGATACAAGGCACTCATGGGGAAGCACAGATACATAACTAGTTTTTACTTTTTAAAGTATCATTGTTTAGGAGGCTGTTTCCATGAACTTTTTAAATAGTGAAGCATCTGAAAATAGTCAATCAAGTCTTTTTCCCACCCAGAATAAACAGACCAAGTAAATTTTTAGATATCTGTACTAGCTATGAAAGAATGGACATCTGAAAATTGATTATGCAATATTAGGCTGGTGGAATGTGATTTTTAAGACTCTGAGGATATCAAGTTAAACACAATAAATTCTTTTTTCTCTTTGTGTATGTGTTGGTGTGTGTACATAATCACCTTTATTGAGATATAATTTGCATACAATAAAATTTAGTTTTGTTTTCCTACTACGTATTGAAACTTAGGGTCTTCACATTGACCTATAACCCCAATACTTTGTATTTTTATTTTGAGCAAGTGTCTCACTATATTGCCCAGGCTGAGCTTGACCTTGCTATACAGGTGTGTGCCACTATGCACAGCTAAAATTATCCCATCAGAATGGAAAGTAGAAGAAAGTACATCAGAAGAATTAGTCTTTGGTATTTACTTGATCTGAGAATTTTAAAATATATTATTGTAACTGTTGATGAAAGGTTAATATTGAAAAAATATTAGTGTAAGAGGTTACAAGCTTGTATAAGAAAACATGATTGTAGAAGGAAAACTACAATTTTTTTAAAAAAGCTTTATTGAGATACAATTTGCATAGCATGAAGTTCATGTATTTTCAGTGTACAAGACATTGAATTTTGTATTTTTACAGCTTATACAACCATCACTGTAATCTAATTTTAAGACATCTATCACCCTCAAATGTGTGCCCATTTATAGTTAAAAAGATGCACAGTTTTGGAGTTAGGAAGAACTACATGTGTTTCAGTCTGAGTTTTTCTTGTACAGCAACTTTGGTAAAGTAACTCAGCTTCCACATCTTTAAATTGGAGATGAGGCATCTTCTTTGTAATTATTATTTTTTTTTTTTTTGAAACACGGTCCTGTCTTGTAGTTCAGGCTGATTTTGAACTCACTATGTAGCCCAGGCTAACCTTGACCTTGCAGTGATCCTGCTGCCTCAGCCTCCCAAAAGCTGGGATCACAAGCATGTGGCACCATCCCTGCCCCTACAGTGTCTTTCATATAAGTGATGCACGTAGAATACTTGGTACAGTTTAAGTCCTGAATAGATGGCAGTGTTTATTGTTGAACTGTGTCTTTCAGTTTTGTAGTTTTTGTTTTATTTTGTCCATCTCCTTAGAACTCCTACCACAGTCTGTCTTCTTTACAGGCCACTTTGAATGTGTCTTCTAAGAGGAAATGAGGTAGAGCAGAAAGAGGAAAACTGGACTTGAGAAAAATACACTAGAGGTTTCTGGCACTACCATTTAATTGCTTTATTAGGGAAATTACTTAACTGTGCCTTTGCTTTTATGAGGACCTAGAGTAAAACACATCCACCTTCTGGTTTTTTCTAAGTGGATGAAGGCGTGTCTGTGAACACATGTTGGTATAGGAGATGATCAGTGAATAGGACCCATTATTACATGGTATCAGAAGCTACCACCTTTGAAGAAGTAACATTTAGGGATAAAATTTCTATCCAAATTCAAGGCATAGATGAAAAATTTGGTCACATACTATGTTTGGTGTACAAGCTTTTATATTTCAGTGCTAGTATACTGCCAGATATATAGTCAGTCCTTAGTAAAATATTTGATGAAATAAAAGCATAGATAAATGAATAAATGTCTCCTATTTTTATTTTACTTTCCTGTAATATTTAGGTTTTCAGAAGTTTTAGTTTTCAAACCTCAAGCCAAATCACTCTTCCCCTCATTTTCTTTCAAAGGGGAGAGAAGGTAGGAGGGTTAAAAATAATCATTATAAGAACAAAAATAACACTCATTTCTTAAATGGTAGGTGACCTTTCTATTTTCTAAAGTACTTTCCTGTTGTTACTTTAAATTTGTGTGTTGCAATATTCACAGTAGTTGGAGTAAATCATCTAACTTTACTGAAAAGTGAAGCACGGAGCAGGTCGACTTGCTCATGGTCTTTGTGGAAGTAGCGGTTGGCAAAGGCAAAGGAGGGGAGGAGGGAAGAACAGGACGCCTCTTGGGACACTGGTTTAAGTGTGGCCTGGGCAGCTGTGCCGGAAAACAGCCTGGCACTACTCTGGCACATTCGCTAATCATGTCCGCTAACCTGGTGGTGTTCGCTCCTTCTGGTGAACACAAGAATGAGTCCCGTGGGTCATCAGGAGGACGCATGTAGAGTCGTTCACTGCTCTGCTGTGCATGGTGGGAGGGATGCTTGGTAAAGTAACTCAGCTTCTCCATCTTTAAATTGGAGATGAGGCATCTTCTTTATAATTATTTTTTTTTTTTGAAACACGGTCCTGGTGCTACTGGGATAGAGAGAGGGAAAATTGTGGGTGCTTTTTGTGGAGTTGTGAGCAGCTGTAGAAGCAATGGATTAGATAAACAAAAGAATGGGAATATTGTGCTCAGGGAAAAAAGTAAGAATGATGTATATAAACGTTAAATCATTTTAACGTGAGTTAAAAATGCATAGCCTCCTTGGGCTCTGTGGCATGTAACTGTAGCCCTGGCTACTTGAGAGGCTGAGGCTGGAGGATCTCTTAAGCTTAGGAATTTGAGGCCAGCCTGGGTAACACAGGGAGACTGACTCAAGAATAAATACATAAATAAATAAAAAGAACCATAAATCTAGCACAGTACACATTTGAGGTGACCAGTTATATGAAGAAGATATTCTTGCAGCCCATGAGAATAGCTGCTTATGAATCCCAGTATGTGGGTTTGGGCTACAAAGGTAAAAAGGAATATAGAAAGAGGAAAAAATAATGATAATGTGCCAGAACCAGGAAGTACACCTACCTCTGATTGGCGTGAAGTTAAAAATCAAGCCAATCAGAACACTGGTATTTGGTCTCATTTAAGCACTTTATTTTGTGATCAATTTCTCACTAGGTTTAGTAAGACATCCTAGGGCTTCCAAGTGAGATAAAATTTGGATTTTTTCTACAGTTTCAAGTGACATTATGTACAGGAGTCAGAAGCCTTACAGTATAGCACATGTGCTTTAGTGTGGTTTAAAATTAAAATTATGACCAGGTGTGGCAATGGTGTCACTGTCATCCCAGCTGCTCAGAAAGCTGAAGTAGGGCATCCCTTGAGCCCAGAAATTGGAAGTCAGCATAGGCAGCATAGCAAGTTAAGAAAGGTTTAAAGACTAAGTTCCTTGTTAACCTTACATGGTGGGTAATAGAGATCGATGTGCCATACAAACTATCAGTTTTTATAAAATTAGGATATAATATCCTAAATAAATACTTAGTTCTAAAGTGATACTCAGAGTCTCCTTATCATTCTTTATGAATTTAAAAGGTACTTAATATCCTCTTTCATCTAAAAATAATTGATGGTGTGTAAGTTATTCTTAAAGGCTCTAGATGTATATATTTCTTGGGGGCAGGTAGCTATATCACCTCCTATTGTAATAGTTGTTTTCCAAGTTCAGTGTGAAGTAGAATACCTTCCTTTTGAAGTATAATATATTACTTTTTGGTTTTGGAGATTAAAACAATTTGCAGCTGTGGAGGTCCAAAGTCCAAAGGGGGTTGACAGGGTTGTGTATGTTCTGGAGGTCTAGAGGAGGATCCAATTGTTTTTATTTCCCAGCTGCCATAGGTTCCTATGTTTGTGACTTTGGCCACTTCTCACTATGCCCTCTGCTTTGGTCATCAGATCGAATAGACTGCTTCTCAATTTCCCTGCCCTTTCCACTCACTATTTATAATCCTTTGGAAATGACAGTTGTAAGAAAGTTATAATTATGTTTTACCTAGATTGTATATTTTTATAGATTCAGCTATCCTGATTATTTTAAAAATAATCATAATGGTTAAAAATTCAACTCAACATGATCAATCTTTGGAAGGTGCTCATCCCTTGCTACAATGGAGGTGTTGCTGGTTTTTGGTTGGTGAACTTCTGGTATTTTGTCTTTTCTGGGACAAAAAGGTCACCCAATTACTTTAACGATAGGTGTAGAAGCGGGAGTGAAACTGACACCCTTAGTGATTCCAGTGTCCACCTGTCTGTGAGTGGCACGCAGAGTAGAGTTTCTGGCCTACTTGTCAAATGCAGAAGGCCCAGATCTTGTGTAGGAATCTCACCTGTGGTACCTTTTCATGAAATGTTGACAACAGAGAATCAATTTAATATGAAAAGGAAGGCACTGGAATCTAGTGGAAGAAATGCAAACTTAGAAGATGTACAAGTGGTGAAGATGTACAAGACTGAGAACTGGTGGTCAACTTATAATATCCAGCTGAGCTGAGTAAGCGTGGCTCTGGATGTGATGGGTAAATGTGGTTCTGAACTGTTGTGGAATTTAGTTTCCCCATCTGTAGCAGGAATGATGACAGTACCTACTGCATCTCAGAGTTCTAAGGGTCAGACTGTAAGATTAGACAGTTCACTTAATTCAGATTGCTTGGTGCCATGTGAATATGTTGCTGTGTGTTTTCAATGTACTTTTAGAGTTTCTTTTTTCAGTAAAATGATGTTACCATTAAATTAATTTAGCAATTTGCCAAATATGAGAAGTAATAACAAATAATATCTCAGTGACCCTCGAAATCTGACTTAAGAGATTTGGGGATTTTAGTGTCTCACTGACATTTTGGCAGTTTTACTCTCATTAAACATTGGGTAGTTCTGGAAACTGTGCCTGTTTAAGTTTACAGTGTCCAACAGAGTGGGTGCATCAGCAAAAATTGAAACCTCCTTGTAGATCTTTCATTTTGCAGAGTCTGACTGGATTGCAGAGCTGCTACCAGGTATGGAATGGTGCGGCTTAGGTTGGTACAGATGTCTCCATTGAACCCCTCCTCACATGTGTAACTGATCAGCCTGAAATTCTTCAGATGTTTGAAAAATCTGTGTAATGAAATGTCCTCTAAGTTGGTATATTCGGGTTCAGTCTGATATTCAAAATGTGTGTGCACTGGGCCAAATCATTTCCACAGTTTCTTCCTAAGTGGTAAGCTGTCCTCTCACTTAAAGATTATCTGTGCTAGGTTGTCATTTAAGACTATGTTGAATGCATGGTGTTTGCAGAACTTCCTAGTGAAGGAATTTTAAGCTGTAGGTTTGTCTAGAGGTTGCTGAAGACTTGGGAGGGCCGAGTAAACACCTACTGCTCATTTATGTGAATTCCTGAAGAAGCCTTTTGTTTATTCGTGAACACCGTTTGCCTAAGTTAGAAATCTGAGTCATTAATGAGACCTTTCTCCCTTTCTCATGTAACAAGGTACAAATCTTTTCAATTATGCCCCACAAACCTCTTTTAAATCCAGTTCTCTCTTCTCCAACTCTATGCCACTGCTGGATTTCATCATCTTTCACCTGGGCCATTTGAATAGTTGCCTAAATTATCTCCGTGCTTCCACACTGTCTTCAGTTAGACGGCTTGTCTTTAAAAAACAAAAATGTTATTCTCCTATTTTAAAAACTTGCATGTTCACCCGTTATAAACAGGATAAAGTCCAAACACCTTAGGGCTGTGCAGAACATATTTTGCCATCTTGCCCCAGGATCATTTGCCATCTTGCCCTTTTTTCTCTATGAAATACCTGACCTTGAGACTGTACTTACCTCTAGAACGTTTCCTCCAGTGCGCATTGCCTTTGCCTTCTTCCCCGTCTTTATATAAGCCTTCTCTCTGCTACTGTGTGCCATTTGTATTTTTCTCTTCTTTTGCTACTCCCATCAATCCCTGAAGAGTTAGCTCACGTGTGCTCTCCTTTAGCCAACATTTCTAGACTTTTGAAGATGGTGACAGTGACTGTATATTCTTGAGTACTGTGGCACAGCAAATATTTAGCTGTGTTGGTGTAGTGGATTGACATCTGGTGGTCAACTTATAATATCCAGCTGCGCTGAGTAAGTGTGGTTCTGGGTGTGGGAGGCCCACCTGAGGGTTGTTGCCAGCAGCTTAAGAGGCAGAACTGGAGAAGACGTTAGGCTGTGGGGAGCTGGTAGAAGCAGAAAGAGCTCTTGGTTCTTTTGGAGGAGCTTGTCATGCTGCCTTTCCTGAATGAACTTGGCTGTTTTCATCCTTCAAGGAGCTTGGGCCTTGTTTGCACTGACAATAGCTTTGGTTCACTTTTGGGGAGGCTCTGGTCCTCACTCTGAGCATCGCTTCCTGGCTCAGGAGGGGAAGAGGGTGCACCGCTCAGTCTCCTGAAGAAGCTTGTTGCGTTAGATTTCCTGATGGGAACTCAGCTGTCTTCACCATTAGAGAAGCTCAGGACCTCAATGTTGCTGAGGATGGCTGTGGTACTTTTCAGGGGAGCTCTGATTCTTATTTTGCGTGTTGCTTCCTGACTCCAGTGTAGGTCCCTCAGCCTGCTAGCACAGATCCTTCATCCCACTGGCACAGACTTTCTAGCTTCCACCACTGACCTTTGGGCCTTTGCAGCACAGATCCATGGAACAGGCCTGCATGCGATATTGTTATGGGCTCTGGGCCTCCAGTTGGACTCGTGGGAGGCATTGTTATGAGGTCTAGGTCTTCAGCTGGACTCATGCAGGACATTGCCATGGGATCCAAGCTTTTGGCTAGATTCCTTGGTCTTAGTGTGTGGACAGACTTCATGCACTTTCTTGTATATGATTCTCTGGGGGACTATTATAAATAACCTTATAAAATATGTGTCCTGTATTATATTATTGTTCTCCCTTGCAAAATATCCCCCAAACCAACACACATGGCATTTATCACATTTCATTGGAATGATTGATTTACTGTCTTCAGGGGGAGATTAACTGGACAGTGGATTCCTACAGGGTATAGTTACATTTTCCCCTATGTTTTAAATGTGTATTTCCACATCTAGGATCTAGCACATCTGATTTTTACTTGATGGCTATTGCACAACAAGATACTTGGCTGTTGGACATCATGTACCAATATGGTCTCTTGTGGGGCAGTGTTGAGATTCCTTCAAAAACATTTAAAATTTTTAAGGTCAGATGTAGATATATGATATATATGATAAGATTTTAGAAATGTGTTGGAAATTTGACAAGAATATGCATGAGTAGCTTGGCTCTCTTTGTATCTACATGCCTTGGGCAATTGAAATTAACTCCCCAAAGACTCATTTCTTCATCTCTAAGAAGGGTGCAAATCTCATTTTGGTATGGAGAGAAATGAATGTGCTCCTCCTGGAAAAGCTC
Organism: Chinchilla lanigera; assembly: GCF_000276665.1. Lineage (NCBI taxonomy): Eukaryota > Metazoa > Chordata > Mammalia > Rodentia > Chinchillidae > Chinchilla > Chinchilla lanigera. Next base: position 14,152,804 of record NW_004955425.1, on the reverse strand, counting down.
TTAGTGTAGTGTCTGGTACATAACTCCTATCTTATGGACATCTATTATTGAGTTTCGCTCTGAGTGTGCAACCTTGTACCATGTTAATATATGTTAATAATATGCATCTCCACTGTTTATTGTCTTTGTAAGGAAGGCACTGTTCTCATAAATTACCTTTTGCAAAGGAACATTAGATTCTTTTGCCTAAACTTAATTTTCCCTCATCCTCTTACCATAAAATAATAGGAATTTGTCCATCTTTTTCCTTAAAGTGATTTTCTAGTAAAGATTATTGATATTCAGTTGATTGTGAGATAAAGTTAACTTCTCTTTTTCTTGCTTGTGATAGGTAGCAGTCAAAGTCTATGAAGATTACAGAGATCTCACATACATAAAACAGCATCTTTTTTTTTTTTGGCCTCTTACAGATACAAATTCAAGGCTCTATACTTTTGATTGGTTTGTAAAATTTATAAGCAAGCAATACAGCTTGTAACATCACAATGTTAACAAAAATGTTCAGAGAAAATACTTAGATACTATCTTACTAGTATGGAAAGAGCTCATATACATCATGAAGCGGACAAAGTACCAAAAGGTAGAATGGTCATGGGATATGAGCAGTTACTTCATAAACTTGTGAAAAGTCATTACATTTCCAAGCCATAGAGATTAAAATGCCTAATTTGTACTTGATGACATTTTATGTATCAATTAGGCAAAATAAAAGTAATCCCTTTGGGGTACTAAGGATATAGACACTGACAAAAATTGCTAATTTGAGTGTAAATTAGTGCAGTGTTTTTGTTGGGGAATTTAAGCATGCTACCTATTGAGAAAGGACAAAAAACTCTTGTCTTTTGCTCAGAGCCCAGTAAACTTGTGCTATAGACACAGAAATATCAATGTGTGTGAAAATATTTACAAGCACGTTTCTTTCAGCAATACTTTTAAAGCAGAAACACTAGAAGCAAACTACATTTATGTTAACAGGACTGGTTGAATGTATTATTGTTTTTCTATTATACAGAATATGATAAAGACAATCGTAAAGTCTATTAGAGTCAACTATAGTAAACTGGAGGGATCTACGTTATTTATTTTGAAGTGAAAAAAGAAATTACTGAGCAGTGGGTATAGGACAATCCAATTTGGAAAACAAGAAGGAAGGAAAGGAAAGTTGTATTTTTCTGAACGTAGGCTGCTTTTGGATTTGGTTATCTGGGAGGCATGGAATTTTGAGAGGGAAATGCTTAGGGTTTTTGTTATATAGTTTGGCATAGTAAATGAAGCAAGTATTTAAGTCCAGTAGAGCAAAAAAAGAAAATCGAGGAAAGGAAAATTTAAGTGAAGAGGCAAAAGCAATTTTTTGACATCCTTTATGTGCATCAATTTTTGAATTGCCCTTTATTGCGTAGTTGATCTTATGCTCTCTTCTTATTCATATGGTTATAAAATTCTGCATTCTTTGATGGCTTCACTTTGGGAACTGGACTAGATTTTAGAGGATTTTGTTTGGATGCTGATAGCATTGCTGTGTTTCTGTGGGGTGGCAGTGAGAGCACGTTTTTTTTTTTTGTTGGTTTTGTATCCAAAATTGAGGTTGCCATATTCTCATGCTTTCCAGTTCCAGGTGAGTCCGTTCCTTCTTTGGTTCTTACCTTTTAAAATTATGTTTTGTCTGTAACTGAAAATTCAAGTTTAAATTTTTAAAATAACTTTTTTGAAATTATGAAAGCAATGACTATTACAGAGAATTCAGAAACATAATTAAGTACTACACAAAACCAACTCTGCTTCCTCCAAACAAAAATTTAAAAGCTCAGTAAATCTTACCCATTTGAAGTAAATCTCTCAATACAATAATAATTACAGTAATCTTCTTCCAATCATTTATTGCAAATATTTTCTATAGAGTAGTAAGGAAGGCAAAGGGGTTTAGGAGACAGAGAAATCCAAGATTTCATGACTAGAGCTTGCTGCCTGCCTCTGTTTTCTTGTTTGGAAAATGGGCATAATAAATAGTATTATCCTCCCCTAGGGTCTTTGCAACCACAGCTCCGTACTTGATCCATACTAAGTACTTTATAGCTATGCTTAAAGTTTCTTTCTTTTTTAATTTTTAAAAAAGAGAATAGTTAAAAAAAAAAGAACAATAGCAAAATACAAACAAAATTAAGCAAGGACATTAAAAATGTTACAAGGTTTCAAACCAAATGATAGCAATTAATAGTGGTTGCTATGTTGCATAGTGTTATCCTCAACAAGTTGCTCACATTACCAGACGTAAGAATGGTAGATTGATCAAACCATTAAAGGGAACAAGAAAATAATTATTTAAAAAGGCATTAGAGACAATACATAGTTTCACTAGACAGGATGGCAGGAATTCATCAGTGGTTGTTGTACTGCAAATTGTTGTCTTCATGTAAGTTGCTCAGAATGCCAGCTATAAGCATGCAAAATTGGTCTAAATATATATAAAAAAAACCTTTCTAATCATTTACTGTTCCCCTCAGTAAACCACCAGACATCAGCAGTACAGTTATGCCAGCTATCCATATATATATATATATGAAATGCCTTAGTACTTTCTTTTTCGTCTTTCCCTCATCCCAGTTTTTCCTTCCTTTGAGCAATTTCTTTCCCTTTTATATTATCTATTGTACATTTGAAGTTCTGTTTACTTTTTGATGTTCTTACACTAGGGAGACAATGTGGTGTTTACACATATGGGTCCAATTTATTTCACTTATGAGTATGGTCTCTAGTTGCATCCATTTACCTATAAAAGCTTCTAGTTTTTTTTTTTTTTTATAGCTGAGTAGTATCGTTCATTCGTTCGTTCGTTCTTTCTTTCTTTCTTTCTTTCTTTCTTTCTTTCTTTCTTTCTTACTTACTTACTTACTTACTTACTTATCTACTGACACAGTGCCTCACTATGTAGCCCAGGCTGGCCTTGAACTCGTGGCAATCCTTCTGCCTCAGCCTCCTAAGTGCTGTGATTACAGACATGTGCCAGTATTTTTCTTTTATTGCCTGCATAGTCCGTGTTCAAAGCAGAGTGCCAGCCTGCTCATACCTGAAGGTGAGAGTGCACTTGGAGATGCAATACAGCCGTGACTACACTAAACTCTCACCACTGTTCTAAAATCAGAGGTGATCAGTGACTCCCCACTCCCAGAGTCCTCGTGCATATAAACGTGTCTCCAGAAGGGGAACGTACACAAACGCTGTGAGCATTTTAATGCTCTATTCTTTGACTGTAGCCCTATCTTTTTGCTAGGTTGTGCTAATTTCTATCTCACCAGTGGTGTACAAGAAGGTCTACTTCCTAAACTTGCCACACACACAGTTACCACTCTTTTCTTTATCTTTGCCACTGTGATTGATAAAAAAAATGGTCTCACATTGCTTTACTTGGTGATTATAAATGTTTGAAAAGTAAAATATGGAATGCTGGATTTAGAAAAGGATCTCCAAAGAATAAAGTAAGGAGGAGATTGTAGTGATCTGACAGTTTATAAATCACTAACTAATAAGAAGCTATTGGTGGTCCCTGCTATGTGTTTCCCTACCTACCTGCCTGTCTGTCCCCTACCTGCCTGCCTGTCTGTCTGTCTCTTCTCTCTCCTAGGAGATCAGCTCCTCTCCTAACATACTATGCTTTGTGCTTCTGGAGATGGATGTGTAATCTGTTATTAAATGGAGATTCAACATGGAAATCTTTGATCTGAAAATTTTACCTTTATATATATACCTTTAAATATACCTTTATAT
>NW_004955425.1:14147916-14148942 GCF_000276665.1 Chinchilla lanigera | reverse complement strand
GGGCAAGTGACTTCAGCTCTCTGAACCTCAGCTTCTTCTCTAAATTGGGAAAAATAACATCCACTTCATGAGATTTTTTGGGGGGGGGTACTGGGAGTTGAACTCAAGACCTTGCGCTTGGCAGGCAGGCTGGTGCTATGCCACTGAGTTATATCCCCGGCTTTATCTTTTAATTTGGTGAGTGGTATTGTGAGAGAAGATAGAGGGCAATCCATGATGTCAGTGGAAGATGGAGACGTCTTTTCCTGACTGTAGTTCCATGAAGACTTTGTCTTTACTACCTTTGTACTTTTCTTCCTTGTCAATATTTAATTGCCTACTTTATTTTGACAATGCAAAGTTTATTTCTCCTTGTGTGTATGTAGGTTTTAAATTTTTTGGGCGAATACCAAGAAACAATATCTGGATCATAGGGAAAGAGTATATTTAGCTTTGGAAAGAACTGTTCATTGTCTTCCAGAGTGGTGTCACCATTTTGCATTTCTTCCAGCATTGGCAGTGCTGGTTTCTATATTGGTTGCACCAGTTTACACCCCCACAGTGTTGTCTACTGTATTTTTAAATGTTCTGTATTTGCTGCCTTGTTGTTTCTTCTCTGGTACTCAGCATTTTATGTGATTCCATTTTCTTTCTTTTTCTACTATAAAAATTACATTCCTTTAAAATAATTGTATTGCTTTCCCTAGGATTTGTAATATCAGTTTCCTAAATCTAAGTTTATTTTTATGGAACACTATACCCTTACGTAGGTAATCAAATTGCCTTATAACAGTTGATGCCAATTCCTCACATTCCTTGTAAGGATCCCTTGTAACATTGCTGACATCCATTTTATTTACCCTTCTGTTTCTGTTGATTCATGATTAATTTACTGATTAAACTGACTGTGAACTATAGTCACTGAATGCATTACTTTTTTTATTTTAAAGAGAGTAGTAAATGAGAAACAGACAAAGAATAGAACAGTAGCAGCAGGGGCCGGGAATTTAGCTCAGCGGCAAAGCGCCTGCCTGGCAAGCGCAAGGT
>NW_004955425.1:14074955-14145801 GCF_000276665.1 Chinchilla lanigera | reverse complement strand
CTGAATTTGGTTATTAAATCCATGAGCCTTTTGGTGAAGTTTTTGGGGTCTTCTATGTACAGTATCATGTCATCTGTGAATAATGATAATTTCACTTCCTTATTCCTTTTATTTCTCTCTCTTGTCTAATTGCTGTAACTAATATTTCCAGAACTATATTGAATAGGAGTGGTGACAGCAGACATCTTTGTCTTATTCCTGATTTTAAAGTGAAAGCTTTCAATATTTGACCATTTAGTATGATGTTAGCTGTTGGTTTATCATAGATGGCTTTGATCAGATTGAGGTAAAGGCCATCTATTCCTATTTTCTGGAGGGTTTTCATCATGCATGAGTGTTGGACTTTATTGAAGGCATTTTCTGCATTGATGGAGATGATCATGTGATTTTTGCACTTGGCTCTATTGACATGGTGTATTACATTAATTGATTTACATATATTGAACCATCCCTGCATTCCTGGGATGAATCCCACTTGGTCACGGTGTATAATCTTCTTGACGATTTGTTGTATTCTGTTTGCTAGTATTTTACTGAGAATTTTTGCATCTATATTCATTAGGGAGATTGGCTTGTGGTTCTCTTTTTTGGTTGGGTCTTTCTCTAGTTTTGGTATCAGGATAATACTTGCCTCCAGGAATGTCTTGGGGAGAATTCCTTCCCATTCAATTTCATTAAAGAGTTTGAGAAGAATTGGTGTTAACTCTTCCCTAAATTGCTTGTAAAATTCAGCTGTGAATCCATCAGGATTCGGGCTTTTCTTCATTGGCAAGTTTTTAATTACATTCTCAATTTGACTGGCTGATATTGAGTTATTCAGGATTTTTATATCTTCTTCATTCAGCTTGGTAATTCATATATATTTAGAAATCTGTTCATTACCTCTGTTTTCCACCCTATGAGAGTAAAGATTTTCAAAGTAGGTATTGATGATTTTCTGAATTTCTTCAGGATCTGTACTGATTTCATCCCTTTCATTCCTTATTGCATTTATTTCACTTTTTTCTTTCTTTTTTTTGATAAGGTTGGCTAGGGTTTGTCTATTTTATTTATTCTTTCAAAGATCCATCTCTTCAATTCATTAATTCTTTGTAGTTTTTCTGGTCTCCATTGTGTTAATTTCTGCTCTGAGCTCTATAATTTCCTTTCATCTTTGGGCTTTGGGTTTGATTTGCTCTTCTTTTTCTAGGAACTTGAGGTGCCCCATAAGATTGTTTATTTCTGCTTGTTCTGTTTTCCTAAGGTGGGAGTTCACCCCTATAAATTTCCCTCTGAGGACTGCTTTCATTGCATTCCACAGGTTCCTGTAGGTTGTATCTCCATTTTCATTTGATTGTAAATAGTGCTTAATCTCTACTTTGATTTCATCTGTGACCCATTAATTGTTCAGGAGGATGTTATTTAATTTCCAACTCTTTATGGAGTTTTTGTGTTTTCTTTTGTCATTAATTTCCAATTTCATTGCAGTATGGTCTGAGAGTATACATGGGATAATTTCAGTTCCTTTGCATTTACTCAAACATGTTCTATGTACTAGTATATGGTCTATTTTAGAGAACATCCCATGTGCAGCTGAGAAGATTGTGTATACATTACTATTTTTGTTGAAGAACTGTTACCAGAGAAACCCTTAATCTGTTAGACAGGAATGAGAAAAGGAAACAATTTTATTTTACTTTGTTTATTCCTTCTAATATTTTCTTCCTTGATAGAGCCCTGAGTTTCATACTGATACAGTTTGCACAGCAAGAGTTGCTCAAAGATCCTTGTGTCAAAGGCTTGCTCCCCAGAATGGCACTGTTGGGAAGATGTGGTGTCTAGTGGGTGCTCTTTAGATCATTTGGAAGATGTGGTGTCTAGTGGGTGCTCTTTAGATCATTTGGGGTACAGTTCCCATGAAGGGAGTTGTGGAGCCCGCTGTCTTCCCTGCTCTTTTACTTCCTAGCAGTGAACTGAGTGGTTTTTTCTCCAGCATGCTCTCCTGCTGTGATGTTCTGTCTTGCCAGAAGTCCAAAGCAATGAGCCACACATGGACTGGTATCCCCAGAACTCTGAGCCATAATAAAATTTTTTTTAAATTGATTTTCTCTTGTGTTTTGTTGTAGTGATGGCTAACATGCATGCTTATATCATTCTATTTCCCTCTGAAGAACTTTTCTGGCATGACAGGTACCTGTCTGAGAAGGTCTTTATTTCTTACGACTTTTGAAAAATAATTTTGTTGGAAACAAAATTGTAGGTTGGAGAGGGTTTTTCTTTCAATCCTTTAAATGTTTAATGCCACTGTTTCCTTCGTTGTCTAGTTTCTGAAGAGAAATCTGATGCCATTCTAATCCTTGTTCATTTTTAGGTAAGGTATGTATTTCTCTGGCTTCTTTGAAGATTTTGTCATTATCTTTCATTTCTATAGTTTGAATATGATCTGCCTGGAGGTAGCTATTTTGAGTAGAATATTCAATTACTGCCTGTCTATAAAAGCTGATCATAGCTGTTTGAAGTTCCAAGTGGTAATAAGTCCAACATTTCTGTCATATCTGAGTGTGATTCTGATGCTGATTATGTCTCTTTAAAATTAGTTTTAGCCTTAGGCATTACTTGCAAAATAGTGTACATATTAATTGGATTTTAATATCTATTTTAGAAAAATGATTAGTAGATGGAAGCCTATGTTTTCATTATAGTAGCAGTACATGAAAATGTTAATTGAACATAATTATCTACTATGAGGTGTGAGATGTGAAATTATTTAAATGGAGAGGCAGCTTGGTCTCATTTTGTTTTATTTTAAATTTAGTCATTGAAGTGTCACTTTCTTGATTCTTTTGTTACATTTTAAAATCAGATTTTATAGGTAATTGATTTTTTTGTAGAAAGGAAATTTCAAATTGCTTTTGCAAATTGAAAACCAATATGGCGTTGCAGAAATGGAAGGTAAATATAAAAATTATAATGAACATAAAACAACATTATAAAAATCCAAGTAGATACCATTATTTGTCCAAACTTCTGAGCTTTTTCTTTTTTGAAAGGCCTTATTATTAGTATTTATTGGGTAAGTATAAAAGTCTCTACACTCAGTTTCTCCTTGATGTAATAGGAAGGATTCAAAGAATATTGAAAAGGAAGTAAACTTCTCCCTAAGTGATTCAACACTTGCAAGCCCCTTTCCTTCCATTCATTGACTCCGGGGAAATTACTCACTTTTTAAATTCATTGATAAAATGAAGCAATCATTTATCACACATAAAAAGCCCTTAGCACAGTCATTGGCATACATACAAATGAAGATGATTTAGTAAATGGTAGTTTTCATTATTGTAAAAGTCAGACATTTTATTACACATAGGGGCTGAGTTTTTTGTTTGTTTGTTTTGGTTTTTTTGTCTTTTAGAGACAGGGTCTCGCTATGCAGTTCAGGCAAATCTTGAGCTCACTTTGTAGCCCAGGCTAGCCTCGAGCTCACAATGATCCTCCTACCTCAGCCTCTCGAGTGCTGGGATTACAGATGTGCACCACCATGGGGCTGAATTTGATTATAGTACTTTTACTATAAATACTATAGTGTTAAGGATCAAATCCAGGTCCTGGCGCATGCTAGGCAAGCACTGTACTACTGAGCTCCATCAGCTGCCTGGCACTGAATTTATTTGCTTGTTATTTTGTTGTTTGTGTGTTTGGTTTTGGTTTATTTGAGACAGGGTCTCCCTATGTAGTGCAGGCTGGCCTTGAAATCACTTATGTAGCCCAAGTTGGCCTCGAACTCATGGTGATCTCTCTGCCTCAGCCTCCCAAGTGCTGGGACTACCAGTGTGGGCCACCATGCCTGGCTTTGGGACTGAATTTTAAAAATAGTTTTGTTAAGGTTTATTTTTGGAGTAAAATTGGTAGAGGCCTCCTTCTTTCTCTCACATACCATTCTTCTCCCATGTACACACATTCCTGCCTATCCAGACAAGAACGAAACAATGGCTTCAAATGTCCCCATTAAAACTAAAATTGCATACCCTTAAATTACTTGGCACTAGCCTTACTGCTGATGTAGCTCCAGCTGAAATTAACAGGACAGATAGAAAAGAGGTGCATATAGGTGTGCGTGGTTAGCCTGAGGAAGGATATGAATGTAAAGCTGGTAACCATTTATGTTGCAGAGCAGACTGTAATGCCAAAGTTTCCTGGAACTCACCCTTGTTACTGTATTTCATCCCTTTAGTCACACACACTTTCCAACTACATTTACTATTTTTTGATGATTAAACTAGGATATTTTCATTGTGGAATATGTGGAAAGGTACAGAAAAATACACGCAAAAGAATCCTAATCCTGTTACTCAGAAATAACATTCTGTCCACTGCACAGTATGCCAATCAGTGAAAGAAGTCTGGAGAAATGAAAGAGTTGAGGAGACGGAGTCCAAGTCTCAGATCTGCCCCCTAGGGGATAGGCTTTCAGGCACCTATGGGACAAAGAAAGAGGGTGGGCTAAGGTGTGGGGAAGGGTGACGTACATGAGGAAAAGCAGAGTGATTAATTGATCTGCAGCGCACAAAGCACAGTTAAGCTCCATGGCTCCTCCACATGTCCAGTGTGTTTTGAGGGTGGAGATTTTGGCTCTTTGATGTGAAAAGAATGCATTTCAGACACTTGAGCTGGCCCAAATGAAAGATTGGTGGTTTCAAGCAGTGTGAGCTAACTCCACATTCCTGAAGTATGCTGTAGGCCGCAGTCTGCATCATGACTTGCATGTTGGTGGTGTCGTGTACATATGCACAGCAAAGCTAATGGGAATCTACTGCTTAGCTATGTAATCCCTAAAACTGGCTATAATGGCCAGTGTTACAGTTTGATATTCACCAAAGGCCATGTGCTACAGGCTTGGCTGCCCCCCGATGAGCTTTTGAGAAGTGATTGGATAGTGAGGACTGACGTCATCAGTGCCCTTGAGTCACACTTTCGGGGCATCATTGGGAGGTGTTGGAAGGTGAGCCTGGTTGAAGGGAGTGGGTCATGGGATGTTTATTCCCCTGGGAATTTATCTTGTCTTTTCCCTCCCCACCTCTCTGGGTCTCTCTGCTTTCTGGCTGCCATGAAATTAGTGGTTTTTCTGTGCTACACCTTTCCACCATGATGATTTTGCCTCTCCCTAGGGCTGAAAGCAGCAGAGCCAGCCAACCATAAACTGAAGCCTCTGACACCCAGGGACAAAATAAACATTTTCTCCCTAAGTTTGTTTTTCTCAGGTGCTTTGTCATAGCAACAGAAAGCTGACTAACATGGCAAGTGCCTATGAGCAAGTGAAGCTAGACATTTTCCTCAGATTGTCCATTAGTTGGTTTGAAAGTGATCCTGGCTAAACTGGAAGAGTGGTCCTTGCTTTTTCCACTTTTCGTTCTTCACCTCACTCAGCTACTTCACCCTACAGCCTGTCTCACAACTATGGTGCATAGTGTCTGTGCAATTGTAAGGAAATTGCTCACCTCTTTATACTGTAGCCTGCTCATTTATAATACAGGGGCAACAGCTTACCCCATATGTCATTGTGAATATTAAATGAGTGTGCTTAAGTAGAAAACATCTAGAATGGGATCTGAGCCTCCTAAACCCTAAGTCAGTGCTGACTATCATAATGATACTTGTGTTGGTTTGGGGGCTATTTTGCAATGGAGAACAGTGTAATAGAGGACACATATTTTATAAGATTATTTATAATAGTAACCCAAAGAATCATATACAACAGAGTGCAGGAAATCTGTCCACACACCATAGACCAGGAATCCAGGTGAGGGCCTGAATCCCATGATAATGTCCTACATGAGTCCAGCAGAATGAAGGATCTGTGCTAGTAGGCTGAGAGATATGCACTGGAGCCAGGAAGCAACACTCAGAAGAACCAGAGCTCCCCTGAAAGGTACCACAGCCATCCTCAGCAACAGTGAGCTCCCAAGCTCCACTGATGATCAAGATGGCCGAGTTCCCATCAGGGAAGTCAACATAGCAAGCTTCTCCAGAAGACTGGCAGTGCACCATCTTCCCCTCCAGAGCCAGGAAGATATGCTCAAAGTGAGAACCAGAGCTCCCCTAAAGTGAACCAAAGCTATTTTCAATGCCAACAAGGTCCTGAGCTGCTTGGAGGATGAAAACAGTCAAGTTCATCAGGAAAGCCTGCATGACAAGCCCCTCCAAAACAACCAACAGCTCCTTACAGCTTCTACTAGCTCCCAACAGCCTCTCTGAGCTCCCAACAGCCTCTCTTCTTCTTCTCCAGTCCTGCCTCTTACGTTGCTGGCAATAGTTTCCAGGTGGTCCTCCCACACCCAGCACCATGCTTACTCAGTTCAGCTGGAGGTTATAAGTTGCCCACCAGTTGTCAATCCACTACAATGCTCTAGTCAAGAAAGATGAAATGTCTTCCCAGGGTTTTAACTCAGGTCATCATTTTTAAGTGGAAATTTCAGTTGCTGTCTCTTTTGTGCCTTTTGGAAGTCCTCTTGTTTTTTAGGGCCTATCTAAGTGTATTCTCCCATGTGAGCTAGAGTTTTTTCCTCAGGGCTTTTATTTGTCCCACCTTTGGCATTCACCGATGGCATTTCAAAAATGGTTTTACATTTCATTCCATTGAGTTACGTTTTTCTTTTGTGTTTTGGCTTGGAGAGAAGGTTCCTATGTAGTTTGGCTGGATTGTGTAGCATAATAGTATTATAGATTGCTAAGTTATTTAGAAATATTATAGGCAGTCAGACAGGGCTGGGCCTTTAAGAGTCAATGCAGAAAAGAAGAACATAGTACAATTGTGGCTGAATGTACATTCACTGAAGGTCAGGTTTCAAGACAAAGAGAAAAAAAGACTATACCCACATACTTCCCATAGGGATGAACAGCAGTAACTGATATTCTAAATAAGGATCAATCACCTTGGGCAGAGGACCAAGACCTATTCCTTCCTGGAAAGTCCTTGTTTGTTCCATGTGCTCTTGCTATGTGACTCGCATCCCCATTTGATCCCCATTTAATGAAGATGACCTAAGCTAGTATACTCATTGTCTTACTGGTCAACCATAGTTTTGTTTCACCTATACTCACCTTGTGGTTTTTCATCACATCACTATTACCTAAGTGACTATGCTTGTCATCTTGTTAGTTGACTATAGTTTTGTCCCACCTTATACCCACCTCACCTTTTGGCTTTCCTCTATAAAACTCCTTTGAGAAGTGGGGTCCCTGGGATCATCCACTTGGGACCTTTTCTGTCCCTTTTACACAGAAGCTTTCACTCAATAAATACTTCCTACTCTTAATCTCCATTGTTCCTAGAATTCATTCTTTTATTTTAGAGAACTCTAACTCAGCACATCAGACATCTAACAGGTCAGGAGTTATATTTCCTTTATATTATTTGAATTGTTTATAGGTCCTATATTATCCCCATATCATGTGTCCTATGTCAATAGCAGCAGGGAACTTTGGGCAGGAAGAAAAGTAAACTGGGGTAGGTAGCTGGGATTATGGCATGGCCAAGGTTTGGTTAACTTGATAAGGTTAGAGTTAAATATGGTAAGCTTTTGGGATAGTTTCTTTTTAAAATTGATTATTCTTGCTTTACTTTTGAAATAGCATCTCACTATGTAGCACAAGCTGGCTTTGAACTCATTGGCTTCAGAACTCAGACTGGCTTCAAACTTACCATCCTTCTGCCTCAGCCTCCTGCATCCTGAGATTATAGGCATCTATTACCACACCCAGCTAGGATGGCATTTATGAGTGGGAAAGAACACCCACTATCCTCCTGGTCCAGGGTAGTACTGGGCATGGCTTTTCCTGTAGTAGACATCCTTGTAGAAATGCTGCTTGCTCCAAGTATAGATTAGCATGCTTTGTACTTCCACATTTTGTGGGAAAAATGCATAACTACTTTTTGCCATTCTCTAAACTTTAAGAAACACACATTAGGAAAAGTAAGGTTCATTCAGGGCACAGATTTAGGAAACAGTTCCTGAGTTACTATCATTATATCTCAGATTCTCTATTTCTCTATATGCTGAATTTCCTATATTTTAAGTGAGGGATAATAACATATTATATCTACTTTATAGAGTCACTGTGGGAATTAAACATGAATAATATTTTTAAAATCACATAGTGTCTGTTACACTGTGAAAGCTAGGCAAGTATTTGATAGTCTTACCATTTATCATTATTAAGTCAGTGGTTTTAAAAGATAAAGTATCTTGTGATCTCTGATGGATACAAAAATGTTATAAAGCAATTGATGTATTTGTAGAGAAAGAATTATCTAGCTTAAAGCCCAGATAAGGCAGAAAGACTTATTTTCTTGTAAAAATTGGATTAATAAAATTATGAGAAGTGAAAACCTTTAATACTGAAGAAAGAGAAGGGGATTAAGAGATGGAGGGATAGAGGACAGTGGGAAAGAGAAGTAAACAGAATTAAGATATATAATGTACCAAATCCCCGCAGTGAGTATAATCATCATGTACTGCAAACATGTATTAATAAAAATAAATGTTAACAAACAAAAAATTCCCCCAAACAGAAAAAAAGTACTGAAGAAACAAATATTTCTTCCATATAATACCATGCATCTGCTATTTTGAAAGTTTATTAATACATTCATTTTTAGTTTTTTGAGGGCAGCTATTTTTGTTGTTGTTGTTGTTGTTCCTGAATGGGTTAGCTGGTATTTGTTTTTCCTAGCCTGAGCCCAAAGAATTTTATTTTCCCAACTCTGAAGATGCCATCAATTGAAGATCTACAGCTACCACCTGTGGGTTTAGTTCTAAGTTTTGAAAATGATTGCTCTTCAACTATTTATGCTTAAATTAGACCACTAGGAAGTCTATTAACAAAGTATATTGCCATTGTCTACTATGATAGCTTTGTACTGTGAGAAGGAAATTATTGGTTAACCCACGCTGGATTAAAATGAACTTGAAATCTGAGTGAAACAGTAGCTGGACGCGCTCTTTCACTCGCACTCCAGTGACCTCTGCATGTCCCCTGTGTAGAGTCCTTCTGTTGGAAAAGGTCAGGAGCACATTATTAAAATTCTTTTGGTTTCTCTAACTTTACCACTGCAAATTTTTGCTTTTGCTGGGGTAATCTTTAGGATTTCAGGATGAAAGCTTTCTACTCTAAAGCTGTTTTTTGGGTATTTGTTTTTGTGTAATTGAAGTTCTTTTGGAACTTAGGTCTGTGTTAGTTGCTGCTGTTTATGTAGTCTAAAGTGTTCAATCAGCATTGATTAAAATGCATTATGGAGCTGATTATTATTCAGCTGGTATTAAATAGAGATAGTGTAAAAAAGAGAAAGAAAACATAGTGATAGATAATGAAAAAAATATGGTACTTGACATTTACCTAGTAGTGTGATTTGAATGCTTTTCGAGGCTTAACGGCCTATTGTTTGATTTTGATATCACCTCTGTGTTATTAGGTTTGTACTTATTTGACAATGCCAAGGTAACTTTCGGAGAAGCAGTGAGGTGTAAGGGTTGGGAGCATGGCCTCTCTGCGTGGCAGCTGGACTCAAAAAAACCAATGAGCTAAGAGTGAATGTTTTCAGACTCCAGGTGCAGGCTGCAAGGCCCCTTATGACCTGGCTTAGGAAGTCACAGTATCAGTTACACCACATTCTGATGATCGAAAGCCAGTTTTGGGTCTGTCCTGGTGCACAGGCAGGGGATGGACAGCGGGCAGGAAGACCAGAGGTAGTGTCCACTGGAGTACCATCTTTGGAGAGTAGCAATAGCATCTGGGACTATTCCTCATTAAATTCAGAATGGTGGAGAGGGGAGAGAGAAGTGGACAGGGAGGAAATATAATTGAGGGAGCATTATGTTTGTCTTCTAGGCTCCTCTCCCCTCCTTTCCCTTCTCCTTCCTTCCTTCCTCTCCTCTTTTTTCAGTACTGGGGATGGAACTCAAGTTCCTTACACTGAGCTGTATTGCCAGCCCTTTTTATTTTGAGACAAGATCTCATTAAGTCATTGTGGCCCAGGCTGGGTTAGAACTCATGATCCTCTTGCCTCAGCCTCCCATAGTGCTGGGATTGTAAATATGTACCATCATGCTGAGCTCTAAAGCCCTTTTAAAAAACTTTTTGATTTTGAGAGTGGGTCTTGTTAAATTGCCTAGGTTGCTCCAACTTGGAATTCTTCTGCCTCAGCTTGCCAGAGATTTGAATGTGCTTCTGAGTCTGGAGTCTTCTAAGTCTTTGTATCTCCTTAAAGAATTTCAAAAATGTTTTTGCCTGTTTGCATATTCTTTAGTTGACATCTAACATTTTACTTATTTCCTGTTCATGGTAAACATTGTCATTTAAAATGACACTATTTCATCATTCTTTTAAACATGTCTAATTAAATTAAAATAACATAACAATTTAAGAACACCAGCTATGCACTTAAGAAATAACAGGATTTTATCAGCCAAATTTTACAGCATTCCCTTTTCTCCTTAAATGTTTGTTTCCTTTCCTTTTTGCACAGTATCACATTGTAATGAAATATATTTCTTATGCAACATTTTTTATTGATCACTGTATCATACTTCTTGGTAATAAGAATGTATATAAATTTAAAGTAGCTGTTTAAATATTTTCTGTGTCCTCCAGACTTTAAGTGTTAAGAAATTTTCTAGTGTATTAAGGAGCCTTTGCAGTTATTAGCCCCATAAAATCTTTTTCAGCAACACAAGTGAGTTAAAATGATTTTATAATTATTATGTTTTTGAAAAGCAAAATTCTATTAGAAATAAATTTCTTAGATGAAGGGGAGTTTTTAAAAATATTTTTTGTCTGAGTATTATTGCCAGAATATAACAGGACTGAACAACAGTTATGTGCCTATGTTTGTTTTTATAGCTATAATTTTGAGAAATCTGGTTCACATGAATAGTAAATGGTAATAATGGTAGTTCTTTTTGCTGTTGTTGTTAACGGTGTCATTCAGTTCTTTCACCTGTTTCCACATCACATGCCAGAAAGCACATAATAATCTCTTATTCAAAAATTAGCATAGCTTAGTGGTAGAGTGCTTGCCTAACAAGCCTGAGGCCCTGGGTTCCTGAGTTCTCAAATCAAACACCAAAACAAGAGCAGCAGCAAGAACAACAGCAAGAACAACAGCAGCAGTGGCACTAACAGCAGCAGCGGCAGTAACAGCAGCAGCGGCAGTAACAGCAACAGCAGCAGGAGCAGCAACAACAGCAGCAGGAGCAGCAGCAGGAATAACAACAACAACACAAAAGTAAAATGAAAACAGAGCCACAGAAAAGAAGGAAAAAAAGGTTCTCCCACACCCTGGGTTATGCATTCCTTCATTGTTCTAAGCAGAGAATTGGAAATCACTTGAATTGCAAAGAACTGGTTAATCAGACTTTATGATTTTGTTCTGAGTTTACTTCCTCAAATTGACCCTGGTAAAATTAAGTTGTCCCTTTATTTGTAGGCTCAGTGCTTGCTGTAGCTAAGGCAATGCACCGTAGGAAGGTTCCAGATGAGGTTTTGTTTCTTGTGGTACATGTGGGGGTGAGAATTGGGCAGAGGGATAAGCAAAGCAGGGGTGTGTGGTGCCCTTCCAGAGGCAGCTTGATTTCAAGAAGGAGGAGGAGAAATGGAAATTAAGAATTTGGAAATGGGTGTTTAAGTGTCCATAGCCAGGCTTGTCATCCCAATCCTTATAGGCTGTACAAAGCAGCCCACAAGCGAAGGAACAGTGTCATGGTGTGCACTGGTCACATCTAGCAAGACGCACAGCAGCTGGATGTCAGCAGAGGTGGAGGATGTGTGGTGAGGGCGAGGCCAGGATTGCTGGTATAGGGACACCGTTCAATGTGTTGATAGTATCTTTGCAAGAATATTCTATCCAAAGCGGCATGTGGTCATTAAGAACTAAACAAAACAAACATTTTTAATACACATGGGGCCTTCATTCTGCTGAATAATGTCTTTTTCGATCTCAGATAATACAGTGCACACAGCTCTGATCCATCTATTTGATGGCAACTTGAATTTAACTAATTGTGATGAATAGAGGGTTCCTAAGAGTTAGGGCCACCTATTTTTAACACCCCTTTCTGAGTTTAAAAAATAGGAGTTAATGCTTCCTGGTGGAAATGGGTTTGTAGTGCTGCTGCTGTGTGTGTGTGTGTGTGTGTGTATGCGCGCGCACACACACACACACACAGGTACACAGATTTTTGGTAGAAAACCTTTTGGGAGCACTGCCTTGAATTAGTCATTCTTAAATATTAAAAAAAAAAAAAAAGAGAGAGAGAGAACTTGATCCAGGCTCTTGAAAGAAAGAGAAGAGCAGATAAAGACCTGGGTTGAAATGAAGATGCTCTGGTGTTGCTGTGTTAAAAAGCAGTCTGTCAGTCACACAAAGGCTGTAACAGGCATTTTATATCAAAAGGTCAAAGAGTCAGGCCTGTGTCTAGGTGTGGAGAAAAGGTCATCTCATTTCACCTTTGGTGAGCAGCAGGAGCACCCTTCTGTAGGAGGGAGGGGCGGGGGCAGGGAGAGGAAGGGACTGAGAATTAAGATGTGTCATGAATATTACCCACTCCCTATTATGAATGTAGTCTTTATGAACTGCAGACATGTGCTAATAAAACTAAAAAAAAATTTTTACAAGGAAGCTTTCTTTAATATTTTTTAAAAATCTGATGGTAATTTAAATAAATGACAGTGACTAACATTTTAGTGGATGTTGCCTGAGTGCCAGGTCCAATTCTAAATGCTCCTCATTGGTCCTTTGATTTCATTCATATAATAACCAGGTGGAGTTCATGTTGATCTTATTCTCTCCATTTTATAGATGGAGAAATTGTAGCATGGTATCCTTAAGCAATGTGCCCAAGATGGTAACCTAGTGAGAGAGTTATTGGTTGGATTTTCAATTCCAGAGTCTCAGCTCTGACCACCTTCTTGAGGCGTTTAGATGAAAGCTCATAGCTCAAAGCCCCAAGTTTGTGTGCCATAGTGGGGTGAGCTCTTTTTCTTTATATGATACTTGGAATTGAACCCAGGGCCTTTGTATTGAGCTACATTGCCAGCCCTTTAAAAAAAATTGTTTTTCAGGTAGAATCTCACTAAGTTTCCCAGGCTGGGCACAAATTTATTATGGTCTTTCTGCCTCAGCCTCCCAGAGTGTTGGGGTTACAGGAGTGCAGGACTGTGCCTGGCTGTTGTCAGGTTTTAGAGATATTGATCTCCTCTATCTCTGCACTGGCAGGAGCTCCAAGGCCAGTTTGCCTACAGGATGGAGCAGCTTTGTCAGCTTATCCAGAATGCTGCAATAAATAATACTTTCTGTAAATGTTAAGACATGGAAAAGTTTGGAAGTATCACCATACAGTGTAGGAGAGTTCTAGTGTCTCCACATCCTCATCAACACTAGTATTTTTTTTTCCATAGTGACCATCCTAAGAGGTGAAAGGGATATCTTGGAGTTTTGATTTTCCTGATGATTCCTGATGTGACATTAAGCATTGTTTCATATACCTATTGACAATTTGTGTGTGTGCACGTGTTTTGAGAAATCTTTGTTCAAGACTTGAGTCCATTTTTATGTCAGCTTGTTAATTTGTTTTGTTGTTTGCTATTGAGTTCCTTATGTTGTTTGGAGATTAACTTCTTATTAGATATATGGTTTGTCAATATTTTCTATCATCCTGTAGGTTGGAATGTGGATGTTAATAAATTATTAAGGACTGTCTTGCCTCAGCCTTCTAAGTAGCTAGAATTATAGGCAAGTACCATCATGTCCCCCTTTAGGTGATTTCCTTTGTGAAATGTTTAATTATGTTCTTGACTTTTTTCTTATAAACTTATGTGTTTTTTCCCTTTGATTTATTGGCCACCTCTGTCCTACTCTATATTCAGGATCTAAGTCCCTTTTCAATTTGTATTGAAAATAAGCATTTTCAGTCTGTGACATTTACTTAGACATTGTTAATAGTGTTTTTTAGAGGAATAAAAGTTAAAACATGTAATGTGGATTTGAAAGCTTGCCTCTTTATAATTTGTGTTCTTTATCCTCTGGCTTAGGAAATCCTCTTCACTTGAAGGTCACAAATATGTTGTCTTCTAAATCCCTCTAAGTTATTAAAGGGTTTTTTTTTTTTTTTTGATGTTTTAGTATTTAGTCCACTAGAGGTTGATTTTTGTTGGGATCCGTATATATATTTTGTTTTTTATATTGAGTATTCTCTATTGTTATTTTTGTGGTATTGAGGGTTGATCCCAGGGCCTTTGCAATGAGCTACATCCCTAGTCTTTTTTTCTTAATTTGTGTTCTTTATCCTCTGGCTTAGGAAATCCTCTTCACTTGAAGGTCACAAAGTTTTTATTGTCAAACATGGTCTCCCCAAGTCACCATGTTCCCCAGGAGGAACATGATCTTCTAGTCCTTGTGCCTCAGTCTCCCAGAGTGCTGGTTCCCTGGCTTCTCTTGAGTATTTTCTATTCTTTGCTTTATATTTTAACTTTAGTCACATGGCAAATTTCTATATATGTGCTTTTGGATGTGTTTCTGATTTGAAAAATCTACTTGTATAAGCTTGTTTATCCTGTTTCAATACTACCTTGTTTTAAATCCCATGGTTTACCAAAAGTTTTGGTATCATACATAATTTATTTAAAATTATCTTAGCTATTCTTGCATTTCTAAAAAAAATTTTGTATCATTTTGTCAACTTACATGAAAAATTCCAGGTTTGTTTTTAAAAGAATTGCTTTCAATTAATAAATTAATTTGGGGAAAATTGATCCATGAGAATTTTAGAAGATTTTTCTCTCCTAAAAGCTGAATTTGCTCTACAACTGTCTGTGTTCTGTATTTTTTTCTTATTGTGCTTACATCTTCATATATTAACTCTGATATTAGCACTATTAACAACTCCAGGTCAGCATTTTAGGTATGTATTTTCCATTCTCATTTTCAGTTACAAGTTACAATCCATTCTAAAAGGATTGTCTGTGATTTTCAGTTTTGCTGCAGTTTCCCTAAGTATCTGTTCATCAGCTGGGGTCATTTCTATTGGGTGAACATTAGACCAGTGATAGTGACCCTTTTAGAGCTTTCAGTGACCCTGTCTGCCACGGCACGCGTGCCATGGGTTTACCACTATGGCATTAGACTATACCTGAAAGTCTTTTGGACTAATGTTTGGTGCAGTGACAAGGTGTTTTTTTTTTTGTGTGTGTGTGTGTGTGTGTGTGTGTGTGTTTGCTCGATCTAGGACATTGAAAAGTTTTTGGTTTCTGTCATTAAATGTTGTTCATTTGTCTTTATGTTTGTTGTGAAAGGGTGTTAAGCTATTGTGTATTCTGTACATTAGACTTTCAATTTGGAAAGTATTCATCTCCAAATTTCTGAATCAAGGGAAAGGACAGAAATAAGACTGATGTGCTGTCTAATCCTCAAGATGATAGAACTTCTTTTGTGTTCTTTTAAAGGCAGCTTTGGCCTAAGTGGATGGAGTAGCTGCATTTTTCCTTAAGAGCTTTGGCTGGCATTGCACAAAAAAAAAAAAAAAAAAAAATCTACACGCGTTAGTGAACATAGTCTTAGTCCAAAGCATTAGCAAGCATTTTATAATAGTTAGGGAAGGTGCCATTAAAACCCCACCTCCTTTGACTCAAGGTTTTCTGGTGGTTATTGTTCTGGCAGTACAGGATAAAAACGATGATGGTTTTAGCCAATGCTACAGGTTATCATGTATGTCAAATTGCTTCATCCTCTTTTTCAAGAAAATGACTATTAGTTTTCTCTTTAGTTAATGTTTTAATTTTTCTTACTTCATCCATGTTTACACAGTTATTTTAATTCTGTATAATTTGTCAGATAGTTTTTGATTAGCATTGACTAAACAAATGCATCAAGTAGTAAAGGCATATAGTTTAAAACTGCTTTTCCATCCGTTGTAACACTCCCTTCCTTTCCACAGAAGCAGAAATGCCTCTATGTGATTGCAGTGTACAAAAAGGGACATCAACTTGGTACTGGAGACTTGGTCATATGGCTCACCTGTTTATATTCTCTGCCTCAGTTTGGAAAATGAGACTGACGTGTGTGGAACTACATGAAGAAGTTAAGGGAAAAGAGTTTAAAAAAATATAAAAGAGCAGTCAGGTGGATTTTTCTCTTTGTACATTTACAACAGGTTCTCACAGATTTCTGACTTTTATTTTATTTTAAAATTTTATTTATTTATTTTTCAGAACTAGGGGTTGAACCCAGTACTTCACTTATGCTAGGCAACTACTCTACCACTGGGCTACCTATGATGGGCCCTTTTAAAACGTTTATTTTGAGACCGAGTCTTGTTAACTTGCTCAGGCTGGCTTTAGAGTTAGGATCCTCCTGCCTCAGCTTCCCAAGTCATTAGGATTACAGGTATTTCACTGGACCTGGCTTAGATGTCTGACCTGTATTTTATTTTTGTTTATTTATTTGTCTTCTTCCTTTGAGACAGGTCTCACTATGTAGTTCAGGCTGAACTTGAACTCTCTAGCCCAGGATGGCGTGAACTCATGGTGATCTCCTGCCTCAGCTTCCCAAGTGCTGGGGTTATAGGCCTGCACTATTCTGCTGGACTAGGTTTTTGACTTTGAAAATGAGGTTAGAAGAAGATAAATTCTATTTCTAAGAAAACCGTACTTGTGAAATGTCTCAGAATGAGATTTAGGATCATGTTTCTAGCACACCTTCCCTTGCAGGGTAAGGACGGAGTGCTACACCATGTCAAATCGTGAGGGTCATATGGCTGCAGCCAGTGTCCCCATTGATGACTAAGTCTGAAGTCATTCATGTGGTTTCTCCTTATTCTCTATCTCTGCCAAAGAGCCCTCTGCTTGGTCAAAATTCACAGCTGTGGGACAGTGTTTCAGCTAGAAATTCCCATTTGTCACTTCTTTTATGTTAATAACATCATTAAACAGATAGAGTGATCACTAATTAACCAATGTAAAAATTTAGTCTCAGGTAATTCATTTCTTGTCTTAGATAAGTAGAAATTAAGGGGGCAGAATCAGAACTAGAACAGAGAACATCTGAATTCGAATTGTAAATGCTTTAGCATCGGTTGATGTTAATTCTAGAATCTGCCCTGTGACTCTTTGGGCATTTAACCTTTCTAACCCTCTGCTTCCTCCCTTTGATTATAGGGATGACAACGGTTATCTTTTAGGGGCATTTTCTAGATCCCTGCCTTCCTATCTTCCCTTTCCCCGTTCCGTAATCATTATTACCAGTGTCTGAATATGTGCCGGCCAATCTCCTGGGCACTGGAGACAAGACAGTCCATGCCCAGGCTTTCAGGAACTTATAATTTGGTGGGGATACCTGTCATAAGGTGATGTAAGCACTGAGAATAGACACATGGCATAACGGAGTGCACATCAAGAGCACTTGAGACTGCTGGAAGGGAAAGGAAGCTTCCTGTACCTCCAGCCTTCCACTCCTCCTCCTTAACCTTTCTGTGTCTGTCCCCAGGTTGGGTTGGGCTGATGGTGCCTTGCTTTTCTTGCAGCACTGGGAACAGAACACAGAGCACTATACCAGTGGGCTTCATCCTTAGTGCTTTTTATTCCTACAGTATTTTGAGACAGAGTCTTGTTCAGTTTCCCAGGCTGGCCTTGAATTTGCAGTCCTCCTGCCTCAGCTTCCTGAGTGGCAGGTTGGCTTGTTTTTTATTTTCTTCTTCTGGGCCTTCGGACGTTACTGGAAAAAATAAAAGAACTACATTAATTCAACCTCAAAAACTTATGTTTCTGAAACCTTGAAGTCCTAACCAGGTTTTTAATTTTGTCTTTACATTGAAGAATCAATAAATGTCAAAATAAAGTAATAAATGTTTGCTAGTAGTCTATTAGCATTATCTGTAATAGCTTAATGGCTTTTGTAGATTTGGAGAATTACACTGGGTATTGTGTTGGTTTTGGGGTTTTGCAAGGGGAACAATATAATACAGGACACATATTTTATAAAGTTATTTATAATAGTCACCCAAAGAATCATATACTAGAGAGTGCAGAAAAATCTGTCCATACACTAAAGACTAAAGAATCCAGCTGAGGGCCTAGATCTCATGATAATGTCCTGCATGAGTCCAGCTGAAGGCCTAGAACCCATGACACTGTCTCAGGCAGGCCTGTTTCACGGATCTGCACTGGGAAGGCCCAAAGGTCAGTGGTGGAATCTAGGAAGTGTGTGCCAGTGGGATGAAGGATCTGTGCTAGCAGGTTGGGGGATCTGCACTGGAGGCAGGCAGCAATGCTCAGAATTAGAACCAGAGCTCCCCTGAAAAGTACCACAGCCATCCTCAGCAACACTGAGCTCCCAAGCTCCTCCAAGGATCAGGACAGCCAAGTTCCCATCAGGAAAGTCAACACAACATGCTTCTCGGGGAGACTGAGCAGTGCACCATCTTCCCCTCTGGATCCAGGAAGCAGTGCTCAAAGTGAGAATCAGAGCTCCCCCAAAGTGAACTGAAGCCATTCTCAGAGACATAAGGTCCCAAGCTCCTTGGAAGATGAGAACAGCTGAGTTCATCAGGAAAGCCAGCATGCCAAGCTTCTCCAGGAAAACCAACAGCTCCTTACAGCTTCCCAACAGATTCCAACCCTCTCCCAACAGCTTCTACCAGCTCCCAGCAGCCTTCCCCTTCTCCATTTCTGCCTCTTATGCTGCTGGCAACGATCCTCAGGTGGGCCTCCCACACCCAGCACCACACTCACTCAGTGCAGCTGGGGGTTACCAGTTGACCACCAGTTGTCAATCTACCACAGGTATATACTGTAATAAAGAAATAATTTGAGGTATCTTTTTTTTTTTTGGTTTTTCTCCGGTACCGGGAACCGAACTCACGACCTGGCGCTTGCCAGGCAGGCGCTTTTGCCGCTGAGCTAAATCCCCAGCCCCCTAATTTGAGGTATCTGATAAACTAATTCTTCTTTAGTCCAAGAAAAAAGTCATAGTGTTTAAACTAGATATAAAGTCTTGCGTTTTGCTTATGCACATATATTCTTATCTATACTTTTGCATTGTAGGTTTTAAAAGCTACTTCTCATTTTTATTCTAACCCAGTGTTTTTCTTAAGAGACATAAAGGGATTTATTGTGCAGAATTTTAAAAGTACACTGTCAAAGAAATAGAATGGAGGCCCTCAAGAGAGAGGCATATGTTTTCTGGAAGTAGGAACATTTGTTTCTCTTGAGGGAGTAAAATCTATGGAATCTGTGAGTCTCCAAGAGGTTATGTCTTAGTTCTGGCTTGTGGGGGAAAGAAAGGATGGCCCACCTCTACAAGGATCACAGCTCATGCTACAGGAGAAAGTTTGGAGCCCAGTTTTTTTAATGATTATTTTAGCATTTTTTTGAATTCCCGCAATCTGTTCCTTTAAGATCAAGTTTCTGCCCTGTACTTTACCAGTGAAGGTAATTTATGGACTTACAGTATTCTTAAGGAATTTTGGGTGTGAACATAAATTAACCTAAGGAGTTCCAGTACGGATAGCTGTTTGTAACTTTGTGCCCCAGAAGTTGCAGTCTTCTTAAAAGTAATATTTTAAAATTGTGCTTTTCCTCCTCCTATATGTCTGTCTTCTAGAGTATCTGCTCTCTCCTTTGATTCTTACAAAGTGCAAAGGGGCTGCCATTCTGTCTTCTTATAACTGCCTCTAGCTGTTATAAGGGGCATGCTACTTGACCTAGTTATAGTTTGAAAGTCTCATCCTGATTGACCTCAAGGAGACATAGAAGTATCGAATTTGTTATCAGCATATCATTGAGGCTTACCTTGTTTTCATAAAAGCACGGGTGAGAATCAGCTAGGAGCTGAAGTCTGGATAATATAAATAGTACAAGCATAATTAAGCAAGGACCAAAAACTAAAAATAGAATATTGAATTATCTTTAGTATTAATCTCATCAAAATGTATCACGCATAGGTACAAATTCCCTATGATGAATGTAATCTTTATGTATATCTAAATTGTACCAATGAACTTAATTTAAAATTAAAAGTATTAATCTATCTCTTGACATGTTTACTCAAATATAGAAGGTAGAATGTAAGAGTAAATAGACTCTTTTGTTAATGAGAAATTAATCTATTTTTAATCAGAAATCTTTTAATTGTAACAGTGGCCAAGGTATAAAGATTGTGTACATTTTAATATTAATATTTGGTCATTAAAGCTGTAATTACATGGTGCATGCCTATAATCCCTACACTTGGGAGGCTGAGTCAGGAGAATCACCATGCATTAGAGGCTGACCTGGGCTACATAGTGAGACCCTATCTCAAAAACAAAACAGCAAACAAACGAACACCTATAGTTACAGGCTTTATTTTTTTATTTTTTATTTTTTTGGTTTTTCTCCGGTACCGGGAACCGAACTCACGACCTTGCGCTTGCCAGGCAGGCGCTTTGCCGCTGAGCTAAATCCCCAGCCCTAGTTACAGGCTTTAGAACTTGGGATTTGGCCCCTACTCTGAATATCCAGAGATCTTTGAAGGGACTCATTCTAGATAACAAGCATATAAAGCCTAAAGTAGATAACAGAAAGTTAGTTTATATTATAAAAATAATAATGTGTGGTAGCTAGAGTATTTATAATGGCATTTCTGTGCTATAGGCAGGCCTCTATAAGAAGCCAAACTTCAATGCATATCAAAATAACATAATGGGGTGTACTAAGAAAGGCTGAAGGACACATGTTTGGGGAGAATCTAAGAATCGTGACTCCTATGGTTGTGGGCTAACTTATAGGTTGGGCTGGAGACTGCTAGTAGATGCAGTATTTAGAAACCCTTTCTATGCCTTGCCTGCTTTGTTTGATATTATTATCACTCTAATTATTTGGTGAAGGTGTAAATCAAGGTAAAGTAACACCTGTGTTGATGAAAATCAATCTATCTATATACACTGTGTATTTGTCAGGGTAAGTTAAGGTGCCTCAGAAGGTACTTTGGGGGCACGTACAGAGCTTGGCTCATCTCATCTTTCTCCCTACGAGCTGTGTCATTTGCAGGGTGGCTCATGGTCTTGCTTGACCATATGACTTTCTTGGCAAGCGTGGAGGGCATTTTGCACATTGTTTGACTCCTGTCCTCTGGAGTCCAACAATCTTCCTGCTCGTGAGGTTGGGTGACTCAGCAGAGTTGCACGATTCTTCCAGAGGGGTCCCTCGTACCCTGTGATCCAGCATTTTTGAAATGTTGCTGGACCACATTTCTCTTTTGTGGGGGAAGAGGTGGTGCTGAGTATTGAACTCAGGGAGTTACGCATGCTAAGCGTGTGCTCTGCCGCTGAGCTATACCCTCACTCCATGAAATAATTTCTTAAGTAATCGTCTGTTTTTCTATTTTTTCCTATGTTGTAGTCAGTGCAACTGTCAGCACGAGATTTCCTATTTTACTGAGCTGACAATTTAATTCTCACAAAAGCCTTATCAGTTTATTTTCTTGTCAGATTCTGCCACCTTAATAAACTTTAAAATATCATTTCTATTATGGGTTTGAAATATTAAAAGTAGCTCTAAGAGCTCTTGTCAGTGCCTTCATGTCTGTGCAGCATAAGAGAATTATTTTAAAGTTACGTTGCCAGATTTTCAACCTATGGTTTACATCATTATTTCTCCATCCTCAATGGTAAAGCCACCAGCTCACAGATAATGGCTCATTTCCTTTCTTCCCTAACAGAGTGTGGCAGAGTACTGTCTGTAAGTACACCAGTCTGAGCCAGTTTGAACAGCTGGGATGGAACTTAGGCTTTTGTGACAAAGGACCTGTAGAGGAATAGTGCGGGCTGGCATTTGAAAGGAATGTCAGGTCGGGCATGGTGGTACATGCCTGTAACCTCAGCACTCAGGAGGCTGAGGCAGGAGGCTTGATGTGAGTTTGCAGTAGCCTGAGTTCAAGTCCTGCTTGAACTGCAGAATGAAACTCTGTCTCAAAAATGACGGAAAAAAAAAAAAAGGAATATCAGGGAGGGAAAATCTAGTAGTGTTTTCCTTGATCAATCTCTTTCTCTTCTCTCCCTCCCTCTCCTCCCGTCCCCACCTTCTCCCTCTCCCTCCTTCTTTTTCCCTTTCTCCCTCTGTCCTTAAGAAAGCAGTAGTTTGACATTTGGTCTCTAGGTAAGTTTGTAAGAAACAGCTTCGAATCCGAGAGTCTGGTACACAAACTTAATGTTTCTTTGAAAAAGCTGTGCTTTCATTGTTCATAAATAATTTTAAATCTTTCATAACTTTCCCCAAATCTTAGGCATTCAGATACTTCAGATATACTTATTTCCTTGAAAACTGAAATGGTAAGATTGCAACTTTATGAGATGCTTATTTGAGTAAGAAGACTAAATGAAGCAGGTAAAATCAGATTTTTAAAATTGTATCAAATAATCTCTAAACCAGGAATTGCCTTTTGGTAAATTTTAAGTATGTAAATGGTGTCCTATATTGCAGGACTGACATCTGCGGTTAGTTACACATACTGATTTAAATCTAAAGAGAAATGGCAGATTTTTACTATCATACAACTACAAATGCAGATAGTTATTTTTCTTGTCTTAGCTCCTTCTCCACTGGGGGTATCTCGGAAGCACTCCATTCTTTAAAGAAGCAAAAAGGTAGAACGTTGCTACTTCCTGGAGCTCATTTGTTTAGGAGTGGTTCTGACCTGTTTTCTCTGGGCTATAATTTTACCATTATGGTTAATGCCAGCTGGTCTCAGCCCTGGGACCCTGTCCCCAGCCCTGAGCAAACACCACAGTGACATGACTTAACCTGCAGATACCTCTGAGGGAATAAGGAATCATGGTACTTAGGTTCTTTTATCCTAATGAGCTGCTTCTAGTTCCCCATATTTTGTTCCCTGCTAGTTATTTTTTTCAACATTAGAAGGAACAAATCATGATCATTAGTGATCTGTCATTATTCTCATGTATGTATTTTATTTTGAGACTTGGAACTTATTTTGTTATTGCTCCATAATGTGTTACTTGTACTTTAAAAACAAAAATGGATTCTTCAACAAATACGATAATTTACTGATATGTGTTCTGACATGCGTTACTAAAATGTATGTAACAAAATTTAACCTATCATTCTATTAACATAGACCTATACTGATAATAAGAAAATATAGAATAATAAGTTTTCACATAAAAATGAGTCTAGGGCTGGGGATTTAGCTCAGCGGCAAAAGCGCCTGCTTGGCAAGCGCAAGGTCGTGAGTTCGGTTCCTGGTACCGGAGAAAAACCAAAAAAAAAAAAAAAAGAGTCTAATCCACACTTAAAATATTTTGAACATATGAATGCACACACTCCTTTAAGTTTATTTCTACTAATTTGTTCATTTCATTTTACTGAAAAAGGAAAACATTTTCTAATTATTTGCAAGAATTATCTGTTCCTTTAGTAGAACAAGTAATTAGAATTTTTCTTTTTAAGATTGAAGCACCAGCTATTTTGTTATAGTATTTTATCTATTTTATTGTCTCTTTTGTGGTATTCTGTCCCAAAGTTAAGTACGTGTTGCCTTTTGAGGTAGTCATTAATTTTTATAATTTCCAGTGTATGGGTGAGATAAAAAAGGAGAATATTCTTATTTCTGAGGTAAGTCTGTGTTTAAATATACAAATGGTGCAATTTAACTTTTAGGTCACTTTTTAAAATCTGGGTTCTGTCTCTTTTTTCCTCCCTGTCTTCAGATTCTCTCTATATTTCAGTTTCTTTGTTGGCTGTGTTCCTGGAGGACTGTGGCACCAAATGTGTAGGAAAATGTGATCCTTATTAATTCTAACCATCTTTTGGGATTAAAGTTCTATCTGAGATATGAAGAAAACTACAGACTCAAGGTTAAAGCGTGCACATATTTTAATACAAAATTTAGTATACAATTCCAGACATTTTATGATCTCTGACTTTAGAGACATCTGTATCCCTATCTAATTTCAGAAATTAAATATCCAAATTTAGTATATGCTATTTTTTCCCACTGGGAATTCTCATTCTACAGGACTTCTTCGATTTCATTACAAAATATTTACTGATCTTCAATTTTGTGCAGTTTCTAGAATTTGAAGATGGAAAAATCGTGTGGGCTGGAGTGCTCATGGACATTCTAGGGTTGAGTTAGACCTAAGAAGGGTGTTGGGGGTTAAGCTCAGTGGTAGAGCACTTGCCTCATTGTGTGAAATCCTGGGTTTGAGTTCTGGCCCCTACCCCTACTCCAAAAGACTGGGAAAATAGGTGGCAGAAATGAGTCATCGTTAGTCTGGTTACAAAGATTTGTGATGACCTCGAAGCTCTTAGTCTCTGTATCTTCAGGGAGATCGCTTGATTCTGTTAAGGTAGAAATGTAGACCCTGACAATGCTTTTCAAACTTAGGTGATATAGTAACTCATTTTGAAAATATTTTTATGGTTTGTCATTGTTGACTTAAATTGTTCGTATTTAATGTTGCTTAAGTATGTAAAAGTGTAAAACTTGGCCAGGATGTTTTATGCTTCTAACTCTTGTGCAATTGTAAAAGCCAAAGCTGATTTAAAAATTCTGTATAAGGGGGCTGGGGATTTAGCTCAGCGGCACAGCATCTGCCTGACAAGCACAACATCATGAGTTCGGTTCCCAGTACCGGAACCCCTCCCCCCGGGCTCCCCCCAAAATTCTGTGTAAGGAAAACAATGACAATGAAAATAAATTCCACTTGCCCTGTAAATGTGGCACTGGCCAGTGTGGCCTGGGTTCTTTTGGGTTTAGCATGCTTGTACTCTCTGGGCTCAAATTTATGGTTCACACTTTTGTCTATTATTTTTAATCAGCCCACAGATACTTGAAATATTATACTAACTCATGTTGACTTGACTATGAACATAAAATAGGTCATCTTCAGTTCTGTGATCCAGATGAATGTGTTCATGCTCATTTCTTAAAGACTGTAGTTCAGATAGAGATAGAAATCAGAACCATCACTACTTTTGGAGTGGAGGTTGGCTGGGAAGGGGCCCAAGACAAGTTCCTGGGATGACTGAAAACTGTGTACTATATCTTCACTCTCATTTTAACGTCTCGATTTTGGCATTGTTTTCACGGGTACGTACATTTATCAAAACTAATCACATAACACTTTCACTGTAGTAAATTTTACTGTAATAACACAAAATCATGTTTGGAATAAAGGCACATTTTTCTTTTGAGACAGTCTGACTAAGTCACTAAATTGCCCCGTTTTGGGCTTGCACTTGTGATCTTCCTGTCTCAGTCTCCCAGAGTGCTGCGATTACAGGCATTCACCATCACTCCCAAAGACATGAATTTTTAAAAATGTTTTAAAATTAAAAACTTTCATAGTTTGAGAAAAGGCTTATGGACTGCAGTTTGAGACTCACAATGAGCAAAAACTTCTGAACACTTACAACCCCGTGGGCTTTGGCCCAGACCCGTGTGCCATTTCCTGGCCTGCTGAATGAACTGAACTTGACTGTGCCTAAGCAATGAGGACTCCTAGCACCCTGTGTGGAGGCAGGCAGATCAGTGTGTCTTCCGCTGCTATGTCCCTGTGCCAACTTCCGCACTATTTTTCTAGGAGGAATTTCCCTCTGAGAATTTTTCTTCCACTTTTGAAGCCACATGGGAGGGGATTCCAGAAGGTAACCTGAACAGTGCAAAAGGAAACAAGTTTAACAAAAAGAGAAATTAAAAGAATAGGGCAAGCCAGGCATGGTGGCACACACCTGTAATCCCAGAACTCAGGAGGCTGAGGCAGGAGGATTGCCACAAGTTAGAGGCCAGCCTAAGCTACATAGTGAGTTCAAAGCTAGCCTGAACTATATAGTGAGACCCCGTCTCAACACCCCTGTACTCCCCCAAGAAAGAATAGTCCAGGAGGAAAGACATCCAATGAAAACAAAAGTCAAATTAATGGTTTTGTGCTCAAAAAAATCTTTATTTTTACAGCGAACACTTGTGTGACTTTATCCAAAAACTTTTCTGAGGAAAGATCAAAGTTAATTCTATGAGTTATTTCCTGTTCTGTAGTTTCCCCAGCTTCTCCTGGGTGTTTTTCTTTTTCTATGTCTATTGAACACTATCACCCCCACTTAAAGCAAAATAGGTTTACAACAGAAATTTTTAAATATTGCAAAATTATTTTGCTATCTCCACCACATGAAGTCTTTTAAGTTTCCCAGGCTTTAGCTAGGGAGTGATCCCCTAAATGCAAACACAGTTTTAACCAAATTTATGTGACAGGAATATATCTTAGTTGTATCAGCAAAACAAACACTTTTTCTTTGGTTACATAGCCAACACTTAGCACACTTTTGTGACCAGAACATGTGGGGATTTCTCTCCATTAATAACCCATTTTGTAGCCAATACCAATTGGGTGTCTTGTAATTGAGTTCAATTCTGGCACTGTCTACCTGCAGTCAGAGTTAGAGCCCTCCGAGGAAGGGCTCCCTCCCAGGAGACCGTGTCCACCCACTTCCATGTCAATCACAGTAGCAGTTAGTTACCTGCACTTCCTCCTGACTGCCTGTCAACTGGAGTTCTCCAAAAGGAAGAGAGGAGGGACCAAGTCTGAGCTCCAAGAGAACATTTAGAGGGCTCGAGTTATTTGCTAGGGAAGCTCACAGAACTCAGGGGAACACATTTCCTGGTTTATTATATAAATAATGATGTAAAAAAGATGTGGGAGAACAGCTAGATGCAAACATGCATGGGTGAGGTGTGGCGCTTGTGTCTCTGTGAGATGGGGTGTGCCATCTGCCCAGCACATGGATGACACCCTCTAGACCCCAAGACTTCTTGGAGTGAGACTCTTATGGAGTCTCTAGTATGTAAGCATTACTGATTATTAACTCAATCTCTTTATCATCTCCACTTTCCAGAGTATGGCACAAGGCAAAGGGTTCCAGGCTTCTAACCACGGGTTGGCTTTTCCAGCCATGAACTCCCCTCTAGGGAGTTGCTGCATTAGAGTTGCAAATGATCCTATCACCCAGGAAATTCCAAGAAAATAAGGGCTCTGTGTCAGGAAGTGGGGTAAAACACCAGATACCCAAACAAAAGATTCACTCAGCACCCCTCTCACTCAGGAAATTATAAAGGTTATATAGGAGTTCTGTGTTAGAAATATGCGGTGGAGTCCAATATGTGTTTCTTCTTGATCACATTATTATAATTGAGTAAAATATTGCACTGCAACGTAGCAGCTTTGAACAACCAATACTTATTTCCTCACATGATCTGTGTGGATTGGGAACCCAGGAGCACCTTGGCTGGATGTCTCTGGCTCACGATCTCACGTGAGGTTGCAGCCAAGACATCAGCTGGGACTGCATTTGTCTGTAGACTTGGTTGGGTGAAGCCCATTTGTGCTCCTGGGAAGTTAGTGGTGGTCTTGGGCAGGAGGCTGTAGTTCTTCACTTGAGCTTCTTTATGGGGTGTTTTAGTGTCCTTGCAGCATTGCAGCTAGGTCCTCCAAAACCCTGCTGAGCAATGTAGGAAGGTGCAAGCTACAGAGCCAGTGTCTTTTACAACAGTCTCATAAGCTCCATTCCTACATTTCTGCAGTGTCCTGCGATGAATATTCGGGTACAGCTGTTGGCAAGAGACACAGGGACACTCATACTCACATCCTTGCCATGCAGTGTACGACCCACCAAGAGGAACATGCTACCCCTGTTAAGCTCCATGACAAGAAGGAGTGCATACAAAGGGAAAAATGTTACAACCAACAGAACCCTGAGTTAGTGTGTACTACAAGAAAAACCACTTAGAAGAACAATAGTTAGTCAGAAGCAGAATGGATAAGAGCCAGTCACAAAGGGCTGGGAAGGGGGAGCCCGGGCAAAGGCCCTAAAGAAAGCACTTGGCCTAG
Organism: Chinchilla lanigera; assembly: GCF_000276665.1. Classification (NCBI taxonomy): domain Eukaryota; kingdom Metazoa; phylum Chordata; class Mammalia; order Rodentia; family Chinchillidae; genus Chinchilla; species Chinchilla lanigera. The sequence goes on along the minus strand of NW_004955425.1, from coordinate 14,117,893 downwards.
TGGAAGAATCGCAAGGAGGCCAGTTTGGCAGAAATGTACAAGAAAGAGAAGATGCTGAGGGCGCAGTAGGAGAGATGTGTGTGGTCATATCATACATGGCTTGGGTGATCACAAACGCTGGATAACCGCGACAGTTGGGATACTGCAGTTGTAATGGTATATTTACCTTTAGGGTTAGCTGCATGCAACTGGAAAGTCCAAAGAAGAGTGATTTATACAAGATAAAAGTTCATTTTTCTCCTCTGGTGAAAAGAGACTTGAGGTAGGAAATGCAGGTTATTTTGGGACCCAGGTTTCTGTTGATTCATTCCTTTATTTGACCGTTTCTGGCTTTCTTCCTCTATTATGTGATCCCACCCTAAAAGATACACTGTGGCCTAATATGACCACTATGAGTTCTGTTATTCCATCCTTGCTGTGGGCCTGAGGAAGAAGGAAGCTGATCAAAGTGGACACTGTCTTCTACTGATCTACTTCTTTCAGAAGCCTTCCCAGAAGTCCCACACAGCACCACCCTTTGGAGCCAGTTGGCTGAAAATTTGTCACACGGTTATCTTTGGTTGTAAAGGAGAACCGAAATTTTATTTTGGATGAAGTGTGAGCCAAATGTCATCTCCTGTTACTTAATGGAAAGAAAAGTGAATGCTCAGGCTGGTATCCCGCACTGTATGCTACAAATGGAAGTCCACAGAACAGTGTGAAGTGTGGAAGTGATACGGGGCTTCATGGTGGGGATATTCTTCTTCCTGCCTGCAGATGGCTCTTAAGAGGGACAGAGCAGAAACAGAGAGCTGTCAGCAGGATCTTGCTGCAGGAACTGAACCTCAGCTAAGTTAAAGGCGGGACAGGATTGAGCCATATGTCAGAGTTCAGCTCTACAGGTCTTGGTAATAAATGTTATCTTGCTTACTTTTTTCTTGTTCCTGAGACAAAATACCTGATGCCCAAAATTAAGGAAGGAAAGGTTTATTTAGCTCACAGTTTGTGGAAGTTTCAGTCCATACTCAGCTGGCTCCAAGGCAGAGTGGCACATGGCAGAGGGCTATAGTTCATGTTGGTGGGACACAGCAAAAGCAGCAAGATAGAAGGGAGAAGAGGCGGAGACCAGCAAGTCTCTTTCCCTCCCTTATATATGCAAAATATCTGCCCCAGGGCAGGTGTAGCACTCACACCTAGAATCCCAGCTTTGGATCATGGATTAAGCATTAACTCTAAAAGCCCGCCCCATGACTGCAAGGCTTTGGGGGGATGTCCAGACAAAAACCATAACAAGTGTGATGTGAGGAAAATGGAGGAATCTGAAATAAAATCCTCATTTCCTGCTTGAGCAGCTACAAGGGTGAAGGTGCTATTGATGGAGATGAAGAAGATTAGTTGGGGAGGTGGAGGATGAGCTTGGAAGGATAATTAGGAAGTTTGGGGGATGTTCACGTTGAGAGGTCAAGAAGGTGTTGAGTAAGCAGTAAGGTGTACAGAACTGTAATTTAAGGAGTTGAGAGGGGAGAGCAGAATCTATTGATTGGGCCTGTAGTGATAGAAATATTTAAAATCACCTGCAGAGAGATTGCAGAGGGAAGTGAAGAGCGCCCCAGGCCTAACCTCAGGGCATACTGACTTTACAGTTCAGATAGGGAAGGAGATGTCAAAAGAATGGAGTGGTCAAGGAAAATCAGGTGTGTGTTGTCATGGGAACCTGGACAGGAAGCACTTCATGTAGAGTGTGTCAGTTTCCCAAGGTGACCTGAGATCAGAAATGCATCTATCTCTCTGGAAACCTGGGAGTCATTAGAGACCTTGATCAGAGCACATCAGTGAAGCAGGAAGGGTGGAAGCCAGCCTAGAATGGGGCAAGGTCATTTCAGTACCAAAAGCACCTGCTGCTGTACAAAGGGTAGGACCTCTGAAGAGGGAGAGTTTATCACGACAGGATAACTAAGAGCTGTGCTGGATAATTGTAAGAGGCAGAATGGACCCTTAAGATAGGCACAAGAAGCTACCTGCTGGAATGCATTTGTGGCTAGCTTTTGGAACAGAGGCACAGTTTGTCACATTGCTGAACACTGAGCTTCCAGGCCAGCAGTTGTTAGATGTGGATGTGGTGGAGAGGAAGTGGTTCAGGAGAATGCCCCACTCTGCAGCTCATAAACACAGGGCCCGAAAGAGAAAAACCTGCGTGACACGTGTGTGGGGACAACACGGGTCTGACTACGTCACCTGATTCTTAAAACCAGAAAATCACACCAAAAAAAAAAAAAAAAAAAAAAAAGAGCTGGTGCCCAAAGCTCCTGCAGTGTCATTTCTTGCGTTGGAAGAGTTTTTAAAGGACCTCAAATGGAAGTTTCATGATGAAGAATGCTGAGCCTGGCTGATATGCGCCTGCTTAAAACTTTCCTTTTCGTTTCCAGTGAAAGTGAAAGCCCCCTCTGCCCTCTCCGCATCTCCTCTGTCTCACAGGAATGAGTAATACCCCTGTGATTAAGAAATTCCTGGCACCTGGCAGCAAGAGGCATCCACCCCCTGATGCCAGGGAGGTGAAAACCAAATCTTTATATTGTAAAGCTGGTACTTATTTATATCTGAGTTGGTTGGCCTCCGTGGATGGCTGTGTCCTTTGAGTACTATAATCAGTGGGGCATTACTGTGGTCCTGGTCCTATGAATAGTTACTTCCTGGGTAGTTTTTATATCTCAGGGGCACCTTCTGTCCTCAGAATCTTAATTTTCTCTTGAGTAATTGGAGAGAGATCAGCCGGACTTTAATCAGACCTCAATCTGATAAGTTATTTCTGGCCTCTCTGGGTAGACCACCTGCTGTGGAGCAGGGTGAGAATCGCTGCTCTCCTCTGACTTTCCTCCTCCTTTCCCTGTTTAGGAAGTGAAGTGGGCTTATTTGGAATTTGTGGAAGAGCAGGCTTACACCTATTCTTTAACACACTGGTCTTTAAATTGTCAACTCCAGGCCAGCAGCATCACCACCACCTGGGAATGTGGCAAAAGGCATTTTTTCTTTTTACTTGCACCTAGATTTACCGTATCTAAAATCAGGGTTGATTCTCAGGAATCAGTGATTTTACAAGCCCTTCAGATGATTCTGTCACAAGCTAAAGATTGAGAAGTGTTTTGCTAGCCAGAAGGAGGTCCAGAGCTATTCCAGAATAGGGGAAACTGACTCAAATTCCTGGGAATGTTGTTGAGCTGAGGGCTGACTGTGCTACACTTGCACGCTCAGTCCCCAGAGAGTCCCCTAGTCCACCCGTGTTCGCATGAGAAGGAAAAGAAGGGGAAAGAGAAGAAATGATGCTGGGAAGGAGGGAGACTGTGGGGGAAATGGGACCGTTTAAGACAGATTATAAAGGGAACAGAAAAACGGCCAGGTTGTCTGTATAAAAATATACATTAACAGTATTTCTAGCAGAGGATCCAGTTTGCTGTGACTGTGATGTCTCTTAGGGTTGAAAGTTTTAATTTATGATTTTTGAAGCCATTTTAATGTTTTGGTTTATTTCTTGATACTCAAAAAATGACAAAATCATTCTGTTCAGTGGACATTTTTTTGAACATATAAATGTTTATTTTAGTTTGGCAACATTTGTAAAATGCTTTTATTTCCTTTGTGTGTAGATAAGAACATTCTTGTTTGTCTGTTTAGACTGTTAGCGATGGGCTTTTCTACCTCCTCTTATTAAGAAATTGAGAATACTTTTATATGGCTGACTCATCCCTGAAAGGGGTTCCCTCCTCTCATCCATGATGGATTCTCACTACATGCATGTTATGTTCCTATGGATGGCATCAGATCTGAGCCGTGCTCCAGTCATGCTGTGATACAACAAATGGGCCTGCTGGGTCTGGGCTGGGGCAGTGGGGAGCAGGTGGGAGGAGAGGGGATGAGTTTCCTAAGATCAATTTCAAAGTTCACCAGTAATAAAATCATGTCTTTAAAGAGCTCCATAACTTGTCAAAAATAAATTAGAAAATATAAATTAAAAAGTTTTTTTTTTTTAACAAACTCTGATTTTTACACCCAGAAATACATTTCTCAGGTAAGAATCTAAGTATATATGCATGGCTAAGTAATACGCACAAGTAAACTTACTGTTAACACAGCACTGGTCTATTTCTACAGCTGAGGATGAGTACTGTTGTTGTAGCGTCACTTTGTTGCCTTTGATCTTTTGAGTATAATCTCTGTGCTAATATCACATGCATCATTTTCATGAGCAGCCTATGTAATGTAATTTCTTTTGGATCATTTGCTGTTAAACATTTTAACCTAGGACAAAATTAAAAATAAGTCAGAGCTGGTGTGACAAATTTTAGCAAATAAAAGTACAAAATATCTTGTTAAATTTGAAGCTCAGATGAACAGTAGGTTTGTTTTTTCCTGTATGAGTATATCCTCTGCAGTATTTCAGATATACTTACACTAAAATGTATTCATTGTTTATCTGTGATTTCAGTGTAACAGACATCGCATATTTTATCTGGCAACCCTAGGTCATACCAATCATAAAATGACAACATCTAAGCATTGTAGTCTTCAAATTTGCTCCAGCTATTAACTAAAAGTTTCTTGAAATAGTTATGGCCTTGGACCACATTGGTTGTTATGTGCAATTTTAAACACCTTGGAAAAAATGCCACCCTTTGATTCCTACTCAAGAAATCACTTTGGAAGGAGCAAATGACAGTGCTAGACTTACAGGGATAACCTTGAAAATACTCTGTATATTTTCTTTTACAATATATCTTTTGAACAGGTACCACACGTATATGTCTTTTTTTCTTAGATTTTTCTAAGTTTCAGCAACCTGTTTATATATTTTTAAAATTTGGGGTAAAATACCCAATGTAAAATTTACCATCTGAACTATTTTAAAGTGTACAATTCAGTAGCATTAAGTACATTCACACTGTGGTGTAACTGCCCACCTCCAGAACTCTGTATCCTGTAAAGCTGTAACTCTATACCCATTGCACAGTGACTTCCTATTTTCCATTTTCTCCCACTGCCCTGCCAGCCCCTGGGTCCCCCATCTCATTTCTGTCTCTCAGTGTACTATGTCTAAGCAAGAATTTTCTGTAGGCTCAGGGTATTAGTTGCATTTTCAACTTATGATATTTACAATTTAACAGCGAGTTTAGCAGGATGTAATCACATTTTAAATATAAGAGCATTTACGCTGTGATAATGTGATGGCCTTGAAAACGGGATTGATGTTTCAAAGGATTTCACCAGACTATATTTTATGTGCTTCGGCTGTATTGCAGGTACCATGTGTGATGTTGAGGACACAAAGAAGAATAAGGCCATTGTAATGTTGTTCAGTGCATTTTAGGTGCAATCATGCATATGTTTTATGGTTCTTATAAAATGCTTTCTGAACAGAACTTCATTTGTATGTTTTTTTTTTTTATTTTGTTCTGTTTGCAGTACAGAAAAATGGGAGAAGACAATATTACTTCTATTCCTTTAAATAATCTACTTAAGAGGTAAAACTTTAGTATTTTCTAGTCTCCAGCAATCCTCGAGGAGGGAAGTATTCTCATTTTATTGATGAAGGAATAGAGGCTCTGTACTGATAAGTTATTTTTGGGGGGGTGGGGGCCGGTTCTGGTACCGGGAATTGAACTCATGACCTTGCACTTGCCAGGCAGGCACTGTGCCACTGAGCTAAATCCCCAGCCCTGTACTGATAAGTTCTTTGCAGAGGTGTAATCTGATAGTAAATGGAGCTGAAGGGGCAACTAACTCATTATAGGCAATATTCTTGGACTTTCCACTGGACAGGAAAGAAGCACTTCCCTTGCTTCTGTTTTGTAAAATGACCTCATAAAAATTAACCCTTAATTTTATGGTTGTCTTAAGGCTTATTTAAGTGAATTTTGTATTGAATATATGTCATTAGAATTCTTCATATTTTACTCCTTTTAAATTCTTCTTAATCAAAATTTGACATCTGTGGGCTTGAAAATATTTTAACTTCACTTAAAAACTAATTGTTATTTTTTAATTGAATATTATCAAATATGTCCTGAAAACAAACATGCAACACTGTTTGAAAATAATTTATACCTTCTTGGGGAGGTCATTGTTTGAATTTTGAGTTTAAATCTTGGGATCAATTCTTTTTTCAATTTTAGTTCTGTCTTAAGAGCATTCTGCTAACATTTTGGCCTGCAGCAGTTTCTTTCTGAGCTAATTTATTCAGGTTTCTCTCTGTGCTTTGAGACTTCAAATGGCTAACTTTGCATGAATCAAGCTTACACTAGGACCATCTGGTATGTCAAGGTGACCGGTTTTCGACTCTTGATTAAATGTTTCTTTCTGGAATGTTGTCTGCTCTCTTGTACATATATCAATATCTTCATCTGATATAATATTTTCTATTTTTGATTTAAGACAAGGTCATTGCCTCTCAATTCTTGGCTTTTTCTTTCACAGAATGTGGTCATTGTTATTTCACGCGCAATTATAAAATCAGGCCATGTTATAATGGTGCTCACACTTCGTCCTAAACTTGACAGCATTAGTTCAAGAAAACTAGCGTTAAGCTGTTTTCTTTTATTAATCTGAAAGGGCTGGGTTAGACACTCTTGGAAGTGCTGGAGGGAGATTTAGGTTGATTTATATTGGGGTTTGTGCTGTCTCACGTCTCCTGTTTCTGCCTTCCTCTCTGCCAGTGCTGGCAGCAAACTGCGTGGGTGGGTAAGCTGGAGACTGCATTTACCTTCCCAGCAGGGCTGTTTTCTGCCTGTGAGATGGGCAGAGTGTGAGAGGAGGAGGAGGAGGAGGAGGAGGAGGAGGAAGAGCATTCCACTATCAGGGAGATGACCTGAGAGGCATTTGATTTCCAGAAAGCCCCTTCACCATTCGTGTTTCATTTCCTTTTTTAAAATAGCAGGGTCTGCTCAGTCCCGACTTCCTCCCTGTTTACTGGGCTAGGACAAACAAAATGTGCTTTACAAAGGCTCTTGGTAAATTCAGAGGCCCTATACCAAAATAACCTGTAGATTAATTCGGAGATATGGGTTAATGTGCTACCCACAGAAGATGAAAGAATTAAAAGATTTTACCTTAAGTGATATTTTTACAGTTGCCAGGTGTTTTTACATATAGGTCTCATTTGAGCATCCAACACTTGGGAAGTAGGAAGAAATGTATCATCAGACCTATTCTGTGAAGTAGGACACTAAGGGCATGGGTGCCCTGGCTGAAGTCAAGCATCAGGAGACTCAAGGTTGGGACCCTGGGGCTTCTCTCCAGGCCTGCAGCACTGTCCCTATTTATGTTTGCCTTCATGCTTCTGAACACATGGAGGGAAGTTCCAGCCTTAGGGACAGCTAGCCCACCTTGCTTAGTTGTTATCCCTTTCCAGCTGAGCCTTGCAAAGGTGGAACTGGTTGGACTGAAGAGACAGGAGCTTAGGGACCCTTTCTTTTAGCCACAGTTTCAGCCTGGAGCCATCTTAGTGGAATCTGCCTCTCCTCTCTCCCTGTGATATTGTGTGTATGTGTGTGTGTGTGTGTGCTGGAGTCTTGCTATGTAGCCCAGACTCTTCTTAAACCCATGAGCTAAAGTAATCCTCCTGCCTCAGTCTCCCAAACAGCTGGCTCATGCTCCCATACCTAGCTTTACTAGCTTCTTGAATCAGAGTTTTAAGCTTCTGGATGAAGGACAGTAAATCTGATGTGGAGAATGTGTTGTATTTGTATAACAAGGAGATTATTTTTTACATGATTGCTCACTTTGAGGGGAGATTATTGGAGGTGGGAGAGAAACAGGAAGATTAAATATTTCCAGGAACTCTTACAGTGTTTGACTTGACTTGTTTTCCCAAGGAGATTGTTCTTTAGGTCTTTTGAAGGACCTTATGTAAGGTTTATTTGTATAGCTCACGAGGTCCCACACTGGAGTTCTGTAAATATCCAAATGACCAAATGAATAAAACATAGAGGAAAATCCCAGATTAGTTTTTTAATAGTTTATCTTCAGGGCAAGTTAATAGTGGATTAAAAAAATAGTGGATTGTACTCTAAATATATTCATCCACCCATCAGATACTTTTTTGAGAATCAACTGTGTGCAACTATGTCTATGGACAACTGTATCTTCAAGTCTAGAGACTCAGACTGATGTAGCAAAGTAGGTATCTCTTTCCTTAGAGCCAGCATTTATGTTTCACTTTATAAAACATAGATATAGATATTTGGTAGGAATTAGTTGATAAAAGTGTACACTCTAAATAAAACTGTTAGTACATTTTGTATATTTATCTTAATGAATCCTTCAGAGTTCATGTTGTGAAGTGGCTGACAATAAGCATGCATTAATACTTTAGATTGCTATATATCAGTGTTAGGGGACTCCTAGAGATTCTTTTTAGGTTCTTCTTATCCTGAACAAAGAATTGTAAAAAAAAAGCAGAAAAGGTAGTGAAGTTGTACATTTATCAAGGGTAGGAAAAGAAACATTCTCTGTGGAGCAAATGTGGGTCAATTAAGAGTAGAAAAAGAAGTACACTGTGCAAGGGGAGAGTGGATCACTGTGAAAGAAAGAACACAATGGCCAGAAGCTTAATGACAGCTGTCTTTTGTATCTCCCACTCCTCAGGATGAGGTCAGGTCTCAAAAACTTGCTTAAATTCTCACAAGAAGGGTTGAAGATTGGTTTCAGGTACAGGGTTTGGGTGTCTATCTCCTGGGTCTCTGTGATTGACAGATCACACCAACTTGCCCAGCCAGTTTGCCATACCCTAATCTTCTGCCTAACCAGTGAGACAATTGAAAACATTTTTTGCAATTTCTTCTCATTGCAGATTTCCATTCTTAAAACTGGCTAGACATAACATCCTCTTAACTTCTTAGTTCTTTCTTTATTTTTCCAAAAATATATTCAAGAGATCATAATAATCATGGATAAAAAGTTCATACAAAATTTTTATAATTTTCTTGTAAGTTGTATTCTTTTAGGATATATTTTAACTGATTTCATCCAAAAACTTTAGTAAGCTGACTTAAGATAGTTTCTTTGGCCTTGGTTTCTACTGGTATTTTATCAGTGTAGAGCTAACACCGGGACCAAATGATCTTGCTGGAATCCCAGTCTACTTTGTTTGGGGATAAAAGCACACCAGTGTTAGAGTCAGCTCAAAAACTGAATTTAGGAATAATCATTGTTCTGTGGCCTAACTGAACCAGAGGGAAGATGAGAGTGCTGAGGCATTCCTAGTGGATGACAGGACTAAGTCCTGGGATGCTTTTTCTTGCAGCTATATCTGAAAACAATGCTTGACATTCACCTGGGAAATGGTTGCTGAGTCTTTTAAGTCTGCAGGGTTGCAGTTAAGTGAGGTATTGTTGTGTAAGAATTTCAAAATCCAAGTACAAGATGATAGGGGAAGAAAAAACAGGGCAAAAATGAGTGGAATCCCCTTAAAGTTGACTGATATCCATAAACAAAGAAGTAGAAAAGGCAGGCAAAACAATGATGTTTTCATAGACTGACAAAAAGAAGCTTGGAGGGCTAGTGATTAGGTTCTTATAATCTGTAACTCTTGGCTTTGTGCCAAGATTAGATTTTACAGATTAGAAATACTCCCCGATGACTATTATCTTGGTAGAAGGAAAAAGGAATGCCTCTGAATTCTATAGGTATATTTCTGGCTTTTGTATTTTCACTTTCTGATAAACTCCATCTTTAGTCTTATGATAAGGGTTTAAAAGTGTATGTGTACTGTTTTCAGTATATTTGGTTGTATGTTTATGCATTACTCTGATGGGAGTGCATAAAGCTGTGGCCCAGACACTGGCCGTGCTTTGCCATGGACAGTCACCAGCAGGAAATACTTTCCCTTTATCCTCCACTCTCACATCAATATTCTATTTTCCATAAAGCCACCAGCCTTATCTTTCTGATAACTACTTTTCTGCTCAGAAAAGTTCCTTGGTGGTTCCCTCTGTTTTATTGAACTAAATCTCAACTTCTATATACACTGTCCATGTTCACTGGTTGTGTTTTATGTGTTGTATAGTGATGTATGTGTGTGTATGTGTTTAAAACTCTTGAGGTGTTTGCTTTTTTGGTCCCAAGTTTTTGATATGCCCTACTTACTCTTAATTCCTGAAATAAGCCTTATACATTTGCACCATTTTGTTCATGCCATTTTACTGGCCTTTCACACTCCCTTGTCCCATCCCCACCTCTCTGTTTAGGAGACTCTTACTTCTGCCTTAAATGTCACCTCTCCTATGAATCCACCCAGCTTCCACTCCATGATGAGAATTATTTTTTCCTATTGCATGGCATTTCTTCCATAATCCTTAGAGGAATCCAGTGGAATCCAGAGTATATACAGTGTATCGTCTTAGTAGACATATAAAAAATTGAACATTTGACACTGTCTTAGCTGCTTTCTTCTCACTGAGACTCAGTACCTGACACCCACAAGTTAAAGCAGGAAAGATTTACTTTGGCTCCATTTGTAGAAGTTTCAGGTTATAGTCAGCTGACTCTAAGGCAGGGCAGTGTGGCGGGAGAGAAACAGGTCATGGCATGGAGGTGGGAATCAGAGAGTGATAAAGGGAGGAGGAAGAAAATAGACTTTTTAGTCCATACCCAAGGTGACCCACCTCCTCCCACCAGGCTTTACCTCCCAGCATTACATTTAGCTATACACTCATCAATGGATTCAGCGGACTAATCCACAGATGAGTATCACACCCTCATGATCCAGTCGCCTCCCTGGTGATCACACGAAGCTTTGGGGGACATCAAGATGTAAACCCTGACACACATTGTAAAGAAAAAAATTAATCAGACAGAAATGACACTAGAGGCAACTTAAATCCATAGGAAAGAATGAAGAGGCCCCAGAAGTGATAAATATGTAGATAAATGTGATTACTGTTACAATAGTGGTCATAACTTGACAAGTGTTTTAGTTGGTTGTAAAGATGCCAGTAACTCTCACCTGACTGAGTGCAAGGATACCTCTGCCTCTCTCATGTTTAGAATGTGATACATACACAGATTTTGTAATAAATATTTGACATAGTTGTATAGCGGTGTATGTGGTCACAAAGTGTTCTAGTGCCCATGAGGTATGTCCTTGGACAAGAAGGAGAATGAATAGGAGTCTTATTCTGTAGCAGTTCAAAGTTGAGTGTGCAAAGAACTGTTGTCTAATCTGAAAAACAGATGCCATAGGAAAGGCATCATCCAAGAGTCCAGGAAGTTCAGAAGGAGAAATATGCCTATGGATACCTTCCTACTCATTTACTGCCTTTCTACCTAGATTTTTAAGAGGATATCTATTTCTAATCTTACCGAGTGTTAGGAACAGGCTGATATCTGATGGAGTTAATAGTTTAGAAACAATCCTAAAAGTTTTGAGCGAGATTAATAGGGTGTTCTCTATTAGTGGCAAAACCTAGAGCACCTTTCTGAGATTCCTTTCTACCTTTTATCCATTTTTAAAGCTCTCTTTCGATTTGCCTCTATGTAGAATGCACCCATCCTATTCTCATTGCACCCACCCCCACTGATTTTAAATGTACAATGACAAGTCCTAATGCCAGGTGCACCCTTTCCCCACTCACTTAATGATTATATCTTTTAAAACATTTATGATAAACTAAGATACTTTTTGATATTAAAGATGTTCAGCCATTCACAGGAGCAGTCATTATGGTATTTTAGAAAAGCTAAATAACCATTATGTACTTGAGGGTTTTAAACTTGTGCAGTTGCCAACTACTTCTAGCATAGGTAGTGAAGTGACATGGTCACACAAACCCAGCTGCAGTTAACAATGATAAAAACAGAATAAAGTAATGATTAAAAAGAAGAAATTATAGCTATATAAAGGTACTAGAAGTTGTTACAGATCAGATAGAAACCAGAGGAGAATTTAATAATAATAATAATAATAATGATGATGATAAACTGTTCTGAGAGGTCAGAATTATGAGTTTGCAGCATTCTAGCCCCAAAACACCTCTCGATGACATGATCATGGTGGCCAAACCAGAGCTTTGGCTAAAGGTGCCAGAGACAGAGATCAGGGCTGGAAAGACATCGGGAAATATAAAAAGGGGAATCTTGGTCACATCAGAACCATATGCCTAGGAAAGACCCCTTCCCCCTAGTTCCAGCTAGAAACTGGAGAAAAAAATTAGTTATCTTTTTGTTTGTTTGTTTTGGTTTGTTTTTTTGAAACAGGGTCTCACTATGTAGTTCAGGCTGGCCTGAAACTCACTATGTAGACCAGGCTAGCCTCAAACTAGTGATGATCATCCTGCCTCAGCCTCCAAAAATTAGTTATCTTTTAAAAAAACAACTGTGAATTTCATATGGAAGCAGGAAAGACCCAGAATAGCCAAATACTGAGCAAAAAGAGTAATGCTGGAAGCACCCTTATACCAGACTTTAAGCTATACTATGAAGTAATAATAAAAACAGCTTGCTACTAGCACAAAAAAGTTAAGTAGATCAATAGACTAGAACAGAAGATAACAAATGAATGCATACACCTACAACCACCTGATTTTAAATAAAAGGATCAAAACACATGCTGGAGAAGAGACAGTCTTTTTCACAAATGGTGTTGGAAAACTGGATATCCACGTCCAGAAGACTGAGATTAGATCCCTGTCTCTTACCGTGTACTAAAATAAAATCAAAATGGGCCAAAACCTACATATAAAACTACAAATAGTGAAACTGCTGGAAGACAACATAGAGGCAACAGTTGCAGCTGTGAAAGGCATAAGCTAAGACTTCCTGAATAGCATGCCAAAAGTACAGGAAATGCTTTTAAGTATCAACAGATGGAGTACATCAAGTTAAAACTCTTCACAGCAAAGAAACAATTAACGGAGTTAAAGACACAGCCCCGTGAATGAGTGAAAAGTCTTTGCTACCTACACTTCTGACAGAGGATTAATGTCTAAAATATAGAGTATTACAAGATCACTCAAAAGGAAAAGCTGTGAGCCTCTGGAAGACTTGAGATTTCTCTTTGAAAAGCAACACTCCAGTGTCACTGCAGGAAGCATGGAAATCTGACCTGCTCTTCATATTTGGGCTGCTAGTGAAGATCAGTTGTCATTAGCTCTTTTCTCATTGTTTTCTGACAGGTTTTCCTTTCTTCATCCCAACCAGTGAGCCACAACACTCCAAAGTATTTGGAAAGTATGTGATCCCCAGTATGTAGGGTCTACAGCTTGAAGGAGCTCTAGAAGATATAGACCTCCCCTCCCTCCCTCCACATATCATAAAGAATTACACGGATTTGTGTCTTTCAGGGGGAAATGACATAGGAGATTAGGGTGTGGCAGAGCTGGCTGGGGAAGTAGGCATGACCTGTTAGTTAAAGTTCCCAGAACACACACACAGAACAGTTCCCAAAGCCCTGCATGTGGACCTCTCAAGAGACCTGGGGCAGTTTTTCGATAGGATGGCAGGGACCTTACATTAGCCTGAGATGTGGGATCCCAGCACCGCCCCCCAGCACCTGTACGTAGAAGTTCTTGCAGTTTTCCGCAAGATTTGGACAGCATAAAAGGACACAGGTGCCAAGAAGAGCTTGCTGTGGTGGCTTTCCTCACCAGGGCCTGCCCTGCGTCCTCCAGGGCATGTCTTTATCTTACTTTTTCCTCCTTTACTGGGTCCAGGCTCATTCTGCAGAGCCAGTTTCTTCCTCAGGCTTCACTTTTACTTTTTCAAATAAACTCTGTCGGGCCGGGGATTTAACTCAGTGGCACAGCGCCTGCCTGGCAAGCGCAAGGTCATGAGTTTGATTCCCAGTACCGGGAAAAAAAAACAAAACCAAAAAAAAAAAAAAAAAAAAAAAAACAACAAATAAACCCCGTCACTGCTTAAAAATATATAGTAGGAACTAAAACAAAAATAACCTCGAGTTAAAAAAATCCAATAAAAAGTGAGCAAATGAATACACACTTCTCAAAAGAAGTACAAATGGCCAATGCAGTTATGAAAATAAGTCCAACATCTTTAGCCATCAGAGAAGTGAAAATCAAAACTATGCTGAGGTTTCATCTCACCCCTGATGAATGGCTATCATCAAGAATACAGAAGACAATACTGTAAGAATGTGAGGAAAAAGGAACCGTACATTGTTGGTGGGAATGTAAACTAGTAGAACCACTGAGATTCTTCAGAAAAACTAAACACAGAAGTACCTTTTGATCCAGCTGTATCACTTCTGGGCATATTGCTGAGAGAATTAAAGACTGCGTGCTATAGTGATACACGAATATGCATGTTTACAGCAGCATCATTTACATAGCTGAACTATGGAAATAGTCTAGATGCCTGTCAGCAGATGAATGGGGCACACATGCCCAATGGAATGTGACTCAACCATAGAGAAGAATGAAAACATGTCCTTTGCAGGATATGGATGGGACTAGAAACCACCATGTTTAACATAATCCAACTCAGAAAGTTAAATATCACACGTTTTCTCTTACTTGACCCCCCCCCCACCAAATACATATGTTAATAACTAAAATAGAGATAACAAGGACCCAGAAAGTAGACTACAGGAGACAGAGGGGATCAGTGTACGGGATTAGGAAAAGGAAGGTTAGTAATGGGATTGAACATGATCAAGATATGTTAAATGCATGTGCAGCTTCCCAAAACAAATATCACCTAATAATTGCTACACACTCGTAAAAAATCACTTGTCTTTTATAAGGTGGAGCTGCTATTTGCTGTATCTGTGAGCTTACTGCTTGTTTGGTCTGGATGCATTCTCTAATAACGTTGGAGCTTATGGTTATAGGTTTAAAATAACTGAGAAAAGGGATCAAAGCCAGTAAAGCAGCTGAAATATTGGTGCAATTTTTTCTACAAACAAGAACATTACAAAGAAATTCAGCTCCATCTTTGTCCAAATCTTTGGCTTACTGACAGATCACACAGTGTAGATGAGATCCCAATAGCCATCAGCGGAAAGCTATGGGAATAGAGCAGTGTATCAGCAGCCACATACCATGCGGGAGACAAAGTCTGCGGTTGGAATTCCAGCAAGTTAACTTGCTGGAACTTGCCTAGTTGAATGAAAGACCAATAATCCCCTGGGGAACACAAGAGAATACAGAGTTTGTACGAAGTATTATCCCACTAGACGTAGAATGTCTGACCCATTCTCAGAAAACAAGAATGTTTCACCTATTCTCAGGAAAAATTTTTAGGTAGAGGGAAAATGATAACAAATGCAACTTGGATCTGCAGGGAAGAATGAAGAACATGAGAGGTGGCTAAATGCAACGGATTATGACTGTTTAAAATGAAACTATACATCCGTATTACTGCTCTGGCTTATAATATGCATTTCACAGTAACAGCACTAAGCATTGGAGTCAAATTAGAAACACAGAAATGGATTGGATTTTGCATGGTTTTTGTATTTTACCTGGGTACACTTAAAATCAATTAAAATAAGGAGTAAGTGAAAGACGCATATTTAATTCTTAGCGTAAGCTCTAAAGATAATTGAAATTCAGCTGTAAAGTCAGTAACAGAAATAAAATTGAATGCTTAAAAATTTGCTGAATAGAAAAAAAGGCAGGAATGGAAGAACAAAGGAACAAAAAAGAAGAAAAAACATTAAAAGACGCACACACACACATATATATAAACACAGTCATATAAATTATTACATTAAATGTTAATTGAACATTTCAATCAAAAGGTAAGATTGTCAGGATAACTTAAAAATGACCAGCTAATGTTCCCTACAAAAGATATACTTTTAATGACAAGATAAATTATATTGGCAGTAAAAAACTGAATAAATATATGCTATACAAAGACTAAGCAAAAGGAAATAGCTGTGGACTTAAAGAGTACTTTAAAAGTAATAAGGGAACATAGTGTACTGATGAAATGATCAAAATTGGAAGATACAATTATAAGTGTATAGGCACCCAGCAGAATTTCAAAACAGACTAAAGGAAGTAGACATAACCATAGTTGGAAATACCTCTAATATAACCAAAGCAAAAAGAAAAAAAAAAAAATCAGGATATGAAAGAACACAAGAGCTGTAACCACTTTATTGGTGTTTACATAACATGTTACACAAGTACCGAATATGTACTATTTCAAACTGCACATAAATGTTTCTCAAGATAGACCATGTACTATGAAACAAATGTCTTCAAAAGATTGAAATCTTATAGAATACATTTTCTCACTATAATAGAATTAAATTAAAAACAACAGCAATAAAACATGGAGAAAAGCTTCAAATATCTGAAAATAGCTTACTTCCATATAACTGTGGGTCAAAGAGGAAATTAAATATTTTGAGTTTAAAGATAATGAAAACACAGCATATCAAAATATGTAAAAAATGAATTGTGAAGGATGTGCCTGAATGCTTAGGGGGGAAAGTCTAGCTTTAAATGTTTACATTAGAAAGGAAAAGAAATATAAAATCGTTGCTCTAACCCACACATATACTATTTAGGAACACAGAAATGGAAGAACAAATTAAACAGAAATTAACCAGAGGGAAAGAAATACTAATAAAATTAGAGATTATTAAAACAGAAAAAAAAGAGGAAATTAGTGAAATAAAAATAATTCTTTCAGAAGAGGGGTAACCTGGATAAGCTTCTACCTAGACTAATAAAAAAATAGAAAGGATAGAAATGACCAACTTAGGGGCTGGGGGTTTAGCTCAGCGGCACAGCGCCTGCCTGGCAAGTGCAACGTCGTGAGTTTGATTCCCGGTACCGGAAAAAAAAAAAAAAAAAAAGAAATGACCAACTTCAGGAAATAAGGAGAGGATTAGCAGTGATGGTGAACGTTTTAGAGCTTCTAATGATACAAACAGCTCACTGAGGCACATGCTACAGGTTCACCACTGCTGGATATGGAGACAGATCCTATAATGTTAAGAGGATAACATGGGAATACTTAAATATCAAACTAAACTTTTTTTAAAAAGTTAAATTTTTCATAAAAATACTTTCCCTGAATAAAACTCCTGCCCAAGATAGTTTTCTAATAAACTCTGTCAAATATTTTTTGAAAAGAGTGTTATTAAGGCTAGACAGACTCTTCCAGAGCATGAATGAGGGAATACTGCACTACCGTTTTCTAAATTCACTATTACTCTGATACTTAAATCAGAAAAAGACTTTAAAAGAAAGAAAAAACCTACAATCAATATTTTTCAGGGGCTGGGGATTTAGCTCAGCGGCACAGCTCTTGCCTGGCAAGTGCGAGGTCGTGAGTTCGATTCCTGGTACTGGAAAAAACAACAAAAAAATATTTTTCATAAGCATAGATTTAAAAAATGAAATCAAACCTGTAAGAATTTTTTTAATAGGTAGCATATCAGGACCAAAACAGGATTTGTTTTGGGAATGAAAGTTTAGTTCAACATTCAGAAATTAATGTAATTTACAATGGCAACAAAATACAAGAGAAAATACCCATGAGCACTTGAATAGTTGAAGAAAATGCATGTGATAACATTTAATATCACTGACATGTATTAACACTCAGCAAACTAGAGATAGAATTTCCTCAACATTAGTAGACACCTATGAAAACTGCATAGCTACTGTCATTCCTCATAATGAAGGAATAAATTCCTCTACTTAAGCTTGGGCACAAGGCAAAAATATCCTTTCTTTATTATTCCTCTTTGACATTTTAGTGGAGGTCCTAATTTGTGCAGAAAAGAAAGAAAAATAAGTAAAAATATATATAGATTAGGTAGAAAGAAGCAAAACTGTCTTTTTGTGTGTAAGCAGTGTAATTGTGCAGAAAGTCCCCAGGTGCTTGTGTGAAAACTACTAGAACTGAACAGTAAATTTGGCAAAGTTGCAGGATATAAGAACAATATATAAAATCAGTAGTATTTTTATGTACTATCAAAGAGCAATTAGAAAAAGAAAGTACCATTCTATATACTCCTGCCTTTAAAACCATGAAATATTAAAACACATACAAGACTTGTCAATGAAAAGTAACAAACTTTGCTTAAAGAAACTTAAGAACACCTTAACAAATATGGGGCGATATCATGTCCATAGACTGGAAAACTCAACTTTCTTTTTTAATTGATCTGTAGTTTCAGTGCAGTCTGGTTAAAATTCCAGCCTAGAGTACCCACAGCAATTTCTGAGAAGAACCAAGTTGAGGAATACATTACCTGATTACTATAAAGTTGCATTTATCAAGACTTAAGGGTGTTGGAGAAAGGATTAACATATAACTCGGTGGGACAAAACAGAAAGTCCAGAAAAAGACTTACATTTATCAGTTTTTAGTAAAAGTAGCAAGGCAATTTAATGAAGCAAAGAAAAATATATTCAAGACCTACTATGGGTCATTAGAACACTTTAATATGTGTGAAATCTGGGGTTTAATCTCTTGCACCACAGGAGGGGAAAATAGTACTGGAGTAACAGGAATTCTTTATGGAAAAAAGTTAACATCTCATCATACTAAAAAATTAACATGACGCAAATTATAGTCCTAAATATAAAAACTAAAACTCCAAATTTCCAGGGGAAAAATAGACCTTGGGTGGGCAAACATTTCTTAGGACACAAATAATATGATAACAAAATATTAAAATTTACAAAGTGGCTGCTGTCAATATCAAATCTTTTGTGCTTTGAAACAAATCTTTAAGAAAATGAAAAGAAAGGTTACAGAATGGGAGAAAATATTTGTGATACCTATGTCTAAAAACTCTGACAAGTTAATCATAACAAGGCAACCCAATTATATTTTATAAGGGTAAAATATTTTTAAAAGACACTTCACAAAAGAAAATAGAGGATTGGCCAATAAGCACATACCAAGGGAAATGTAGATGTGTAGAGGTCTCCAATTTATAGGATCCATCCAGACTTCCTTATTGCTCGTCTCTAGAAGTTTGTACTTAGTCTTTTTGTAGTATAGTATTTATTTATTTTTGCATACTGAGGATTGAACCTAAGGCCTCTCACTAAGCTATGTTCTCAGCCCTTTTTAATTTCTAATTTTTTTTTTTTTGAAAGAGGGTCTCACTAAGTTGTTTAGATTAGCCTTGAAGTTGGGATACTGCCTCAGCCTTCCCCATGGCTGGCCTTATAGGTATGTGCCACCCTGCTGGCCCTCTAATATGGTTTTTCTATTGGTTGTTTGGTTCTTTACCACGTCTTTACCTTGACTTCCAGATGCTTCCTTGGTCCAGAGTGCTCAGGCTGCAACTTATCTGGTCTCATTTCTTTGTCCCTTTTAGGATTTTGTACATTTTGTCTTCAAATTAATCAGCTCTTCAGACAACAACACAAAAACCAAAGCTGGTGCCTTTCCTTCCCTTGGGAACCTTTTTAAAACCTTCAGTGCTGGCTGGTACTCTTAACTGTTGAGTTTTTTGTTATTATGCTTTGAGTTGTACCTCTGTCCATTTCCACCTTTCCTTGACTCTTTAAAGTGAAGCTTTTATTAAGGTCTTTTTTCAGTAAGTCTTTTTTTCCCAAGTTCTTTGAGGCGTCTCTCCCTTTTTTCATTTTGTTAGTGTGTTAATCTTTAAACTCATTCAAGGGATACCAGTTCTTCCAGAAAATTTCTCACCTACTTTTGCAGGTATAAATTAAACAGACATTAGTAAACTTAATGTATTTTTTCAAGTGAATATTATATGTTTGCAAGGTTTTATTACTGAATTCTTAGAGTCACAGCCTTTTCACGAGTACCAATGGAACATTTGTTTTCTTGTGTGAGAGGTCAGAATGCATATGCCGAATCCCTAACGTTAGGGAGGAAATGGGGTGCATTTCATTGACACATACATGGTACTTTCTTTTTCTTTTTAAGAGGCATGCTTTTAGTCTTTATTTTTCTCTGTATAAAAACTAGCCGATTAATATATATCAAGGATAGAAATTAAAGTGTATAGTGCAAATTTAAGGTATAATGGACCATTGTAAGTTTCAAAATGTTAATATATTAACCTCTACAGTGTTTAAGATTCTCAGACTGCAAAAACTACTGTAAATTTTTCAGTTTGAATTTTTTTTCTTTATTTTAAAGAGAATAAAAACAAATTTTAAAATTCATAATGATACAGAATTTCAGAAAAAGATGATAGGAAATACAGTACTTTCTATATCCAGGCATCTTTATTACCACCAATATAACTCATCTTTGCAGAAACCCAATAACCTAGATACTGTCATATCTCCATTTTACCAGTGAGGAGACTGAGACACAGAAAAGTGGGAACTTTCCAAGGTCAGAAGCTAATACACAACAGCTCGTGCTTGAAATGAGAATTTGCCCCAAGATCTCGCCACAGTGCTCACCTGTGTTGCATTAGGTAGCGGTGATGTGCATGTTTGCGATGCTATTGCTAAAATGGATCAGAACAAGAAGTTCCTTGACATTTTACTCAGAAAAGTGAATGTATTTTTCATGGCTGTCCTCAATCTGCCAGATGACATGTCTCTGTGCATTTCTTCAAGTTCAATCCTTGTGTGACAAGCAAACCTTGTGCTGGCTGCAGCCACTGTGACCCAGTGTTACTGCTTCTGGAGTGCATGGGGTTCCTACGTCCAAAGCCAGCTGCTGCCGGTCGTAAAGGTTACCATCCACCACACTCAAAGCCCCTGTGCTGGCAAAGAACATTTTCCAAGACCACTTTACTTCTGCCATTGGTAGCTCATTTTATCTTACAGCTTATTTCATACAGATAAATAACATTTTTGACCTTTTATGAGAGTTACTTTGAAGCTGAGTGGACAATAACCAAGTTGTGCTGAAATACAATTGTGGAGCAGCTGCCAGGGCCACTTGGTGGATCAGTGCCTTTCTCTTAACGCAGTCTCCGTGCTGTAATTCAAGTCGCCATTACGGTCCTCCATTACATTCCATATTCTTTTGTGTTTTTAACATGTCTGTCTGTCTGTCTGTCTATCTATCTATCTATCTATCTACCTACATACCTACCTACCTAACCATCCATCCATCCATGGGTGCAAAGGCCCTGGGCTCAGCCAAAAAAAGAAAAAAAGAAAAAGAAAAAAAATTACAGATGCCAATGTCTATTGTATTTCACTTAGGAAACAAATTTTGTTCATTGTTTATTTTTGGCAACTTAACACCTGCTTCCAAAGACAATGCATCTTTTTTTAAAATTTATTTTAAGAATAAAAAGAACAAAAGCATAGTAACAAACAGACATGCATTTACAAAATAGCACAGGAATAATACAAGCAATACTGAATTATAGACAAAAGTGATAGAAAATTAACAATGGTTGTTGTATTACATATTGATATCTTCAAAGTGGTTTCTTAGGAAAACAAATGGAGACATGCAAGATTGATCAAATAATTAATCATTCACTTTCAGTAAAGTGATAAAAGTCAGTAGTACAACAATGGTAGCTATCCTGTATATATATATATATATATATACATAATTTTCCCCTTCTTTCTTTTCTCTTTTCCCTCATCCCAGTTGCTCTTTACTTTTGAGAAGTTTCCTTTCATTTCACAATGTCTGTCATACCTCCTAATTTTTATTCACTCTTTCAGGTTCTTACACTAGTGAGACAATACATTGCTTATACATGCAGGTCTGGTTTATTTCACTTCTGAGTAGGGTCTCTAGTTGTGACCATTTGCCTATAAAAGCTTCGAGTTTATATTTCTTTATAGCTAGTATTCCATTATATTAAAATACCACAATTTTTTTATCCATTCCTCAGGTGATGGACATTTGGGTTGCTTCTATGATTTAGCTATTACAAATTGTGCTGCTGTAAACATGGGTGCACATATGTCGCTGTGATATGATGTTTTCAGACCTTCTGAGAAAATACCCAGAAGAAGAATAGCTGAAAAATACGGAACACTTCACGAATTTGCATGTCATCCTTGCGCAGGGGCCATACTGATCTTCTCCGTACCATTCCAGTTTTAGTATATGTGCTGTTGAAGTGAGCACCCAAAGACAATGCATCTTATTCATCCTTGTTTTCTTCAGCAGCATCCAGCTAGTTTAGGGCTTTAAAGCATGGGTTGGTGAACTTTTCTTTTAAAGGGCCAGATAGCAAATATTTTAAGCTTTGTGGGCCTTACGGTCTTGTTACAACTATGCAATTCTGCTGTGACTGGTCAAGAGTAGCCACAGACAATCTGTGAAGGAATAGGTGGGGCTATTTTCCCAGAAAACTTTGTTTTCAGAAACAAGCAGCTGGCTGGATTTCACCCTGCGCCCTTGTTAGCTGGTCTTTGCTTTAAAGCATAAGTTCAGCAAATTAGTGAGCAGCTGAAATAGTCAAAAGGGTAGGCTATACCTGGTAACGGACTACCCCGAGAGCTCAGGGGTTTTGCACACCTAAGTTTATTTTTTTCGTAATGATTCACAGGTGGAAATGGGTAGAAATTTCTGCTCACTCTGGGTAGTCAGGCTGTGGGGGACTCCATCTGGACATGTCCCTCCATGGGGCAAGGAAAGGGAGAGGAACTCAGTCATGACCATCCTTTCAAGCTTCTTCCTTGATGTGCCACATTGCTTCGACCGCAGACAGATCTATGGCCATACCAAACTTCAAAGGGACCAGGGAGCTCCGATCCTGCCATGAACCTAGAAGAAGAGAAACAGAATACAGTCATGCATTGCTTAATGAGGGAGATATGTCCTGAGAAATGTGTGCTTAGTGGTCTTATCACTGTGTAAACATCAGGGAGTGTGCTTATCCGCACCTACGTAGTGTAGGTCAGTCACTCCACTCGGCTGCTTGCTGCAGTGCAGAGACATGGCAGACGTGAGATATGAGGCTGCTGCTGGCATAAAGCGATGCATGTTTCACAGTAAACTGCATGTATGTGTGTGTGTGTGCGTGTGTGTGTGTGTGTGTGTGTATGTGTGTTATTGGGGACTGAACCCAGCACTGAGCTAATCCCTGGCTCTCTTGACATCTCCCCTCTCCAGGTCTCTCATCTTCCTTCTGCCTCTCTCTCCCCACTCCTTCTATTTTGAGACAAGGTCTCACTAAGTTGCCCTGGCTGGGTTTGAACTTGCAACTCTCCTGCCTCAGCCACTGCACCCAGCAGGCTGGGAGTAGACTACATTTTTAAAATAAGTAGAAAACCATGCTCTAAAACAGTGACGGCGAACCTTTTAGAACTTTCAGTGGTAAAAACACCCTGCTGTGGCACACGTACCGTAGGTTTGCCACCATTGCACTAAAGTAATAATAAAAGTATGGTAAATACATAAACCAGTAACATAATTACCTTTATCATTATTTATATACATAATTACCTTTATCATTATAATGTATACAGACTATACATAATTATATTTGCACTACTTTTATGATTGGGAGTACAGTAGGTTTGCTTATACCAGATCATCTTAAAATGAGAGTAATGATTTGAACTACAATTCAGTGGCTACCCAGTGAGGGAAACTAGCTTTAATATGTGTTGAAAAATGTGTTGAGCCTGGTATGGTCGTGCACATCTCTAGCCCCAGCTACTGGGAAGGCTGAGGAGGGCAAGCTTGATTCCAGTCTAGGCAATTTAGTGAGACACTGTCTAAAGAAATAACATGAAGTGAAACCTAAAAAAAAAATAAAATAAAAAAGGCGTGGGAGTTTGGTTTTGTCTAGCATATGGGAGCCCCTGGGTTCATTCCTTAGTACTGAAAAAAAAAAAAAAAAAAACACTTAAACTGAATTCATTGCACAGTAGCTGTTAGCATTTTAAGCCAGTCTCTGACTTTGGTATACTTTTATATTCTGGTATTTCAGCTTAAGAGACTTGTCTAGGATCTTATGTGAAATACTGGTTAAATGATTGCTATGGTAAAATGACAGAACAGTTATACTATTAGAACAACTGTAGGGCCAGTGCCCTTTTCCATTCCAACAGTGCCTTTTCTCCTGTGTCAGGGGTTGCGGTGATGCGGGTGCTGTCTTGATGGCGGGCCAGCGAATGCCTGAATCTTGGCCTGTGCTGTGCTTTCTTTGGGCACCATTGCTCGAGAACATGGCCAGGATGACGGTGAGCAAGACTGTGCTGGGAGCGGCGGGATTCGGTGACTTGGCATAGGAAACTAGCCAGGCAAGGTCACTTCCCAAGAGGACACTGCGTACCATTGCACTGTATGATGCACGGAGCCAGAACAGGCTTTGACCCTGTTCAGGAACACTAACCCTGCCTGGCTTTGAGTGCCCCGAGCCTTGGCCAGTATCATTAACAAATTATCCTTAGTTTTGGAGTTCAGGAGCAGGAGGAGCTTGGGTATTGCTAGAAGTAGGTGTATCTGGTGAAAAGAGGGATAGAAACCAGGCATGGTGGCATATGCCTGTAATCCTAGCACTCAGGAAGCTGAGGCAGGAAGATTGCTGAGAGTTAGAGGCCCAGGCTGGGCTACATAGTGAGTTCAAGGACAATCTGACCTACATAGTGAGATCCTGTCTTAAAAAAAGAGGGAAGAGGGATAGAAGCAGTAACATTATATTTTTAAGAAACCTTTTCCCAAAAGGTTTCTTTTAAATTTAAAGGAAATTTGAAATGTCTAAGGTTCCTTTTTACTTCTAAAAGGAAGGTTTCAATGGGAAGGAGCTGCACTCAGCTTCCTGTACTACTGATAATTTCATGCAGTATCGAGGATAGAATTCCTCCTCCCTGTTCAAAGTCTGCACAGTATGTATTATAAAGTTTTTTCACAAGCTATTATTTTTATTGATTTTAGACATTATGAATTTCAAAAATTATTTACATTGAGCTTTTTTTTTGAACATCTAAACCTTGCATTATGTTTAAAGTTTGTTGCATGGCATATGCTGCTTTCATAGTTGAAATTTATGACTAAAAACCCATGAAAAAATTTCAGCATTGGCCAGTAGATGGCAGCATGGGGTTGTACTTACAATTTTGCACAGGTCATTCTATTGTAGCAAAAATGTGGCTTTATTAATAAGGTAAAATGACTTCATGTTTCACTTTAAGAGCTACATTTTAACCAGCAAATAACTTTTAAGTGAGTTCTGAGCAAGCAGTTTCTTCTTTGATTATAACCTGTGTTACATCATCCCAGGTGTCATAGCTTTGCCTAAGTATCCTGAGGTAGGAATAATATAACCCTTCTATCTTTCCTCTCCACACTGCTCAGCACATAATTGCTCAGTGACTCGATGCGGGATGTTTTAGCTTAAAAATGATTCAAATGTTTTACTGTTGTTATGTTTTCTATTCAAAAATACAGTCATGAAAAGTGCTGTGTGGTCTATAAAGATATACACGTCTACACACGCGCAATGCATACAAATACCTCCCATGGTGCATCATTGCATTTCCTATTAGAAAGTTACATATGTGAGCCTAGCTCTGCTTCCTCCACATTTCTCTCTGCTTTTAGCCGGACTTGAAAGTCTGACTGCTTGCCCCGCCCACCCTTTTTGTTAAGGACGGATTTCCCCAGTCACTTCTGTTTGGTTTCTGCCTTCACCAGTCCAGCTGTTCTTGCTAAAGTTACCAGGCATCTCCGTGTTGCTAAACCCCAGGGATGCAGTCCAAGCCGCATTTCCGTGTTCTCGGCCACTGTTACGCTGGGTCCCCGGACTGACAGCGTTCTGCATTTCCCTGCCTTTTCCCACAGCGGTTGCTTACCGTTCATTACTCCTCTTCTTCCTCTGCGTGGGCTAAACGTGGAGGTAAGAAGTCGTGGGCATCTCTGACATTGTTCCTTCCTGCCCGGGAAACCACTGACTTCCGTCCAGCGCAGGGGCCTCTGTCCAGGACAGTACTGTGGGCGCTAGATCCCTGTACTGGTCTTAGAAGTGACTTCCTTTTCTTTTCTTTTTCAATTTTTTCTTTTGCAGTGCCGGGTATTGAACCTGGTCCGTGCACATCGTAGACAAGTGCTGTATGCCTGAGCTACATCCCCAGCCTTGAACGGTTTCTTACAGCTAGACAGGCCTTCCTCCAACCCTGCCTCCACATCTTTTTTTTTTTTTTTTTTTTTCCAGAAAGCTTTTTCAAAAACAACCTTATTTCTTTGCTTAGGTTCTTAACTGTCTTAGAAATAAACTCCCAGGTCCTTAACCCCACAGCGGCTGTTCTGCTCCAGTCTGCAGGGCGCCCTCGCGCAGCAGTCCCCTCACCCCTTTCCGCAGCAGTGCTGGGCCGCCTGCCTGGCCTCTCTGCCCGGCGCCCTCCTGTGGCCTCAGCCCTGCGCCAGCTCCTTTCCTGTCAACACATGCTGCTGGGTCTTCCTAGTGACAGATTTTCATTTATTTTAGAACATTTACTCCCAATTCTAATTAAGTACAATTTTGTTCGAGAGGGTGTTCTGCAAACGCTGTGTAGCTCAGGCTGGCCTCAAACTCACAGCAATCCTCCTGCCTCAGCCTCCTAAGTGCTGGGATTGTAGGTGTGCACCACCACATCTGGCTTGAATTTATATTTTGTTTTGGTGATGGATTTTACCTTGGATAATATAAATTAGAGAATTTAATTTCAAATTTCGTTTGAAAAAGAGAATTTCAAATTCTGCATCAAAAAAGATCTCATTAGGAAAGATTTTAAGTTAGGATATAAGTGATTTTATATACATCCCAGCATACCTTTCTAGAAATACAGTGTTCTAAAATTCTAAAATTAAATGCATTAAGTTATTTGCATGGAAGTTTCATCGTTTTTACAGTAAATAAAATTTTGGTCATAATCACCTGTGTAGAGCACATTCACTCCTGAAAATATACCTGAGTTTTATGTCTAAATTTGAGCACCGAGGGATAACAGCGACGACTCATTCTTGTTTTAAAACTAAAGCTATCTGTAATTTAGGCCTCGGTCTGAGGGTGTTTTTATTTTAAATGAACTTCCTTGAGCTTTGGCACTGATTTAAAAAGTGTCTCTCGGCATAGTGAGTACTGAATGCCTCCCCACCGCGAGACTCTCGGTGGCACTTTTCTGGGAGTGCACGGTCCCTTCCATGATCTAATCAAGGGCTGGGGTAGGAGGGCTGTGTGTGGCTGGGGAGAAGCTTGCCAAGCGTGGGGTGACCAGCCGCACACCGCTCTGCACCTGAAGAGCCCTGTAGGGATAGTGATTAGCCTCATGCATTTCTTTGCTGCATTTTTTCCCCAATAGAAAAGGTGATAATTTTGTAGGTCATTATGCCTTCATTTGACTCAGAGAATAGTCTAAAACCTGGTTTTATTTAATGATGTATTTTTTTCACTTAAAAATCTATATGACTTGGAGGAAAAAATCTTCATGGCCTTACAGTGGAAATTCTTGAAAAATCTTGCTTCATGCTACATGACAGCATTTTAAGAAAGGACTAGAAATATATATATATATATATATTTTCTTTTTTTGAGACAGGGTCTCACTACATTTCCAAGCTGGTCTTGAATTCACTATGTAGCATCCTGCCTCAGCCTCCTGAGTGCTGGAATTATAGGTGTGTGGCATCATGTTAGCTCAGAATTATATTTTAAAGTTTGAAATAATTAGAGAAATCTACCTCCTGTTTTGGTAGAACCACGCTCTCCTAATTTTCTTTAGGAACTTCTGTCAAGAGTTTGGCCAGGTCTAATAAGTCACTGTCTGGGTGGTGGGCACAGATGAAAAACATAGAAAGGAGGCCATCGTAAACCTATTGCTGTTTTCTCCAGAGAAAAATGGAAATAAGCAAACAGAAGTCAGTTGAATCCCTCTTTTACTCTTAGTCCGAGCTCTTTTAGGTGCCCCAGAAAGCATTCAAATTAGGTAAAAGAAAAAGTGGGAGATAATTGGCTCATGCAGCTCAGGGGCGAGGAGGTGATGTTTTGAGGCACAGCTGGATACACAGGCAGGATCATCACATCTGTTTCTTTCTCTTCCATACTCAGCATAGCTGCCCTGTGGGAGGCTCTTGTTCCAGGAAGCCATTTTCCATAAGCGGCCAAGATGGTCTTGGCTGGTCCAGATTACGAGGCCTCAGATAGACAGAAATGTCTTCTAGCATCTCTGTGCATTCCTGAGTCAGGAGCCTGGGTAGCTCTGCCTGGGTGATTTTCCATTGGAGGGTTCGCGCCTGGGCCTCGGGGAGAGGAGTGCTGTACTGGTGAATCTAGGGTGGGTGAACATGGCCGTGACCGAGCAGCGGCTGCAGGCCCTCCATGAAGAACCTGCCAAGTGAGAAGGGCTGGTTCCCAGGGGAAAAAGTGGGGTGCTGTCCCCAGATTAACGACAAGATGAGAGACTGAAAGAGGAGAGAGAGCCAGGGCAGCATCACTATCCACAGTTAGTATGGACTTGTGGAGAACAGTTCAGAGTCTGGTGGTGCTGGGATGAAATCTAGAGCCTCACCCACACTAGTAAGTGCTTTACAACCCCAAGAAAAATTCAGAAAACATACAGAAAAATATAAGGGAAGAGAAAGCAAAAAGAAAAAAACAAGAGCTCTAGTTTTATCACCTAGAGAAAATAATACGCAACATTTTTATATATAACATTGGAATTCTTTGTGACTCCTTTTCTGTTAGGTTTAAATCACGTATTTTGAAGCTATGTTATTGGGTATGTAATGATGTGGATTATTATATTTCCTAGGTAAATCCACTCTTTACCTAAGAGTACGGTCCCTCTGTCTTTTTTCTTTTTTTGTTAAGGCTTATGTGCTATATTATCTTCTACCATTTCACTTTTAACCTATCTGAATCTATCAATTTTAAGTGAATTTCTTACAGAAACCATGTAGTTGTGTGTGTGTGTGTATGTGCATGTGTGTGTGTGTATGTGCATGTGTGTATGTGTATGTGTGTGTATGTATTATCTCTGTGTGTGTGTGTTTTGTGCTGAGGATCAAATCCATGACTTTGCACATGCCAAATGCTCATTCAAGTGCTAAATTACATCCTCAGCCCCAAGTCTTGTATTTTTATCTAACCTGACAATCTATTTTTAATTGGAACAGTAAATGATTAATGTTGAGTGTAACTACTGATTTGGTTTTTATTTAGTCTTTTGATACTTCTTTCCCGTTTGACTCATATATTCTTTTTTTGTTTTTTCTCTTTTTCTTTAGGAATAAATGAATATTTTAAAAAATTGTATTTTATCTCATTTATTAGCTTACTAGAAAGATGTCTTTTATCTTACATTAGTGGTTATAGATTATACTGTATGTGTCTAATATAACAGTATATCTTCCATTAATAAATATCACTAGTTTTAGAAACATAACACTATTTTTCCACTGTTGTTATATATTTTACTTCATATGTGTTATAAACTCTATGACATTATTATTATATCAAAAGTCATATATGTACAGAATATTTTAAATAGATTAAAATCTTTAAAAAACCGTCTGCTGTCTGATATTTTTCCACATATTCACCATTTGAGGAATTTTCCATTCTTGTAAGATCTAAATTTCTATCATTGAATGGAGGTCTGTTGGTGATAAATTCTTTCAGTTTTCTTCTCTTTTTTGTCTATTTTATTTTTAGAAGATAGTACTGGTGAATATATAGAAATCTATGTTGATGATTTCCTATTTTTTAGAACTTTGAAACAATCTGTTGTATTTCAGTTTGTTTAGGCTCTAACAAAAAGACTTACTCTTATTTTTTAGTGATGCTGTACTTAATGTCTTTTTTTTAAATCACTGACTGCTTTTAGAATTCTTTAGCACTTTGTCACTCTTTATCAGCAGTTTGGTTTTGATGTGTCTTTTTCTGGCTTGTTATATGTTTATTCTGTTTGAGATTTGTTAAGGTTCTGAAATCTGTTGCCTTGTAGTTTTCTTCATCTTTGGAAATTTTCAGTCATGACTTTCTCAAATATTGTTTAGTTTTGTTTTATTGGGGTACCAGGAATTGAACTCAGGACCTCATGCTTACCAGGCAAGTGCTGCACCACTGAGCTAAATTCCCAGCCCATCAAATATTTTTATGCTTCTTTTTTTCTTGAGACTCTTAATTATAAATGTGCTGGATTGGCTTTTGTTTTTTGTTGTTGTTTCTTTTTCTTTTCTTTTTTTTTTTTGTTTTGTTTTGATTGCAGTACTGGAGATTGAAACCAGGACCTTGGACGTGTTAGGCAAGCACTCTACCCCTGGCTACATCTGTTCAGTCCTGTTTGTGAAGCAGGGTCTTGCTAAGACAGCCACGATGGTCTCTAACTTGATGATCCTTGTGCCTAAGGCACCTGACTGCCCAAGATTGCACTCATGTGCCACCACGCCCAGACACTAGGCTATTTGAGATTGTCTGACAGGTCACTCATGCTCAATGTATTCTGAATTTTTGTTTGTCTCTGTGTTTCATTTAATATTATTGCTGATTTCTTTTTTCAGGGTCATCAATCTTTTCTTCTATAATGTCCAATTTGCTGTTAACCTCATCAAGCATGTTTCTGACTCTAGAATCATGCATTTTCATCTCTACCAATTCCAGCTCGACATTAAAGTTTCTTTGTACTAATTTCATAATCTCTGCTGTTTCTATATCTGTTTCTATTGACTGAACTCCACTCTGCCCTCTTCCAACACTGGGTCATACTTTGGTGCTTCTTTGTATGCCAGGTAATTTTTGATTAGGTAATAGACATCAAGATTTTCATATTGTTGAATTTTGGATTTTGTTATATTCCTTTAAGAAAAGACTGGACATTTTGCTCTGCTGTGTGATTGTTACTTGCAGTTCATTTTAGTCTTTTGGATCTGCTCCTGTGCTTTATCCTTGCAAATCTAGACTCACCTTTATTCTCAGTCTAATCTACTACTAAGGGAAAATCCACCTGAGAAATTGATCCAGTGTCCCATGTATTGTAAACTTTGTTTCTTCACTCTGGCTGATGGGAACCTGAAATATCTCTAGCTTTGGGAATGCTCCAGGAACTTTCAACCCACTGGTTCCTTTCGCTTCCTGGTGGAGACCATATACTAATCCTTCCGCTTCCTGGTGGAGACCATATACTGATCTGTGCTCACTTACGAATTCAGGAACCTCTTTGCAGCTCTCTGGAGTCTTCGTGCAGCTCTCTTTCCTCTCTTGTACTCAGCTCCAAATTCTGTTTCTTCTCCCTAGTCCAATTGTTGCACCTGGTTGGGTTCTTTCTTCCTGCACTGGGGCTGAAACTGCCCCCAGAGAGTAGGTAGGACAACTGTATGGCTCAGCTCACTGTTACTCTCAGTGAGAGAACACAGCTCAGCCTACTTATTTTCCAACATCTGAAAAGATATTAATATATGATATATATTAGAAACATATATGACATATATATTCTAATTTATAGCAGAAAGGATATTCTTTTTTTTTTTTTTTCCGATACCAGGAATCGAACTCACGACCTTGTGCTTGCCAGGCAGGCACTGTGCTGCTGAGCTAAACCCCCAGCTCCTCAGAAAGGATATCTTATAGCAGTTTATCCTCTCAGGCTGGAACAGAAATAAGAAATATACAGATTGATGAGCTTCGTATGACCACCTTGAATGATGACAGGGCTTCCCGCCAAGACCGCCTGAAGTGTAGGGTTGGGTGGAGAGGGGGATGTGCCTGACGTATGATACCAAGACTATGAAGATTTGCAAATGCCTGAGATCTCAGTGATGTAATCAAGCTCTGCTTAGTACTCAGTGATCATATTATTAGCTGACTCAGGGAGTGATCAGGAGTCAGAGTTGGACTTGGGGGAGAATTTTGTAATACTTAATACTCTTGTACTCCTTCCCTCTATGTTGAGTTCTTGTGTCCCTTCAAAGGTGTCAGCCCAGCCAAATGACACATAAACAGATATAGAAGGTAAAAAATCTTCCAAAGTAATTTCAAGCCTTCTAGATTATTCTCTAGGTGGTAAAACTTGTTAGACAGAATGAGCAAATTCATGGCAACTAACGACTCCGACTCAAATAGTTATATAACTGAACTCAGTGCAGACTGTTTTATAGCAGATAAATGTCTCTTACTTTGATCAAAGCACTAGAGTTTGCAGAAGTTTCATGCAACTCATATCTTACTTCTTTGCTCTTCTTATATTAAAATATATGCTCTCTTGTGTTTGAACTTTGAGTAGGCAGCACTGGCAAGACTTTTTAGTTAAAAACAACAGCCAGCATTCAGATGAGCATGAGTGTCTCAACTAAAGAAAATAAACACCTGGAAGTTAGAAGAAGGTAGAGAGGGTCAGATCTGGGTGTGTTAGGTGGTGTGGACTTACAAGAAATCGCTCTGTCAGTGATTCCTTTTACCACGTTGTGTACTTGGAAATATCATGCACAGTTACCCATTAAAATAAGAAAAAAAGCCCCCCAAAACAGTAAGCTATAACATTGCATGCACTTTCCCTGCACCCCCTTGCTGCTCACCCCCTTTTTTTTTTTTTTTTTTTTGGTTTTTCTCCGGTACCAGGAACCAAACTCACAACCTTGCGCTTGCCAGGCAGGTGCTTTTGCCGCTGAACTAAATCCCCAGCCCCCACCCCCTTTATTTTTGTTCGGTTTCATTAGATTGGCTATTTAAAATTTAAAGTAGCCAATCATGACCATGTTTTGTATTTTAATCTACATATTTATTTAGATTTGCTTAAATATTTTCATCTATATTGTAAAAGTGTGCATGCTTTGAAATTCTCTAGTCACTATTTTCCTTTGCATTAATAAATGCTTATTTTAATTTATGTTTAATTTATTGTGCTTATTCAAGAAAATAAAACTGCAGCCATTAGAGATTAATTAATTCCTAACCATAGAATAACACATTAAAATAAATTTAAAGCAGCCTTTGTGACATATTTATATATAGAATGATTGCACCAAACATAGTATTTTTTTTTTTTTTTTTTTTTGGTTTTTCTCCGGTACCGGGAACCGAACTCACGACCTTGCGCTTGTCAGGCAGGCGCTTTTGCCGCTGAGCTAAATCCCCAGCCCCCAAACATAGTATTTTAAGCTTTGCTGTCTTTTGTTCTTTCAATATTAATGCTAGTGATTTTTAAATCCATTTTGTGACAATGGCCTTGTTTGGCATACTTACTAAAACTGAATTTAATCTAGGTAACAATCTCATTTGGGTCTTTTTTTAAAAAAATGGTTTTTGAATGAGCTGCATATGAATCTTAAACTTTTAAATATGATTTTTATTTGAATTTATTACATTGGCTCTTAGCATAGGATCTGTACATACTGTCTTATCTGGAAATGTTTAAAGATGATACCCTCAAAATAAAACATTAAAACTTCCCATAGCTTTAATTCATGAAATGAAAATAACTATAGTATCAAAGCAACGTTATATAGTTTTAAACAAACAAACAAAAAAAATCCCTGCAAACTTATATGTTTTTCTAAGCATTTGTTTTTCTTTTTAAAACAGCGTTTCTCTATGCAGTTCAGGGAAACTCATTTTGTTGCCCAGGCTGGCCTCAAACTTGCAGCAACCTCATGCCTCAGCCTCTCCAGTGCTGGGGTTACAGGCGCACTCCATCACGCCTGGCACCTTTTATTTTCTTTACCTTTTTGTAACAGCTTTTCAAAAAGGAAATATGTGCTTGCTTCAGCAGCATATATCCTAAAATGGAAATGTTCTGAACTCAATTGCATTGTAGCATAAGAATTTTCAAACCTATATGTAAGGGTTGTCTTATGAATGTAGTAGAAGAGCCTGAAAAGGAACAGGTTAGTGTCTTGCTGGTCATAGGGACAAGTTGGCTCTTATCTAAATGAATATGTAGTGTATGAATTATAAAGCAATATAATACCAAGCTGAAGTGACTTTTTAAAACAATCTGCATTATTTAAGCTGACTGGCTGATCTGGTAGGCACAGTGTTTGAGGATGGCCCTGGGGAGTGGGAAGACCAGCAGCACCAAAGGGTGGCCATGCCCTCTGCCCCCCACACCCTGGCTGGGATCTTTTCCATTCTTATATCTTTAATTACATTCCTTAACTATGTCTGCACTCTGGGGCACTTGATAATACCCAGACCTACGTTATAAATCTCTACCTTATTTAAACAGTTTTGAAGCATAAATTTTAATTCTAATTAGCTTTACTAAAACTAGTTAAACGCTGCAGGATAAAAGATGTA
The DNA here is from genome assembly GCF_000276665.1 of Chinchilla lanigera. NCBI lineage: Eukaryota > Metazoa > Chordata > Mammalia > Rodentia > Chinchillidae > Chinchilla > Chinchilla lanigera. The sequence continues at coordinate 14,083,809 of NW_004955425.1, read as the reverse complement.
GACGTCCCGTGATACCTCGGTTCATGAACGTTTCTGTTCCAAACAATTTGGTTTGCGACCAGAATCATTCAGCAAAAATTTGCTTCCCTTGGCAAACTCCCCACTGGGTGACAAACACAACCACAGCCATCTTCCCCAGAATCATGGAAGGAATTAAGTTTGTGAACCAAGCCATCTCTGTACAGCCATCAAAATAATAGGGTTTATCCCTGGGTAATAGCGTTAGACATAATTGTTATTTGCTCTCAGCTTTTCCAGTTTTTCTAAAATTTCTGCAATGAATGTATATTAGTTTTACCACAAGAAAAGAGTTACCTCAAAATATGTTCACTTGGCTCTGTAGTCTTCCCCACGTTCTTTCATTATCACACATGTATTAGTTTAATCTACATTTACAATTTTAACATCTACAATGACTTTGTAGTTTTTATGTATTATTTGGATGCACATTTTGAAAGAAGCTTATGGTTGGATTTTTATAGGTTTTGTATTTGTATTAATGGATACCAGTTAATGAAATAAGATGAATGGTTTTTGTTTGTTTGTTTGTTTTTCTGTTTTTTGTGTTTTTTTTTCGGTACCAGGAATCGAACTCACAACCTTGCACTTGCCAGGCAGGTGCTGTGCCACTGAGCTAAATCCCCAGCTCCAAGATGAACTGTTTACAAGAAAATCTATGACTGTGGACTAGGAAAATATGTAACAGACAAATAATACAGCACAGAGCCCCAGTCCCTTTCCATTCCCCCTGCTGCCCTGAGCTGCTTCTCTTTTTCCTGTTTCTCACAGTACAGCATGGCGTCATCAGTCTTGCACGTGTTTGTGTCAAAATATTGGGAGACTTAACTGATTCCCCTCAGCTTTATCCCCAGTACCTAACAACGCATAAGTACGTCCTGTTTCCTCTAGTTCCACAATATATCTCATTTATTTCTGCCTATTACTGGCAGCATTGTCCCTGCCCCAGAATAAGTCATCTCTCACCTGCACAGACTCACAGCCTTCGGTCTGCTCTCCTGTCCACCCACTGACCACACAGCCAGAGCACCAGGTCTGTGGCTCACTAGATCACGCTTTGGTCCTGCCTCCCTCTCGATTTCCACACCACGCTGTTCTGTTCCTATTCTTTACCCCCATCCCTGCTGACCCTTGTGCTTCTGTCAGCACATTGACCTTTCCTGCTACAGGGTCTTGGAATGGTTGTCAGCAGCACTAGACTGCCCATTTTTCCGCAGGGCTGCCTCCTCCTCATCCTGGAAGCCTCACTTCAGAGTTCCTCCATTCATTCCTCAGGGCTGACCTGCACCTGACCTCAAGTCGTCCACAGATCAGTTTTCATCACTTCTCTCTGGGTGTTTCCTCTGTAGTGTGTTTATGTTTATTCCTTAGCCATCCTTGTTCACTGACTTATTTTCTAATATTTTCTGCTCTGATATAAGCTCTATGAGTGCAAGGACCTATCTATCAATTTTGTTAATTTTGATTTCATCCCAACAACTGAAAGCATTATAGGTGCTCAGTAAATAATTGCACACCAAAGTAGTTTGCAATGTGCATTATTAGTGGGTCTTTATAATTAGCTTCAGTGTTTTAAAATAAATATATAAAGAGAAGCACTTTGATTCTTTTTTCTGTAGCTGAGATAATGTATTTAATTTTTAAAAAAGGTGCTCATGATACTAGCTCATTTTGTTGCAAATTGATAGTGAGGAGGAGGCAGATATCATGTCCTCTGACAGACAAGAAGCTGGCGCTCAGATTAAATGGCTTGTGCAAATTCACATGCAGTTAAAGAATAAAATATAAATCATATTACCTTTTTAACGTAATATTATTGCTTTGCAAAAGAGAGCTCGAGGGTTTCATAGGTTACACAGCTGGACTCTTGGAAAGAATAGAAAGAGGAGAGGAAAATAAGGTAAATTAAAATGATACATAAATTAATATAATGAAATCTAAGCAAAACATTCTTGAGTTACATCTAGGGTTCACATTACATGGTAGATGTAATTCTGCGATGGAGAATATATATATATGTCCACTTTTATTAAAATGGTTATAAAATATGAATTCCATATGTCACAACTATTAGTATATTAATGTAGCTTTTTAAAAATACGATGGCATTAGTTTTCTTTTCTTCAGAAAATCTTTCACACGTGCCTTGTGAGTTGCTAACTAATATGCCTTTGAATACTGATTTTGTTTATCAAATGTATGAAGGCATCTATAACATGTGTAATAAATGTTACATGAGCTTCGTGGTCTCCAGACATCACCTCTTTCACTCTCTGTTGCTATGGGTTTTCATTAGTATTCCATGGAGCCTGGGTTGCCATAGAAAACGTGTGGTTGTAGAGGGGTTACCATGGCAACAGTCCGCCATTATGTATTTTTCAATATCAGCTAGCTGGAGATGATAATGAATCTGAATGATATTTATTTAGGAATCCAATAATGAAAAATAAAATAAACAGAATGTTTTATGTTCCAGTTATCTTTAACAGATATTTTAAATATGTTTGTTACCTTTTATTCAAATAAATTGAATAGAAATGAAAGCTGCTCTAAAAAGCTAGGGCATGGCAGTGAATTAAATTGATCTCTGGTGATACTAAAATTTAAATTGCTTTAAATGTTTGACACACCCATAAACTCCCATGTAATCCATGTCCTTGCCAAATCAGCCTGTTTTTATTTTAACAGTCTCCTTCATGACCCTGAACAATAGCAGCTCAGGTACAAGTAAGAAGACAAAGGGAAGAAGGGTAATTTTGTCTTTGAAATGGAACTCAGAAATAAAGGAAATCACCTGGCCACTCATTGTTCACTGTAGCTCTTTTAAAAAGCAGAAAAACTATTTTCAGTAAAATGGCAAATCCCAAGGTTGAAGAACAATTTTAAACATACTACTTGAAGACATTTTGATAGATCCAACCCTTTAGCAATAATTTTGAAATTCCTAACCAATCAGAAATGTTAGGCATATTATGTCAGTTATCTACAAATAACTTTATCTTGATCTTTGTAGAATGACATACCATTATTTTGTCACAGGATTAAGTAGAAAAAGTGTTATAACAATCTAGCACATTAGGTCCATATATATCGTAGATTTTAAAAAAATGAGATCACTGTGTTCTTTCACACAGTTGCCCACCCTCACACTGTAGGATATACTTCTTTTCCCACTTTTACTTGGCCCAAACTCCTTGTGCAGAGCCAGTTTCTTTTCTTACCTTTAATAACATTTTGCTTCTGTTAAAAAAAAAAATTTTTTTTTAAATGAGTCAACTTTAAGTTTTACAATTTGTGGTCTGTCTTAATTATTTATTTTTAATTGCCCATGTTTCCTCTGAAGTTCTGTGGAAGTGGGATTTGAGGACTCTTGCTTTTGTTTTCTTGAAGCTGTGTGGGCTGGGGACTCCCCTCCCTGAAGCTGGATTTTCTCGTGGCCCCTGTAAGGACATTCCTCTCTGCAGCAGGGCAGGGGCTAAGGACAGAATCACGGGGCCATTCCTGAGGACTTTAGGGAGTCAGTAAGTCAGTAAGTTATTCTGGATAACCACAAGAGATCTGAGAGCAAAATGTGAAAGCAGTGAGCAGGTGCAGCTTACATATGAAAAGGTGGGGTTGGTAGGAATCATTTAAAAAGCTGATTTTCTAATCCATCGAGTAACTGTATCAAGTGACCTTTTTGCAAGGAATAGCTCCAAGTAAAATTGAAAATAAATTACTCCAAATTGCCTAGCTAGCTGTTTCTCAAATGACATTCACCTATAAGTGGCATTTGACATGTGATCCTTACAGTTTTATAGATAAAGGGATTAGTAACTTAATGGATATAATCAATCTAGGATGGGAGTATTGAGTTTAGAAATGAATCTTTGGCATTTGGTGAACTGAAGGTTTATTGTTGAGAATGTTCTGTTGAAAATATTCTAGTGTGCATTTTCTCTGCCGCAGGATATCTCAGGGGAATGGTATTATGCAAAAACACAGGCTATAGTGTTAGAGTATTTAGATTTGAGTACTAGCTTGATTCTTTACTAGCTCTATGATCTCAGACAAGTTAATTAACCTGTTTCCTCATTTGCATAATAAGAAAGGTAACAGTGACTGTGTTATAGACTGTTGTAGAGATAAAGTGTAGTCACATTTACATTTCTCTCTTTGGAATCAGGCCCACTACCCCGGAAGTGTCATCAGGTAGATGTTAAAGTGAAAGAAAAGGGTGAATGTTGGATGTCAGAGTCATCCAACTGGTGACAGTTGATTGCAAGACAAACTCCTGACCAAAGCAGAGCTTAATTTATATCAAAATAGTCAGATAAATAATACTATAAAAAGTTGCTTGCTTCATTTTTTTCAGATGCAAAATTGCACGTAAGACAGTGATATAATGTTAGCAACCCTGCACACTGTGGGCCAAGGTTCTATTTGCTAGCCTACCCAACAAAGATTCACTAACCTTCATCTTTATGATCTTCACTTCCTGCATAAAAGTTTCTGGCAGTAGAACACAAATTGTTTTTAATGATAAAAGCTACTAAGGTCAAATGGAATTTGTTATCGTGGTATATTACCCCCTTTTACCTGACTTTATTTCCCTTTGATGACTTTTGGGTCAGTACTTCACAGCATAGATGATACAGTTATTTCTAGAAATTCAAGTTTGATTTAACACAGGATTTCTTTCTATAGTTACATTTCTTTAATGGCCAGGAACTGTGCATTGTGAACTTAAATCATGTATCATCAGTAATCCACGTCTCTGATTTAAGATCTCTTATTTCTTTGGCTGGTATGGCCTGGACTGAAATGTTTTACTGTATTTTCATTCACTGCTTTCAGATTTCTCTCTATCTTTAATCCCTTGCTCCCCTCCCTAAATTTGGCAATTTCCAAGATTCTGTTCTCCTCTGTCCAGTCTTTTGTAGGCTTTTGAGTTCCTTCCGAAAATTTCCTGGTTCTGCTTTGCCTGTGTGTAGGTATCTTGTTCCCACGTTAGTCTCACCCCATTGGTCCCTGTCAGCCTGCATGCTACATCTGCACATGAGCACCTGCTGTGGCTTCATCTAGACGTGTAACCCCAGAACCTTCCTAGCTAGTAAACCTCCTGAACACTAACTCTGTCTCCGTTTCCAAGCATTTTAAAGCTTGTGACTTCTCCTTTTTACCTTTTAAATTTCACGAAGGCACTAGCATCTTTAGGGCAACAAGGTGAAATATTTTGGAAGATCTGTAATTTCAGTGTAGTTAACAGTGAACCCATGTGGTGCTTTAGTGCAGAAGGTTTTAACCAAATGGTTATAAATAAACATTTCCTTGGATGGGAAAAAAAGAAAACATAAATTCATTTCAGTAATCTCTAAATAAAAACTAGCTTTTCATTTAATTATAAATGTAAGGCAGAAACCAGATAGGCTTGTGCTATTGTGACTCTGTCATCTTTAATAATTATGAATATTTGTTTATTTCATTATAGTTGCTGAAAAGAATGTAAAATATTATTTATACTCATAACTATTTAAAAATTAGTTATTTTAGACCTACACATAGGTCTAATGTCATGTAATTTAATAAATAAATGTATTATCACAAATACATTTTTAAAACATTTTGACAACTGTATTTCAGTTTTTAGTTTTCTTTAAACCTTGTTTTATTCTCTGTCTTAAAAACATATTTTCTGAAGAACTCCAAAGGCTTCCAGAGGGCCTGTCTTCCAAACAATGGTAAAGACTCCCTGTTTTCCTGTAAAAAGGGAACCAGTATAAGCTTTGGACAGTACTGCTAATGTGTTTTTTTATTCATTTAGCATTTACAAAATAAGTATTGAACTCAAGGTGGAGCTCCATGGCGGAACAGTTGCATAACATGCCCTAGCAAGTACCTAATGCTTAGTGTCCTATTTCATCTCAGATTTGAGGATCAAAATGTCATTTTGTGAAAGCTGTGGTTTCTTTTGAAAAGCCTACAGTCTTTCAAGAGACTTTTGATATAACAAAATAAGCTTAAGAAAAAGGTGGATGTATGTTGGGGGAGAGTGGTTGTTACCTTCAGAGTGATGGTAAGTAATACAAAACTAAGTGAGCTTCCCATCCATGTACGAAACATAATTGTGGTGTTTGGTAAATTAGTAAGCAGGAAAAATAGAGAAGAGCATGAGTGGAGAGAATGAAGCAGGCATAACCAGAGACGTCGCACTTCATGGCTTCTTACCCGTACGTCAGGTGCTTCGATGAGCAAATGGATTCTGATGATCTAGAGTCTCATCAGTGTCCACTCTCAAACTCTCTGGGTCATTTGTGAATTTAATTGGTTATTCTTCTCACTGTTGACCTCCATTATCGTGGACAATGGCTACCTTTCCAAATAAAGAAATTAGCTAGGGAAAATGACTTAGTTAGATTGTATTTACTGTCTTGCGAGTTGGGTATGTTTTACTCTTTAACAAACTATCCTAAAGTCTAAGTACATTATTATCTCGCATAGCTGTGTGTGCCTGGGGTCTCTTGTGTATTTGCAGCGGTCAGATGGACCCACTTTCTACATATTTAAGGTGACTTTTTCACTCAGTCCTGGCTCCTGTGCTCCCCTTTGATTCCTCTCTCAGCGGAGTTGCCTGGACTGCTTTTATGATGTTGTGGCTTGGTTTTAGTTTTCTGAGATAGGGCCTCACTATATACTTATAGCTCAGGCTGCCCTTGAGCTCACTATGGAGCCCAAACCTGGACTCATTTTCTTTTCTTTGTTTGAGAGGGTCTTGCTATGTAGTGCAGGCAGGCTTTGAACTCACTCTGGAGCCCAGGCTGTTCCTCCTGCCTCGGCCTCCCAAGTACTGGGTGTTACAGGTGTGCACCATCACCCCTGGCCCACTGGACTGTTCTGTATGTTGGCTCAGGGTGAGAAGAGGCAGAATGCTGGGCCAGCTGGTCTCGCTGATGGTGAATCTTTTAGAGACCAATATCCAAACTGCAACCCAAAACCCATTTATTTATCGCCAAGTGCCAGCATCGAACTACATCAACCTAAATACTAAGGTTTTGTTTCAGAAAAAAACAACTCACACATTAGCGTCTTTGTCTTAAAAGAAAAACAAATAACACACATGTGATAGTTTTGTCACCACAGTAGGACCACAGTAGGCAAAGCAGCACTTTGGCCAGGCAGGATTCCACAGGCTAAGGAGCAGGCTCCAACTCTCAGTGGTAGCTTTGACCCTGTGCCAGGGAAGAAAGGAACTGAAATCACTCAGGCCTCTCATTCCTTCCACTCTGCCTTCTTTTCCTCCTGTAATTGCATCTTCGTTCCGACTGCTCAGTTTTCCTTTTTAATAGTATAGTTATTTCCTCCCCCGCTGACTCCTTCGAGTTTCTTCTTTCTAGGTCTCCAGTGGGGCTTGTTTGCTGTCTGCAGAGCCCTAACATTCACTCTTCTTCAGGTCACCAGGGTTTTTAGGCCGCTGTCACCTTCTTGTGCACTATTCTGGAGCCTTTCCTACTGTTGTCCATTTTGGAGCTCACCAAGACTACCTGGGTTTCTGACCCTGATTGCAAGTTTGGGATCCTCAAGGCTGCCCTTATGGTTATAATTCATGAGGCAGACACTCAGAACCCTGAGAACTGTCATATTCAGGTAGGGGTTGTTACAGTGAAAGGCTGCACATTCATATCAGGTGAGGGAACATGAGCACAGATCAGGTTCCTACATGGTCTGAGCTCTTAGCTTTCATCATTTCCCCTCAGGGAGCTGAGTGGACATCAGCAGTGTATGACAGTGTGCAGGAGTACTGCCAGCTGGGGATGCTTGACTGAGCGCTGGTGTCCAGAGTTCTTACTGAGCCTTCACCACATGGACATGGTTGCCACTCAGAGATTGTGACTGCTCACCTGGTTTACCTTAGCTTTTACCTCTCTAAAGATCAAGCTAAGACCACCAGGGCAGAGGCGCCCCACCATGAGTCACATGGCTGGCCTAGGTCTGAGGTGTGACCCAGAGCCAATCTATCATAACAATGACCCTCTTATCAGATAGGCTATTCCAAGGGCTTAGAGGTCATTTCCCAGAAGCCACAGGAGGTAGGGACAAGGGCAAGATGTAGACTCTAATGTCAAGTTGTTTTGTCTTTTTCCCTTTCCATTGAACCCATCCTGTTCTTACCAGATCTATCTTTCTAACGAGGTCTCACTCATGCCACTTTCCTGTTCAGCAGCCCATAGTCTTAATATATTTTTGTCCTTGTGCTCCACGTTTTCCGGGTGGTTTTCCTTTTAAGTATATTCATATTCTCTCTCCCTCTCTCCCACCCTCTGATTTTTATTATAATTTCCTTCCCTCCCTCACAGGCTTCCTCCTTCTCCTCCTCCTCCTTTCTCTCCTTCTCCCACAAATCAGCAAAATGTCAGTGTGGTGCCATGTTACTTAATCAGTCCATGTCTTTCTACCTGGCCTTCACTCTCACAGCCTTCTGCACCTGTGACAGCTTCACTCATCCAGAATCCAACTGTCCTGTGTCCTCACAATCATTAACCCTTCATGGCTTAAGGTAGATTTACTTGAATCTTCTTTTGTTCTCATTCTTTGTGTATCTTTATGAAATTGCTATGATCTGCCTTACATTGAATTTATTTTTGTTTCTTTTTTTTTTCTTAAATCAGACAATAAGTTCCTTAAAAGCAAGAACCGTATTTTCTTCTTCTTCTTCTTCTCCTTTTTCTTCTTCTTCTCCTTCTCCTTCTCCTTCTCCCTCTCCCTCTCCCTCTCGCTCTCGCTCTCCCTCTCCTCCCTGTCCTCCCTGTCCTCCCTGTCCTCCCTCTCCTCCCTCTCCCCCTTCTCCCCCTTCTCCCCC
>NW_004955425.1:14066643-14074763 GCF_000276665.1 Chinchilla lanigera | reverse complement strand
AGGCCAAGATCATGCTTGGGAATGAACACATTCAGGATATGTGCAAAATTTAACCCCTACTATTTAGTGAAAGATCCAACAAATATTTGATGTCATATGTACAGATTCTTTAGATTAGTGGCTCCCCCATTTTACCTAAATGTGAGATAAATAGTGTCAATAATAGGTCAACTTTAAGTCCATAAGGGGCTGCAGTGTTTAGCGAGGTTCTTTTGAGGGTTTATCTATGTTTTAAAACACTGATTTCATATGAGCAGGTAAACACCTGCATTTTTATTTTTTGGTTAGTCTGCAGCATTTGGCCCTAAAGGTAGCTTTGTGATTTTTGGGAATCAAACCTAAGGATCATCCTAGGTCTTGTTCCATTGTAAAAAGTCTAATAGAATTCACTTAGCTTTGATTCTACCTCTTATCTCTCTCACATGTTAAGCCTCTTTTTTCCCCTTCCAGGATTCCAGTGTACCTTATATTAAGATAACTTCTAATATATTGACCTAAATAATTATTCAGCATGTATTTTAATGAGCATGTATTTATCAGATACTATGGCAGGTAAAAGAGATATGGTGATGAATAAGAAATAACTCTTGTCCGCACTTTGTTTCTGAAAAGTCATTTTTAAAGTCTCATGTGTATTTCTTATTAGTTTAGTTCAACTCAGTTTATTGGTTTCCCTAACATGGCTGTGAAACAGGGGAGCTAAACTTATAATATGGCCAACAGCTAATATTTTTTGGGTATTTGCTCAGCACTAGTGCTAAACAGTTGTTATGGTTTGTGTCTGGATGTCCCCACAAAGCATCATGTGGTAATGGGGCGGGCTTCTAGAGTTTATGATTGATTCATGGTCCAATCTTGGGATTATGGGTATGAGTGCTACACCCGCTCTGGGGTGGACAGTTTGCATACAGTTTAAGGGAGGGAAAGGGGCTGCTTGCTGCCACTCCTCCCTTTTTGCTCTCCTTGCTTTTTCTGTTTTCTCCTGCCATGAACTGTTGCCCTCTGCCATGTGCCACTCTGCCTTGGAGCCAGCTGAGTATGGACTGAAACTTCCACAGACTGTGAGCTAAATAAACCTTTCCTTCCTTAATTCTGGGCCTTAGGTATTTTGTCTCAGCAATGAGAAAAATGTAGCCAAGACAACAGTCTACATCCATTTCATTCCAACAGTTGGTTGTGTAGCAACATTGTCCCCCTTGAAGCTTAGGTGAGGAAATCAAGGTGATGTTGGAGGTTTGCCTACTCAAAAACCTGCACCCTGGGTCACTGTTCAGTAGATCACCACTAGATTGAGTAAGCTTTGGCCTCATTTTGCTGTAGTTGATACTGACCTTTCATTGTTATTCCAGCGCAGGAATCAGATAGAACACTTGTCTGACCATGTTAAAATTCATGTATTGAGTTGCTGAGTAAATCCACTGACCCCACTGCTGGTCCACAAAAGCAAATAAAGAATTTTTGTTCTTTACATATCCTCATTGTATTACTAGACTATCATCATGGAAAAAAGAATAGATGATATTAGAAATACTTTTTTAAAACTAGGTCAAAGTTGCTGACAGTAACTGTGCCACTTGGAACTTTCTACTGTAGTTCACATTTTCTGCACAAGCAGTCTGAATTCAAGAAGCAAATTTTGCCTTTTTTCAGTAAGTTGGTTCACATTATGCTTCTCAAATCTGCAGTGAATCACCATTCCAGAAGGGTCTGGAATGTTGGTTTGTTAAGGATGAATTATTTCCCTGCTCTCTGATGCAAGAATGTTCTAGATGTTAAGCATCTTGATTTATTTATTCAAGTACTTTTGAAGATATATTCAGAGATCTGTGCTACTGAGCTTTAGACAGGCTTATTTCTTGTAAGAAATAAAAATAAAATGTCAAATTCGTGACAAGACAATCTAGACTTTTAATTGCATACCTGAGTAAAGGAGAGCGTATTGCTCTTTGCCATGTCTTACCACTCAAGCACCCTCTGCCTCGAAGGTCTTTTTTAGAGAGCTTCTTTCTACTAGATGCTTTGCTCAACCTATTGGCAGGTACATTTGTGGGTGTAAGTGAACACATTTTGTTACGTTGACTTCTATGGCTACTCTGAAGAAATATTTGCTGAGATTGCTTTTCTCTAATTTAGCCAGTGTTATTTCAGTGGAGCAGATTGAAGGCAGGTCAATGTAATAGGGACAGCAAGACTGGAGGCAGACTTGGATGTGAATATTGCCTTTCCTATGTGTATACGTGTGTAACTTTGGGCAGCCTCATTAATTTCTTTAAGTGTCAGGTTCTTAATCTGTAAAATGGAAACAACAATAATTCCTAATTTATGTTGTGTAAGGGATTAAATGTGGTTTGTACTTGGTATATATTAAATGCTCACAGCCCCAAAAGGCTAATTGTTTTATTTATTGTTATTGGAGAAAGTATTAGTTTCCTTTTTATTCACTAAAGAAAATCACCACTTTAAAACAGTAAGTGGTCTTGTTAATTAACATTATTGCTAAATACAAACAACCATTGCAAGAAAAAAACACAACACAACACAACTAATAATCTCCTAATAGGGTTGTTTTCAAAATGTCAAACTTGGTTCTAGCAGTCAGCATATAAAAGCTTTGAATTCATACCTAATTCTTGGTACCAAATGAAAGTGGTTTGAAACTACAAGTTTCTGAAATTCTTTGAACTGTGGAGACACCAACCTGTATTTAAATCTAAGGTCTGTAATTTATTGACTAGATAATATTAAATTACTCTCTGTGTACCTCAGCTTCCTTGTATGTGAAATGGAGAAAATAAAATTACCTACCTCAGAGAGTTCTTATATTACAATTAGATAATATTTATGAGACCTTAGAACAGTACCTAGCACATGCAAGTATTACCTCCTACTCTTTTATGTTGATGGTATTAACATAACTAAGCTTTTTTTTTTTTTTTTTTTTTTTTTTTTTGGTACCAGGAATTGAACTCAGGACCTTGTGCTTTCCAAACAAGGTGCTGTGCGGCTGAGCTATATCCCCAGCCCTAAGCTTAATTTTCACAAAGTTATAGTAAACAGCTTTGGTGGAGAAGCATTCTGAATAATAGGTGGACTAATTTTTCATTATTGTAGTTGTTGATTAGATGGATGTATATGTAAGAAAATATATCAGATATAAAAGTCATGAATTTCAATATCTCCCTACAAACAAATCATTATTTAAAAGAAACCATTTATAAGATTGTACATAGTCTCTGTCAATGATGTCCATCTTTTATTTAGCATTTATACCAGTATAACTGGCATTCCCGCCATTATAAACTCAAATGATTTGACCTGTATTTCGCTTTTTGTAACCACAAGAGATTATTCAGTCAAGGAAGAAACAAGAATCGTGTGGGACAGTCTCAAAGTAATTACTGTGGGCTTCCAGATAGTGTATTGGAGGACAATTGCTGAGAAATGAACTCTGATTGTTTCTGAGGCTCAAAGAGAAATTGTGCTGGTTAGTAACCAAGCCTTTCAGGGACTGGAGTCAGCTTCAGGAAATAAGAACTTTGGATTTGACAACAGATGTCCTGGGTGTAAGTTCTGCTGCTGCCACTTACTGAGCATAGAACTCCAGGCAATTTACTGTTTTATTAAATAAAAGTCATGAGGTCCACCCTGCTGTTCTACATGATTGTTTTGTAGGTCAAATAAGAAAATGTGAGAGTCCTAGGTCTGCGACTGTGCTTTCCATTTTCATTAATGTCAAGATAAGGGTGAAAGCAAAGCATTTTTTTCCCCTCTCTGAAACCATGGATACGTGACATGACCTATGAGAACAGAAAAGCAGGATGGATATTTTCTATTTAAATTCTATTGTGTTGAGTTTAATTATAATTACTTTGATTCTATTTAATTTATTCTAATTGTATTTAGATACACCACTTCATTTCACAGCATATGATTTTGCCTTCTTCCATACGATTTGGCAGAATGCATACCAGAGAGGAGAAACATTGGGTGGGTGGAGGGCTCAGGGGGGCCGAGGGTCTTGATATGAAGCTGATTACTTGATGAGAGTGGGTGTGGGTGAGTTTTGTCAAAGCTTTGTTGTCCAGCAAGGTCTCTGCATGACCCTCAGGCCCGGGAGATGGTCGGGGGCAGGGTGGGGAAAGACCATGGCTCACTGCACTTCTGCGGTTTGGAGATTTGGGAGTAGCGCTCTGTAGGGCTCCTGTTAGACAGAATGGAGAAATCCTGGGTGGTGCGGTTGCTCTCCCAGAAGAGGGCAGAACAGGCTGAGCTGGGGAAGGAGGAGGACTTGGTTACCTTCCCAGGAACACGAGCTTCCCTTCAATTGTGAGCCTCTTAAAACTAGAACTTGTTCTTATTTGCAGCTTTTACTTCCTATAGATTTTTCTACAGTTGCTAAAATGCAGCTATCCCAGAGCAGAACAGAAAGACTTGTATTGTCTTAGGGTAAGGAGAATAGAAGCAAACTCGTCTTTGCATACTGCAGTGGGCTAGAATAGGGCAGGGAAAAATTCGGATCAGAGCTTGGCTGGTAGGCATGAAAGGACAGCAGATGGACCAAATCATGCTTCTGTGTGGCCTTTGCTCCATCAGGTGTCCTCAACCCTAATGGATCCATGGGGAAGGAGGAGGAGGACAGGAGGAACCCATGACCATTCTCTCTGGCTTTCTCCTTCCAGCCTGCCTTGCGGCCATTTCCATCTGACCTTCTGACCTTCAGCCTTCTTCCTCCACAAGCTGCTCTTTGGCTTCAAAGTCCTTCCCTTCTGTGCCTGGCTGTCTGAACCCTCAATGTCCAAGGCTTTCGAAATTCTGTGTTCCCCCTGCCTAGGGGGAACTACTGAATTCACTTTCCCACCAGAACACGGATGAGTACTGAAATGTTTCTGCAGGCAATAATGGGTGGTCTACATTTTCTTAGATGACCAAAGAAGCTAGCCTTGCTTTATTGCATTTTATTTTATAAGAAGACATTTTCTAAGGTCTCATCAACAAATTTATATGGCTATATTTGGGGCAAAATTCATGCTGTCTTGGAGCCTGACTCTGTTACAGAGTGGCAGTATGGTTGCAATGGAAAATAGAGAGACACTGGAACAAAACAATTCCAGTGTGCATTCAGGCCCGGCACGTACTGGCATGTACTGACTTGGGGCAGCTCAGATAATAAAAATCAATTTCCTCTGTGGGTAGATTAAAAAATACTCGTCTCAAAGAACTACAACTAGAAGGATATCCTTGTAATATTACAAAAGATTACCTGCTTTAAACTGTGGACCAACATCAAGCTCAAAGATGAAACCCTAGAATTTTGGTATTTTAATTAGTTAAAAGACAAGGACGTTTGTGTTCACCATAATTTGTAAACACGGGTTGAAAGTTCCAGCTTTAAAAAATCATGCCAAAAAGTATGTTTATACATGAAAGAAAGAAAGAAAGAGAAATTAGAATGATAATTGTGGATAAAGAACATCTTGAGAAAAACCATTATGAAAAGTGAGATGGACCTATGTAAATGACAAACACGTAATATTAGCCAAGAACCATTGGAAACATTGGAAGGTATGTATTCTACCAAATATTGAACATTCCATAGTTTATTCTGCAAGCACCAGAACGGACAGATGGATCAGGGGAAGAGAATAGCGAGCACTGAATCGTATGTCTGGTTGTTGACTGTGGAGAGTGTGTGCTGGGCCAGGCACTGAAGGAAGCGCTTTTTGTACATTATCTGTTTAATCCTTAAACGAGGCTGAAATAGGCATTATTGAGATAAACTTGCTCCAGGGTAAGGGGTAGCTCAAAGTGAGTTTTGTGGAAATGGATTACCCAGAAATGCGTGGTTTCTCCCCAGACAGCTGGGGAAAGGCTGTGAGAGCAAGTGGCCAGAATTGCAGTAAATGCGCTAAATTCCATAAGAGTTAGAAAAATAAGGCAGGGATAAAAGGCAGTGGTGGAGGTTGGGGGACAAGTCAGAGAAAATACAAATAACTGTTGGATACCAGAGTGAGGAAGGACTTTCTAAGCCCAGAGACTCTGGCCGGCACCACACAATAAATTATTGATGTGTTAGACTACCAAAAATGGAAACTTTTGAGCATCAAAAACCATTATAGAACAAACCTGAATACAAATAAGAAACTGTGAAGGCAAATGAAAATATTTGTATAATTGTGATATGCAGTGGATTAATATCCTTATTGTATAACTAGCTCTTACAAATCAGTAAAAAAAACCCAAATCTCCTTATTAAAAGTGGTCAAAAGCTCTACCCAGGAGAATTGCCATAAATTTAAAAAATTGCTCAGCTATAGTAACAAGAATGAAATCATAAGAATAAAAAGTAGTTACCACATCACTATCAAGTGAAAATGTATTTTATGAAAATGCTGAGATGCATTTGCGGATGGTTAGAGAAGGTGACACTGTGCCATTCTGCTAATTGTTGTTTTGATGAGCAATCTATAGATTTTTGCCTCTTTGGTGGGAAAATGAGATGCAAGTGCCATGAAAAAATTTGTATGTCCTCTTCAGAAATTCCATTTTGGTAAATCTCACTTAAGGAAATCAGAAAAAAATGAATTCAAAATTTTTATATAAGGATTTTATTGAAATGTTACTTGTACTAGATTTAAAAAAAAAAAAAAAAACTTAAATCATAAACTAGGAAGTGTTTGAACAAATTTTACCCCATACATGTGAAGTTAGGATGTAACCACAGGTATTAAGAGTATGATTTTACAGGCTCTGTTTTTTTCCTCCCTCCTCCTACCCCCGTCCTGTTTTTTTTCCCTTCCTCTTCTTCTTCCTTCTGTTCTTTCTCCTTCTCCTCCTCTTCTTCCTCATCCTCTTTTTATTCTTTATGGTTTTGTTTTTGTGAGACAGGGTCTCACTAACTATGAAGCCAACTGTGAACTCACTAGGTCACCCAGGTTGGCCTCAGATTCATGATCTTTCTGCCTCAGCCTCCCAAGTTCTAGAATGAGTCAAAGGCTGTTATATGGAAAGATGATAAGATATTATGGGAAACAGGCTACATACACACATACACACACACACACACACACACACACACATACACACACACACACAGTTTTCATCTTCTGTACCTTGGACATTTCTACAGTAGCTGCAAAGTTTTTATGACTCTAAAACGATATTAAATTTACTATTTTAGAGGTTGTAAAGATTCAGTGAGCAAGTGTGGCTGCAACACCAAGAATAAAATTAAGATTTTTTAGAAATGTTAATTTCCTTGTATTCTATAAAAGAATCTTGAGTAGAAACTTTAAATTGCAGATTGAATTCTTTATGATTTGATAATACATTTGAAAAAGCTGACAAGATTAAATAATTTTGGGGGGTTAATTTGTATACCTTTGAGAGTTGGATTAACTATAGGTAAGCATATTGAAACCTGACTACCATGTAGCATATTCCTTTTGTTTACACTCTACATATGTCAACTTGACATTAGTTGGGATAATGTTTGTCTTTCATACATTACTATGCCCTGAGAAGAAATGAGCTCGCTGCATTTTTACCTGATGAAATAAAGCTAGCGTTTTATAAAAGCCTGCAATCAGCTTTCTTCCTTATCTTGGAGCGTCTGTACCTAGAGTGGGTTTGTAGTTTACTGTTTTGAAGTTGTGATGATACAGAAACCCTCTCATGTCATTTCTTGCATAATCAGATTTTGGCTTTTATATTCTTCGTATTCTGGCCCTTGGTAAACAATATTTATGATAATGAAGTTCGAGAGAAATTGGATTTCTCATAATAGCTGTGAATGAACACGGAAAAATCTTATCTATTCCAGCATTTTCACACGGAGAAAATTTTTTTGCATTATCGTTATTATAACATTTACAATTGCATCTCATGGGCCTATTCATTTCAAGTTTAGGATCATACATTTTTGTGTTTTGGGAACTTCACTTTAAAACACTCTGTTCAGACTATTGATGGCCTTGATTTAGTGTACATACTTGTCTTTATTCTGTAGTTATCCAAGTATTTCCTTCAGATATCATCTTTTTACTGTAATCTACCATATTTCCTCTATTTTACTGTGTGTCTTCTCTTAAGGTGCTCTTAGGCTTTTTAAAAGACACTTAGTA
>NW_004955425.1:14044028-14066123 GCF_000276665.1 Chinchilla lanigera | reverse complement strand
TTTTACTGTGTGTCTTCTCTTAAGGTGCTCTTAGGCTTTTTAAAAGACACTTAGTACTGTCTGTGTATAAACTGCTATCATGGGGAATATATGAAGTACTTTTAGCTACCTGGTCAAGTGGAGCTGCACCATGGGCTTGTTTAACACTTTCCACATCCGGTCCTCAGTTGTGCAGTTAGAAGCTTGGTGGTAGGCACGTACCGTGCTGAGTAACCATGTGCCCTGGAGACAGAAACATCGATTTCTGCACTGATAATGCTATGAAATCTCTGCATGTTTGGCTTGACTCTTTAGGACATTTGGTACTGTTTGAAAAGTCTACACGGGAGTCCACTTATGATCAGATATTTACTTCTAGATCTGTCGCTAGTGCAAGAAGAGCCAGTGGGATGGTCTTAATAATGCAGTGCTTTTATTAGTGGTAAGCCCATGTGGCTGCCACACTTTGAGTGTTGTGCTCAGTCTATGGGACACCCTCACCTGCCACCATGATGATTCCCCTTCCATGACCTTCTGCCTGGTCCTCAGCATTCATCTTTCCACAGTCATCCCATCTGCTGGTCTTTCTGTTTGTAGCGTGGAAGCTGTCCTTTCTGATGAGCAGAGAAATAAAGGGCTAGGGCAGTGCCTTCAGATGTCAGCTGTCTTTGCCTCATTTGTCTTATAGGAACATAGGTGGATAATATTATCAGCTCAAAGGTTTCTTTCAGGGAATTATTTAAATGAAACATTTAACTCAGTGCCACAGTAATAACTCCAGACTATAAAAAGGTGTGATTTGTATTGCTATGGTTAGTATTTTTCTCAGATGATGTCTTCATCATATGTGCATATTTTACAAGGTTGAACTATGAGAAATGACCATTGTGATATTTTATTTTTTGTCTTTTTAATATAGGGTCTTGCTATGCAGTTCAGGCTGGCCTTAAGCTCACTTTGTAGCCCAGGTTGGTCTGAACTCACAGTGATCCTCCTGCCTCAGCCTCCTGAGTGCTGGGATTACAGGCAAGTGCCACCACGCCTGGCTCATTCTGGTACTTTAAAAATAGCACAGCACTTATTTTACATGGCCAAATCTTACACTAATTAACTTATAATTTCTATTTTGTATCTGCGGACCTTTAGTTATGCTTCTGTTATACATTCACTACCAAATCCTTTGAAATCTAGGCACACTTGAAATATCTTCCTGAAATGATGCATTTCTTTTTGTTGTTCAATAAAATAGCACAGCAATACTGATTTTTCTCATGAACTACTCATAAGAATGCTAATGAAGTCTATTAAAATTTTCGCATTGCCTCTGTAGGCTCATCATCCTCCCAGCAGGATGCTGTAATATTGGTGGTCAGTACTATTTTTGTTATTAGTGATAAGCCTAGGTCAGATTTCTCTGAATTGTATAAATAATTCCATCTTCTCCTCATTCTACCTTTTGAAGCACTTTTGCATTTTTTGGTGCGTTTTCTTTCTCAGTAATTCTGGGAAGCAAAAGTACAACTATCTTCACCTTTTAAGGAGAAAATAATGGAATCATATATTAAATAATTGTACTAAGGGCATCAATCTAGTTAATAGCTACCCAGAGAGCTTAAAAAGGCCTTCATGATTTCAAAGCTAAGCTAAGCTTTTGTAGGTCTCATTGCAACTCTCACTTCCCATAGTCCAATAAATATGAATTTTAAGAGTTTGCTTGAAATGATAATGCAGAATCGAAACAGAAATGAGTATCGTTCAGCCTCTCTCTTCCTACTGTGTTTCCACAGTAGGACTCTGTGGTTGCTCAAAAGCATTCTCTGTGTTTTAGAGTTTTAGATTGAGTACAGTAACTCTCAGTAAAACTTTTGAAATGAGTGGGACATAAATTTCACCTATACTCTGAAGAACAAAAGTATAGATTATCCTATCTCAAGATCGGAATATTTTAGTTTATGTTAAACTTTCTGTGAGGATGAAACGACTACTTCTTTGTGAATTTAGGAATTTCTTGTCCTGTTCTACTCACTTCTTTAGGTATGGCCCACCTATACACAATTGGTGGAGCTGGTCAGCAGCCACTCACAGCTCCTGGGATGAATGTGTGGTTACATTACCTTGCGTAGTAGTCTTTTATATGTGTTTCAGTGCTGTCTCCAAAGAAGTACTGATTTTGTACCTGTGCTACCAGAAGACATGACACAAATCTTGTGAATAGTAAGTAGGCTGAGATGATTTCTTTTTCTTGTTTATTTTTGTACTCAGACTGCAATCTTCCTGCCTTGGCCTCCTAGAGTGCTGGAATTATGGATAATGCACTTCCACACCCAGCTTTTAAATATATTTAAAAATTTTAATTGACACGTAATAACTGTACCTATGTGTAGGAAATGGTGTGATATTTCAATACATGTATACAGTATGCTAATATCAGATCAGCATAGTTGGTACACCTATCACCTCAGGCATCTATCACTTCTCTCTACTAGCTATTTTGAAATATTCAAGTAATTTTTGTCAACCATAGTTCCATCTATCCAGTTGCACTTGTGTATCCATTAAGCATGCTGAGGTGATTTCTTTAGCAACAGGAATTAAGAATTCCAAAGATTTTCAGATCAGGAATTCAGTGAAGTGAGTGGTCCATGCCTGGAATCAATCCCAACTACTCAGGATGCTAAGGCATATAAATTTGAGGCCAGCATGGGGAACTTGGTGAGATCCTGTTTCAAAATAAAATTTATTAAAAAAGCCTAAGGATATAGCGCAGCACTCCCTGGGTTCAACCCTCAGTACCTGAAAAAAAGTCATCCCGGACAAAAAGAGGCTGGTAGCTACTGTCTTTTATCCCCAGCATGTCAGATTCTTCTACTTTCTATTTTCAGTGTTTTGGGACTGTCTGTCTGGTCTCGGCCGCTCTAGGCATCCACCCCATTGCCTCGTGCTTTGGTGTCTGCCCAGCCTGTCCATGGGGCTTCTGCCCCTCTTGCCCATGGTGGTTTCAGAGATCGTGGGTACCGCAGAGAGCATGCTGGACCCCGAGGACAAAGTCCTTCTTGGCATGTGTCCCAGCCAGCCCCTGATGCTTAGTGCCCAGGCTTCATTGGCAGCAAGATGATGTTTGGGGGCTCAGTACCCTTTGTCAGAATTTCTGTTAAAGAATCACCTCAACCAGTAATGCAAATAGTAGAGTTCAGTGTCAGGAGGAGGTAGGAGTTTATCGTGTGCAAACTCAAGGGGTAGCCTGGATAAGTTCTGAGTTAATGAGATAGGACCATCAATAAAAACATGGAAAACCGTTTGTTATATGTGTATCCGATTCTTTTCCCCATCTTTTCTCCACTCCTTTGATCACATGTTTCTGTATAAGGTGAATCACATGGCTTCATTTAAGACTCCAGGGTTACCTTTAGAATCTTGCACCCCAGCCCCTTGCCTAGGCAAGCCTGTGATTTAGATGTATGTAAATGTGAGTTGACATCCGTAGATAGGTGTGCTGTCAGAACGATTAATTTCTCTAACAGAAGGGATGAAGGAGACTGTGAGCCTCTGCGTGGAATTCTTTTGTCTCTGAGCTGTGGAATGTGAGTAATGGAGAACAATGCCGTGTCCTATCTGCAGGCTGCACCCAGTGAAACAGCTCTCAGAACTGTCAGAATTAACGCACGCCTGAGTCAGGGCGTGGGTTACAACGAGGCTCATGAAAAACGCCAGGGTGACTTTCCTTGCTTGCAAAAGTTTGTCTTCATCTGCAGATGGCACAGATCAGAACTCCCACAGTGCCGGCCCGGGGTTCCCCGAAGGTCTCCACGCGGAGACTGACTCATGTTCGGTTCAGACGTGAGGCTCTGCGGCAGCCTGTCTTTTTGCTTCTGGACAGCTCAGCTGTGACACTCCCCAGGGGGTCCTTCTTGAAGGCATGTGCTCAATGGAAGAGCCTCCCACTTTCATTTGGGAAAATCAGCCCCTAATCGTCTGTGTCGTTCAAGGAAGACGACATGTTTGCATTGATCTCTAGTCTACAAAAGAAGAGTGTTATTGTAGGCCTTTTAACACATGGAATGATAGGTTCCTGCCCGGGTGTGAATTGCTGAATTATTATGGTGGGTGTGGTCTGACATGGCTGAAGCCCAGAACAACAGCTTATCTTCCCAGTGGTGGCCCCCTGTTCTCCTCGCATCAGTCCGGAGTACAACTTCCTCTTGCCCTTCCCCTGTGCGCAAAGAAACCCCCAATCAGCTCCTGACACGTCACTAAGCCCACCCCTTAAGCTCCGCCCCTGTCGAGAGTCTTTATAAATTCCAGCTCCCTGGTCTAGCACCGGAAGATTCAGGTATCGCGTGCTGTACTTGCTTCTCCTTGTCCAGAGTGAAGGCCTTCTTTCTTTTCTTTGTTTGGTTCTTTTCTGTGCTAGAAACCTAACAGGATCAGGAATGAAAATATATGTGGGAAGGATTGAAAAAGTAATGCCAATTAATCAGAGTGGTTTATGCCCGGCGAGGTGGCGCACGCCTGTAATCCCAGCACCCGGGAGGGTGAGGCAGCAGGATCGTTGCGAGTTCCAGGCCAGCCTGGGCTACAAAGTGAGCTCAAGGCCAGCCTGAACTGCATAGTGAGACCCTGTCTCAAAAAGACAAAAAAAGAAAAAAAAATCAAGAGTGATTTAAAACGTATACAACGTACTCATCTAGAAATCGGTTTATGCACAACTCTTTAGTTAACATCTAGTTATTACATGGAAGTAACTAACACCAGCTTGGCATCCACCAGCTTGTAATTATGGCTCAGCAAGCAAAGATCCAGAAGCCAAAACTGCTAATCTTATCCTGCCATAGAATGATGCTATCTGGGATCCTTCTGCCCCTGAGAAAATCTAATTTTTCAAATGCCCTTCCATTTCCCAGAACCACTTCAAAGTTGTTAAAGATTTCAGAAATTGGGGTCTGACATCACAGCATATTTTCTCTTAGACATCTGATGCTGTTTCCTGTCTCCCTGAAGGTAGAAGAATAATCAGGGGTTTTTTTGCCTGCAGGTTTTTACATTTCCACTAACTGTATAAGAGTTCCCTTTTCTCTACTTCCTCACCTACATTTATTTTTGTTTGTTTGTTTGTGTTTATAATAGCCATTCTAACAGGGGAGATGCTATCTCACTGATTTTCATTTTTCTGATAACTAATGCCATTGAGCATTTTTCATATACTTGTCTGTATTTATTTCTTCTTTTGAGAACTACTTATTCAGATCATTTTTCCATTTTAAAATAAGTTACTTGTTTTTTATTGTTTGTTTGAATCCTTTATATATTTAGAGATTTTTATATATTCTAGAAATTTTTGTCAGATAAATAGTTGGCAAATATTTTCTTCCTTTCTGTAGGTTAATGTCTATTGTGAATTGCTTTTATGTCTTATTTGACTATTAGTGTCTTTCTTGTCAATTTGTATGAGCTTTTAATATATTAATACTATTAATCCTCTAGCTTTCATTTTGGTGGCAACTGTTTCTGTACATTGTCTTTGCCTTTTAGTTCTCTGTATGTTATGATTAACCCTCAAAATGCAATTAAAATTTTTTATAAATTATGGCTCTCCAACCGTGGTAGAACTGTTAACAGTAGAATGGTTTCTACATATGTATATGTTTTGAAAACATGCTTGGGTAAAATTTAGGATTGTATGTTTTGGAAACATGCCTGAAAAGGTAGGCTCTTGTTATGTTGGTGGCTTTGAATTCTAAGTTAGGAGACCAGTGTAGTATACATGTGTTTCATAGTAAATTGGAATCAATCATGATATGGTAAAGTATTCATGAATGTTAATCTCTTTGAAGCAGAGCAGTAGATTCAAGCTATCTATTAGCCTGAGTAGATAAATTCATGCCTGTAATCCCAGCACTCGGGAGACTGAGGCAGGAGGATTGTTGTGAGTTTGAGACCAGCCTGGGCTACAAAGTGAGCTTAAGGCCAGCCTGAACTGCATAGCAAGACCCTGTCTCAAAAAGATAAAAACAAAAAACAAACAAAAAATAATAATACCTTGCCATTTTTAAACTATCATAGATACTCCCTTTTTGACAGCCATTTAAATGTATTTATCCATCTAAATTCTTACCAAGTACCCTGAAATGCTAAGATTAAGTTTTGATCTACTGTCCTTAACTTTGTCATGAGCAGCGTGGTGGTCACTGGGTAATGTGATGGCTCCTGGCCACACACCACCCCTTCCAGACAGCAGCGCAGCTTAGCGGTGCAGAGTAAGGACCGCTGTGAAAGTACCTTGGAGTCTGGCTGACTCCAGACTTTGTTACCTACTAGGAATTGTCAACATCTTTCTTGACCACTTTGTTCCCCGGTTTCCTGATTTCTGAAGGAGAATGACAAGATTCTATTTCAAGGGATTGTTTTACAGAGTAAATGAGAATGCTCTATTCTTCAAAATGTTCCTGGCACATATGTTTCATAAACTTTAAATATCACCAGAATTTTCATGCTGACTCCCATTCCTTTCATCTTACTCAGCTGAGAGAACTCTAGACCCATTTTCCATGGAGTATGTTTAAAAAGTTGGTGCCAAATCACAAAAATATTATGGAGATGTAAACATTTTAACAGTATAGTAAGGAAGCAGTACATAAATGCTTGGCTATGAATCTAGGAAAAGATGCTGTAGAATACAGTTTATTTCCGTTTTTTTTTTGTTTTGTTTTGTTTTTTTTACAATTTTTATGTGCTTCTTTTTTTGCGGGAGTGATCATCCGGATCAAACTCACGACCTTGCACTTACCAGGAAGGCGCTGTACTGCTGAGCTCTATCCTCCACCCCGAATCGTGTTTCAGAATGGCTACAGCTCCTCAGCTCACATTTCACACCACTGTATCCACTTGTGATATTCCAAAAGTTGGATTTGGTATAAATGTAGAACAGGGTTGGGGGTGTAGCTCAGTGTTAAAGTGCTTGCCTGGCATGTGCAAGACCTTGGTTCAGTGCCCAATACAAAAAAAAGGGGGTGAATGGGATCTGAGAATATTAATCTCACTTTGGTCTTACGTTTAATGATGCATGTCTGGCTATATAATATATATGTATATCATTGATTATAATATAGATATTGCTACATGTAATATGTACAACTACACATAACCCTATGTGCATATATAAAATATGTAATGATGTAAGTTAAAGATCTAGCTTCATGCCGAGCCTTGATATTGCTAGGAGGTACTCTGCTAATTCATCCCAGCATACAAAACTTCCATGTGATAAGTATCATTCACTCAAAGCTACAGCACTGTATTTCTTCACAACAGAATGTGATACTTCCTGTTACCCACTGTGCAGCCTGTAACTTCCGGCTCAAGATGTCATTGGAATGAAAAATGATTTTGTCTCAGGCTGTAAAGATATTAGACACATATGTAGTCTTCCTTAGGTTCACGAAAGAGAAAAAGACTTCCCATTAGCCCATTGTAGTTTATCTTCTGAGCCTGTAACAGTCTGCTTGTACTTAATTTCTTCAAAGGAAGTAGTCAAAGAAAAAAAGGACCAGTGTTTATTGAGGGGCCCTTAGGTGCCACAGGATGTTATCACATTTGATTCTGCTTTGCTCTGTAGAGCTGGTTTGATTTTTCCCAGTTTATGAGTGAAGAACAGAGGCTCCAAGTAGCTGATATGTAGCAGAACTCTATAGATCGTAGAGTGCAGATCTTACTGAATCCTGAAATGATGTTCTTTCCGAGGGCTGCCATGCCTGCTGATACATTTAGATAACAGAGACCAGGGGACTTGTGCTAGGTTCTCTGGGTGTGACATGTGAAGCATTAGCTCTAGCTGGCCACCCCTGGGAAGTCAGCTGGTGGGTGCTCCTGCCCCTTGGCCGTACGCTCTTCATCTCTGTGACTGTTCTCTGGTTTGGGGTACAGCCTTGCTCTTTGCTACTCACTTTGGCTCTCTGACATCTACCCTGGGTCCAAACAACATTATATATTTGCTAGATTTGTGTTGTAACTGGTAAAGCCATATTGACAACAGTTATTTACCTCACTTATTTATTTCGATTTTGATCCAGTGTTTTGGATATCCAGCATTAATTTGTGGCATGTACAACCCCCTGAGAAAATCACCGAGCAATTAGGATGTCAGCCTTGTCAGGATCCTGAGCACTATGCTGATAGGTATTTGGAAAGGATACAGATAGAACATATGCTAACACCTTCTGGCATGTAAATACGTTGGTCTTTAATAGAAAGTTTCAAGATTCAATAGGCTTCCTTTTGTAATGATTTAGGTATTCTGGGCTGCATTCAGCCTTTTAGTAAAATGGGTTTTAAAAAATACTTATATTAGAAAGTGGGAAAGTACCTGGTGTAAGGACAAGTGTGTGAGATTGAAAGTCAAATGATGTATGCTCAAATTTCAGGCCTGCGCTATACAGTGTGGGTGCCCTTGGGCAAGTCACTATAGCTTTGAGCTCTGGTTATTCATCTATACAGTAGATTCAGTACCTACCACATGGGGTTGTTTGTAACACCAAGGGCAGGGCACAACGTAAGCACTGCTGTGTAAATATTAATTCTCTGCGCCTGGACCCAGGAAATAGTGGGTTTCTAATTTTTCCTCTTCAATGAATGCATGTAATTTGGGGAAAGTCTGATTGAATAATCCATTTCTTAAATAAGGTCTGGATTTTTCTTTGCAGTTCTAAATCTGTTCTAATTCAAATAAAAGGTTAAGCCCTCTTATTTCCTTGATACCTCTGCCTGAGATAGACTTGAACTCAACATTCAACAGCTTGTTGGGTGCAGTCCATACATCTGTTATGCGCAAGTGTTCTTCCTGCCGGATCTGGGGTACAGCGAGAGTCACGTTTTTCCAGCAGACTTAGCTATTGATGATTCCAGCATGACATTTACCATGACGTAGGGGATCCTTTTGAAGTTGTGCAGAAGCTGCAGTGAGTAATGAGGCAGGTCAAGGCTGATACGGAAGGGAACACTTCTCGGTGGGGCATGGACTGTGTTCCATGTTGGGTTCCTCTTCTGTGAATTCTTTACGTCTTAACACCAGCCTTTCTTCACCTGCCTTCCTTCTGCAGTGAACTCACCAGCCCCTATAATGATGCACAGCGTGTCTGTCCAGGGCTGATTGTCCATGAGTACAAGTGTCACAAGTCTTCACGTCAGTCTACTATTAGACATCCTGTCCAGTATCAAATGGATAACTGCACTTTTGCTTTTAATTTAACAGATACACTCAGGGCTTCCCTATGTAAAGCATACTTTTCAATGGAAAAGTAAATATTTTAATTACGAACTGAGTTAAGACTGCTCTCTACAGAAATGTATGCTTTAGAAAGGATTCTGTTTACTTTTTCTAAATTATCTCATGAGACCAATTAATTTGATTAATGAAAAGCTTTTTAGTTAATTTTAGTGTTTATACTGTTATCAGTATTCCAAAAGCAAATGTTCCCTGATTCATAATAGTTTCTGTTTTTGTTCTAGTTTGACTATCAAAAAAAAGAAACTAAGAAATGTGTCATTTTTTAAAAATCAGAGAGTATGGGGGACTGGAGAGTGACTACCTGTCAATTTTGTGTTCCTTTCCTAATTAGTACTGTCGCTGCCCATCAGCCACTAGCACTTAATTTTCTGCTAGTTTGGAGTTTAATGACAAGGCTATGTTTTTATTTTCCCAAACATTCCGTACAGAAAGAAATAATCTGAAATTTGTCACTTTCAATGAATAACTTGCAGCCTGGGAGATAAATTTTACCAGCCTGACACTCCTACGTCATGACCTGAGGGAGCAGGAGATGTTCCATAGTCAGAAAGAGTATTTGGCAGTGTGTCCATCCTTTCTGCTGTTTGAGATTATTTGATTTTTAGACCATTCTTATGAAATGGACAGAGAGCCTTTCTCTAGTACAACTTTAGAGATGAAACCGCTGGAGTTCAGTTTATATGTTCTGCTCAAGGTGACATCATTGACCTCTTTCTTTCCGAGCAGAGCCAGGTCTTAGCCCAGTGCTGTCTCCTCTGTCCTAGTCACTGAGCTGGTCATCAGCAGACCATAGGCCCCATTGATGTGGTTTTCTTGTGAGAGGCAGGCGTTGTCTTCCTTGGTGGCTTACACATTAAGCAGTAATGGATAGAATCTGTAACTAAATGTAGAGAAGCTAGCACCCATCTCTGTGTGTTTATGAATCCTTTCACCCATGCCTCTGCTTTTCCCTTTTTGAAGATCGTTTGAGTCTTTGGGCTCTTCACACCTAGTGATGTGTTATGAATGTATCCTCTGTGCAAGGAGATGGAACAGACTGAAAGCTGGACTGTGTCTGTCTGCTGGGCTAATGGCAGTTACATTTACTGATCATGTCTATCAGATTCAAGCTTTTAAGCTGAGCCTCAATGGCAATGCATTTTCATTTTGGGGAAATTTGTTCAGTGCCATGGTTAGCCATATACAAGGCTGGTGGAAGATGAAAAGGTGATGCTGTACTAATATGTTTACTAGAAAATGAAGACTGTAAGACATACCATGAGCTTTCAGACTCATGGAGCACAATGTGAATGCTGGTGCTTGTGAGGAGAGGTCCACTTTCTTCCTCCTACCTCTTGAAATTAACACTTAGTCTCGTGGAGGTCAGTTATTTGGTTTCAGCAATGAGGCACAGTTTTTGTGGGTGTTGGAGCTTTTCTTTCCTGTGTGCAAGTTGTCCGCTTAGTGCATAGGTGGTAGCCTCTTATTGAAAATGTTAAAAGAGGCTCCTGAAGAATTAGAGAACTTTCTCCTAGATATGTGATTCTAGAAATCTTGAGGGGCATCATTCCATCCACCTTTTTTTCTCCTTCTGCAAATTTAGGTAACCTTGAAAGATACACCGAGTAGTTAGCTTCTATTTCCACCACTCTGGCATGGAAATTTCTTACAGGCTAGAACTGCTGCTTAGATTGGTTGCTATGCAACCAGGAGAGGAGTTCACAAGCTTTGTCACAAGCCAGCAATCAAACAAGAAGCAGTATTCTCTTTTGATTATGTACTTTGTTTTGTTCTGTTTTCTTGTTGGTTCTTGTTTTGGTATTGTGTATTAACATCTTTTGGGGACTTTTTACTTATAGAAATGCCTTTTCTAGAGACACTTTGTGGAAGGTGTTTAGAAGAGATCTCACTACAGAAAAAGGTGAGCTCTGCCCCCACAGCTGTAGTTGTTGAAATGAGACTTTGAAGCAGATGAAACAGTCCTTATAAAAACATGATGGACTCAAACACTGCTTTAGATACTCTTTTATTAAGAAAACACACACATAGCTTTGCATTCTTTCTACTATTTGCTTTTATTTATTGTGCATTCTCTGACATAAATCAGTGACTCTGAACCTACAGTACCTTCCTCCTTCCTGTCCTTGACTCTCATCCCTGAATAGATCATTTAAACCTTTGAGGTTAGGATTTGTTCCATTTGAATTCTCTTTAGCATCTTTTTAAAAAAAATAAATCTGTACCGACCTTCAAAGATTTTTGTCTTACAAATATTAACAAACCAGCTCTTTAACAAATGTTTGATAAGTCCTCATAACCAAGACCTACATTTCAATGACCTATTTCCAGTTACACCTTGATATTTATTGAGAGAGGTTCAAGGTGTGCCTCTGAGCTATTCACAGTATTCTTACAGATGAAGAAAAGGAGATGCGGACATGAAAGTAACACTGGGCTTGCCTTAGAATCTCGGAGGAGACAAAGGTAGATAGTAGAAACTGCATAGCAATGAACTTGATAATGATGTCTGGCAACAGTGCCCTGAGTGTTTGTGAACTTGTACCTTGTGATGACTAAGGAGGAGTGGTGACAGTAAGGGGACAACATGCTTTCACTAGGAAAGATGTGAAAGCCCTTTTCTTCCTGAGGTTTTCACTATGCTGGTGGTTCCTGTAATGCCACAAACACTGGATGTGATTTTAGTAACACACTGGTGAAATCTCTTACAATAATCAATGTTTCATTATTGCAATCTTGAACTTTTCTTTCCTGTAGAAAGTACACTTGGTATTTTTTTTCTGTAGATGCCGATGTAAGCTATTTAAAGAAGTGGAACAGAACATTAAAACTGCTATCAGTGTTTTTGAAATTTTAGGATATATTTGTACATAAACTTTACAGTTTTCATTTCCCCTCCTAATTTGGCCTATAGTAAAGAAAATATTTTCTGCTTTATTTGCCTTTTAAAGTATAAATACTTCACTTTTGGTTGCATGAGGCCATGGTTACATTTTATTTTATTTGTTGAAAGCATTCAGGCTGAGCTATTGTGCTTGCAAAGCACATGGGGTCCTACTGCGGGCCACTGTCACTCCCAGGGGCCTGTATGCTACGTCACTACATCAAGGACTGCTGCCAAAAGACCTCTGCCTTACCTTAGAGGTCACACTACCTTGAGTTTCTTTGCTGAAAAGTGGAAAGTGAACTGTTTCAAATCAAACCATAATACATCGCTGATTTCTTTCATTTCTTCAACCCACAAGCATTTGCCGAGTCAGATCTCTCCTTGGTTTCCAGGCAGGTGCGGCAGACACGCTATGCATCACGTGGGAGACTCATACGGGTGCTTTTTTAAAAATACCTTTGCAGATGGCTGGAGGCCATAACCCCTTCTTTAAGAAACTTAAATATGGCAAATGAAATTTAAGAAAAGTTAATTCTATTAAAATAGTTGTTACAATGATTTTAAAATTGCAATTAATCAAGAAATATACTTACTCTAATTAGTGAGATCCAGCAGAAGGTCTAATATCAGCTACAATGTTTGAAATCATGGCACATGTAAGCCACATCATGAGATATTTGTTTAAATGTAATGTGATAGGAAATATCTGTTAACATAGGTTCTGCTTACTATGGCTTATGTCATACCTATATTCATAACAGAAAAAAATGGTAAATTTCAATGAGATTTTTGTGAAAATGAACATATGCTCTTCCCATTGAAACTTTACTCACAGGCCCATGCGAGGATCCATATGTCTCAATTTAAGAACTTCTCTCCACGTGTTCCCCACTGACACAAAAAATTAAAGATAATACAAAGCTATGAGACATTGTTTTCAGACAATAAACTCTGGGATTTGAATCCTTGGAGGGTATTCTGGTTGATATGTGTATCTTAAATTGTATTAAGCGTACATGTTAACTGAGGCAAATTAGTTCCAAACATGTATATTTCCATGTGGCATAATTATCAGAAAATAGAATAGTAAATCTTTACAGCAGATGCCTAATGGCTGGGCTCTTTGCCAAATTTCCATTTTATAGTCAAAGGAGGATAAGAAATGAAGCCATAGTTTAAGCGGGGAAATTTCATCTAAATAGTAACAGGCCAAGGGAAAATATCTAACTCACTAATGAATAATGTCAGTAAATATTCAGAAAATCTTTTGGGTAAATAATAGCATCAGTTTCATAGGTATTTGTGAGAAATGCCAGGATTAATACGTAACATTAAGAGTTATGCCTGACACATGTGTAGTAAGACCTATATTAGTGTTGCTATTAATATTCCAGTCTATACTATGACTACAAAGTCTTACAAAAGTAATCTACCCATATTTAAAGGAACATATTAAAACCAGGCATGGTAGTGCATGCTTATAATCCCAGTACTCGAGAGGCTGAGGCGAGAGGATCACTGAGTTCAAGGTCAGCTTGAGCTACATAGTGAGAGCCTGTTTCAAAAAACAAAAGTAAATAAATAAAGGGGGATTTTATGTATATGTAAGCATGCACACACAAAGTCTATTTGATACACAAGTAATCATGGCAGTATGTATTATTCTTTACCCTGAATATATGAGCTATACTTGAGATCCTTCCATACAGAGTTGCCTTTTTTTAAAATAAACCTTTTATTTTAGGATAATGTTAACATTACTGAAAAGTTTAAAAGATAGTAGTGTTCTTAGACTCCATACCCAATTTTCCCTACTGTAAGTATCTTATATCTCCATTACACATTTGTCAGAACTAAGCAACCAAGAGCACTACACTGGGATTAACTAAACTCAGTAGTCTATTCAGATTATACCAGTTTCCCCTAATGTTTCTTTTTACATTGCAGGATCCGTATTATATTTATCCTCCATGTCTATTATAGTCTCCCTGTTTCTGTGATAGTTTCACAGCTTTTCCTTGTTTTTGTTGACAGTTTTGAGGCATGATGGTCAGGTATTTTGTAGAATATCTCTCAATTTGAACGTGGGTGATGTCTGTGGTTACACTGGGCTGATGGGTTTTGGGGAGTTTGATTGCAGAGGTGAAGTACTATTCTCATTACATGGTATCAGGAGTAGCTGCTGTCTCTGTGACTTGTTACTAAGGACACAAACGTTGATGGTCTGAATAGAGAAATATTTGCCAAGTTTTGCACTATTAAATTCTTCTTGCTCTCTTTTTATATTCTGATTTTTTGTTTTGTTTTGTTTTGAAATGAAGCATGAAATTTAGCTGATATTCAAGAAGTAAAGGGTTAAGCCCTACTTCCTTATGGGGTATGCTTTCTGTGTGTGTGTGTGTGTGTGTGTGTGTGTGTGTGTGTGTATGTGTGTGTGTGTTTAAATACTTTGTAATAGTTCCACTGAACTTTACGTGACATGTGAAAGTCTATTTTTGGCATCTATTCTCCCTAGAATAAAAATCAAATACAGAACTCTAGAAGATGCCCTGTTAGTGAGGTTTCCTGTCACTGGGACATAATACGTGACATCCTCAATGCACAAACGGGGGGAGGCTTAGATAAGTGCCAGGATAAGGACATTCAGGCCATAGTCAACTGTTTTTAAGGCAGGAACAGCGTGGTGGAGAGGCATAGCAATGCAAAGCCGCCCAGTTCATGGTGGCTGGGAGACAGAGCAGTGGAACAGCCCCAGTGGGTAAAAGGCCAGGGCCCAGATATTAACCCCCAGGCCCTGTTGCCAAAGACCCACCCAAACATCCTGACAAGTGTGCTCCACCAATCCAGCCCCCTAGCGGACCTCAGAGCCAATCAAGCTGATGCTCCTCCCTAACCACCACAGATCCCTCCCCAAACCTAACCTCTTCTTCTGGTTACATTTTCTCATTTTGAGATGCCTGTCCTTAATACCCAGATCTCTCACTCTCTTTTTCTTTGCGTTTTAACAATTTCCTTCTTTTTCATTATGCTTAGTGGGGAGAACTGAATTCAAAACTAACCAATATGTTACTGTGTTGATGTTCGTAGAAGGTGCTTGCTAAACCACTTATCTGAGAGTAAATTATTCATTCCAATCTTTCATAAAGCCATGTTTTTGAAGTTATTAACGCCTAAGAATGCAGCTCTTCTGTAAGGGAAGCATAGAACTTCAGTGCGCACCCGTGTATTTTGGGGCTCTGTTCAGTTAACAGACGGTTTACTGAGCTGCTGCTGCATTCCAGCCACAGTTTGGTAGTGAGGAAGACAGTTCAGTTGTCTGCTGCAAGTAGGTTCAGAGGCCTAGTGGGAAACAAACGGAACAAGCACATTGAAAATGAATGAAAAAGGTCATTCAGTGCTCTGAAGACAACCACCATTGTGACTTGCTAGTGAATAACTTGATTGGTTATTCTGGGACTGGCTTAGGCTTTGCGGGTAGGGAAGCCTTTAGGAGACAGAAGTGGCGCAGAAGGCTTAGCATGCAGGACCAGACAGAAAACCAGAAGAACTTCCCACAAAATCTAGAGTTGGAGTGGGATAGCGGATTCTAGGAATACACAGAGGGCAGAAGAGGTAGGAGGACAGAGTGGTAGAGAAGGGGTCCCCGGATAGCCTGGGCCTGATGCCCTGAGGACTTCTCAGGCAGAGATACATTGTATGGAAAGTGCCTAGATGGCTTGAAAAAGCAGGGGAGTGACGGGATTTTGATGTATGTAAAGAACCTTCTAGGTACTGTGTGAAAATGAACTGGGAGAGAGAGAAGCAGGGGTGTCAGTTAAGGGATCTTTGTGAGAGGCCAGTGAGAGACAGAGGATGGCTTTGACTAGAAAAGTAGCTGGACAGAAGTGAAAGGGTTGGAATATCTTGGGGTTAAAGCTGTCAAAATTTGTATTATATTATTGTAGCAGCACGAAGTCAACAGGGAAGATATGGCAATTTGATGACACATAAATTGCCTCAGATATGGGTCATGTTTCATCTGAGTGTAATGCTAGAAATATTTGACTTATAAAAAGTATCACCAGAGCTGGGCGTGGTGGTGCACACCTGTAATCCCAGCACTCAGGAGGCTAAGGCAGGAGGATCATTGCGAGTTCGAGACCAGCCTGGGCTACAAAGTGAGCTCAAGTCCAGCCTGAACTGCAGAGCGAGACCTTGACTCAAAAAGACCAAAAAAAAAAAAAAAAAAGTATCATCAGTATCATATTTTCAATTAATCCTTTAAAAGAAGAGTAGTATCAGATGTCCACATTAACACATTAGAAATAAGATAAAGTCATGCCTACTATAATTTAATTCACCTACCTAGTAACAGAAGAGAAATCTTCCTTACCACGTCAATGAGCTCTTAATTTTTATTATCTAGTAAGTCTGCCATAACTGTCAAGCAATTTAAGAATTTGTCTTTGGGGTCAATAACAAACTGGGGATTTTAGTCATCCCATTTATTTGATCATTAATCCCTAGCAAATTCTCATTTTAGAAACAGTATTTTTGGTGTAATGATCAT
Organism: Chinchilla lanigera; assembly: GCF_000276665.1. Taxonomy (NCBI): domain Eukaryota; kingdom Metazoa; phylum Chordata; class Mammalia; order Rodentia; family Chinchillidae; genus Chinchilla; species Chinchilla lanigera. The sequence continues at coordinate 14,049,431 of NW_004955425.1, read as the reverse complement.
TATCATTTATTTTGATGTCATAATGATTGTAATGTTTAATAAAACAGAACAAGTTTCAACTATTATTGGTATTTAATTTTGAAATAACTGAGAAAAATTTGATTGTTGTAGGTGCTATTTTTATACGTGTTTTATAAAGCTTTTTTGTGGAATGAATAAATATAGTCACAATTTTGACATTTTGAGTTATATCAAATATAGCAACTCATTTTATAAAGATATGGAATTTAACATAACAAGTGGTTTATTTTGAATTTTGAAGGTAATATTTTCTTCCCTATATAAAGAAACATCTGTTGTTAAAATAAAAAAGGCTTTATTAGTGAGACTTAATTTAATATTTTTACTTAGGAATAGTTTATTTTTATATCATAGAAACAAGAGTTTTCTCAGAAATTGAGGTAAAGAGAAGGGAAATGTTTGCTTCTTTAATAAAGTTTTTAAAAGTACTGTGCAAATAGATAAACATTGCTGAAATTAAAGCTATTGTTAATGTGCTGTCTATAGCTCTTGTCTGTTTATCAGGGCAGGGGTAGCTCTATTAGAATTTGCTAACACTTAATCAACTATGATCTTATTATAATGTACCAGATATTCCTGCATTCCTGATTTTCTTTAAAGAATGAAAAGTTGTAAGTTAAAATGGGTTTTCCTATCAGAGTCTAAGTTCTGAAGAAAGAATTCTGCCCAAATGTATTGGTAAACATGTAACTTAACACTCTGTGATAAATATTCTTTAGTCTGATCTTGCTGCCAGTGTCAGGAATATTTTGATGAGTGAAGTCCAGAAATTGGAGCCATGCTCTGAGGAACCACTTTAACATACATACTTTAAGAGTGATAAAGATGAGGAAATATGAGAAATTGCTTCAGTCCTTATTAGGAAAGAATATTTTGATATTTCATCTGGCTATTTTTCCATGATGTCATTTTATTTTTAAATATTTATTTTCCCCTACCCTTTTACTTTTTTATTAATATATGTTTTCCATACATAACACATTCATCACAGGCGAGTGGTATATATACACAGGGTATCTTAATCCACTTTACCTCTCCTGCCCTCCCTCTCATCTCTCGCATCTCCAGGTCCCCTTCCCATTATCTTATTATTATTAGGGATGTGGTTCTTGAAGCTCAAGAAGCTTCTATTCTCAGAGCATGAGAGAGACAGAGAGAGAGAGACAGACAGAGAGAGAGAGAGAGAGAGAGAGAGAATAAAAATTGGAAAGATGCCCTTAAGAATCCAGGTGACCCTTTGATTGTATTTCCTTGCACGAAGAACAAGGCATGGTGGAGCATGGCACAGATGCAGCCATGACATAAGCTTTCCCTGAAGAATTTTAATCTTGCTTTGGACAGTAGGAGAGATTCGGTCCAGCTGTGAGAAGAAATGCCATCGAATTTGGCATTTGAGCCACTTTTAAGGGCCATGTAAGTCACCAGGTAGCAATAACAGGGAAGGCAATGGAGCTGGAAAATGACAGCACATATTCTGCCTCTTCTACTACAACTGTGTTTATCTCTGTATGGGTCTCAGGGTAGCACGCAGAGTGCTCTGAACAGAGAGGCTGCTGAATACATAAAACCGCATAGATGTACAGCATATCTATGTGTTGCTACTATGCAAATTACCACTGTATGTTTCCATCAAACAAGGCATCATAAAATCGTACAACATATTCATGGTATGATATCTTGGCAGTCTGCTGTTTTTGTTTTTACTAGTGAGTGTTTGCAGTACATAACATTTACATTCTTTGTAGGGAGTTAGCACATGTACACAGCACATCTTGATTCCTTTTCTTCATCCCCTGCCCTCCTCTCCCTCCACCTCTTGATCCCCTTCCCATTTGAGAAAGATCGATCTCCCTACTTCCCATTATCTGTCTGTTGTTTTGCTCTTTATTTATACTGTGGGTTTCTCATGTAACAGAAACCGTGCAGTATTTAACCTTGTGTATCTGATTCATTGCACTTAGCACTATGGTCTCAAGGTGTATCCATCTTCCTACAAATAACTCACATTCATCTTCTATGCAGATACCACATTCTCCTTATCCATTCGTCTGTCTGTGGACATAGAGGCCACCCCCAGATCCAGTCCCCATGAAGTGTGTTGCTATAAACATGAGCAGGGCTGTATCACTATAATATGATATCTTTAACTCTTTTGGGAAGATAGCTAGAAGGGGCATAGAATAGCTGGGTCAAATGGACCAGGTTTTTGAAAAATCTCTACACTGTTTTCCATTGTAGTTGTACCAGTTTACATTCTCACCAACAGTGTAGAAAAGTTCCTGTCCTCGCCCCCAGCCTCTCCAGCATGTTATTATTTCTTCATTTTAAAAGAATTTTAGTTTAGTTTATTAGTACATATGTGCAGTACATATGTTTATATTCCTTGTGAGAAGATGGTACGTGTACATAACACATCTTAATTCCTGTTTTCATCCCCTTTCCCTTCTCTCCCTCCCCCCCCTCATTTCCTGGCCCCTCTCCTTTCGGGGGTGTAGACTTGCAGGAAATAATGTCTACATTCCTCGTGTTGAATTGGTGCATGCCAAGTCCATTTTTCATTGCTGTGGTGGATTAACTAATGATCAACTTAAATAATGATCAACACCTAGGTGAACTGAATGAGCATGGTTTTGAGTGTGGAAGGCCCACCTGAGGACTGTTGCCAATAGCATAAAAGGAGAACTGGAGGGGAAGATGTTCTGTTGTGGGAGATGCTTTTCACAGTGGTTTTCCTGATATGAACTCAGCTGTTCTCATCATTGGAGAAGCTCAGGTCCTCACTGTCGCTGAAGAAGGCTGAGGTTCTCCTTGGGAGAGCTCTGGTCTTTACCTTGAGCCTTGCTTCTTGGCACCAGTTCAGATCCCTCTGCCTGCTGGCATTGATCCTTCATCCCACTGGCACAGACTTTCTAGCTTCCACCACTGACCTTTGGGCCTTCCCAGTGCAGATCCCTGATACAGACATTGTCGTGGGCTGTAGGTCTCCAGCTGGACTCGTGGAGGACATTGCCGTGAGATCCAGGCTGGATTCTTTGAGTCTCTAGTGCATGGACAGATCTCTTTCATTCCTCTGCATTAGACTTTTTGGGTGAATATTATAAAATAATCCTATAAATTATATGTCCTATATTAAATCTATTCCCTTGCAAACCCTGACTACAATTTCCTAGCCCTCCTCCTTTTCCCCTCCATCTCTTGATCCCCTTCCCATTTGAGAAAGACCTGTCTCACTACTTCATATTATCTATCTTTTATTTTGCTCTTTACTTTTACTCTAGGTTTCTCGTAACAGACTATATGCTCTTTGCCTGTGTTCTGGCTTATTTCACTTAACATTATCATCCCAAGGTGCATCCATCTTCCTACAAATGACTCAAGTTTATCTTTCCTTAGGAAAAGCAGTACTCCATTGTATGTAAATACCGCATTTTCCTTATCCATTCATCTGTTGATGGGCATATACGCTGCTTCCAAGATTTAGCTATTATGACTTGTGCTGCTGTAAACGTGGATATGCATCTATCACTGTAATATGATGTCTTTAACTCTTTGGGGAAGGTAGGTAGAAGGGGAATAGCTGGGTCAATTGTGATTTCTAGTTTTACTTTTTTGAGGAATTTCCGTGTTGATTTCTGTAGTGGTTTTACTAGTTTACATCCCCATAAACAGTATAGAAGGGTCATTTTTCCTCCCACAGCTTCTCCAGCATTTGTTATTATTTGATATCTTTATGATGTCCAATCTTTCTGGGGTAAGTTGAAATGTAAGTGTTGGTTTAGTTTGCATTTCTCCAATGGACAGGGATGCTGAGCATTTCTTCATGTATTTATTGGTCATCTGTACTTCTTCAGGGAAGTGTCTGTGTATTTCATTTACCAATTTTTGATTGGGAATTTTACTTGGGGTGGTCTATTTTTATTTATTTTTTAGTTATTTATATAGTTATTATAGTTTTTAGTTACTTTTTAGTTATTTATATATTGTAGATATGTGTCCTTTGTCTCAGAAATGGCTGGAAAATTTTTTTTCCCATTCTATATGCTACCTTTTTACTCTGTTGGCTGTTTCTTTTGCTGTGCAGAAGGTTTTAATTTGATTTCATTCCTCTGGTTAATTCTCGGTACTATTTCTTACGCCACTAGGGTTTCTTTCAGAAAGTCCTTGCCTATGCCTGTGACTTTAAGAGTTTTATCTATTTTGTCTTCCAGAAAGTTAAATGTTTGTTTTAACATTTAGTTCTTTGATGCATTCTGACTTTTAGTACATGTTGAGAGATGGGGACCTAGATTCTGTCTTCTGCATGTGGATAGTCAGTTTTTCCAACACCATTTATTAAAGAAGATGTCTTTTCTCCAGCGTACATTTTTGGCGATTTTGTCAAAAACCAAATAGTTGAATGTACTTGTGGTTGTTTCTACATCCTCTATACGGTTCCATTTATTCTCATGCCTATTTCTGTGCCAGTACCATGCTGTTTTTATCACAGTAGCTTTGTAATACAACTTCAGGTCCAGGATTGTGATGCCTTCCACTTTACTCTTTTTACTCAAGATTGCTTTTCTATTCTGGGTCTCTTCTGGTTTCATATTAATTTTAAGATTGTTTTCTTCAGTTCTGCAAAGAATGCCTTTGGAATTTTGATTAGGATTGTGTTGAATCTGTATATCAATTTGGCCGTCTGTTTTATTTGCTTTACATCTCATTTACAATTCCTGATCTGAATGCTACCAGTCAGGAGGGAATGAACATGTCTTGCTGGAGAAAGAATGCATAAGAATTTTCTTTTAATAAATATTACTAGATATCTCTGATATGAATTTTTGGTTTCTAGTACCCTGGTCTGCTAAGAGTGTGTAAAAGAACAGTTGGCTTAATATTTCTAGTTTTCCATATTTGAGGGTTTTCGATAGTGGAGAGGAATGCTAAAAATATTAAAATAATGCACTTAAATAGATGAATTTTTTAAATCAGGAAAATTCCATATTCAATGTGAATGTTTCATGTGCTATAGAGTCAATGTTTTATCCTTTTTATAATTTACTAGCTTTGAAAGTTGCTTTTTTATATATCTGATTTGAGTTTTTAGAGTCTAGTTCCTTGGTCTACTAGGATCTGAAAAGAAACAATTCTTGTAACGTTTCTATTTTCTTTGGGCCCACTTTTGTGATGGGAATCCTAATAAGACTTTTTTTATATAATAAAGAGAATAATAGAAAAAGAACAATAGCAAAATACCAACCACACAGACAAAAATGAAACAAAGCAAAAACAATAAAAATGATATAGGGTTTCAGGGGCTGGGGATTTAGCTCAGCGGCAAAAGCGCCTGCCTGGCAAGTGCAAGGTCGTGAGTTCGGTTCCCGGTACCGGAGAAAAACCAAA
>NW_004955425.1:13883007-14043928 GCF_000276665.1 Chinchilla lanigera | reverse complement strand
AATCTGAACAACTAATTTAAAGACAATATACAATATAACAACCATTGAAGAATTCCTACCATTTTGTCTAGTGAAACTCTATTGCTTCTAATTTTTTTGTTTTTACTTTTCTATTCTCTTTAATGGTTTGATCAATCTTGCATTATTATATCTATAACCTGAGCAACTTTGTTGACGATAACAATACCTAATAAGACTTTTAACAAATGCATTTTAAATAGATACACTTTTTAAAGTCAGAAGAATTCTACATTCAGATTTGAGTACTTTTATATAATGTAGTGTAATTTTATTGTTTAGTTTTCCTATAATTTATTGGCTTCAAAAAGGGTATACTTTTCTATGTTAGATTTGCTTTAAAAATATGTCTAATATCCTGTTCACTTTACATTAAAAACAGAGTATTTGGTGGAAAAACTTTTGGTACCTCTCCCCATTTATTCTAAAGCCCTATCAGATTTATAGGATAGATAATATGGGAAATTATTTTTATACACTATTAATGATAGCATTTGTAATAATATAGCCTACAATAAGTCAATGACTATGACGGGTTTTAAGACTAAGTTTCTGTGTTTGATTAGATTTGATTTTGATATGTGAAATACTGCTCTTATTAATAATCATGAAAGTAATTGGGACATATTTTAGTTTCAGTGTTAGTCTGTCACTGTTGAGTATTGTGGAGTGTTGGTATTGTTGAGTATTTAGCCATTTCATAGTTTGTTACAGATCTATTTCAAGGATTTGTCTTATGCACAATTTCCTTGTGTGTAATTTTTTTTCTTTTCCCCTATATGCAGTTATTAAGAGAACACACAATATGTAGAACAAATTCATATCCATGTATTTCTCTCAAATTTTTCTTTATCATCACTGAGTGTCTTAGCATAATATTGCAGGCATACTGTTAGGGATATTAAAAAAAAGTTAAGAATTTGAAGGTGAAGAATTATGTGGGAAGAAAGGGATTTAGTGTGAATTGTCACTCTGCCCTGTCTTCTTTTTTAGAGTCTTTGATTTTTCTTGTTGGCAGTATCATAGGGGAAGTGTGGAACATTCACCTGCCATTGTTCATCAATTTTTTTTAAAAAAGGTTTTCTTAGGATTTCTTTATGTTAACAGATCCTCTGATTAATACCAAGGTTTGAACAGTTTTCTTCTTTCTCTAGAATGCCCTCCACCTTCATACTCTAGAAATTTCTGTAGGTCCTTATTTTGTTGGAAATAGCAACAGTCTAAACGATGCCATCAAGCCAGAATCAGCCTGTGATTCCAATAGTTGCCTAAAATGAGCAATTATCATTACTTGCAAGGTGATTGTGATGAAATCAGAATGCATCCATTTCTTAGGTAAAATCAGCAGGGTTAACTCTTGTCAGTGTCACAGACCTCATCATCGTGAGAGCATTGCGGTATCGTTCTAGTTCAAACAAAGGAATACCTGGAGTAAAAATAGGTATCCTGTGAATAGCAAAGCTCTGCAGATAAATTACAGACCACAAAATGATCTCTCGCATAGTGAGACTATTGCTATATCACCCTAGTCCAGACAAAGGAGTATCTAACATAAAAATAGGTTTGTTATGAATATAAATGTTCTACAAAAAAATTACATACTACAAAAAAATTACACACTACATAATAGCAAAAACCCATAAAATTTTCTGTCTTCATTTTCCTTTTTAAAGACATAAATCTATATCACAGGATTTGATATATTCTTATCCTTTTAGGTAAAATGCAGAATATGAAATAGTAAAGAAGTTAATAACATTATTTTGCAAAATGTGTGATAATGAATGGCAACATATTTTTAACAGAATAAGACTACAAAGAATTGGGTATATGTTGTAAACCAGACTTTTAAAAAGTTCATAAAGCCTTTAACTGACAAAAATGTTCGTTTTTAAAGAAAACACCAGAAGGACCAAGCAGAATACATAGAATTATTAAATGTTGCCTAGTTTGATGGAGTAAAAGCTATAGTGTAAGAATTAGGCTTCCTCAACCTGGAGGGCCTGGGAAATACCTCCCCTGTCTGCAGCTGAAGACTTGGCCTGCCAGGGACCAATTCCCAAGCCTGGAGAACTCAGCAACTGAGCACCCTGCCTCCAGACCCACAGAACAGGGCAGCAGAGTTCATAACCAACAATCCGACCTTACTGAAGAAGAGACCAATATCAAGAAGAAGAGCTTGCTTTAGGAGAAGTGAAGTGATACCCCTTCACAGACACTGGGAAGGAGATCGCCTTGGCAAATAGGTTTGGAGAGGGAGAGATAAATAGGGATCTTATGGGATTCCCTGGGAGGCCCAGGCTCAGACCAGGAAGAAAGTGGGGCCTGTTTTCAATTGTGGGAGGCCAGGGTCAGAGGGAATAATCGCCAGAAGAGGCAGTCATGAAAAAGAAGGCATTTGTTGTTGTGGTATGTGTTATGGTTTGTGTCTGGGTGTCCCCCTTAAAGCCTCATGCAGTCATGGGGCAGGCTTTTAGAGTTTGATTGATTATGGGTGTGAGAGCTACACCCACCCTGGGGTGGATAGTTTGCATACGTAAGGGAGAGGAGGGGGCTGCTCACTGCCATTCCTCCCTTTTGTGCTTCTTGCTTTTGCTGTGTTCTGCTGCCATGAGCTGTAGCCCTCTGCCATGTGCCACTCTGCCTTGTAACCTGCCAAGTATTGACTGAAAACTCCACAAGCTGTAAGCAAAATAAACCTTTCCTTCCTTAATTTTGGGCGTCAAGTACTTTGTCCCAGCAATGAGAGAAAAGTAACCAAGACAGTATGTTTGTGCTCTGGCATTTCTGCCAACATCTAGCAGAAATCAGGGCTCTGAACTCTTACGGGTAGATATGAGGGGGCCCAGTTGTCTTCACTAAAATTGGAGTCCTCTTTGTTTTGCTGAAGAGCTGTTCACAGGGTTGTCAAAGTCCAGTTGACATTTGATGCTATTGTCACTGAACTTACTGGTACAGAAAGGTAACATAGGGGCTGGGGATTTAGCTCAGTGGCAAAAGCTCCTGCCTGGCAAGCGCAAGGTCATGAGTTCAGTTCCCGGTACCGGAGAAAAACCAAAAAAAAAACAAAAAAAATAAAAAATAAAAAAAAGAAAGGTAACATAGTAGTGGCAGGCAGTTTGTTTTCCCTCTGTGCCAATATCTGTGTGTGGTGGTGGGGGTGTCATAAACAATACTGTGGCTCACTCCCAAAGAAGGAGAGGCTGGGCCAATGAATTTGCAAACCCCAGCATAAAACAAACAAACAAATTAACCAACCAACAGCTAACAACAATGACAAAACACACTATGAAAAGGCAAGGCAGCAAAATGCCATAAAAACTCCCTACTCCAAAACTGGTATGAGGTCAGTGAGGGGGAGGAAATCATAAGCCACACAAAAGACATGTCTGCGAGGAAACCAATGGAGATAAAGCAGTTTTAAAGGTGCTTGGCAAACTTAAAGAAGATGTAACTCATCGCATAATGACCGTAATAAAAACAAATGCTCGGTGAGCCTAGAGAAGAGCTACAGAAAGTGGAGAGAAAGAAAGAGGTAAAACATGAATGCCCAGCACAGAAAAAGACAGGAGTCCATAAGGAAGTTCTAAACAGAAATCTAGGACATTAAAACCTGATTAAAAATACAAGTAGCAGCCAGTGTGAAGACATAGTGTGAGCCCTAGAGGGCAGGGCTGTGGGCCATGAGTCATTAATGAGAGATACTTTATAAACAACAAGGGAAAATGAAAAATGGGTCTATCAGCTCCTAGATGACTCAAAGACGTATAATATAAGAGTCATTGGAATTAGTGAAAAATCCAAAGACAACACAAAGGGTGTAAAAAAACCTGTTTACACAACCAGTAGCAGAAAACTTTCCAGACATAGAAAAAGAATTTAACATACAGATACGTGAAGCAGTAGAACCCTGGATATCAATGATTAGGAAAAAACTACTCCATTGCACATAATACTTAAATTAGAGTAAGTCCCTGACTGACAAACAAGTTCTGTTTGGAGAGAATGTTCGTAAGTTGGATTCATTCAGATCTGACACAGTAAGTCTTATACAGTGACCTGTGAAAGTTTGCAAATCCAGTGTTTGTAACTGGGGACTCACTGTACCAGAAAGACAATAACAGAATCTTAAAAGCTGCTAGAGAAAACTAAAGAATCACCTATACAGAAAAACCCATCAGAATCACAACATAAACCTTACAGGTAAGGAGAGCATAGCATGAAGGATTTGAAGAAAACAATTTCCAACCTAGACTGTTATGTCCTGAAAAATTGTCTTTCAAAAGTAATGGTGAAATAAGATACTTCCATGGTGAAGAAAACCTGAAGAAATTCATGACCACTAAACCAACACTTCCAAAAGTTCTCCAGGACATACTAGAAGGAGACAATGATGCTAAAATGCCAAGAAGTCCAATAAAGTGAATACATCAGTAGGCATAGTAATTAAGTAGAAGGGAAAGGAAGCAAAATAGCAACAGGAAATTAATATAATGACAGGAATATGTCAATGCCTATCCATTATAACTGTCAATGTAAATGGATTTAACTCATCAGTCAAAAGAAAAAGACTAGCAGAATGTTTAAGAAACAAAATCCAATGATATACTACATACAAGAGACATATTTAACAAAAAAACCCATAGACTAAAAATCAAAGAATGGAGAACAACATTTCATACAACAGGAACCTGAAAATATCAGGAGCAGCTCCAGAGTTCCAGCTAAAGCTGATCAAAAGAGGCAAAGAAGGACATTACATATTGGTTAATGAAACTATTCAAGAAGATACAATAATTACAAACATATGTACCAAACCTCGGTGCACCTGACTTCATAAAACAAACTCTAATGGACATAGAAGATCAGATAAATATCAATACACTTATACTGGGGGAAATCAGTACCCCACTAACACAAATAGATCAACCAAACAGACAAAATCAACAAAGAAATATCAGAGTTGAACCAAACCTTCAAACAAATAGACTTAATAGATATAATCAATATTCCACCCCAAAACAACACAATTCACATTCATTCCAACTATGCACAGTACTTTCTCCAAAATACAGCATATATTACTCAATAAAGCATGCCTAAGTAAATGTAAAAGAACTGAAATTTTATCATGCATAATATGAGATTGTAGTGCAATGAAACTAGAAATCAATAGCAAAAGAAACTATAGAAACTACTCAAACATAGAAATTAAGCAACACACTCTAAGAATCAGTGGGTCACAGAGGAAATTAAGAAAGAAGTAAAATAGTTCCTAGAGTTAAATGATAATATCAGTAAAACATGCTAACACTTGTAAGGCACAATGAAAGTGGCTTATGAGGGAAGATTAGCAGTGAATACCCACATCAGAAAAATAGAATGAACCTAAATAAATAGTCTAATGATGTATCTCTACGTCTTGGCAAAGCAAAAGCAATTCAAACCCAGAGCTTGTACAAGGAGAGAAGTAATAAAGATCAGAGAGGAAATTAATGAAATAGAAACTAAAAAACAGTACGAAGTAGCAATGAATTGAAGAGTTGGTTATTTGAAGGACTAAATAAAATAGACAAACCCTTAGCTAGTCTTACCAAGAGAAGATCAAATTACTGCACTTAAAAATGAAAAAAGGTAAAATCACAGTGACTGCTGAAATCCACCAACTTAGCAACTACTTAATAAACAAATACACCAAAAAATTAGAGAATTCAAAAGAAGTAGAGAGATTCTTAGACACATATGAATTACCAAAGCTGAAGCACAAAGACTTGAAAATCCTGATCAATCCAATAACAGGCAATGAAATTGAATCAGTAATTAAAAAGAAAACCACCAATGAAGAAAAGCACAGAAGTTGATGCATTCACAGCTGAATTCTGCAAAGACTTCAGGGAAGATTTAACAACAATACTTTTCATACTTTTTAATGGAATTAAAAGGGAAAGAGCACTTCCAAACCTTTTTCAGAAATTAATACTATCCTGATCCCCAAACCAGACAAGGTTCTAACCAAAAAAAGAGAACTTTGGGCCAATTTCTCAAATGAACATAAATGCAAAGCCTCTTAACAAGATACTGGTAAGCAGAATGGAACAAGTCATTGAAAAGGTCCTACCAAGTAGGCTTCATCCCAGAGATGTAAGGATGGTTCAATACACACCAATCAATAAATGTAATTCATCACATAAACAGAAGCAAGGACAGAAGTCTTTATGGTCATCTTAATAGATGCAGTAAAGTCTTTGACAAAACCCAACATCCATGATAAAAACCCTGATGAAAATAGGTATCGAAGGTCATTATCTCACCATGACAAAAGCCATTTATGATCGGTGTACTTCCAACACCATATTAAATGGGGAAGAGCTGAAAGCCTTCCAGCTAAAATTGGGAACAAGACAGGATTGTCCATTAGCTCTACTCTTGCTCATAATAGTCCTCAAACCATTAGCCAGAGCAATCAGCCAAAATAAAAAAGTAAAAGGGGTATACATAAGAAAGGACAAAGTCACAATATCATTATTTGCAGATGACATGATCTTTAATTTCAAGATCCAAAAACCTCCACCATGAGACTCCTGGTATTGATAACCAAATTCAGCAGTGTAGCAGACCCCAAAATAAACACAGGATAATCAGTAACATTCTTATACACTAATAATGAACTCACTGAAAAAGAAATTAGGAAAACAAGACCATTCACAGTAGCATCCAAAAAAATTAAATACTTACATATTAACCTAAGGAAGTGAAAAACCTCTACATTGAAATTTAGACTGAAAAATGACATATTGAAATTTAGACTGAAAATTGGAAAAATATCCTCTATTCCTGGGTAGGGTAGAAAAAAAAAAAACGTGATATACAGATTTGATGCCATCCCAATGAAAATACCAGCATCATTTTTTACAGAGCTTGAGATAACAATCCTAAAATTTAGAAAATCAGAAGGGACCTAGAATAGCGAAAGCAATTCTGGGTAACAAAAGCAAAGCTGGTGGCATCTCAGTCTGAGACTCAAAATTGTAGTATAAAGCTACAGTGTTTAAAACAGCATTGTACTGGCACAAAAATCAGGCATGTGGATCAGTGCAACAGAATAGAAGCAGCAGAAACGACTCCAGGCACATAGAGCTATTTGATTTTTGACAAAGGGGCCAAAAACATATGCTGGAGGAAAGATAGCCTCTTTAATAAACGGTGCTGGGAAAATTGGATATTTATATGTAGAAGACTGAGTCTAGACCCATATATCTCACCATGCACTAAACTAAAATCAAACTGGATCCGAGATCTAAATGTTAAAACAAATACTTAATCTGGGCAATGTGACACAGACCTGTAATTCCAGCAATGCAGGGGGGTGCTCAGGCAAGAGGGTTGCTGTGATTTCCAGGCCAGCCTGGACTACATAAGCGAGTTCAAGGTCTGCCCTACGTAGTGAGACCCTGTCACAAAGATAAACAAAACACAAACCAGAAACAGATAATCTGCTGAAAGATAAAATGTGTACAACTCTTGAAGACAGCATAGGTGAAGACTTTCTGAACAGAACCCCAGTGGCATGAAAAATAATACTAAGAATCAACAAATGGGACCACATTGAATTAAACAGTTTCTGCACAGCAAAAGAAACAATGAACAGAGTGAAGAAAAATTTAATAGGAAAAAATAGGAATAGGAAAAAAAATTGCCAGCTATCCCTTGAACAGAGGACTAACATCAAGAATATATAAAGAACTAAAAAAGAAATTATATCCTCCAAAGTGAAAGACCCAATAAAAAAAAGGCATGTGAAATGAATAAATACTTCTTAGAAGAAATATAAATGACCAGTATATACATGAGAAAATTATCATCATCACGACATCAGAGAAATGCAAGTAAAAATTACATAAGATACCATCTTAACCCAGGAAGCGTAGCTATTATCAGAAAATCTAGTAACTCTGGCCAGGCTATGGGGAAAAAGAAGTTGTACTACACTGTTGGGAGGAATGTAAACTAGTGCAAGCACTGTGGGAATCAGTTTTATTTCCTCAAAAAACTAAATATAGAAATTCTCTTTGACCCAGCTATCTTCCTTCTAGGTATCTTCTAGGTATCTTTAAATCACCATATTATAGTGATACATGTATACCTTGTTTATAAAAGCACAGTTTATAATAGGTAACTCTTGGGAATAGTGTTATATGTCCATCAACAGATGAATGGATAAGGAAATGTATTTATGCACAATGTAGTACTGCGCTGCAATAGGGAAAGATAAACTTGAGGCATTCATGGGTAAGTGGATTCAACTTGAGACCTTCATGTTAAGTGAACTAAGACAGACACGCAAGCTCAAATATTACATGTTCTCTCTTATATAATAAATGCAATACACAAATAAAGAGCAAAATAGAAATTAGGAAGAATTTATATGATTCTCCAAATTACAAATTGCACTTAAAGAAATATTTCAGTGTTTATGCTAGCTAATTTCATTTATACTCCTGTTTTATCTTAGGTTGTTGAAAAGGAATATTTGTATTATTTACTTTTTGTAAGAATCTTTTTGGTTTATGTCTTTTATTCTGAGTAATTACTTTCAAGATAATGAATGACAGTGTAATAGCTATTGTTATTCTCTTATTACTCAATTATTAAATTTGTTTTATTTCTTAATAAAATTTTAAAAAGGAATTTGGCTCAACTCTTGCTGTGGCTATCTCCTCCTTTAGAGAGGGATATAGGGAAAGAGCTAGAAAGGCAGGCAAGAAGATTTGTAGAAGTTGACGGTCAAGTTAATGAGAAAGAGGAAAAACTGATTTGAATTTTTCTTGTGTCCCACATAATTAAAATGCAATTCTTTAATGAACTTGACTTACATAAATATTTTCTGTGACTGTTAGTCATTTACCCAATGTAAGGGTGTAGGGAAGAAACCGTTGATGGGATTATGAAAACACATAACTGTCAAATTTATATTTTAGAGGATGTAAAAAATAGACCCTGGTTTGAGATCCTCTAAGTGAGTGCTTCCACTGTAATAGCATTTGAGGCAAAGGTGACAGAGATTTAATCTCCAGAAACCCATATAGACAGAGTCTAGATTTTTGACTATAGGGAAAATAAAGAAACTAAAACTTTAGTAAAGAGAAACCTATACTTTACCACAGTTCCCTTGAATACAGATATTTTTTTCCTGAGGACACTTTCATCAAAATTACTTTTAGTGTACACTTGATTTTTTTTGGTAGTAAATCCATATTTGATCAGCAATTTTAGAGGTTCTAAAAACAATGAATACACAAGAAAAGTATACTGCAATTCCCAGAAAATAATGAGATCCTGAAAGACCCTAAATGATTTCTTTCAATCATGTTATTTTCCTGATTTTAAAGAGTTTTACTTGCTACATGCAAATAATTTGGAGTCAAATTGCCCTACAGCTGCATGTTGTATTTTCTACGATACCTACCCTCAAGTACTTAATTTTCCTTACAGTGAAAGATGTTCTGGGAAAGAAATCCCTGAATAACTTTTTCCATAAGGCATTAATTCATACATTTAAATTAAAGCAAATTTCTTCACTTCCTGGCTATAGCATAGGCACAGCATATTTTCAAAGGTTAAGCAAAAAGTTGTCACGGATTTTTTTGGACTTGGGGATATCTACGATGGTGCTAGTTAATTACAAGGTATATAAAGAGTCTCAGGATTAATTGTGGTGTTTACCTAAATATCAATTCTTTCTCTAGGTATTTCTGTTGTGTGGTGTTGATCTCAACAAATACATGGTGGTTATTCATACTTCTTGACTAACAAAAATTCCAAATAGTTTGGACAGAGAGGGAAGCAAAGGGAGAAGACTTTCCCATTTTCTTTTATTCCCTGGGTAGGATAAGGTAGGATTTCCCGAGGTGAACTGTGGAGTGTTACTTTCACCTGTAGCATCTTGCTTCACTGTCTCAGTCAGAGCCCAAAGAGCTTATGGGAACTGTTGGGAGGAGTATGTGAAGGAGACAGTCTCAACTCTTGCCAGTCTTGGGGTAGTTCAGCCTAAATTTAGTGAACTCAAGAACTCATTGACTCATCCGATTCCTCTCCGATCTCTCCGTGCCTTACCTCCTGAGTACCTGAGTTGTGTGTTCAGTCCCGGTAGGCTTCGTGGTTAACTTTTAGTTCCCAGCCTTGTCAACTGTATAATCTGAAGTCATTTAGTACAAGAAATTGTTCTTGGCTGCAATCAAGCCACTGATTTTGTATAATGTCATCAGAAAAAGCATCCACTTTGATGGATAGCCAGCAGCTTGCAGGACTGAATAGAACCTAGAGAGCAAGACTTGGAATCGTGGTCTAAGTGGGTGAGTGCGGGCAAGTTGCATGCCATAGACAAGGTTGTACAGCAAAAAGATGTCTGGTTAGCATTTTATAAATAGGACTCAGCCTGAGTGCTGCTGGACATTGAACCCTATCATCACTGCTGTGAATAACCTGCAGCTGCCCCTCTGCTTTGTGTCTCTCTCTCTCTGGCACACGTGTCCTTTAAGGCATCCGCTACCACCAACTGCTAAGTCTTACCACCTCTCTCGATGATATCGTCAGTGACATTATGCTATTGTCTTACATGGCAAGATGGCCAGTGTGCTTGCAGACTAAATAGTGGAGCAAAGCCAGAGAGTAGATATAATCTTCGGCAAGACACTCAATGTACTACAGCTGCTTGTGCCACGTAAAGCGACTGCTTTTGGTGTTTCTGCTCAGTAGGATCCTGTGTTTTCCCAGTCATTGCTTGCATGACATGTTCCAGGGGCTGAATCAACTTGTTCTGGCTAAACAGGCTATGTCTGAAATAGCACATGAAAGTACAACCACCACCAGATTAAACACACTATACCCTGCTGTTGGTCTTCAAGCTCAGTTTGCTCTCTGCACAAAGTAGGGACTACCATCTCAGGACTTTCGTGCTGCCATTAATCTTTGTCATTTTTTTCAGGGCTGTGGCATCACTTTGATTAGTATTTTGGTAACAAGAGGATGGTGGTGTAAGGGCTTCTACTTGGTTCTCCCTACCAGAATACCCTTACCTATCTCAGAATTCAGTAGGCTTCCTTCTTTTTTTTTTTTTTTTGATACTAGGAGTAAAACTCAGGACCTGGCGCTTGCCAGGCAGGCACTTGTGCCGCTGAGCTATATCCCCAGTGGGCTTCTTTCTTAGGAATGTCTCTAGTCACTCTGCAGCTGAGAACTGGGGAACAGAGTGATTGGGCTTCCTGTGAGGTAGACTGAGCCACAACTTTACTTTAACCAGAGTTCCAGAAATCTCCACCTTGCTGGACTACAGTTATGTGCTCAGAATTAGTGTTGGCTCGCAGCCAGTGCCCCAGAATCCATGAGAGGCCTGACCTTCCCCCATGTCATGTTTGCTGAATGTCCACAAGTTTCTTCGAAGGAGGTGGGGCAGAAGATTCATAAGCTATATTTATGACATTACTGAAGACATATAAAACCTTTCTTAATGCTGTTTGTCCCTTGAAGGTTGATTTTATAATATGGAAAAGTAGAACAATTAAATCTAAACTACTGAGTTCCTAATTATTTGTGTGGGTTGGCTGGCATTTCCATTTATCTTGGCCAATCTTCTTTTCAAGTAGTTCTTAATATGGGATTTAATTTTAGTCTAGAAAAGATAGGAAGTATGTACTTACTTCATCTTCCCTTCTTCCAAATAGGCTGACGGCCTTTACCTTTGAGGATGAGGTGCTTTCTATTCCTGGAAAATGAATAAGAGACCAGAAGTGAGGAGGTAGATACTGCCATGCTGTTCTGTGATGGGCTCTTGAGTTGCAGCTGTGTCGTATTGATTTATTATTTTATTTGTCTTCTAAAGCCAGAGAGTGGAGAGGAAGTATTGCTGTTGTCCGTGGCTATGCACTGGCCCAGGCTGCCTGGCCAGTACTGCTGTGTACTGTCTGTGTGACCTGGGACAAGTCTTTTGATGTTTCAAATCCTCTTTCTTCATCTGTAAAGCGGAGGAGATAGTACGTGTACTAAGGCTTGTGTGGCTTTAACAGATAATAATTGTCATATATAACCAGCATTTAATAACAGCCAAGTTTTTAAAAGTTTGTTTAAAAGTCTAAATATGGAAACAAAGTAAGTAATATCATTATTTTTGCTGTTGATTTCTGTAAGAGCTAATGGACTTGACATGTTTCTTAAAGGAGCAAGGGACCATGTTATCCATGCCCTGTTAATTATTAGAGGGGATGAAGTAGTGAACGCTTTGTTAGTAAATCACTAAGTGTATAAAAGTTGTTCCTTTTTATTTCCCCCATTGGAATTTCTCTAAACCTTGCATTCCTCAATGCACTGGATTTTAACTCATGGAAAATCTTCAACTACTGAATCAGTTTTTTTCGGTAGAAATACAACATAAGCCACAAATGTCACATCTATAATTTAAAAATTTTAGTAGTTTTGTACAGTAAAATGAGTGATATAAAATAAATTTTAATAATGCTTTTTATTTAATCAAACATATCCAAAATATCATTTTCACATATAATAAATATACATTATCAGTGACCACCTAACTTACATCCTTTCTGTCCCTAAGTTTTTATTTAATCAAACATATTCAAAATATCATTTTCACATATAATAAATATACATTATCAGTGATGACCTAACTTACATCCTTTCTGTCCCTAAGTCTTTGGAGTCCAGTGTGTGTTGCTACTAATTCCAAGAGTTGACCACAAATTCTTCATTAAATAGCATTGGACAGTTCTTAGATACTCACCTAGAAAGGGAAGTTCAGAAAAAGGTAGAATAAATTGAAATTTTCTAGAAGTACATTTTCATTATGTGCTTTCTATATAGCCCATCTAGAATGAACCTTAGAAAGAGTGTGTGGCTCAAAGACCATGTGGGTTGTTCTCAGAAATGTAAGTAGGAAGTAACAGGTATTATGGAAAAACTGAATTGGAGAAACTTAAATGAAAGTTATATCTTAATTATTATTGGTTGGGAGGAAAATCACAGCTATTTAGTGATGCTGAGGTAAGTTGGCTGAAATAGCTAATTTTAGGGCCAGAGATATAGCTCAGCAGCAAGGTTGTGAGTTTGATTCCTGGTACAAAAAAAAAAAAAAAGAAGAAGAAGAAGAAATGGATAATTTTTAAGTCTAGTTGTGATAAATTATCTGTAATAGTGAGACATTTTTGTCAGGATGGGGTACTTGTTGGGTAGGAGAAATTAAAAATTTTCTTTTCTAGTTGGGCATACTTACCAATGTCTCTTTTTTTCTTTAAGCCACTTGTGTGGACGTCTAGGATACAGAGACAGTTGTGTGAAGATGAAGGTGCTGTCCTGTCTCATGTCCCTTGTTGTCTGAGTCTCATCCTGCTTCACCCCACCATCACCTGTGACTTTAGTTGTCATCCATATGGTTGATGACCCAAGTCAACAGGCCACCTAAAACTTTCACAGAGTATCTATCAGTAACTTAGTTTATTGCAAGCCTCATAGACTACATTTATGTTATGCCATCATATATGAAAAGATTACAAGTGTTTAATTTATTAAGCAATTGAATTTTCAGATCACCTTCATTAAGGATTCACATGAAAGTAATATATTTTTAATTTTGACTGAATTGTGGATATTTTCATATATATGAATATATATACAAAAATAGACTACTAGGTTGAGAACTTTAACCCAGCTTCCTATTACCTAGGAGCCCAATTTTAGAATTACTGACAATCCATAAGGAATTTTAATATCTTAATAAAACACCACATTACATCTAAAACTATAATATATGTTCTTTTTTGTTTCTAAGTAATCTTGTTAGAATCATGATACAGTCAAGATGTGTGTATATTGCTTGTGGCTGCTAAGTTTTAAAAACCTCTTTCAACCCTTAGACTTCTTCCTTCCCTCCTTTTACCCCCACCTTACATTATATTTGTTGAGGGGACCAGGTAGATTGTTCCATAAGTTCCTTATGGTCTGGATTTTTCTGACTGCTTCCCTGTGGTGTCGGTTGTTTTGTAACTTTGTCCCTTGTCTTTCTTGTAGGTCAGGTGGGAGTTGCCACCAGGTTGTGTGTGTGTGTGTGTGTGTGTGTGCGCGCGCGTGTGCATGTGCGTGTGTGTATATGTGTGTGCATGTGCTGAGAATGCTGTATGATTGCTGTTGTATATTTTCATGTGAATTGTATATGTGTGGCCTTCTATTTTTGAGATGTTAACACTGCTTTGATCCATCGTTTCATGATGGATTACAAAATAGTGGTATTCTAATTGTCAATCATGAATTTATTAGCTGAAATATCTCCAAATAGCAAAGCATCTCTTTTCAACAATTTGGTTACATTAAGCAATGTTTGTACGGGAAAGAGAATTGGTTCTTTTATTCTTTTAGCTTTCAGAGTGAGTTGGTTTCCTTAGGTATATTTCAAAGGTAAGTAACTTCTTTAGTATCATTAGAATTCCTGGATTTAAACAAGTTTGATGTATTTCAGTCCATTCTATTTATTGCTGTTTTTGATGCCCCACTTCTAACCAGCGGAAGCCTCTTTAACTTAGCTTGGAATCCTTTCTAACATGACTGCAGTGGACTTTGATAATTTCCTGGCTTTGTGGAATGCCACATTGTTCCGAGCTTGTCTTACATTTCTCTGGCTTGGAATTTGAAGCAACCATTCGACAAGGAGTCTTGGTCTTTTTAAGTGAGTAAATGGCATTTAGAGACTATGCCTACATACTTCAAGTTTTGAGCTTAAGGAGCTTTGAGTCTGGAGTTTGTGTTAGAGAAATTAATGAAAATAATTCCAGTCTCAGGAGCTTAATGTAACCTATGTTTATTTCTATTTTATGCATAGAGAAGAAGTCTCCCATGCAGTGATTTAGAGACCCACAATCATTTTGTCTCATAGCTGTAAAAATCTCTACTGTCTCACTGTTCTCTTTCAGCTGAAAGGGGTGTAAAAGGAAAAAGTGTAGAGACATTTATTTTTTACAACTGTTTTGTTCTAGAAGTGATACATATCATTTCTAGTTTTTATTACTGAGAATTAGTCATGTGGCCCACCTCAAAGAAACAGGATAGGAAATGTGTCCCCTGGCCAGAAGACTCCACCCTATAGGAGCAGAGCACACATTGTTGGATGCTATACCATAACTGCCAGAGACCACTTCTTTTGCCACTCAAAACATGTCGTTTCCCCAATCTCCTCCAAAGATATAACCCAAAGTCTCAGTTACTGCATTCAGCTCAAAGTCTAGTATCTTCTATCTCCCTAAATCGATAGTGATACAATACAAGCAGGATAAGCACAGTAAACTCTCCCTGTATGGAAAAGAAAGACCACAGCTGTCACGGGCCTGAAAATGTTTCAGAGTACTATTGCGAATATGCAATGAGTCCTTTGTTCTCTGACATTGATGAACTTCCTTTATTAAACGTGAATTCCACTCTCTCCAAGCAGTTTGGAAAGTTCTTAATTTTCCATGTTCATAGATGTCCATATGTGAAGTAGTTGTGTAAGACTGTGCCATCCTTAGTAATTCTAAATCCTTTGAATTCTGTTCCGTACTTCTGTGAGTTGCAGGTAACTTTGGAAATTCATGTCTTTTTGTTTGTTTCTTTAAGCTTGAACTCTTGGGTTTTCTTTGTTTTAAGCAAAGGGTTTGATATTTTTACAAGTACAATTCTCTACCTTGTTGTTATTCTGATCTGTATTCTTCCAGTTAGTTCTTTATACCAGTAATCTCACCCAAAGCGCGGTCTGTGTGTAACTATGAAAACTTATTACCTTGTTTGGTCCCTTATTCCCTTAGCTCCAGCCCTCATTTATGGGTGCCTATGGTGAACCTGCCTAAAGTAGTAGAGGGCTGGCAAAATTTTTAAGCTCACCTTTGGCCAAGTCTCCCTGGGCCTCTGTCCCTCACAGCCTTTCTCAGGGTTCTGCCTTTTAGTCTGGGGTACCCAGCTTAACCGTTCCTGCAAGCCCCTCTACACTTACTCATTCCATTCTTTTTCTCTTATAAGTTTGACTAATTTCATCTCTCTTTTAAAACCTTAATGAATGCCATTAATAACACCCCAAATGCCCAAAACACACAGGCCCAGTAAGCACATGTTTGCCTTTAGAATTACTGCAACAGGTCAGCTGTCCCAGCCACCTCCTCGCCGCTGGAGCCAGCCACCTCCAGATCTCCTGTCCCTCACAGCAGTCTCCTGCCTGCTGCCTACCTGGCTGCTAGGACAGTTTTAGATATTTGTTATGGCAGCTCCTTGTCTGAAGGCACTAATTTCTGCATTCCTTAGGGAAATGCTAGTGGCTATAATAGAGACTGTCACCGAATCAGGGAATTTTTGGAACTAAAAAAAAGGAACTGCAGAGCTCAATACTACATCCAGCCTCTTTTCATGTTAGGAATCGGGAACCAATACAAAAGAGGCCGAAGTTTCTGCAGAGCCACCCAGCCACCTAAGGGAGACCTCAGTTTCCCTGGGCCTTGGTGATCTTGGGTTCTTCAGGTCTTTGATTGGCTCTAGCACATGGCCGAAAGAGTATCTTTCAAGATGAATTGGAAATGTGTAGGTTTAATTCTACTAGGGTATCATTACAGGGTAGACAAAAGAAAAAGAAGAAAATAAAATTCATGACATAAAAATGAAAAGTGATTAGTACACTTGATGAGATTGAAGTCTTCTGCCAAAGAAATGCAAGTTAAGACACAGCATAACATTTTTCTCTTGTCATTTTGGCAAATATTGCAAAAGATTGATGCTAACTTATTTTGGTGAAAGTATAAGCAAACACACATTCTTCTGCACTGTTAAGGGATGTTTAGATTGATAATGAATAACAAAGTCCAGAGGAATTCACTTTTACTGCTTATCTAAATTCTCTTACCATGTCTTAAACTTATGAACCGTTTAAAGTTGGAGGCATTTTAATGAGTCAGAAGCATCAATATTAAAAATAACTCAAGGATGATTATAAGGGACTGATGTTGCTGTGGATTCCCTCACCTCAAGAGGAATACGTGTTCTCACTTATTTGGCTGGAGTAATTTGGGTCAAGCACCATGACAAATCCAGAGGATTTACATAAGCCATCAATACAAACTTATTTTAACATTAACAATATTACCTTACCTTATAATTATTACTGTCAACTAATTTGAGTATTAACCATGCCATGATGAAAATATTATTGGCTGGAGCCTGGGCGTAACTTTAATTCCTACATAATCTTTGACTATCAAGCTCCGCAAGGCGACATCCTCACATCATGAGGTGGGGAAATGGAGGGTACGAGCCACTTAGAGTAACTCCTATGATCTCCTCCTACAGACTCTCCAATTCTTCACTCATTGTATTTTCTCCTAAAATTTTTAATTTTTGCTCGTAAGAAATACCTATCTAGTTCATTCTTTTTTCTGTCCCTTGGACAAATAATTTCAGGCATCTGCAACAACATGAAACAAAATGAAATAATAGGTAGAGAATTGCAGACATGCTCCTTATGTCCTGACAGTCTTAAGGTAGCATTAACTCCAGAATAAGGATTTAAGATACCACAAAATATGGTTTGAGTTTTTAAAATCTAGTTTCTCTCCTAATCCCTCATAGTTTAGTAGCTGAAAGAGGAAGGAGGGGTCTTGACTTTGTTGTATGAGTTGGAATACGAAGATTTGAGAAGCTGTTGTGCTGGGATAACGTTTGCTGATGAAAGACTTCAGTGGAGTGCATTTGGCCATCCTTTTTTTGCCTTCCTCTTCTTCTCTTTTTTTAGTGGTACTAGGGATTGAACCCAGGGCCTCACACGTGGTAGGTAAATGCACTACCACTGAACTGCAACCCAACCCTTTTTATTTTGAGATGGGGTCTCACTATGCTGCCCAGACCAGTCTCAGACTTGCAATCTTCCTGGCTCAGCCACCCAAGTAGCTGAGATTAATAGTCCCGCCCGCTCAGCTCAGATCATCTTTTGTGTAACTTTTCCATAGTAATAAAAGAAAACCTAGCATAACTTCTGACCCCATGTGGGTGTGGATGCAGATATAAGCAGCCATAGTTCTTAATCATTTTGATACAGTATAAGCATGGCTGGAACCTTTTACACAGTAGGAGAATGCCTTTAGCATGTGTCACTGTGATACTTTTTAAATCATTTAGGAGCTTTATTGTTATTAAGTAAAACACATGGATTTAGGGAGGATCAAAGAAATGACTCGTTGGCCCCTCCCCTCACAAAAGACATGTAAATATCCCTGAGGAGCTAAGGAGAATTGTTAGCCCAGCACAAGAAAATGACCTTACTTGAAAATCATCCTGGTAAAAATGCAAAGGTTTGGGGAAGGAAGTAAAGGAAAAGCAAACCACCCATTTACCAGCCATGTCTCTTTGAACATTCTGTCTCTCCCTGTTTTACTAATCCACTTTGATTATATCTTTATATTTTAATGGGCACATGGCTGAATAATCAGGAAAGAACACCCAGAACAAAACAGGAAAATCCTGCCATGGGCCTGCCTGCAGGGTTCCAACACATTGTCAAACACTGCAACTAGCATAGCAAAGTCATAATTTCAGAGAGAGTGTTGCCTGCAGCTCAGCTAGGGTTAAAACTCAATTGTAAAAACATATTGATAAAGCATAAAATCATGTAGGTATTTGAGAATGATTAAAAACTTACTTCCTATCTCATTCTCTCTGCCTTTGTCTGTATCTGTCTGTCTTTCTCTCTGTCTCTCTCCCTCTCGACAGGGTCTCACTGTATATCCTACACTGCGCTCAACTTGTGATCCTCCTAGCTCAGTCTTGTGAATTGTAGTATTACAGACACCCTCCTCTAGGCCCAGCCTCCTTGTCCCAATTTAATTTGCCTCACGTACCTTATCTGCTTGAATTTTCAGTAGCTGTAACAAATGCCACTGTGTCATTTTTCAATATGAAAATTCAAGGGCCTGGGGTATAGCTCAGTGACACAGTGCCTGCCTGGCAAATGCAAGATCCTGAGTTCAATTCCTAGTACCCACAAAAAAAAAAAAAAAAAAAAAAAATGAAGTTAAAAAATATGAAGATTCAGGACTAGAAGCCCAAATACATAAAGCATGTTTTTTTGAATGATTTCATCCTATCAAAAAAGCAAGACATCATATTAAATATAGTGTCTTCGAGAAGTATAATTACACTTTGATACTTTGCCTAGTTAGAAGGGCTCACTATGGCCCAGCAGTTCAGGGCTCCAGGCATATCGCTGAAGGTGGCCAGCATGCAGGAGGGTGAAGCAGCAGTGGTCACAGTGAAATAACCTAAGAAATACCTGCGAACACCTTAGCCTAGGACAGCCCAAGTCTGTGGGAAGAAAAATGGCCAGTATAATTTAGGAAAATGGCCAACTATTTTCCATCATATTCCTTCTCCTGTTCCCTTCCCTGCTGACATTCACACAAAGCAGGGCAAAAGAAACACCAGTATCCCATTGAGAAAGTCTCACAAGATGTCCCCAGTTGTTTTTCTTAAAAATTTAAAGTAAATGTATGACAAAGTCAAGTTTGTTTAGCATTGACCACCAGCTCCGAACTCACTGTGAGTTTAGTTTTCACTCTCTAGGATGTATAGGTGTGGTGGAAAAAGCCCTGCAGAGGAGCAATCCCAGCTCTGCCAGGGACCGGGCAGGGGACCTCGGGAAGGACTTGTCAGGGCCATGGGTCAGTGCAGAGAGAAGAGTGTTTCTCTCAGCGGTAAAGATGCCACTGTTCACAAGAAACAGTTTGTCTGTCTGTAGCTTCATGTTTAACTCCACAACTACTCTAACCCTCGAGGACTAGAGTGGTATCAGGGAAAGCTGGTAGTGTGATTTAGTAACTTGAACTCGCCAATGAGCAGCGTAAATTACAGTAAGTACATGACGTCCTACCCTTAAAAATAAAATCAGCATATCCATATGGGTATTTCTGCTGACCTTCAGTGAAATGTGGCTTTTTTTTAACCTTTCAAACTATGTAGTTTAATCTTAGTTGAGAAATTATATTTCAAGTTAGCATTTTCAGGTGAATTGTTTACAGAAGATAGCTTAAGAATATGCTTGCTGATGACCCCTTCCTGTTACTTCTCCTATGGTAAGTCACTTTCACTTTAAAAATAGCTCTGTTCTGTGAGACTTAAGTTGGCCCTGGTTAGTGTCCTCTTATGCGAGTTATTTAATTTAAAAATAGAACTGTCTCAGATATGTATCAACTAGTTGATCATCTCCATCTGGAGTACACTCCGAGGTAGGCAGTCAGTTCTGGGGAGTATGGTCTGTGGACATTATAATTCAGCTCAGCTTTCCCCTCGGTGAACCCAGCGAAAAGAGTTTTATTTTCAGATTTATAATTAGCTTATAAGTATTTTCTTAGGCTAAATTTAACTTCTTCAAGGGCTGGGGGATTTTCTAATTTGGGTTAAAAAAAGAGATTGCCACTAGAAAGTAGTTAACATTTAACATTTTTGGAATAGGTAACTGTGTTTGGATCAATCAAATTACTCTTTTACATAGAGCAATCATAATTTAAAATGTAGTGTTACATCTTTGGGCATATTAAAATAATTTCTATGAGTACATATTTGTAAGGTACAGGTGTACAAAAATGAGATTAAATAATGACTAATACAGTTTTATTTATTAGGTCCAAATTGTTGTAATTTTTCAGGTTGAAATGAAATTTTATTGTGGAAAATATAATTTACATTGTTAGAAATTAAACTATTATTAATTTTGTGTAGTTTTATGGCCTCAACACTAACATAGAAGCTTTTCCTTTTTGCCTATGGTCTTAAATAATTTGACATGGTTTAAAATTTTAAAAATTAGATTTTCTATCAGATTTTATTGCACAGTGTGACATCTTAAAGTATTATTCAATCAGATTTACAAGTTTTTCATTACTAAGCATAATTCTTCCTTTCAGTGATCTTTGGCACGAGTTTGCCCTGTAATCCTGGCTTTAAAGGTCTTGCTTTTTTTGCATCCAGCCAGTAGAGAGCACTTTAGCTTGTACTATAAGCATTACACATATAAAGAGTCAGATTTATTCATTAGCAAAGAAATGGGCTAGCAATTAACCTGAGTCATGATTTAATTTATTGTCAATTCCAGTTTATACTCTTAATTTTCTAAATATGCATCAATTTAAGTACATTTTTTAGTTTAAAAAGCTATCACAGTGATCTTTTCCCAAACGCACAGACTTGAGCTTGCCCTCAGCCAGACATTTTCATATTAGCTGTGTTTTGTATATTTCATGATTAATTAATTTGTAAATTTGTATATAAACAGACAAGATTTAATGTCAATTTTTGTATGCACTCCATTTTTTTTTTTCTCTAAAGTGCCTCCTCCTCTATGTATAATCAGTAAATAGTGGTCAGCAAAGGCTTTTCTGGGGAGGTGAATCAAGATGTTAGGATTCTACTCTAGATAAGTCACAAGTAGATGATCTATCTCTGTTGCTTGCCTCATAGAGAATGGGGAGAATTAGGTGGAAAAGTCTGAGTTGAATCCACCTGCTTAGAAACTCAGCTTCTGAAAAATGCATATAAACACATTCTTCATTCTCATCCTTACAAAGGCACATAGCCAAAAGCCTAGGCTCACCTAATTACAACAAAGCATTGATGGAAGCAGAGAAATGACCAGCAATTCCCAGATTTCCCCTAAGTGAAGATGAGCGAAGGTTGGACCATTGAGAACTTGATTTATTCTACTGTATTAGGATTCCTTCACTCCTTCCTTCCTCTCTCTGTCTCCCTCTGTCTCTCCTTCTCTCTCTCCGTCTTCCTCCCTCCCTCCCTCCCTTCTTTCCTACTGAGAATTGAACTCAGGACTTTGCTTTTTCCAGGCAGGTGCTGTGCCACTGAGCTAAATCCCTGGCCCCATATTAGGATTTTCTACCTTTGACTTCACAAAAGAAAAAGTACCAAGCAAGCGGCAGAAAGTGGGAACTGTGGATATGCAGCAGTTCACAGTCTCTGCGCAGACTTGGAACGTGGGGGTTCAAGACTGCCCAGCACCAGTGAGCACTATGGCCGCATCGCACTTCCTGGGATGTGTGTTATTGTAAGAAACATGGAACTTCAAGCTAGAAAGGAACTCGTCCAGCTAACCACAGTTCCTGACTCCCTGTGCCTTCCTGAGAGGGTCATTTTCATTTCTGCCCCCAGCCTGTTCAGCTAAGGGAAAACCATTTCAAACTTCCCTCATACTCATACGTCTGGGGGGCCGGGATTCAAGGAGTCGGGGAATGAGTATTGGTGGGTGTAGACACAAACCCTGTTTGCATGAGCAAAAGTAGGGAATACACCTCAGCATAAACAGTGTCACCCTGCGGGTCACATCTTTAGCATCATTTCCTTTATCGTATACACCACTGAGTATGAGCCCTCTGTGACTGGTTTGTCCCTGGGTAGCTGTGGCTTATGTACTAATTAGAGTCCATTTCTCCTGGATAAAAATGGTGTAGGGAGGAAATAATGTGATTATTGTCTGACTTCTGCCTCCTGGTCATGGAATGAAACCTGTGCTTCACTTTTTCCTCTCCTTCCCCTTGCTCCCTGCTTCCTCCACTCTACCTATGTCGGCTCTCTGCTCAGATTGGCCCATCCCCATCTTGGTGGTCCCTGGGTAGCTCCTAGAACCTTATTCTTTCCTGAATCAAAATGTATCTGGAACTGTTCCAGAGATGTTTAAGTGACAGCTTCTGGCAGTAGCTCAGCTATGTTTCAGTGGAAGGAATGCATGGCTAGGGAGTCTCTACCCAGATGTGAAGTCCTCCAGACACCCAGAAAACATGTCCAAGCCTTGGGCTCAGGCTGGCGTACAGCAGCGTGTGAGCATGGTGTGTGGTCAGGGCAGCTGGAGTGTGTAATGTGATCTGAGACCTGCACTGCCCTTAACACAGTCCAGAAGCACAGAATGTTTCTGCCACAGAGATAGTGGCTTTGCCCGTAATATTTCCTGAATATTCTGGAGGGCTTCTTTTCTGTTGGTTGCTTGTTGTATTCATGGAAGAAAACCAGTGATTGCATACACATAATGGTAAATGGGGCAGAGGGCTTTCTGTCATTAACCTTTCATTAGAAATCCTGAGCTGAGGATAGGCAAATTTGCCCATCTTTTTGCTTTATCTTATATTAAAAGTAATTGTGAGGAAACTGTAGCCTGTGACTTCTCCAGTAGTACTAGTGGGTCTTGGTTATTGTTTGAATCATGGAGTGTTTTCTTAGGAAGCAGTAACCTGATCCTGTATCACCCTGCCTACCAACCTCTGCCTGCCTCCTCGGGTTTGCCCTGATGCATTCAACACATGTGTCCACAGGGGAGGTTAGCAGCAGAGAGCAATTTACATTCAGCTTCCCAGCCGGCACGAAGCAGCAAATCAGCCCCTGGGAAGGCTCCGGAGACTTGTCAGCAGTCTGTAGCTTATTTCTGTGTGTGTGAGGGTGTGTGTGTGTCTTTCTCTTTCTCTCTCACCATTTCCAAGCTGGAATCACTGTGGAGGAACAAGCAACAGAGTCTTGTCAAGATCTTATCTCAGGGTAATGACTAATTCAAAATGAAAGGCTAAAATATTGATTTTCTTTAGAGGAATAACTGAGTGTTTGATGTGGAGAACACCCAGTTTCTTCCTGAGGAAAGCTGAACAGGGCTACATTAGCAGCCCCGTGTCTCTCTGACAGCAGCAGGGGCTGGCTTTAAGCAGCGGCTGCCTTGCCTGGGAGCACCCCTAAATGGACTTTGGTCTCGATGCTTTGACTCTTTGTCGTGGCTTTGGATGTTGGAATACGGGCGGTGATCTCCTATCCTTTATAAACTCACCTGATTTAAAGGAAAGATGAGCGAAGAACCAAAGGAGAAAAATGCCAAGCCTGCCCACAGGAAAAGGAAAGGAAAAAAGGTAAGAAATGAAAAGCAACATGTTATCTTTATTGTTCTCTGGCTCGTGGGAGGAAGTAATCTTTATGCTGGATTTTTGAGAGAGATCAGCTTTAGACTGTAAGAAGCTGCTAGAACCGGAATGCTTTGGTTTTTTTTCTGGTCTGTTAATGGGTGTGTTCTGTGTTGGAGAAAAAAACATAACAACTCAGATACATGCTAAAATATTTAAACAGTTAAATATAGTCATTTAGATTTCACTGAACTGATATGTTTTTTTCATTGTGATATTCAGGTTATTAAGTAAACACATGTCCTAATTATGTGGGTGGGTGTGTTTTTTCCCTTTAAATTTTCCAGAATGCTTGTTAATCAACAGGGTACAATTACTAATGAATATTATTACGGTATAGATGTTTAGTACTAACATATATTTCAGGCAAACTTAGGGAAACCTGTAGTTATACTTTAAAATTACAGTATGGAGGTGAACTCCATTTTAATTATTGATCACTTTATGGCTGACGAATCTTGGATTTGCATTCAACCCTACCATTGTATAGCCATATCACTAATTTCTCCATTATAATTCATAAAATTAATTTTGTTTTCCATACAATTGAAGAATCATGAATGTAGCCATCATGTTACAGTAAACCTGTAGATTCATTTTGGTTTTCTTGACTATGCATACCTTAAAATGTGTTTCTAACTTTTTAATACATTTTGAAATGGGGAAAAATGGTAATGCCCTAGCCTTTGATTTTGATCCACTGTGGTTCCTAAACTGACTTGGTTTTAGGGTGTGCCACCAATGGAAAAGATAGTAGTATATCTGTAACAAAGAAAAATAAAATCCAAAGATAGGATTATAGTTCATAGCCATTTAAGGAGAAAGTGTATTATTTTTTAATCTCTAGCCTAAGTCCTCAGATATCACAGTTTAATTTCAGGGACGGTTAAATGTAATTATGTCTCTTTAAAATGCTTCCTTGTCCCAATATGATGTATGCTGAGCCAGTGGGCACACAGAGAACGGTTGGTTATTGTAGAGAGGATGAAAGATTTCATCTACTGCTTGGCTATGTCAGTCATTTTAAAAAATGTTCCTAATCTATCTATTATTTATGAAAAGATTCATTTGAATATGAGGTCCTTAAAGGAGCTACTATGAGCAGAGGATACTGAGGGCTTGTTAAGGGACCTGCCAGCATTCTAGGGCAGTGGTTCAACGTCCTCCAGACCGTGAAGCTGTGCAGACCGGTTTTAAGTCAGCCTTGACTTCTTGCACATTGTCTCAGCAGGGGTTGATGATGTTACATAGGTGCTAGTCTGATTTCCCAAGGGAGCAGGTCTCAGCTGCACAGCACAAATGATTTGTTTAATGCCTAGCAGAGTGGCACTGGTCTCAAGGAGAAGTGTCAGCTCGGCTCATGTTTATGAGATACGGCCTTAAGTGTCTGACAGCTTCCACCATGATTCTGAACACGGAGTGTCACGGAGAGCCCCAGCAGACACATGAGCCACGACAGTGCAGGCCAAATTAAAGTGAGCGCTGGCTGGCCTGGTTGTAAATCACTGAGCTTTTATGTGGACTCCTCTGACATGGCTTTTTTTCTTTCTTGCTCTACCTTGAAATTTCCCTGGCCATGTTTCATTTCTGTTCATGTAAGATTATCCTGATCATAGCATAGCATTAAATCAGCTGCTTTGATGCCTTCTTCTTTCATGTCACACTTTTTCCAGCTGTTGCCAGGGAATTCTCTGAGGCAGCCTCAGTCTTCACACTCTGCCCAGCGCCTTCTCAACTCCTTCATGCTGGCCCAGTGAAGTACAGATTCCTGACCATGGGCCTGGGGCCCTTCGCAGTGTAACCTGCAATAGCACCGCAAGCTTTGCCCCTCACCAGTTACTCCGTTCATATCTGACCATCCAGGTTGGAGTCATACCCAGTCCTTAAATTAAAATGTGTCTTCTGATGCTTGTCCTTTGTCTACCAAGAAAGTATTTCTGTGCCAGCCCACTTGTCCCAGAATCCCACCAATTCTTGAAGGTCAAACCCAGCTCTTACTCTTTTCTTTAGAT
Organism: Chinchilla lanigera; assembly: GCF_000276665.1. NCBI lineage: Eukaryota > Metazoa > Chordata > Mammalia > Rodentia > Chinchillidae > Chinchilla > Chinchilla lanigera. The sequence continues at coordinate 14,017,893 of NW_004955425.1, read as the reverse complement.
CTCTTGATTTGCCCTGGTAAGAAGACCGTCTTCCTGACTGACACAGCACCTTATGTGGTCAGGGCACTCGATACTTTCTGCTTTTTCAGGTTATCAGATACCAGCACCATTTCTTGACCATACTGAACCTTCTGATATTCACTTCAGTGAGCACTTAGCGTGCTGCCTTGTATGCAGTTGATGCTACATTACATCAGTGTCCCATTGAATTTTCTCTACCAGTTTACTGACCAGAATTCACCAGGAATTTTCAGTGTTAGAGGAGACATGTACCAAAGAGGAGTTGTCTTTTAAAGGAGCTGGTCTTTTTGCCTCATAGTGTCTGGAGAAAAGGAATACTATTTGATTACTGTTTTTAACTTACAATATTTAGTTATTTAAATAAGTATAGTTAAATACATTAGTTTAAAATTATTTAAGTAAACCTATATTTACTTAAAAACCAATAATAAATGTACATATGTATTCCATTTCTGAGACAGTTTATAAGGTTCCTGGGTGCTCCAGATGCCCTGTACTGCAGCACTGGTGGGTGTGGTCAGACATGACATTCCAGGTGGGAGAGGCATGCAACCAGCTGAATTCTGGGACAACACACTTCCCAAACATTTTAAATATTTTCTACTTGTGTGTGGAACTCTTTCCTTTTCCATATAGGAATATGTATCAAGTGTCCCTTAAAATTAGGCATTGGTATTGAATGTTTTCAGGAGAGCAGATCACATGCTTGGGGCATTTGGGTGTGAGACCTCTCATGAGACATACTTAGTATTGAGTAGGCAAGGTAAATGCAACAGAACTGTTATATTATTCTTTTGTTAGCACACACCAAATATTTTATATTTTGCTAAGGACTATAAACATTCAAATTGCTTCTAGGAAATTTGTTTTGTAATAATTTCTATATTTTGTTCTAGCATGTGAGGAAAGTGTGTGTGTGTGTGTGTGTGTGTGTGTGTGTATGTGTGTGTGTGTCCATATCCCATAGACGTTTATCCTTATACTAGTTAAAAGAGGAGAAATTATTAAAGGTCGGACGACCCAAGTTCTTACCCAGTACTGCTTCTAGTTTGATGGTGTGTGTTGCATAGGACAATCAAGTGGGGGCCATATACCTGGTTCAGTAACAGTAAAATGAAAATAATCAATTAAACCATATTTTCTCAAAATAAGTTTGAGAACCATAGCACCTAAACACAAAAGTGGTTGTCATGGTAGAATTTCAGTCTTGCTGTAGAGGGGCTGATCCTGAAGAAGCAATGACAAATCAGCACGTACTGCCCCACTGTACTGCAGAAGTGCTTCGTTAACCATCAAAGACAAAGTGTACAAAGTGACATTCAATGGATCTTTTCCCTTAGCATCTGTATTAGTCAGCTCATGGTACCATAACAAAATACCATTTACTCACTTGCTTAAATAATAGAAATTTATTTCCTAACATTCTGGAAATGAGGAGTCTGAGATCTTGGTGCCAGCACGGTGAGGTTCTGGTGAAGGCCCTTTCCCTGATGCATGGGTTGGCACCTTCTCTCTGTGCAGGCACATGGCGCTTCTTCAGCGTAAGCCCACTGTTGGGGAGAGAGATCTTCACATAATGCCACTTGTTCTGTAGGACTAGGACTCTACCCACCCTCGTGATCATGATTTTATTAGCTTTCATTACCTCTGAACAGCCTTATCTCCAAATATAATACAGTCACATTGGAAGTTAGCATTTTGACATAGAGATTTGGGTGAGGAGGAACTTCAGAATTCAGTCCATCCAAAGCAAGATGTATTCTCCCAGTTTCCTGCTTAGATATATGTAGTTAGTTGTCAGATGGTGATTGCAGTCATTTCTATTAACTCAATTTAGTCAGCAGATGGTATGTGGAGAGTCTTAAATTATTAAGCCAGAGTCAGCTGTAATAAACCAGTCGGTGTAGAAAGGGTTAAGGGTACCAAATAAATGAATTTGGGCCCCCTTGGTGGTAGAATGGAAGGAGTGGTGAATTTCATTTTGAAGTCAAGAAAGAATGGATACAGGAAGTCATGCTTGAATTGCTATTAAGAACATATGTGTTTCCCAAGTAACAGAGTAAGTGCCTTCCTATAAACGACTGTGGAATGAGAGAGGGAGAAAGGTTAGAGCATCCTGGTATTCTCAAGATTCTAAACATTGGTTTTTCTATAAGGAATATAGAGTGCAGGGATGGATAATGGCATGCATACAGGGATATACAGGGATATACACATGCAGAAAAAGATGACAATTGTCCCCCCAAATCTGAATTACATCTTTTTTTTGTCCTGGTATTTACCAAAAGGTTTTATTAGATGAATAGTGAGGTTTGATTCCTACTCTCTTGATAGAAATGCCAGCATGTTAAAAATTCTACCACATAATCAATCCCATTTTCAAGAGCTTTCTAATTTTTTAAGGAACATCAGAAAGGGGATTTTCATTTTCAATTCAGTTGCCCTTTTCATTTTAAGAGTACAAAATAATTTGCTTTATTTAAGCTACTTTTTATGATTATTGTTGCCCCCTCTCCCTCCCTCCGTCCCTTCCTCCTGTCCCAGATAGTCATGCAGTGCCTTACACGTGGCATTTGTGCTTCTTTCTTCCCTGATGAAGCTTACATTATCCAAATGCATATGCAGCTTTGAGGGAGAGTCGGAGAATGTCCATTTCTGATTGTCAGTCAATATTCTTAATCTGGGTGGAATTTCTTGTGCTGTTTGTTCTTCTGTTCTGGGCTTTAATTGAAGTGCCTGGAAAATGCTGTGCCCTCTTCCTGAGCAGAGGGAGCGCTGGCATACCTCGAACACGTGGCAGTTGTATTGACTTGTAATTTTCATCCCTGTGTTTGGACATCGCTTAATTTGCTCACTGTTACTATATAGGCAAATAACCTCTGAAAATCTTTTGTTGGTGGCAAGGATGGTGTGAGCGGGGGTTCACTGAGCAGGATCACATGTTCAATGCGTTGTTGCATTTGAGAGGCTAACTATACACTACGGAGCAAGGGGCTTTCATGTCTGCTCCCACTTCATGGTGGTGTATCCCTATCAGGTGTTTTCTTTTCCCTCTTAGTATTATTTTGGTAGAAATTTTAAATATTCTCTTTTTTCACTCCATAGTCTTCTTTCTTGTTGATCTTACTTTCACAAATGCTGTCAGCTTTGCCATTAATAAGCGCCTCAAATGACTTCATGTCTTATGCATCCCCACCGAGGAGGAGGAGACAAACAATCTGTCTTCTCTTCTCCTCCAGCAATTACTTTGTAATGATATTTTCTGGGACTTAGCACTGTAGTTTGATCATTTTAGTATGCCAGTTTTCATATTGTCTTTGCCCAATGTTAATATGAATTCAGAACTTTCCTTTTATAGGGATACTACTTTTGACTTTAAAATTTTATTAAGTCATAGATCCTTAACATAATAACACTTTTTATCAGTCATACTTGGTGAGGTAGGTTTATCTGGAAGTTTTGTTTAAAAGTTTTTTGTTAGAAGACAGAACAAACATAATATAAATTTATTTTAGATCTAGCCATCTCAAGGCATGGATTGTGAGCGTGATTTGTAGAAGTAAAGCAAGGTACTGATATTTGACAGGCTTACAGTCTATTCTTCTCCAAAATAAAATACTGAAAAATTTTCTCTCCTTTGGGGGCAAAATCTGACCTGACCTGAATTCATTTGGTAGCCAAACCTGACCTGACCTAATGCAAAGCTATTTATAGTCTTTATTTAGCTCACTTAGTGTGAATTTCATATGTTTGGCTGCAAAATTAAAAATTCTTCGCTTATGGTGTGGTGTCCCAAGACTCCAGTGAGATTGTCCATAATATGCCTTTCTGAAATCTGACAAGTTTTTAATTTTAAAGCTTTCTGGTTGCAAGGATTTCCCATAATGGGTTCTGAGCCTGTAGTGAGTTCTGGGGAGGGACGGGTAACAAGCCAGTGTGTCTAAGGGCTAGCGTGGCGTGAGGGGGAGGGCGCTTTGTGTCGCTAATAAATTCCAGATAAAGCGCTGCTCTGTAGTCCCAGCCGCCATATCAAAGGTCTGGTAGGAAAAGCTGCTTCCAAGAGTGTTTCAACAGAAGACTTCTTGCTGAGTCTGAACGTTTGGGCAGGTTGGTCTTGCAGATTATACACTTTGTTTTTTAAGGAATTAAATGTGGGTTATAAATAATAAGAAAAATAACCCAAATGACTGTTTTAGAAATTCATGGGTACTTGTGATTGTTCATCACTGTTCGATGAAGTCATGAAAAATAACTGGTTCATATTTTTGAAAGAAAGGATATAGGCCTGGAGGAGATTATTGTTTCATTGAATCATTGTACCTGCTCGCCGAGAAAATAGTGTTAATCATAGGAAGGATAATTAATTTTCTACAATTAGTAGGATAAGTGGCTTCCATAGATATTCCTATTTTTTACACAATTTGATTTTAAAAAGTTTTCATTCTATTTTCCCTCTTTGCTGCACATCATTGTAAAGATGATATATTTTATTTCACGAGCTATATTAATGGCTTGAAATCTAGACATTTCTTTCCACTCCTTGTTTCTCCGTTAATTTTACCATTCTAGCCATTAAAATGCATCAGTCCTCCCATCAGGGAAATAACATGAACAAAGCATATTGAAGACATGGTGCTCACCAGGTATGGTGGTTCATGCTTACAATCCCAGCACTCAGGAGGCTGAGGCAGGAGAATTGCTGAGTTCAAGGCCAGCCTGGGCTAGGAAGTGAGTTTAAGGCCAGTCTGAACCACATAGTGAGACCCTGTTTCATAAAAATAAAAACAGACATGCAAACAAAATGATGCTATAGGACTTGATTATTTTTTTCCTGTTCCGTGGATTGAAGCCATGGCTTTCATACTGATCTACGGTCCTAGCCGTTTATTCTTCTATCTGTATTGTATTGTATTGTATGTATTGTACTTTAAGACAAGATCTCACTAAGTTGCTAAATTGTCCATCCTGGGCTCAAACTTGTAATCCTCCTTTAGCTTTCTAGACTGCTGAGATTATAGGTGTGTGCCACCATATCCAGCTTATCAAAAATAATTTTATCGATAGTACCAGGTGCTATCAATGGTCCATAATGCAATTTTTAGTCTTGTAAGACTCTTATTGTTTTCAGTAAGAAAAATAAGCCCCTAAATCATTAAGGCCAAAGAAGAGTTTAGATTGTGAAATTCAGAACCTAACTAAGCAGTTTGCTGAGTGCAGCTGTAGTGCAGACAGCCTCAAAACTCTCCCTTTACTTCCAACTCACTAGCCGCCCATGTTTTGTGTGATGTGCTTGCCTGGCATATTGTGTATGTGCTTTCTACAAGAGTAGAATCATACAAAACTATTTAATACATCTATTTTATCACTTTGTTCCACCTCAGTACCCTACCACTTATTTTTTCAACAGAAGTGTCTAGAATATTCACTACTCCCATGCAAGAGGTTGCTGAGGAGCAGCACACAGAGTGAACATTCAAAAGCAGACAACTGCTGCTAAATTAATATAAAAATTACACCAGAGCCTGGCACTGTGGAGAGACTAGGCCTCTGAGAAAGGTCATGTGGTGGTCACTAGGGTGGCTGTGGAGGACCTTGCTGAGAAAAGGACCCTTGAGTGGTGGTTGTGCCCCATTATCACAGGGGCTTGGTCAACTTCGGACAGGTAACTTCTCAGGAGGAAAGAACTGCCTGGTGTAAGGCCCTGCGGTTTGGGTCCGAAGGAAGGAACAACACTTGACCTCCTAATGCATTCTCCCGGGTGGAATGAACTCCAAAGATTTCTTCCCATAGTGCTCAAATGCTTTTTCCCCCGCTTGGAATTCAACCAATATTTTATGAGTTTTAAAGGTAAGGAATAATGTTTTAGGGAGTCCACTAGGGATACATGATACCTAAACAGTATAGTACCCAGTGAATTTTTGCAGAGCAAATGAATGTGGAGCATTTATTTTCCTTTCCACTTTCCCTTCGTTACTGCTCGTTATGCACTAGCGGCTCTTATTTCAGTATGGCAAGAACTATAATTTCTTGCAGAAAACCATGTCTTTCAAGCTTCCATTTAACAACTGCTCCTCTTAGTACACAGTCTACTTTTAACATGGAAATACAAATAAACACATAGATCAGAAACTTAATAAACCCTGCTATGCTGTTTACACATGATAAATTTTGCAAATAGCATTTAAGTATCCCATAAAATATGCATTGTCTTAGGTTATGGGCTCCACTACTTCAGGTATTTGTGTTATATTTAATATCAGCATTTTGTATGTACTTAATGAAAAACTCAACAATAATAATAGCAAACCAAGCTAATTACTTGAAGCAAAGCTTAAACTGTAAGTAATTTATCTGGCAACGTTATGCAGTTTTCTGGTGTTGTTTCCATGGTGCTATTTTTTTTTTTTTTTTTTTGTAGTCTTTACACACAGTGATTCCACCACTTGATAATTTACCTTGGCATTTTACAAAATTGAAAAAGATCTCTGTGATATTATCATATTATCTTTAATGGTGGTCTCTTTGTTTTTTTAAGCCAGTTCATTTCAATTTAGAACAGCAAGAAAATGTATAAAAGTTGAACCATGATGGTCTGAATATTAGTGAAAAAGATTTTGTGAGTAATTACAAATAATTAAATGAATAATGTATGCTCATAAATATTTATGAATAACTTCAAAGTTTCTTTTTAAAAACAAAGTGACTATATTATGGATTCTCACTCCATTGCCCTTACAGAGATGTTTATTAGAAATTTAATGTATTTCCTCCTACTATACATGTGGGGTTATTCGACTCTCAATCTGTTGTTTTGGACAAATAGGGAAGCTCAGGAAATAGCTTGGTTTTAGATATTCAGAATTCCCTGTTCCAACCCATTAACCAGGGTTCACCCTCAACAACTGTTCCCTGTGTGTTAAAATTAAGAAAAAATGTGCAAGGCATTTATGAAGCTAGCATAACAGTAATAAGTTCCAGAACCTCAGCTTTTTAAAACATTTGCTAGATGTGACTTTTGATGAATTCAATTAGGTGATGGCACGTGGAACATGCATTAGTAACTTTCAACAACACCCTAGACCTTAATTCAGAAGTTTTCACTATCATTTATAGAATTTTACTATGTTAGGGTGTCTCAATAACAAAGCACTAAAAATAAAGGGATATCCTCTACATTGTAGTACCAAAGTGCAAAAATTATAAAATATCAATTTTCATTGCTTAAGTTAATGATAAATTGTTCCTTCATGTCTCATGGGATAACAATACTTTTAACACCATTCCCTTATATTTGTATAAAGGTTTTTTTGAGGTAAGTTTTATTATTATGTGTAAGTTATAAATATGCCAGTCAATTATGTGTTTCACTTTGAATAATGGATCCACTAAGGTAGTTGGATTGAACTAAGGTACCAACAGCTGCCTTTGTCTGTGACCTTTAAAGTGGAGATTCTCCTAAGAAATTTTAATTATGGGCTTATGGTCAAAGGAAAACACTAATTGGTAAACTATGAAGAGCAGAGAATGGAATCCTGTACATTAGAATTTGAATCTTTGCATCACCAATTGATAGTTATTTAGTCCTTGTCTTTGTAATGTAGGCTATTTTTCTTACTTTGAGCCTTAATGTAAGGGATCAAAACAGTATATGTTAAGCAGTTAGCATAGTTCTTGGTGAAAAAGAAGGTAAACATCACAGAGTAGCTATTGTTGTTATTAGCATTAAATGCATCGCTAGCATAAGAGTAGTTTTGGATTCTTTATTACCTCTCAAGGAAAGCAAGTTCAGGGAGATATAAGTATAGTTCCTTTTCTCCATAAAATCAGAATTGTCATTTTAATATGATTTGCTCTCTTTTTTCTCTGTAAATCAAAATAACTTGTTCCATTAAAATTAACTTGTTGACCTGTTCCCTTCTTAGTAAGCAAATTAGAAATTTGTCTTTCAATCTTTTAAAATTTATCTCTTGAATTGTTTTAGAAAATTATACATTTATGCTATGTCTCGAATTCTGATTTTAGCACAAATTTATGGGGCACACTGTATTATATAATCATACAAATTGGCAGAGAGATAATTCACTATATATTTGTATAACATTAATTCTGATGGGATTAATGTCAGATTTGGTTTATTAACATTAGTTTATTAGCAGCGTATACATTTTACTCTTCTTTTGTGCTCTAAAAATCCTTGGCACTCTATTTAAGGATTTAGAAAAAGGAACGGGTGGTATGAGAAAAATTATGCAGTGTAGGTCTAAAATCCGAGATATTTTCTAGGCGCTGGTGTGACAGATGGAAGGGGCAGTTTGGTGGGAGGAATGTGGGATTCAAAGTGAAGGGAAATGGATTCTCCTTTTGCCATTTATTTACACATTGTGCGAACTTGCACAAACCACTGTCATCGGCGTCCTCTGCCAGGAACACCAGCAACTGTACCCTACCATCTCTTTTAAACTGTTACAAACGTGCATGCTGAATTTGACACGTTGATGGGAATTTAAGGCCGTTTATATGAAAACATGAACATGTTCACTGACTTTATTTGTGTGAGATTGAACGGAAACCCCACATTCGAATATCAGAAACGTAGTCAAACCCGATAGTTTCTATGGCCTTTATGGATTTCAAGAGACGGCTTTCTACAAAACACTTTGAAGGCATATTTTCAAAGTAACAGGGTAGTGGGCATTTGATGCATTACTGAATGTCTACTGAAGGAAGAGATTGACCTCTTCTTTGTAGTTGCCTCCTAGCCAACATTTCTCACATTATTTTCTCTCTAAGAGTATGGCCATCTAAGTTAGTAATTTGCATTCTAGTTTTTGTATTTTTATAATTAAAATCCAGAAAAAACAAGGACTATTTCCTAGTCTCCACACCCTTCAAGTAGAACTTCAAATGTCATTCTGTTACTCTGTTTAACAACACAGTAAAACACCTTTATTTCAAATATAAAATCCAAAGCAATTTTTAAAAGAATACCTTATTTTATGGTAAAGCAAGTAGTTGGACTCCTTTGTTTCTGGCCCACCCATGGCAGTCCCTTCAAGAATTATTTGTGCATTGTTTACATCTAGATCCTGAGCAATTTGCTCTTTTAACTTTTGTAAAATTATATAAAATATTCATAACATTTACCATTGTAACCATTCTAAAAGATACAATTCAGTGGCATTAACTCTATTCATAGCTAATGATTACTTTCTTCCAGATCGTTTATACCCCAAACTGAAGCTTGTGACAGGTCCATAGATTTTTTTTTTTCTTTTAGGATCTGGTAACTATGAATGTGCTTTCTTTCCCCATAGATTTGCTAAACTGTATATTTCATATAAATAGAGCCATACAATATTATACTTTTGCTTCTCCCTTGGCATTTTTGAATGCTCGTCTGTGTTGTCATATATACTTCATTTCTTTTTTTTAATCTGTAGAACATTCAGTTGTATGAATAGCCTACATTTTGTCTACCTAGTCATTTGTTGATATATATTTGGATTATTTTTACCCTTCTACTGCTGTGCATCTAGCTGCAATGCACATTCCTACATGAGAATTAGTTTGAACACCTATTTACACTTGAACGCCTATGAGTGGAATTGCTAGTTCTATAATAATTCTGCATTTAAATTATTGAGGAACTGCCCAGAGGTTTTCATGTGATATGTTTATAGTTTGAATTCTGTTGTACGAATATTTTACTCTCATCCAGTCATATGATATATTACTCTTTTGGAAGTTTCTCAGGTAAAATATGGTGAACACCTTTATGCTAGAGAGGAGGGGTAGAGTGGAAAGGAGTGTGTGGATAGGCCCAGGGTCACTGATCTCATGCAAGCAGAAGAGCCCCATGTGGACATGTAGTGAACAGCAGTAGGTGTGTCCCAAAGCATTAGAGAAAAGTGAAAGAAAGCATTGTAGTAACAATCCTGATGATTATTTTTTTTTCTTGAAATATGTTCTCCAAGCAGTGGCATAATTTTGCAATTCCTGTCACATCCCTCAACACAAGACATTGACTCTTTCTAGAGCAGAGTACTCAACATAGAAGAATAGTGATCCAGACAAGAGGAATTTACTTCAGGCCTGAAAATAGTGTACTTAGCCACCTCTGGCTTCATATTTCTTCCAGGAAGAAATAGTTTGGTGGCTCAAAATCCCATATGTCTTCTACGCATTTTAAGTTGATGGAGACCTTAATGGTGGAGCTGTTGTATATAATTCTCATTTCACAGTGTTGATTCAGTCATTTCTGGTTGTTTTTCCTTTACTATTCGGACTGAGAGGCGCCCCAGGCAGTGTTACAGAGCAGCTTTGCAGCCATCTGGGCTGTGTGACCCACAACTGAAGACATTTTTTTGGTCCATTTTCTTTTTCTTCTGGCAAAAACAGGTGAATTTTACCACTGGGAATTTCCATTATGAGGTACTGAATGTGATTGTAATAATGAGAAACTTTGCATCAAAATAAATAGGTACCAACTACCTCGCTCTGCAGTAGACACTGAAGGAAAGAGAAAAGCGTTGGAAAGGTCTTTGCATGTGGATCTGTGACCTTTTCATATGATACAGGTAAATTCACAAGGTATCGCTTCCTAGCTCTTACTGGATGAAATGAGTGTTGCTCCATTGTGAACTTTGTAACTTCCTAATTATACTATGTGTTACAAGATTGAGGGTTTAATATTAACTCTTCCAGAGAGCTATCCAAAGCCTATTGTATGGTCTTCAGATACAAAATATAATATAGCCTTCATCCGTGCATCCGTAAGTGATTTTTTTAAAAGTGTAGATCTTAATTGCCCAGGCTGTCCGGAAACTTGTGGTGCTCCTGCCTCAGCCTCGCAAGTAGCTGGGAATGACAGGCATGTGCTACCGCCCTGGGTCCTTAATGCTTTTTAAATTTCTTTTGTCTTCCATTTATTTATAATTAACAAGTTTTGTAATTTTACTAGGATATATTTTGCTACAAAGTAGATTCTTCATCTAAAAATGTTCTTAAAATATTTTGCTTTAAACTTACTTATAACTGAAAATTTTAATGATTTTTTTCATAATTGTGTCTGTGTATTACCTACTCATTTCTGTTAAAATTTTATACTCAGCTTCTATTTTAAAATAAAAGAAACCCAAAACTGAAAATTTGGGCATACTTTTGCTAAAAGAATGAATTTAGAAAGTGTTTTATGTTTTCATTTCTAAGCAAATTTTTCCCTAAATCTCTTTTTTATGGTCTTACATGTTACACATATATTGATTCATGATACTAGTATAAAATCATAGCATATACTTTCCATAAAATGTGTATTAGTTATGAAAATTCTATGTAGTTGTTAAGATAGTACAATAAATATTTGGTATTTGATAATTATATGGTAAATATGGTAATCATATGGTAAATACAATTATTTTTATTAGCAAAATTAGATTGCTCATTGACAAATGGAGAGAAAATTCTCATTGAAATGCACCTTGGCAATACTATAATTAAAGATGTCTCTGTCTGTTGGATGTACCTGAGATTTTTAAACGAAGTTCACAGTGGTTTGGGGCCTGACATCTACAACAAAATGTGATCATTTGTTGTTTTTAACCTTGGACTGTCAAATCTCAAACCACTGCAGTTTCTGGCTTCATAGTCTCCAAGTTGTTCTAGCAGTAAGCGGATATTATTTGTAAAAAGATGCTACAGCAAAAAAAAGCTTAGAATTAGCCCCAAGGGCTATTTCCTTGAGCGTCGCTGGTCTGGAGCTGGCAGGACTACCTGTGCTTTCCCTCATCCGAGTCAATGCCTCGTCCTGGGCATCATGAGCACTGCCCTGCCCCTCTCCCCGGGACGCTGCAATCTCACAGGGCGACCCCTTTTGGATTTTATTTAAAGAAAGGGCTCTAAGTGATGTGGTTTGAAAAGGGTAATATATGTAAAAAAAAAAAAAGCATCACCCAAGGCCAATATAGACACAGGTTTAGAGGTTTATTTATGCTAAAGTGTTCATTTGCAGAAGCTTGCTGAAGGGAGCTTCTTTTTAACCAGTGGGGCAATGTGAAATAAAGAGCCAAAAAAGTCACATCATTGACTACATCTAGATAAATGGTATCCTATTTAATGATTATACACCAACAAAAAAAGACTTCCGTGTAAAATATTTCAGTATTGAAAGGTTGAAACTGACAGCATTTTGAAAAAATATTTTGTGGCTCAAAACAAGCAAGCAGACAACCAGGGAGCAGTTTCCTGAATTTCAACTTGGGCCTCTGCTTTGAGATGTGTTATAAAGCTGGCTACTTCGATTTAACACTACATCCATCTTCATTTTCCTGATTGTGAAAGTTTTTCTGTTTGTTTGTTTTTATACTCTTGATAGTTCAGACAGTGGCTCCAGATTGCACGTGTCCGTTTTTCCCCACTTAGGAAATGCCCTTTAGAACAATGACTTAATGAGTACCATGTACATCGTGTTCCTGAAGGCGCTGAACTGATGATTTCAAGTAGTAGAAAAATACAGGGGCGATAGCTTGGAAAATCTCTATAGTACTTGAGGAACTTGGGAGCTTTAATGGAGGCTGAAGGTTTATGTTTCAAAAGTACAACACATCAGGCAGGTATTTATTTTATTAAATATGTGCTATGAACCAACTCTTTCAGAAAACTGGAAGATAAGATTAACATTTTCTGAATTCCTGCTATGTTCTAGGTTTAGTCCATGAGATATGTGTAAGTTATTTCATTTTCTTATTAAATCCAACAGCAAACAAATGAAGTATTGTCTTCATTATTTCACTAGTGATCAAGCTCTACCTAGGAAAAGTGTGTGATCTCACGTAATGAGGATGTAGCAGGTCCAGAATTCCAGACATCAGAACCCAAAGTGTTGATTTTTTTTCTCCTTCCCTTTAGTATTTCCCTGTATTAAGGAAGTTTGCCATTTAGGCCATGTAATTAAATTTCAATCATCATAGTTTATCAACTGGTATTACCTTGAAGTAAAGGAAGTAGAAATACCTGCTTTAGTAGATTTAGTGCTAGACATGATGACAGACCTGTCATCCCAGCACTTGGGAGGCTGAAGCAGGAGGGTCGCCTTGAGTTTGAGGTCAGCCTAGGTTACACAGTGAGGTCTAGCCTAGCCTGAACTGCATAGTGAGACCCTGTCTTTAAAAAGAAAAGCAGATTTAGCAAAATAATTCAGTTCTGTGGTTGCCTTGGCAGCACAGAGTGCTAAAATTGGAATGATACAGACATTACCATGGCCCCTGCGCAAGGATGACGTGCGAATTCCTGAAGCGCTCCATATTTTCACAAATTCTCTACGATGAATGTGATCATTATCTATGCCTAAAACGTACCAATAAAATTAATTAATTAAAAAATAATTCAGTTCTTAGGCTTTATGGCTGCATTACAAAAAAAATTTCAGGATTCTACAGCAATGTAGATTCCTAAAAACTGCTCAGTTCTCCTGTTTTCAGAGTTTATAACTGATCCATGAAGGGTAGCGAGTGAATATATTTTCTCTACAGCATCATACCAAATTCACAAGGTGTCCAAGACCCTTAACAAAAACATGTTTGTACTCTATAATTATGAAAAAGACTTTAAAGCTGGTGATGTTTATATTTATTGTTGTAATAAACCATTTTGCTGAAGCCTAACATATGCATATTGTAGTTGGTTGTGAAATCTCAGATGTGGTTATTACCGAAGTGTTGTATATTCAATCTTAGGAGATAGCTGAGAGCATGAAAATTAACTTAGATTTTTATAATTATAGGACAGGAGATGTATGAAGACTCCTATTTCTAATTACAGATTACTAAGAAATGAATGTCATATTTTCTCGCTTGTAACCAGCAAGGTCTCTTAAACATTTTCGTGTCTCTGAGATTGGTGTGCACTTGGCAGTGGATAAAGTCTGATCCTTGTAATGGTCCAGGCTGCAGTCTTGAGGCAGTGTCATTGCTCACAGGCATGATAGTAACGCCTTGGGGACTTCACACAACACGCTATTTACAGATCCTGGGAGGGGAGAACGTGAAGACAGTAGGTGGAAGAAAATCATAGAGATAGTTGTGCATCATGTGAAGAAAGGTTTCATCACCTATTATGTTGCTTCCCTGGGACTTCCATGTGAGACTAGGTGTGCATGACTGGCGGTCAAGCATCGACAATTAGGAAGTGTAAGACCCTGAATGTGAAGCTCTAAGGGTTATTAACACATTTATTTCACGTACATTTCTCTGTTTTATATGTGCATAATGGTCACATATGATTAAAGTCTAGGTATAAACAACTACTGATTTTTTTCAATAAAGAATAGATTCAGAGTTCGTGTCATAATCACGTTATACTTTGACAGTATTTTTCTTACTTCAAACTTGTTTAAAAATGGTACATTTCATAATAATGGCATCTGAGATATGACTAATGCAGTAGTGAATAATTAACTTTTCAAATGAAAGTGCAAAGCCCATCGTTTGTATTTTCATGACTAAAATTAGGAACTTAATAATATTAAGTTCTAACTGTATGCTATAATAATACTGTACTGTTAGTCTGTCATAATTTTAAAAATTCTATTTAGTTCTGGGAGATAGTATTTTTCCTCAAGGTTAAACCAAAGTCAAAATAAACATATCATATGTATCTTTTCATTTTCTTTTTCTGTTTATCTGGTGAATGGCAGCCAGAAGTTCAGCAGTATGCACAAATTTAGACCAAAACAAAAGTAGAAAGAAAATGAATGCTCTTGAAATTAGTTGGTTCTCAATCTAATTCCTTCTGTAGATGTGTTTTCCTCATTGATTGCTCTTTTTCTTTCGATCAGATTCTTTTTTTTACATGCATAGTTGTAATTTAATTTGTATTGACCACCCATTTTCACTTTTACTCTATACTTTAAAAATATGGCAGCATTAAGGTTACAGTTAGGATAAGTTCTGGCGCCCTACTGCACAGTGAGATGACTGTAGTTAACAATAAATATTACATATTTCAAAGTCTTTAGGGGAGGTGAATTTCAGTTTTTGAATTCATGTATTAAATATTATTAAGTTGAAAAGACAAGCGAATAAATAATCCAAACCAGGTTTCTTATTGAAAAGAGAACCATATATTAGTGAAATATATAACTGAAGAAGTAGAAAAGTTTAACTGCTGTGAACAGAAAATTCCTGAGAGAGATGCTACAAAGCCTTTCCTGCAGTACGGATATTTTGGCATATGTAACCTGCACTACTGAAAAGACAGTGAATGATATTTAGAATCATGTGGTCGGCATGTTGAATAGAAATACAAAGGCATAAACTCCAGCATATGAGTGAAAAATGAAAGCAAAGCCAGACAAAATCTTTCCATCTTATGAAAATGCTGTAGAGTTATACAGTAAAATCACCATAGCAATGACTTCTTCAAAGACACGTTAGCTGCCATAACATGCTGTATTCATGCATTTCTACTGGATTAGAAGACAGATATATAATTGTGGAGTTAAAAATCATTTATTGTAAAATCTTTATATACTTCTGTCTTTGTCCACCATTTTGTTTTATTTGTTAAAGAATGTATTTTATTGTCTTTAAGAATACAAGTACACAGTCTGATGTAAAAATACCTCAAAATACAAGAAGAGGACAGTATATAAACATTTATAAATTCTATTTAATGTTTTCAACTTTTAAGAAGCTCAAATCTTTTATGTGCTCCCCAAGCCTCAAAGTATATGTATTTTCCTAGTCTATTCCAAGTCGGACATGTTGGTGCATGCCTATAATGCTAGCACTTGGGAGGCTGAGGCAAGAGGATTGAGTGTTTAAGGCCAGCCTGGGCTACACAGTGAGTTTGAGGCCATGTTGGGGCAACATAACAAGACTTTGTCTCAAAAAAAAAACCCCAGAAAAACACAAAATTGTCCCCCTAAAGCAGGTACATTTGGAAAATTTCGGAATACATTTATACCAATCTGTAATGAAATCCCACATGTTAAATACCACTTATTCTGTCACTTCAGGAAAGGAATCTGGTCATGATACTATTAAAAACTGTTCATGTATCTTACTTTAATCGTCTATTTATATCTAAGATACATTAAATTTTAATAATACGAACATTATATTTGTATACAGTGTGTAATATATATTTTTATTACCCTATACTAGCTACAAAACAAAAAGTGTGGTATGATTCACACACGATTCGTTCATTTGTAGGTCAGTAACTTTATTGTATGATGGTACATCACGAAACAGTCCCATTCTCCTTTGAGTAAACACAGTGCACTTGAATAGGAGCTTCTTTCCAAAAGCATTGTGTGTGTCTCACTTGTTTCTTTGGAGGTGGCCCATGCCCCTGTCCTTCATAACAAGCTCCTTTAAGGTAGCTGTGCCAGCGTAACCCAGAGTGATATGCTGCCTAGTGCCTCTTAAAGAACTCATAACTTCTGTCAACAATCCCACATTCTCAAAGCCATTTCATAGGATAGGTCTTTATTAAAATGCTTCTTGATGATGCCTACTAGATATACTGTTCTGAATCTTTGCCTTCATTATTTCTAAATGTCTGTTATAAAATATTTGGATTCAATATGGAAAAATTTCAATATATAATGTCCATTCTCCTGAATGAATATATAATCCTAATTAAAAATCTAAATTAAGTGGCCAAATCACCTAGAGTTTTGGGTATATTAATATTTTCCTCTGTCTCTACTATAGTTAAGTAGTTCAATAAGCTTAAAATGTTTTATAGTATTAGCTGAGCTGATTGTGTACTGTTCTGATGTAGATACAAAGGACTTGGCCTTCAAACAACACATACATTAGTTGTAAGAAAAATGATGCATTACTATACCATTTGTACTCTTGAAGAACAAGAATAAAATATTAAACTGTAATAAATTAATAGTAAGAACATTATAACAATATACCCCTGGTGTAAAGTTACTGAATCATAAATAATAACCCAAATATTAATTATTAATGTTTTACACTATAGCTTTTGAAATTTATTTCAATGTTATTAAGTACCTTAGACTCATATATTTATGTCTCTTGAGAAACTGTGGTGTTTTGTACATGCTAATCAACATGGTGATTGTGTGTGTGTGTGTGTGTGTGTGTGTGTGTGTGTGTAACTACCCATTTTCTCTTGAGCATATGTGTGGCAGTGTTTGCTTAGCTTGGTTTCCTAGAGAATGCTTTTATTCAGAAGGATTAGTAATAAAGGCTTGGTTTCTTTAATTTCCTTTGGAATAAATATAAATTGCCCATGATATTGCAATTGAGGAATTAAACAATTATACTTTTCTGTTATATGTATGACTTGGTGCAAGATATAAAGTTGTGTATTAAATGAACAGAAAGTTGTGTATTAAATTCTGATATTAGAATATCCTGATTTCTTCCAGCTTGTGTTTTCCTCCTTATAGAAGCAGGGGACAAGCCGGTGTGTCTTGTCTGTCTCATTAGTTGGGTGTAAGAATTACATGAGATTGTGAATGTGAACCTGTCCCGTGATTTATAACAATAGGACAATAGAATAAAAGTAAGTTACAGTGATAACTTTACTGTATCTTGAGAATGAGCTATATTTAAGAAATGAAGGGATAAATTATTGCCACCATTAGGAACTAGTACAATATACTCAGTTACTCAAATCTATAAGTAAATGATGCTAGTGAATGAAGACCTAGCCCTTATTTTGAACTATCAGATTTAAAATTATTTGGGAGATGTAAAAAAAATCATTGAGACTCACTGATTATCTGACTACCTTTTGGCAATTGCTATTTTCTGAGACTATGCGTTATTGTTGGCTAGTCAGCAATAAGTAAAGTTACTGGTCTTATTGAAAGTGTCTTCTGTGAATGTTTTCAAATACGTACTTTAGAAAATGTTCCTTTTTGGGAGAAAATAAAACCCATGCTCAGAGCAGATAGTCCTTACTGTGTCACTTAAAACTTATCATGTGTTCCTTTTGCAGGGCCTTGCAATTTCAACTAATAATTTCCACTAAAAGAAAATTAGTGTACTGTTATTTTCTTAGAAATTGAATGAAGGCAAGGGCTATGATGTCTAGATGCCCCTGACCTTCCACACTGTCTGTGGTTCCTAAAGCAGAGTTTTAGGATACCTGTAGACATTTGAAAAGATGAACACTTTCCTTTTGCCCTGTTCTATATGTAAGCACATTTTAAAATGGACTTAACAAGGGCAATTCTCCTTTCTTTTGTTTTTTTTTTTCTTATAGATTTTTTCTGGTTTAACTGCAAACGTTGCTCAAAGTTTCCTAGAGGGAGCTAACAAGAAAGCTGATTTTTAAAAATGCAGCAGAGGTAAAGTAGGCTAGCTGTATGACCTGGAACAAATTACTTCATCTCCATATGGCTCACTGTGATTGTCTGTAAAATGGGGTTATATTGCCATGAGGCTTACGTGAGTTGCCTCACATGATATCACCCGGCATTGGGAAGCTCTACACTAGGATTGCTAAATAAAGTGGCCTGATGTTGTACACTTTATTGATCTTTTTTAATGTGAACATTTATCTCGTGTGATTCCACTTATGTACTTACTGTGTCTCCTCTGTGAGCCGCACCTCTTATGCTGTAGGAATTAAGCTCAATTGCTTGCTGTATGCCTGAAGGAAATGAAGACAGTGCTTGGGTACCTAGGGCAGTTGAATGGAATGGGGTGCTAAGCTACAGTCACTGCAGAATATGCTAGAATATGAGCTCATCCCTGCAATTGTACAAAGCTCCTTGTATTTGTTTTAAATTTTTTAATGGGCAATTATTTCTGTGTATTCACTTACTTCCAGGGATAGGTGTTAAACTAGGGAAATGCAGTTGCTTTCAGAGGGATAGAAATAGGAAAAGGGATTACAAATAAGACTGCATAGCATCTAGAATAAGGAAGTCAAGATACTTGGTAAAGTGAAGAAACAATGGTTGGATATGGATTTACAGATCAGTTTTGTCTTCTGCCTTCTGCAGAAGAGGAGCCTCGCTTTAGTAGACGTCACAAGCACCAGTGCGCTGGCTCAGAGTCTGCTGCTCCATTGTGTCTGACCTGAGGCCTCCTTGTGAACTCACTGTAGAATCATCTTGTCTTATAAGTGGATAATGGCACAGATTTAGGAGTGTGCCAATTATATAATTTTAAAGACATAAACTGAGGTGGTAATGTGCAATGTTTTTAATCTGAAGAAATCTACATATCGTTTAACCAGTTCCTAATTGATAGCATCCTCCTATGTCTACCTTTGTCTTCCTCTGTCTTCTGACATTGTGAAGCAAATCTCAATACCCAATATCCTTTACTTTGTCTGAATGCTGTTTTAGGCTAAATCTGATAATATTTCTTCTAATCCCCTGAGAAAATTATACATTCATGAGAGGTGTGAGGTCTTGCCATCATACTGGCTCCTGCAAGCTTCAGGTCTTCACAAATGAATGTTTCCTCCAGGTTTTGTAATGAAAACCTTCTAGCACAGGACTGACCAGAAACTCTACTAGCTTAGAATTATACTTTCTTCATTTGACATAGAACAAGCCAACTTCAATTCTAAAAGTGCCTCCAAAAATCATCTAGTTCCATCAAAGGCGCTAGTCCTTCCCCCGGTGAACATAGGATGAGATTGCTCACAGGGGCAGGTCATTTCTGATGCTGCTAGCTCTCCAGTTTACTGCTCTGTTCCCTCTGACTTCTCTAGTATGGTCTTTGTGTTATTTAATTTCCGTTCTCTCTTCCTTCCCTCAGATACCAGTGATCATACCTTTCCAAAGTACCCTGCACTTTTCTTACAACCTTTCTTTTGATCTTCCCACCCTAACACCCATCACAATTCAACATGAGTTTGATTTTGCTATTTTACATATCTTCTGTGCTTAATGATTATGCTTATTTAATCTTTTTCTTTTTCTTTTCTTTTCTTTTTCTTTTTTTTTTTTTTTTTGTTTTTTTCCGGTATCGGGAATCCAACTCACAACCTTGAGCTTGCCAGGCAGGCGCTATGCTACTGAGCTAAATCCCCCGCCCCATGCTTATTTAATCTTTTTCAATAAATGCAGAGAACCACCAAGAAAGAAATCCAGAGGGGACAGTCTTAGCCAAGATACAATGGGACTTTCTTCCACTTTCAAAAACATTATCCACTCCCTGTAACACAGAATTCATTAGAAAATCAGATGATTATACATTTACCACTAATTTTTTGAGAATTTTAAAGGGATTTTTGTTAAAGTTTTATCTGTTGAAACTAAGCAACATGGATCTGTGTATACATCTGTAATGAACATCTTTACCTTTTCAGATGGCCTCTGTTAAGTGCCAAGTCAGTCTTATAAATGAGAGAAAGTGGTTAGAACTTCTTTCTTTTTTCACTATTTTGGTATTTGCATGTCTTGTCCTAGAGTAAAATTTTACTCTGTCATTTTAGGGTAAGTTGTCTAATAATATTTTCATATTCATAACTGCCAGTTAGAGATAACTTGAAGTCCAGTGTGAAATCATTATTTTTTAAAGGAAGGATTTGTTAACCTGTCAGAATGGAAGGTTATTAAGAATGATTAAATGTAGGAGAAAAATGGAAAGTAATATTTCAACTGAGGCCCTGAAGAAAGCAGAAACATGGCAGAGGTGGCAGTGGAGAATGTTAAATTATTTTACACATTTTGGATTTAATAATTGCCCCTTCATTTCTCTTCTTTGCTTCTCAGACATTATCATGGTATTCTAATTTCACATTCTCATACAATGGCATCAAACTCAGGTCATCCCTTGGGTTAAAGGGTAGTATCTCCAAATGGGTTGAAATATGGTGTGTCTTCCCTGCCAGGATATATGAGAGGGCTCCTAGAATTAAGTGTGATTTCTATTTATGGCTGCCGCATTGTCTGTGTTGTCTTTGGGGTGGTGTCTGTGGATAGGACACAGTGCATTTGGCTTCCTGAAAATGTCTAGCGTCCAGCCTGTGAGCATCTAGAGCCTGTCCTCTGCTGTGCAGGGTAGTGAGCCCCTGAGAGGGCTTTAGCCACAGCCCTCTCCACTCTTCGGTTGTCCTCACGTTCCACAGGTTCATGTTCATACTGAGAGGAGGGGAAGTTAAGTAACAACAGCAACAACTATAACAAACCAAGCAGCTCAAGAAGCAAAACTGAGGCAAAAGTTCTGTGCTGCAGAAGTTTAGAAGAGCTAGGAACTGATTTGGGCAGACTGGAATTTGATCTTAACTGTGGAGGATTTGGCTCCTTTGATGAAATATACCAGAGAAGGAGGACTTTAGTAAAATGGAACTCACTTCTCAGGAATGAACAACTGTGCATTTTAGATAAAGTTTTGAGATTTGAAAAACAGTTAAGAATAACTAATTCTTTACATGATAAGAAAATCAAAATGGATGAGTAGTGGGTACATAACCAGTGACAAATCTCTCCTAAGACCATCTTTATTAGCAATTCCCTTCCAGAGATAGCCTGTGTATTTGTGTGTGTGTGTGTGTGTGTGTGTGTGTGTGTGTGTGTGTCTACCTGTGTGCACAGTTACCCCTAGCTATCTGCAGATAGGAAGTCTCCCTGCAGTGAGACTTCCTCTCTAGGACCCTTTAACTACCGGTGCTGTGATATGCTCTAGTCCCTCATTTATTGGCACAGTATTCACATGTAACTTCTACCCATCCTCTCAGGTACTTTATATCACCTCTAGATTTTTTATAATGACTAACAAAATGTAAATGCTGTGTAGATAGTGGTTGCGCTGTGTTGTTAGGGATTAACAGCAAGAGCAAAAGTCTGTGCATATTTAGTGCAAATGCTTTTTATCCCCAAATTTTTGATCCCAGATTGTTTAAATACGTGGATGTGAAACTCACGAATACAGAAGGCCGCATGTATTTTTTTCTGGGCCATTTAAGACAGACATACCTTGGTCATTGCTACAGCTTAAGCTAGCATATGGAAGTGCTTACTTTATCTTTTTACTTCAGCCGCTTACTTACTAATAAAGACAATTTATTTTCAATCTCTAGCTTTTAAAATACTCTGCAGCAATCCTTGTGTATTTATCTGTGTGATACCTTACTAAAAATGGAAATCTGTGGGCAAAATATGTATGCACTGTACCTTGACAGCTATCATCACGTTCCCTTCCGCAGAGCGTCACCAGCTTCACCCACATTTCCTCTCAGTGGTGTATGGGCAACCTTATTTCCTCCTCGGCCTGCCACCGAGCGTGTTGCCAGGCTTTGTGTTATAATCTGTAGGAAAGGTGAAAACCTATCTCACTGTAATTAAAATTTGCATTTCCTAAGTTTCATGATACTTTTCATTGATATAAATACCACAGTCCCTTATCCACTATTGAAAACAGGACATTTTTCTAGAAGAATTTCTTATTGTATGCTTGTCGGTGAAAGCTACAAAGCCGGTGTTAGAGTGTGCTGGATCTCATTGGCACTGAGGGGCATAAATTAAACTCCATGCTGTTACCATATAGTTTTCTGGCATCCGTGGTTTTAAACATCATTAAAATAAGTAAAAGGAAACAGGATTTCCAATCTCAGTGTGGTGATGAGCAGGTTCTTAACTGCTTGAATGAGAATCTAAATCTTTAGAAAGATGAGATTTCAAAGGCTGACAAGATAACGCTCAGGTTCTGGTTGGTTCTCTGGTCATCTAACTCCATTAGATCTCTCCAAACAAAGAGGAGTCATGAACAGAACAAAGGAACATGTGTCATATTACCCCTGATGCCCTGAGAGGATCAATAATGTACCCTATAGATAAAAATAGCTCTGGGTATCTTTGTGTGATTTCTTCCTTCTTTATGTCCATGCCATATGTGAAGAATTTTGCAATTTAAGACTACGAGGTTTATCTTTCTAGCAAAACCACAAGACCAAAAAGCAGCCCTGCTTATAAGGAAGAATACTGTACAGCAAATCCAAACAGTCTTGCATATTTCCATATTGTGGGCTGGTATACCGAGGAAAGGAGTATGAAGGTAGGATCTGGTAGATTTTTGTTATTCTAACGACTCATTATATGTCCTTTGACATGCTAGAATAATGGGCATTTGCTGAGGGTGAAGGCTCGTATTTTTTGGCAAGCACCATCAAATGAATCCAAAATCCACAGAAAAAGGAAAATAGAATTTTTTTTAAAAAATTACAGCCAAACAGTTGGTGTGTAGTGTTCACAGGCACGAGGGGAAGTGAGAGGGTGTTTCAACTGCCGTCTTCCGAAACAGACCAAAAATGTATACAAATTAAGAGCACACTAATCTACAGCAGCCCGGTCCCAAGGAAGTGGCTTTCGGTTCTCCAGCTCACAAATGGGAGGTTCCCATGAGAAAATTCCCCTCCTCCAAAGAATCTTCACCCATACAGCAAAAATCTAGCCATGTGTTTCTGAAGTGAAAGCTCTGCATTATGTTAACCGAACCACAGTCATGTCCCAGTTTAGCTTCCTGTGGAAAACCTGTCAGGATGCCCTGACAACCTGATTTCTCCTTCCGCCGAGGAGCCTGTCCTCGGCCAAAGCCATGTTCTAACCTCCCTGCAGTGAGACTTCCTCTCTAGCCACGCTTTCAAGAGTACTCTAGAGAGTCTGGGTGTTATTTTGAAGATATTTATAGCAAAAGGAGTTAAATGGAAGCTGGGTGCTGCGGTGGTATGGGAGTTATTTTTAGAACTTTCAGCACTGTGTGCTTTTCCAAAACTGCCAGCTTCTATAAGCAAGATGTAAAATCACTAGGTTTCTTTCTCCATAAGACAGGAGCGCAGTTTCAAAGAGAGAGGAAAAAT
Source organism: Chinchilla lanigera (assembly GCF_000276665.1). NCBI lineage: Eukaryota > Metazoa > Chordata > Mammalia > Rodentia > Chinchillidae > Chinchilla > Chinchilla lanigera. Next base: position 13,994,070 of record NW_004955425.1, on the reverse strand, counting down.
TAAATGTAACGTTCTCTTGCGTTTCTAAATCTGGACTTGCTAACAGGGTTTATACAGTTGAATATATCTTTTATTTTCTGCATAGGGCTGGATCAAGCCACTCTTTACTGGTTCACTAATTAGAAAAGTGATACATAATTGTGAGGAATGTTAACATGACAGAGACCAACTGAAAATAAAAATCCCCTTTTTAAACTTCAACTGATGAAATCTCCTCTGTGAGCAGTTTAAAGGAGTCATATAGACTTTTCTTTGCATTTCCTGATTGCATGTGTAAATCTGTATACTGTGTGAGTCTATACAATCTCCAGTGAATCTAGGATAATATTATATGCTTTTTCCTAAAATTTTGCTTTTTTCCATTTGTCAGTATATTTTGTCATTGCATGTCAATACATGTAAAATTACCTGATCTTCCCTCCCTCCTTCCCTCCCCTCCCTCTTCCCTCCCTCCTCCCCCTCGCCCCTCTCCTCCCCTTCCTTCCTTCCTGTCATATTTTTGGTAAGCACCATCAAATGAATGAACCCCAGATCTTGCAATTGCTAAGTAACATTCTATCACTGAACTATTTTCCCAAGCACCCATATTAGTTTTTAACCATTAAACATTTCATGATACTGTGCAGTAGTTTATTAAACCAATTCTTTTTGGATATATATTTATATTATTTCCATTTTCTTCCTCAGAGCTAAAAACCTGGTAGATAATGGAATTTCTTATAGAACTCAAGTCTTCTGATTGCTATGGTACAGTTAATCTGAATAATTTCTAGCTCCTAGGATTATTTGTGATCAGCAATGAAGTTTTTAGTTCAGACGCAAAGATAATATTTCTTAATAAGGTACAGAAAGAGAGTAAGCCAAAAGAAGTCAATAGTAGTGTACGGTACACCTGTTTGCTTTAATTTCTTGCAGATTCATTTTATATACATAAAATTTCTAACAGCAAGATTTATATTTTCATAAATTTGTAGTTTAATCCAGTGTCAATACAGTTATGACATTTCAAGTGTAAATTCTTAGTGTCATTTTTGCACGGACTGCCTATTTTATGCCGACCTTGGTAAGCAATCTCCAAAGATATAGTGCCAGAGAACAAATGCTGTGTTACTGTCCATCCTCCTTCCTTTAGTTTTTACCGCACCTCGTTCACTTACTATTCACAGAGATTACTGTTTGTTGTGGGCAAATAAATTTTACGGAAACTACTTGGATCAGTGGAATGTATCAAACCAACAAATAAAAACCAAACTGTGGCAGGGGGTGTAGCTTAATGGTAGAGTGCTTGCTTAGCATGAAGAGGCCCAAGGTTCAGTCCTCAACACCATACTCAAAAGATTCAAATAAAAAGGATATGGTGTTGGGTGTGATGAGGCTCACCTGTAATCCCAGCACTCAGGAGGCTGAGGCAGGAGGATTGCCATGAATTTCAGGCCAGCCTGGGTTCCATAGTGAGTTCAAGGCTAACCTGAACTACAGAATAGGATCCTGTCTCAAAGAAAAAAGGTGTATGGTAAATATATTTGTTAGAAATTACTGTTTCAATGCATGTAGCACAAAAATTATAATTTAGAATTATAATTCAAGTATCTTACCACTTTTTTTTTTTTTCACCCAGAATCAAACTCAGGACCTTACGAATGCCAGGCAGGTGCTATGCCTCTGAGCTATACCCCCAGCCCTCCACTTATTTTAAGAAAATGTAGAAGTAATTATAATGAATGTTCTTGGCTTGTATCTCATCCAACAGTTCAATATGTATTCACTAGTTTCTATATGGAAGAAGATAGCCCTTGCCATTGAAAGTTTTAAATGCTCTGCAGAAGGTTACACTAAAAAAATAACTACAGGGGCTGGGGATTTAGCTCAGCGGCACAGCGCCTGCCCGGCAAGTGCAAGATTGTGAGTTTGATCCCCTGTACAGGAAAAAAAAAACAAAATAAAACAAAACAAAAAAAAACTGCAGAACTATAGCATATGTTAAATATCCATGAACACTTCTGGCCCAATGTTAAGTGAATTTCTTAGCACATAGAATAAAGTCCTGTATGTTGATGTTTGTTGAATGACCAAATAAATGAGTGACCGAATAACTGAATAGAATTAGAAGCAGCATGATTGAAAACAAAAAACCTGATGAGGAGGTTGGGATCAAAAAGTGGGTATTCCAAGCCGAGGGAATTAATATGAGTAATGATTTCCTCTTTCAAGGAAGCAGAAGATAATGCATTACGGCATAAAATCTTCCGACACACGTTCAACTGTGAGGCGCTAGCTGTTAGAAATTTTGTCTACCTGACTCTCCAGGGAAGGGCAGTGTTGAGGGAAATGCTAGACAACAGGTCGTTTTCATTTGGAATTTTGTAGGGAATACATTTCCCCGTATGTGATGTCTTGTTCACCACCGAGCCCTTCCATTTGCCTCACTCGATTTTAATCAGCATCCTGAAATATCTGTGCCACTTCCAAAAACAACCATGGTCACAGGACATGTGACCCAACCAAATATGGGACCACACTGGCCCATGGTCAAAGCATGACACAACTTAGGCACAACCACAGTGACTCTACCCACAGTGAACCAGCCCTTATCTGAAATTACTTTTGATGTAATTACTCTCAGATTCCTTACTGATACGTTTTCTTTAAAATTTAGAATTTATTCACCGCAGTAATTCATTTTAAAGTTATTTTCTTTAAGAATGACTCATCATGAATCACACATTATAGAAGCAATTTCGTCATTCTACACAAATGAAATGGTGACACAAACGAAAATGAAATGTCACCTTGTTTCTTCCATGATGTTACTTTTTTTTTTTTGGTACTGGGAATTGAACTCAGGACCTCACATTTGCCAGGCAGGCGCTTTTGCCACTGAGCTACATCCCCGGCCCTCTATCATGTTTTTTTTTTTTTTTTTTTTTTTGGTTTTTCTCCGGTACCAGAAACCGAACTCACGACCTTGCGCTTGCCAGGCAGGCGCTTTTGCCGCTGAGCTAAATCCCCAGCCCCTCTATCATGTTACTTGTGACTTAAAACTCAGGTTTCATTGTGAAGTTATAGGGTATTACTAACATTACTACAATTATATTTTTGAAAATAAAACATGAAACATGTTTTGTATAAGACTACTCCATATTTATTGCATTTGAGCAATATTTTATTTCACAATATAGAACTTATAATATTTTATTTCTATAATGTAATTTCTACTTTATCTTATACATTTCAAAGCAAGCTTCTCATTTAGGCCAGTGAATATAATACTGCAATATATTTTCAGTAACTTGATAAAGGAGGTAGGAATTTGACTTAATCCTGTCACTTCCTCTATTTTCTGTGCATAAGATACCTATGTGATGGTTTGAGATTTTCTGTTGGTGATACTCTCTTTTTTCTATAAAAATACTTTTATAATTATGATCTTAAAGCTGGGCACGGTGGCGCATGCCTGTAATCCCAGCCCTCAGGAGGCTGAGGCAGGAGGATCGTTGTGAGTTTGAGACTAGCCTGAGCTATAAAGTGAACTCAAGACCAGCCTGAACTGCATAGTGAAATCCTGTCTCAAAAAGACAAGAAAATTATAAACTTAAAATAATTATTATGTTCAAGAATTGTATAGTCTAAAACTAGATTAGCATCACATTAAGTTGCCGAATTGTCTGACATATCATTTTTTATATTTTTTCTAAAAATCCTATATCAATTTCTAGGAGAGCAGAATGACTTATAACAATGCCAATTCAGAAAATATAATAACTTTTCACTCTACAAAATGAGAGTCCCCTAGTGAAAAGAAACTCTTGTTTAGTTAAATGTGGAATTTTAACTCCCCTTTCCAGATTTCCATTTCTTCCAAACTCTTCCACTGAAATACGAAATTTTTGTCATTTTTTTCCCGTATAATTTTTTCTTGAAGCTGAATGTCAACATTAGCATTTTCTGGCTCTTTCTGAGGCAGACATTTAGGTTAATGCTTCTGTTGGCTTTGTTTCAGCCAACTGAAGAACTCTGATTGTAATTATTGGGATTACTTTAATTTAGAAAAGTGCTGGTCCCTTTTTGTGAGCATGATTTATTCTTGCATAAATCAGATTAAAAGTTTCTATAGACAGCAGATCTGTCTTCTTGGCTTGTGAACTCTTGGGTGTGCTGTCGCTTACAGAAGAGACCAGAGGGACAGGGCAACACTTGTCGTTAGAGATGAGTCAGCCCAGTTGTGGAAGGCTTCGTCACCAATGGAGCTGTTTATTAAGTGAAAGCTTCTTGCTAACTCACACTTCTCTTCTATGGTAGAAGTGGCTATTTTTTTGTTTTTGTATAATTTACCTTTGCTGACATGCCTATAAAAGTCCTAGACAAATGTGTCTTGTACTGGGTATGCTTCGAGATATTTGGGGAAAAAAATTCTCTCTCCTTGAAATGTTTTTGAAACATACCCTTTAGTTAATTTTTTTTTTTTTAATGAAGGAAATACTTTTATGTATAGCTTGTAAAATTGTACTTGAAAATATTTTGGGGAAAGAGAGCAGAGGAGTTGCAGGTGGCATCTGTCTCAGTTTTTGCTATTACAGCATTGTAACAGTCCACAGCTTGTTCAGTTTTTCAGGCGTGCTTTTAAAAATGTGTGCGATGTTTTGCAAAAGAAGCTCTTTGAAGCTTAACAAAAGAGATGAAGATTATCCCATCTTTAAAATAAGATTGTTAAATTTTTCACCAACAATTATCAGTGATCAGGGTTTTAAAAAGAGATAATGATATATAAGATAAAGTTTGTTAATTTCTAAAAAATGGCAAGATCAACTTGTGAGGAGCAGATTGTAATCATTCCTAACGAGACCACAGCATTTTATAACAATATTTGTGAACATACAGAATTGCTTTGTGCTCTGTTGCTTTGCTGTGATTCACGATGTCTAGCCGGGAAAAGAACATTTGATTGTTATGGAAAGCCTGAATTTAAAAACTGGTGTTATTTCCAAAATAATAATTGTGATTGTTTTGGCTGGAAGTTTCAAACAGTTACTTTGCCAATATCTGGAACAATGTTTCTAAACTATTATTTCATCCTCATCAGCCACCTAAGGAATATATATATTTATGCATACGTATCTTTTTTTCTACTCAACTGCCCCCAACTTTAAGGAAATTTTAAGGTCACAGATATATATCTTTTTTATGTGCTGTATGCATAACTATGCTTTAAACAAAAATAATGTGCCACAGGTCAGATTGTTCGTTTACCCCAAGAGCTAGTATTTCACCTCTGAGGGACAATATCACCACCCCCTGCCCTCAAAGATGCATGATAGTAAGCTTTATTCTGCACTAACTGAGGTGAGAGCAATATCAAGCCATACAATTACAGCCCCTTCCTTTATTGCTAAGTAATGTGGAGGACACAACGTTTTCTTACTTGCTAACAATAGGCTTCCTTGCTATGTTATTTTCACTACATGTAGCTAATCACTATTTGCAGTTTATTCAAGGGGAAAAACAGTGAAGTTTCTTTTAGGTGACGGGGTTTTCAGAGCTTCTGCAGGAAAGGTGGCTTACACCCAGAAAGGACAAATGGCGCTGGACATCCCTAAATCAGGAATTTCAGATAAATTTGTTTTCTTTTACTGCTAATAAAATAGCGACATGGAAAGTAAGGAATTTTGCAGTCAAGGTTTGATGCATATGATACATCCTTTAATCTCTGGGCTAAATCTAAAAGCCCACGGATACTGATTGTTTGGGAAACATTAGAGCCCAAGAAAGGGTTTGATGTTTTCAGATCTCCAAATGCTGTGGTTTAAGCTTACTGGTCTACAGTGATCTACTCAGTAGTTTGGTAAAAGAAAACTACGTTCCCAGGTAGCGGCCCTGGGAATATGGCTGCTGTGAGCCCTACCAGCTTCCAGCGGGGGGCTTGAATATTTACCCAGCTGTGATGAAATTGGGCTTGGTTTTGAGGTCTCTGAAGGCAGAACAGCAGAGGCCCATTGAAGGGAGCTGATCCTGCTGTGGGTCTTTGTCCCGAGGCAGTTTTTTGGTGAAAGGCTAGGTACATTTTCCATCCTGTAGGACTGAGAGACCTTTGTAACAAGCCCTAGTTCACCAATTGCAGTAACAGAAACATGCATTTTCCACATACTTGAAGACAGAACACTGTCATTTTAACAGTTATCCCCAGCTGATGGGTGTGATTTCAGACTAATTACCATTTTCTCACATATACTAATGGTGTTCCTTCATAATTTTTTAATAAACACACTCTCAAGTAGAACAGACAAGCTTCCATTTCTAAGAAATGGAAACTTTGTATATACCCTGGAGAAAATTTAGGTTGTTGCAGACTTCATGCCCTGACCTACTATAATAAGAGTATTCTTTTCTGTGAGTGCTAATATATTTTATGCACAGGACTCCTTCAAGTAAGATATAGATATAGATGTGTATACAGATATCTGTATACGTCTTAAATTTCTTTGACTTTTTGCAATTTATAACACCCATTTATCTTTTACTGTATAGTTGGCCCTTCACCTTTGCACATTTAGCAAAATAGTCCTGGTGTTCCCCAACTGATCTGAAACTTGGATGCATTTAGAGTTCTGGAAGGCCGGTGTGCGATCACAGTCCCCTCAGTTAGCGGGGCCGGCCATCCACTCACTGCAGCTTAATTGCCCTCTGCTGTTACTTGTTTGCACACGTGGAAGGACTTGTGTGCTACAGGGACTCCTTGAAGTTGGGGAGCCATAGACATATCTAAATTTCCTGGTTATAAATATCTGTGCTTTAGTTGTTACTATTTTGTAATATTGGACTGGTGAGTCTTAACACCAGTAACTGGAAATTCTAATATGGGCCTCCTGAGAATCATTCCCATAGTGATAAGGTTGTGTCATAAACGCTCAGGTGTGTTGGGGCAGGAAAAAGAAGTAGAGAAAAGAAATCAACCACAATGAGCCTTAAGACAATAATAGAAACAAATAAGCAAACAAACACTTATTTTTTAACGAAGTATTTTAATATAGCCAGTGTTTAATGTATCGATACACCAGATGCAGTATGTAGAGGAAATCTTACTAACATTGTAATTGATGACAGAATGATTTCTTAAATTAAAGCCTTACTGCAATTAGATAAATAAAGGTAAATGGTATAAAGGTGCCAGAGGGCAATAGTCTATATTCTTGTCTACTAGCTAATCTTTTTACATTATTAATTTGCCTTTAGAATATAAATCACCTGTTTCCTAGACATAATTCAGCCCAGCTCATGACAAAATAACATGCATTAAAAATAATGGAGTCAGAAATGATTTAGTTTTATTTTGTGCTTTTCTTCCTTCTCATGTTCCACCTTAGCCTGCTTTTTACCGTGGAGGAGATACTAGCCCCGGAATCCATAGGGTTGCCTCCCCTCAACCTTTGAAATTCTGGGCAGGGAACCCAGAGCCTGGCATGTGCTAGACAGGTGCTTCCCCATTGAACTGTATCCTTAGCTCTAGAATTACCTGCTTAACTCCACTGTTTGTGATGCTACCAGCAAGAACATCCACCAGCTTTTTCTTTTGACTCTAAAAAGCACTTACTGGTACATGCCTGCATGTGTGGGTGCATGTGAGTGCCTGTGCATGTGAGAGCATGCATGTGTGTGTGCATGTGTGTGTGAGTATGTGTGTGTGTTGTAGTAGACCAAGAAGATACCTGGCTGGACTTTGGAAAGGGGTAGAACATGGAGCCCCCACCCTGCCAATGAAAGAGGCTGTCAGCCTGGCCACTGCTGTGGGTCACAGCTTCCTCCACTGGATACTGGGGGATTTTCTAAGTCACAGAGCTCCAATCCAGCTCCACAGAGCTGCATCTCAGTTACTTCTATTGTTCTTTGCCACTTCCTCATTTATACATCCAGCGAGCTACTGTGGGACAGGGCCTGGTACCAGCTCCACTTGGTCTCATGTAGCCCCATCTGGATGGGCAGCGAGGTGCCGGAACTAATGTCAGGAGTCAGCTGGTGAGAGTGACTGTGAGTTGAATGTGAGTATTTCTCCACCTTTAGCGCTCAAGGCTCCATACAAGAAATGCTGGAGGAACAAATGAAGGGGTTAACGCACTTTTCTCCACAGTACATTCTTTATTTGATGCCTTTTTTTTTTCCGGTTGAGAAGAGCTGTTTGCAGCCCTGACCAGGCCTTCTTACACTACTTGCAGCGCACCTGTTCAGCAATCAGCAACACTTCTTACTCATGAAGAAGGGTGTCACCCGGTCCAGCGCGCTGCGTGCCGCAGCCTCCCCGCTCAAAGCTCTGTCTCACACCTGCACACGTAAAAGGGTGCGTCTTCAGTTGGAGCAAAAATTATACATAGTGACTGTGGTTGGTAGCATACTTAAAAAGGCAATGCGGCACTCTGTGTGAGAACTAGTGCTCTAGAGAAATGATGCTCAAAGTGCTGGGCCACTGATCGCCATCAGTATCCTGTGGAACTTATTAGAAATGCAAATTGTCACCAACCTCCACCCTCTCCTGAAGGCAAAACTGCAAATGGGAGAGTGCGGTGTTTTAGCAGGACTTCCAGGTCGTTGTGATGCATGCTGGACTCAGATCCACTGTACAAAGATTTCTACACTTGCATGCTCAGTGGAGGGCTCTGCTCTCATTGTGAGAAGAAGGCGTGGGACTGCGTCTCTTTAGACTGCAACATGCAAATTAATCTCAGGGAAAAACATTTGATCAAAGCCAATTTTAGTGTTGGAAAGTACTTGCGAAGGCCTAGACTCAGAATCAGGCTTTTAAACAATACACACAGCAGGTTTGTATCTAGGATATGGCAGTTCACTGTAATGCAGGCCCAGGCCCTGTTTCACATGAACTGTCCAGGTGTGGCCACACCCAGGCTTCCCCGCATTTGTGAAATAGATGGTGATCTACGTGGTGCTCTGCAAACCCGAGTGAGCTTTGGAATCACTCAGAGGTCTTCTTAAAACAGATGCGTGGGCCCAACCCCAAAGTTTCCTTTCTAATAGGTCGGAGATAGGAGCACAAAATGGCTTTCCTTTTTTAAAAAAAAAAAAAAAAACTATAAAAATAAGAGAACGAGAACATTTAACAAACACTAACAGGCATCGAGGGGATGCTGGTTGTGGACTTGGAGCTTATCTAGAAAGCTGCAATCACTTTTTCTCAGCTCCCAGAAAGATGTCACACATACGAGAGCTCACAGGGTTGTAATAATCTCCCTGGAGGAGGAGCTGCCCTCTCTCTTCCTTCTCCTCCCACCTCCTCCTCTTTATCTTCATTCTCCACCTTCTCCTCCTCCTGGCTTTATTTATTTATTTCTCTTCTTGTTCTGTGAAGTAGTCGATATAGTCACAAAATGAAGAACGAATGGAAGGCCACAGAGTGCGTCTTCCCTCCTCTGGCTCACTGTCACTGATTTTGCATCACCAGAGGTAACTAATATTCCTGATTGTATATCTGTCCAGAGATGTTTATATTTACATGGACTCACATATATAATTGTGCACATATTAAAACCTTTTCATCAGAATGTTGGCATGCATGGCTCTGCGTCTGCTTTGTTCTCCTAATATATTGTGTGAAAATTTTCATTTCAGAATATGAAGAGCTTCTTGGTCCTTTATGACTGTGTGTATGGTACTTATTATATGCTTGTCCCATAATCTATTTAAACAGCCATCTATTGATGGGCGTAACTCAGTTTCCAGTCATGGAGTCCACAAAAACAGCAAAGAGCAGACACCTAACGTCCCCAAACACCATACTTAACCAAATTGTCCTCCCATCCACATTAACTCTGAAAGTGCTCACTTTCTGAGCACAGTCTAGTAATTATATTCTCATTGATTCTAAGCATCGCTGGCTCCCGGATTCTTTGATTTGTGAAAGATGGAAATCAATGGGAACAGCCAAGGGGAATTAGTCAAAAGAGTGTTTTAGAATCATACAAGATACAGCAGTGGGCTGCCCTGTAGAACGACCCAAGAGAGAACAGCCAAGCAGGCTGCTCCGCAGAGCAGCACTGTGGTTGGGGTACAGAGCGATTTTATATGTTTTCCATGAAAAGCACTCGCATATCCATAAGGAGTGGATCACATATTGTGTATGGGTCAGTCTGGAGCAGTTCTCAAATGTGATTTTCCAATTGACCTCACTCTGTGCCTAGCACAAGTAGGGTATCTGTTCTAGCATGTAAATGAAGGTTGTTGTATAGTTACCTTAGGACAGGTCTCTGGGAAAAAATCCACTCAGACCTGTTTCAGCATTAACCAAGACTGAAATGAGGTAAAATGCCACAGATTTGAGACTTTTCTGTTTTTACCTCGAACACGGGTGAAGTGGGGAAAGCTGGTGCAATGATTGTTTGCCTCCAGAGGAATTATGTTTTCTTCCCTTAGTCTCCAGCCATCACAATCAACCCTGTTTCTCCTGCCTCAAGAGACAAGAACAGAGTTTAGTTCTGGCCCATGTAAAGTGTAACCTGAAAGTATCATTAGTGTATTGAAGGAAGAGTCCTAGTGGGGAGGGAGGGTGAAGAGTGAGGTTTCTGAGTACCCACTGGGAGGCTTGGCTTTGGGCTGGCATTTCTCCGGCTGGGAGGCAACCCTTTGGTAAGATGCTGTCATGTTTCTCTCACAGAAGTAGTGCCTGGCTCAGATAAATTAAAGTTTAGAGCTAGTAAATAGTGGAGCTAAAATGCTAACTTACTTCTTCCAAAACTCTGCAGATTCTCTCATGAATCCCTTACATGTAGGTGGCCCCAAGACATGGACAACCCATATCTTGCTTCCTTACAGGACCAACTCCAGGCTGAGGCGAGCGAGGCACCAAGGTGCTCCTCCTCACAGGCCTGCCCGCCTGCCCCAGGCTCCTCTTTCCCTTATTGTTCTCAGAGCCTGTGCATTAGTTTCCTTGTCTGTCAGATGAGGATAAAACGCATACGGTGCTGCCTTAGTTCACGAACTTAATCCATTCCACAGTTTCGGGGAAGATGGCTGTGGCTGTGTTTGTCACCCGGTGTGGAGTTCAGGCATAGAAACCAACTTTTTCCAAATGCCTCTGTTTTGGAACCCAACTGTTCTCATACAGAAGTGTTCGTGAACTGAGGTATGACTGTACCTACCCCTAAGGGTTTTATTCTGTTTGGCTTGGTGAGAATTAATAGAGGAAGGCTTGATCAAATGTAAACTACAAAGTATTTAAACCACTGCCTGGCGTACATTAAGGTCCTGTTAAAGTTATAAAGTTCAGTTTCTAGGTTATTCATTTACGTGCATCAGTCTTAATCTTAGTTAAAGAAATGAGACTTTTGAAGCTAGAACATCTTAAAAAGAAGAGAGCAAAACTGTCTTTTTGTGAACTTCTTCTCATGGACCAACTTAAATAGGAAGATTGACACCTCCCTTTAAGTCATCATTGTCTAAAAATCTACCTAACAGAGATGCTGTCCTGGGCCCTTGAGACCCGCTTCTGTCCTGTGGTTGTGGCTGGAGGACAGCCGCTTCCAGGGGTTAGGCCAGCGGGAAGCTGTGCTGGGATTCCACTCTTGCACTGTATTTTTCCCCCTTCAGAAGCAGGAGGTGGGATGGGGGAATCCCAATTCCTTTTTAATGCCAGCTTTTATTCAACTCCTTTTGAGAATTCCCTCCTTCCTACACTGCCTCCCACTCTATATCCAAAAATATTAATGCCTAAGTAAGAGAGCAAAGTCTGAGGCTGTTAAGTAAGAACTTCAAAAATGTCTGTCACATATCTACATATATTTGTTTAGGAAGTAATGAGGTTGGTGTTTGTAGATGGTGAAAATGTCTAACTGCTATATTGTCGCATCTCATATATGTCAATGTTCAGTGGGGCCCACGTCTGGCAGATTCATGACTAGAAGCTTTTCGGCTGCTGTTTGTAAGGCATGCTTCTTTCTTTGAATGAAATGAAGAATGAGGGTGCCTTTGGGCCACCTGAATAAACGTACATGTGTTTGAACATCACAGTTTCTGCTTTTAATAGGAGGAAGATGAACTGAGCGCTGCATGTATATATTTATATACTGTGGAGTGCATGTCCAGGAGCTAACATGTCTATACATCACTCTTAATTGTCAAAAGTGAATTGTATTGATTAATCCATCGGTGTGTGGGGGTGATGCACGGATCCATTTGTGACTAACAGCCTCTTCCACTGTGCACATCTGGGAATACGGTCCTTTGGCTCTTGGCTGCCACTCTCATTTTGCTTATGACTAGGCATCTGAGAACATTTTGTGATCTGGCATTTCAGAGCCTTCTGAAAGCCTCTGCTTGAGAAAACTGTAGCCAGGTCTAAAAGGACTGCCTGCCAGCATGGGCTACCTAGGGCTGCGGTTTATGGAGCTTTAGGGTATGTTTTCTCTTCACCTTCTTGTGCCCCCGCTAGCTTGGGAGAGCAGCTGCTTCTGCTTTTCCCTTCTTAAAGATTCTTGCAGAGGCCTTTTTTGCGTGGGGCTATGCTACCCTAGAGAGCTGCAGTATGCATGGTGATAGTGAGCCTCTTCTGTCTTTAACAGATGGCTCCAATGTGAAACTCATGCGAATGTCCAGATCGGGTTAGCATTTTGGCATTATTAAAAATGCTAATGGCAACTGTCCTGTTCTCTAGGCAGTGGCCACCGTGCTGTATTAGTAGTTCACTTCAGTAGTAAAAACTAAGCACACACACTCGCAGCATAAATCAGTGGTTCTCGCTAGGAGATGAGGCTGCAGCTCAGGAAAGTGAGTGAAGACCTCTGGGGCGTTACAGTAGTCATTGAAAGAGGGAGGAATTGTAGGCATCTGTGGGGAGGGGCAGGGAGGCTGCTAAGTATCCTTCGTGCACTGGGTATCTTCCCAGAAAAGCAAATTATGTGACCTACAACATCAGTAGTGCTGAGGGTAAGAAACCCTGATACACAGATTGAACTATATGAAATGCACACAGTCTTCAATGATAAATATTGGGTTGAGCTGTGTAAAACTGCTAATCCTTCGGTTTACAACAATGACAGTTTCATTCAGTTCAGGTTCGTGTATGTTACACATTGTACAATTGAACCATTGTACAAATAAATGATATACATTATACAATTCAAAACATAGACTCTTAAAGAGACTTTAAAAACAAATATGTAGGGAATTTGACTGTTTTCTTCCAGGGTCTTTGTGCATTGCCTTGCAGGGACTGTGCTTTGGAGAGCATTGTTCTCGGCTTTGGTTTAATCTGAGGATTGATGGAACCGCTATCAATTTACTAGCTCAGAGCATCTCCTACTGTGTTGTCAGAGAAGATTAAGGTTCCTCCGTGATATCTGTAGTGACGCTTCCCTCCTGTAGGGCAGGTCTGTAGGAAGCTAAATTTGCACACTGTTTTTGCTTTGTTGGTTTATCTGAGGTGTATATTAAGCCCTCCTGTGAATGTGTTTCCCCACCTCTCTTTTGTGTGCTTAACTTTCTGCCACGCATATGGTTACTAAAAACAAAAGACTTCTTCCCCAGCATTACAAACAAAACACAACACAGAACAAAAAAAGAAAGTCCTCAAAGAACTTCGGCATATGGATGCCAAGAAGACATTGATCGTATTAAGTATGTTGAAGAGGTTCCAGGCTTGTCATTCTAGCATGTAAGCAACAGTGAGCGTTAGACTTACCAAAGGAGCATTTACAACCTAGATCCCTGGTCTGTCGTGGATTTCTAACATAAGTACCTTTTATGTGATCCTTGGAAAAGTCTAGCTCTCAGTCAAAGCTAAAAGCCATTGATTCAGAAGGGAATTAGCATTTGTTGTCTGCAACTTCTTTACTTTTTTTTTTTTTTTTTTTCTGAAATACTTGGGATTGAAACCAGGACCTTTGCTCTGAGCTGCATTCCCAGCCCTTTTTTAAATTTATAGTTTGAGACAGGGTGTCCCTAAGTTACTTAATTGCCTAAGCTGTGCTAGAACTTAAACTCCTCCTGCCTCAGTCTCCCACAGTATTTCTTTGTTGTTGTTTTTTTTCCAGTTCCAGGAATCGAACTCATGACCTCATGCTTGCCAGGCAGGCGCTGTGCCACTAGCTAAATCCCCAGTCCCTTCCCACAGTATATTAATGTATATATATATATGTGTGTGTGTGTGTGTGTGTGTGTGTGTGTATAGCATGAACATTCATATAGGCAAAAAACAGTTTTAGAGAGACACATACAAATACTTATCACTTGGGTGGGGTTTGGTAGAGGTTTGGAGAAGACAGGAGACTCGTGAGTTCTCCATTCTGCATTTTTTTTCTCCCATAAGGATATTAAAAAGAAAAACCAGAACACATAGCACTGAGTCTATACTCTCCTGCCCATCTACATTATTTATTTCTTCTTATTAGTTGTTTTCTAAATACCCTTGTGAATCTCTCATTCCTTTTCCACTGCGTCAACATAAATTACTTGGAAATCTGTTGTAGAAAATATTAGCTTGGCATCTGACAAAATCTGGTTGATTCTTAACCTCTTTAGAAAGAGTCTGATATATTCCTATTACAATACCTTTTTTGTTTCCAATTCCTTATGGGTAAGCGTATTATACTAGAGAGCTGTTTTGTCACAGTCATCTGGAATAATCGCTCCTGACATTTTCATGAGTCACTGCAACATTCAAAGAATGTCTGTCTGGTGGAACACACCATGAAAAGGACTGCAGTGTGCGGAATCAGAGTGTCAGGGCAAATGTTATATTTTATAATTGCTTCAGCTGAGATGGATATTGTTTTGAAAGTTGTCACCAATTCTGCCGTCCCAGTAATATTAATGAAATCATTCTCATGGAACCCACATTACAGTTTTCTGAGAATAATCAATTCAACACGCCTATTATATACTGAGGAAAATGGTTTCAAAAGCCATTCTAATTTTTCTGTCACTGTATGGAGAGTAGCACATGTACATGATTTCATTGAGAGGACTCTAAACTAAGGACATTTTACTAGTGACAAAAGCCATTGGAACGGGGAAATTCTTCACAGTTGCCTTATTTCATGTTATCCTGGAGGAGTCATAATTCCTGACAAATCTCACATCACCTGAGCCAGCTCACATTACATTTTATTTTTGAGATTCAAATGTCCAGTGTCTGCAGTCTCAAACAGCTTAATCAGTTTGGCCTGTTTTCCTTGACCCAGCATCAGGCAGCCTGGCTCAGATCCCATCTTACACGTAGTCAGAGTTCTCACATCAGTGTAGAGTAACTGAACTTGCAGTGACTGGGACTGTTTACAGAATGCCTTCATGTGTTTTATTCCTTTTTGCTCCTTGCAATACACCTTAATGCAGGCATTCTATTCCTTCCATTTTGCATGAAGTTAAATGAGCATTAAAATAGTAAACAGATAGTATCAAAAATACGGTAAAGCTAGCAACAGATCCTTTCAACGTGACAGATGACTAAATCTGATATGTCTTCCCCCAAGAAGAATTCCAATAACAAAGGGAAGAACCCACATCTCTAATTTTTTTGGTAACCACTGCACTTTGGGACACCTTGTAGGCACTTAACATATATTGAATATCTTACTTTTTTCCAAGATGTCTACTAGTGAGGTCTTTTAATACTATGTCCTCTTTTTTGAAAAGAAACTGTTTTCTCCAGCCTCTTGAGATATAATCTGTGGTTGAATTAGTATGTGTAGTAATTTTCCCTACTGTACCTTAGAGTCAGTCAGATCAATAAAGAAGATTTGCATGGCTTTTTTGAGATGCTAAAGAACAGTTATGGTTATTAATACTGGGAATCTCATTTGAAATTTTTACATGGATTCTAGGAGTGAAAATATTGAAGTTCTGTCTCATTTTAAGGTGGATATTTATGTTTATAATAGAATCTTCTGAGATTTTTGCTGAAAGTTTGCATATGTAAACGATGCTATAATTTTAGACTTACTCAGCTCCTCCTACAGTGCCCCACAGAAGAATTATCCTTTGGGGTGGCACTTCTGAAAATTACTGTTAGATGAAATTACTAGAGGGAGAATGAAGTGTTTAAATTATTTGTGTTTTGGTATTAATATCACAGTGACTTGAATAAATAAAAACTCACACGACATTTGCTTTGATTCAGCTCATCATGTCCCATTACTGTACACTGCAAAGCATTGTACTCTATCAGCTCCATTCTTCACGTGAACTGACAGTATGCTCTTGGGTGACTCGTGCCCTTAATCGTGTATGCTTGCCTTCACAGGAGTTTAAAACAAACAGAATTTCTCTTGACCTGAAATCTCAGTTTTTTGTTTGTTTTTTTCCCCAGCCACAAACATATGGCCCTATTCAGTCAGGAGGTTTTATGGTCTGCACTGCTTAATGGACTAATTTCATCACTAGCACATGCCAGGTTGCTGCCTAATCTAGCATTTCTCTAATTTGCCTAAAAATTAGAAGGACTTGGGATGGTTGATGAACATTTCCAGGGCTTTTCTTTGGAGACAAAGCCCTCTCCCACCTCAGATTCTTGTTATCCAGAGTTTGTTATACCAGTGAGTTTAGCACAGGCTATTGATGGACCTACAAGTGGGAGAAAGAGAAAGCGCAGGCTGGAGAGAAGAGGAGTTCCCACTTCCTATGAATGCAAACAGAACGCAGCACCCGTCTAATGTGATAAAGACCTGGCCAAAGTCTTGCTTACCTTTCACGTAGACCAGTGTATTTGTGCAAATGCACATGCTTCTTGTCTTTAAATATCTGCCATTTGCTAAGTATCTTGTATCTTTGTTACATACCTATCCTACTTAATCTTGCAACCTTTTTTAAGTGGTGATGCATTTAACAATGATGGAATTCAATTTTCACAGCACCATCTTCTTTGTAGAAGAGCCTTTTTGTCTACAAACTCCTTTCGAGCCTTCCAGATGGCCTATGGGCTTGCTCTTTTTACTGGTTGTAGCATCTTTCTGGTTACCTCATTGATTTAACAACTTCCATAAAATTTGTAAAACACACTCATCATGTTCACTTCATATAAGAAACATTGTAAACTTCAAAAAAATTTACCTTTACCTAATAGCAGCCTTATAAAGTTTTCCAAGGATTATAAAGTAGATACTGTTATCTCCATTTAACAGGAGGAAGAGTCAGCCAGTGAATTGGGTTAGGAACCAGTTAGATTTGTTTGGGTGCTTTGGAGGTTTTGGTTATGCTGGACTAGAAGAGCTGGAACCTGGCAGTTTCAGGAATGTGGACTCTACACGCCAAAGCCAGACAATAGACAGAGATCCAAAATGTAGGTCAAGGGAATAAGTAAAGTCAGGCATCAAAGATTTTAACAAGCAACTGTTGTAGGGCAGAATCTGGGATTTTTGAATCTGGCAAAAGGGTTAGACAGTAAGAGGCTTGTGACCCAAGCAGAAATCCAGCCCCAAAGCGTGCCTTGCTCACAAGAAGGCCTTGCTTGATATGGAGCCTTTTGTGTCCGAGCCATTATGTGGTCCTGTGTCCGCAGGAAACAGCCCCAGCAAGGGCATCTAAACGAAGCGTAAAATTGGAAGCACCTGGCTAAATGGGGGAGCTTGTGGGTTAAGGCAGGCGGGGACTCCTGATAACTACATGTGGACAATGGCCTTCAGCTGGGCTCAGCTGCCAACAATGTATTGATTTTTAGCCACGTGGTTTTTTTCAGAAAACTGCACACATTCCCCAAATCCCCGTGGGGCTGACCTTTTCTTACCACCTTGATTAATCAGACTGTGTTCAAAGGGAAGGAAAGCCTCTCTGGCCAAGCAATTCTTAGT
Source organism: Chinchilla lanigera (assembly GCF_000276665.1). Classification (NCBI taxonomy): domain Eukaryota; kingdom Metazoa; phylum Chordata; class Mammalia; order Rodentia; family Chinchillidae; genus Chinchilla; species Chinchilla lanigera. The sequence continues at coordinate 13,976,296 of NW_004955425.1, read as the reverse complement.
CTTTTGAAGGTAGCAAAACTACCTGGCCTTTCCTCTCTCACACTTAAATTATTCCTAAGGTTATGTTTGTTGTCAGTCTGATTTGGCAGCAAGGTGGTGATTTCGGCAGCGTTCATCGTCTGCTACAGAGAGCCAGGAAATGGTGATGTTTTGGAAATGACTTGGGAAATGTAGGGATTTTGTACTTACTTTCTGAGATAGGACTGTCTTTGGGTTAAAACAAGCCGTTTCACAGCCTTGACCAGTTACATTAGGAAGGCCCCACTTGTCTTGTAAGAAACCACAGATGGTGTTTCAAATGTAAACGGTGAAATGTGTTGGGTGCTTTGTTTCACACTGTTGTCCAATTTAGCAGCCACATCTGTACGGTCTGGAATTTTAACTGTGGGATCTTGCAGTAGTACATCATGATTACAAATGACTCTAATCAGTCCTATCAAGAATTTGCTAGGGGCTGGGGATTTAGCTCAGCGGCAAAAGCGCCTGCCTTGCAAGCGCAAGGTCGTGAGTTCGGTTCCCGGTACCAGAGAAAAACCAAAAAAACAAAACAAACAAAAAAAAGAATTTGCTGACTATCTTTGCACTCACACACTAAGCTTTGTTTGGCTGTCCCAAGAAGGTACAGCCACTTTCATTTCTCAGAAAATGGATTTCATAGGAAATGATGGCTTGTTTGCTGCTGAAATACCATTGTCATGATACAGTGTTGAACTACTCTTTGAGTCACACTTTGGGAAAACAGAACAGTTAAGACAAAGTTGCACAACGGAAAAATGATTGTAACTTTTGGGCAAAGTATGAATCGAGAAACTTGAAACGTGTCACTACGTAATTGGTCTGTTATCTAAAAACTGCTTGATTTTTACCTTTGCCGAGGGGTTATTGTCAGGGTTTTCAGAAGGACAAGCAGTTTCTCCCCAATCAATGTAATGTGACAGCAATGGGCAAAAGCACCGTAATAAGTGCTCTGGGAAGAAATACAAAAGACAGAAAAACTGCCTTTCTTGAGGAGCTTAGGGCCTCGATAGCAGGACAAGATACATGCAAATTTGCAGAGCAACAAAAATCAAAGGAAGGTTAAGTGTGCTGGAAATCATGCGCAAAGTGAGCAAACTTTGCAGACGATATCTTGGTGAAAAACTTTTGCGACTTAATTACTTTTATTCCTTTGAAAAGCCTCTTACCCTCGTAATTTCCCATCGCTGTGCATTTGGAATAGACGCTCACCCCTGTGATCACTCACATTTCAGCTGTTAGCTTTCAGGTTCTGTGCCTTGGTTCTCGTGGTGGTGTGAGGTGTGATAAAATTAACACTAGAGCACAAGATCTTTGAGGGAGGGATTCAGTCTTTTGATCCTGTATTCCTCCGCCCCTAGAACAGTCCCTAGAATGTAGTAGGTGTTGAATACATACCTGTTGATTTACTCAGAGTTAGAAAACCTAGGTTGCATGCCTAGGGTGTGTTCTTACTTCATTGCTAAGTCCTTTAAACTTTTCCTGAGGATCTATATTTTAGGCCTCAGAATTTAGAGTGAGAGATTACCTTTCCTACTGGTAAAATGAAGGGTTGGTAAAATAAATTTCTCCAGTCCATTTCATGGAAAATGATCTCGCCCTCCTCCAAACCTCTGTGACCCATTGCTGTTTATCTTCTTTATTAATGTGTCGGCCAGCTGTCTTTGTACTGTAAGCTCCCACAGTGCGGGGACTTTGCCTGAGCCTGGGTTGTAGTTCTTATAGCACCTGCCTGGTATGTTAAATACACAAGACACTCTGTGAACTTTTTATGAGTGTCCTGACAGACAGAACTTGCCTGTGCTGCAAAAAGGAACCCCAAGGCACACTGGCAACTCTGTCGTGCTTCTTTAATGTCTCACCCAGGGCTTTGGGTCTAGGCCAGGTGTACCTCTTAGCTCCGTAGGTGTTGTGACCTTGCTTTGCTTTATTCTTCTTACTCTTTAGCCTGTAGCAAGGTAAGATTCTGTCTCTGTGATAGAACAGGAAAGGTTTTTGTGATGAGAGAGGAACAAAGCTTAATTTCCCGTGCATATAGCAGAAGGGAACCAGGTAGAAAAGAGGCTGGGGTAGATGGATGCACCACCTAGGGCCTCCCAGCTACAGGGGCTACGTTTCCCTTGTCCTTTAGGAAGAGCTGTGTATCGTCATCCCAACGTTTGCAGGCACTGTAAACTGGATTTTTCATGTTAGCTTGGATAATGAAAAGCCGTCTCCATCACCAAATTTTTTTTCAGGGCCAGGGATATTACTCAGTGGCACAGTATCTGCCTGGCAAGTATGAGGTCATGAGGTCCTGAGGTCATGCGGTTGTGAGTTTGATTCCCAGTACCAATGCCCCCACCAACCAGATTTATTTTCAAGCCATTGGTCATCTCCAGGTGCAGACAGTCTTCCTGCCATTAGCAGAAGCTGCGAAGCTGCAAAGAACACTTTCCCAAGTTGAGAGCCGGAGTTAGGGAGGAAAGAGAAAGCAGTGAGGAAAGAGCTATCAGGCTGCCGTGCAGTATCCCTCAATCGGGCCTGAACGGCTCATTTGGAGTACAGATTCTGTCCCCTAGCACAAGGGCCTGGAATTGGGACTTTTAATAAGTTCCCCAGGTGATGCTTATGATAGGCTAACAGCAGGAAGGGCACTGCATGCCTTTCCTGGGGGTATGAAGAGGGCAGTTACCAGTCTGCCTTGTGAGCTTGTAGCTGGAGGTCAGAGTGGCTGCAGTACAGCCCTGCTATGTGTCACACGGAGTGTCTCATCTGCGAGGAAGCAGGCACATGCTATTTTTTCCCTCTTGACATTTGCTGCTATGTACTGTGTCATTTGAAGATAGGAAAAGTAGATGCATTTTACATAAATTATTTGATGACTACCCTAGAAACTTCTGGTAATGCAAAAAGCAGGATCTTCCAAGACCACCTTCTTCCCCTGACTTTTGGTGCAAGTTTGACTGTGCCAGTCTTGGAGGGGAGTGTGCTAAGGTATTTTGGCTGCACTACTGGCCAATATTAAAAATTACTGTGTTCTAGGACTTTCTAAGTCAGTGGCTCATGCTGCTTGAGCTTCTTAGCTTCCCTGAGACAAGGCATTGGTTATTCTTACAATGAGGTGGACAATAGAGCCACAGAACGGTGAAGCAACTGCCCTGAATTTTCACAACCACTGGAGATTCTCTGGTTCCTATGCCTTGCTCTTTCCCACTTGCTCTCTGTTATCCGCTGGGAAAGAAGTCTCCAAGGATTCACTTACATGTACCTATGGGAGTCATCTCGTCTTACCTAAGGTGCCCCTCTCATCTTTTTAATAGTTAACATCTCCTATTGATCTCAAGAGTTTTGTTTATAGAATATTTTCAAATGCAAAGAATTTACATGATCCTCACATCAATCCTGAGAAGCAAGGGTTGTCACCATTTTGTAGATGAAAAAACCGAGTCTTAAAAAGCCAGTGATAGCCACTATCACAGTTCTTTTATTTTTTTCATAGTTCTTTTATTTTGTCTTTTGTATTACTTAAGTTAGGTCATTTTAAGATGTGGGCTCAGATTTAAATGGTACAAAGGACTCCTATAAACGTCTGGTCTGGCATCCCGCTCCTTTCACAGGTAAGGAAACTGAAGGTCGCAGTGAGTTTTAATTGCCCGAGATCACACCCAGGTGTTACATTGAGACCCAGGACTGAGAACCTGGAGGAGCCTGGTTCCGAAGGTCTTCCCAGGACACAGTGACTGTAGGTTTTTTAAGACCTGAAACTTTAAGGCCTCTGCTTTTCACAGAGGTGTAAGACAGCATTACCCACCCACCTCCTCTTATGGGAAAAGGACAGTTCTCTCTGCTGGTCTCTTCAAGTTCACCTAGCCCTACATATTTTAGGTGTTGGTACCACTGGCATTGCAGAGAGGAAGAGACTTGCACAAACCAGAGCTGCATTATTTTATCTACAGGAATGAGTTGTCACAGTCTCTCAAAATGCTAGACAGTTGTCTAATCAAAGTAGGTCTTTCCCTTGAAAACCAGGCTCCCAGCCAGCTCTGTGAGGGCCAGCCTCAGGCTTTTACAGATATTCTGTAGCTCTGCCCCCAGTGCCACTCTCAGTAGGTGTAAATCTGTGGTTTTCACTGTAGGACTGTGCAGCTGAAGTGGGATCTCCCAGAACAGGTCCAGGTCCCAGTTCCTGCCCCTCACTCATGGCAAATTGTGTTAGAAGTTGGTTTTTCTTCGATTATGGCCAAAGGTGCTTGGTATCTTTCCTTTTTTCAGAGCTCCCCTTATGAATGCTTGATCATTTGAGGCAAAGCACCACTCTTCATCTGTGTCATCTTGACTATAGTGAAGTTGAGCACTGGGATGACTGTTGGAGTGAAGTGACCTATCACATTGTCACCATCTCTGTGGCCTCACTAAGTAGATCCCTATCACGTTCTACATGTATATATTCTTGGTACTAGGTTTTGAGCCTGGGACTCATGCGTGCTCAGCAAGAGCTCCATGCTGAGCTACATCCCCAATTCCATTATCTCCAATCATGGTTTTTTATATATTACATTACCCTGCCCGGTAAATTTTGTCCAAAACACTTACCACAAGTGTACTTACATTTGTTTGCTTATTTGCTTGAGGTCATTTCTCTCCTGCATTAGATTATAAGTACACAGATTTACCTGATGTTTTTCTAGCACTTTCCATAGTGTATGGCATAGTGTTTGTCCAAAGGTACCTGTGGAGTGAAGAGTTTTTACTAGTGTAGTGACGTGTTGTGACTAGCTCTTAGTGTTTGTTGATTTGTATCCAGTTTTCTGTTTTGCCTCTTTTATTTGACTTAGAGCCCTATGCAAGACAGGATAAGGATAGAGAACAATTTATCATGGCCCAGTGCCATGGCTATGAATCCTGTGATCGTTTCCTCTGAGAATGGAGCTTGGTGTTAACCTGACAAAGTGATGCTTCTCCAACACTCTTCTGGTTAGGAACTGCTAGGACACACAACAGCCTCGAGCAAATCCTAGGGACTGGCATTGTAATAATCTGATTACATCGAAGCACCTCATTAAAATAAACTAATTTTCCATTGTCTTGGGCCTTATCTGACACTGCTTTATTTTGAAAAATTATTTCCCTGTTTCTGGTGGGCCAGCATGACCCTCCTTCTGGATGTATAATTTCTTGTCAAGTTTTATTTTTGCTTAGAGATTCTTTATTCCAACTCTGGCCAGACCAGACCCTGCTTAATTAATGTGCAGGGGCTGGAATCACTGTAGAGTACTTAGGGGTAATGCTTCATGGAAAAGTACTTTGTCCACGAATAAGGCTAGGCAGTATTTGCTAAGTTGATTTAATAACTTCTGCCTTCATTTGGCTGATGATGTCAGCTGCTTTCTGGAAGTATTTGTATTTGCAGCACCCCAAATGCATTACCTTTAAGCTCCTTGTTGGAACTTCTGGAATGAATGAACAGTATAGGTCTCATGTTCTTGTTTCTCATAAGAGAAATCTCTTATGAGAAATCTCTTTTTAGATTTAAGCTCAACATGCTCAATATGTTTGCCTAGTAGCTATAGTAGTTTTCTTTAAGAACTGACAGTCATTATTTTAAAGACTTTTTAAGGATCTAGTTGTCCATAACCCAATGAGTTGCTGTGCAGCTCCTTACAATAAATCTTGACATTTTACTGATGTAGTCCCCAATGTCCATTCCTTTAGGCCCTCAAAACAAGGTTCTGTTCTCACTTCCTGTTCCTTGAAGTCCAAAGATGAGCAGAAGAAACCTGATGCTAATTGAGGTCTTGTGTTCTCTCACCCACTGTACTTCACCATAATGTCACAACTGCCCTTTCTTCTTTGAGATTGGCCGAAAAATGCTCTCCAAATAAAGAAAACCAGGGCCAACCCTCAAGCTGGCGGGTGGAAGCACATTCCCTCTGAAATGTGAGAGCTGAGACAAAGGTCATCGTTTTAATTCTCTCTTTCAATGTCGGTTGTTTTTGATCTGGTCTTTGGCAAGTTGAACTGGTGCTACTACAAATCACGTGGAATGTTCACATAGTTTCTTAGTTCTCAGAACATTGCTGACCCATGTGTATCCTAATCCTGGTTTGGTAGATGAGGAAGTAGGCTCAGATGGAGAAGGTGAATCTCATGGGGCAATATAACTCTGCATAGCAGAAATGAGATTCAAGGTCTTCAATTATGTATTAGATAGCATGTGCATACCGCTAATCTAGACTTATCTTTTGAAGTCGTGCAGTCAGTAAGGCAGGTCCCTAACCATTGTTTTATAAATTGACCTTGTAGTTAATAATAGGTAATTTTGAGGAAAGAGATGTTGGAACTGGGGCTGGTAATGATCCTGGCAAATTCCAGGCCCAGTTCTGATGAGCCAGGGGACTATGGTGATTACAAAATATTTGAACCTTACTACGTATTTAATCTTAAATCTCAATCTTGATCGCCCTTTGCTTTTTTATTTTATCAGACTGTGGATTGGTTTATATATACTTGAGATAATTTCTAATAAGTACTTGTTTCTTAGTAGTACCTGAGATGGTACTATGCCTAAGAATGTGTTGTTTAAAACCCATAAATGCTTGGTTCCCTTCCATGAATTCTATATACCGCTTTAAAAATTATTGTAATATATAGTTTGTAATTTTAGGTGTGAAAAAGGCAAAAGGAGTAAGGTATGCATATTTAGGAAGGTATATCGTATGTTACCAATTTGAAGCCACTTGACTTTAAATTTGGGCTTATACTTCATCAACCATTTTACTTTTTACTCAACCCCAATGTCCTATCCTAGCCACTATCCCTGCCTTGACACTTAACCTCCTTCAGTTTTTCACTTCCACAGGTTTTACTTCCTCAGGAAGCCTCCTGGGTCTCCTCTGCCAACCTATCATGGTCTCTTCCTGACCTGAACTTTCACAAATTACATATGCTGCTAGGAAAATAGTTATCTCCGTGCAGAGTAGTGTCTTGACTTTAAATATCCCCAACTACTTTGTCAGGTCTTTGGGAGCAATAGTTACACCTTATAATTTTGTGCTCACCATAGCAACTGACATCTTATGCCTTCATTTACTAAACAATATTGAATGCAATCTGTAGATCACTTAATGTTTTAGATGGTAGAAATACGAAAGGAAGTAGATACATAGTTGAAAGAAAAAAAAACCTAATATTTGTACCTCTTTAGACAAGTTCTGATTTCTGTCAACTTTAGATTCCTTCTCTAATGGAGACACAGCTATCATTTTTAATACTAAAGTTCATGACTAGAAAATTCCTGACTTCAGGTTTTCGATGCAAATTACTAAGTATGAATCATATAAATTATGAAAAATAATATTCCTCATTGTTTCTATTTTTACTTTATTTTAGATGAATTCTTGGTCTCTTCCCATACTGTGCACCCTTACTATTTGCCAACCTTTCCAGCAGTTCTTAATCCTACCCGGTCATTAGCATGTACAAAGTCCAAATTATAACATTTCTTCTGCACCAAAACCATCATCAATAGTATTATATAAAATGTTATTCTTTCAAGGACACGTTTTTCAGGTTATCAGAGATCTTTGAAGGAGTCAGCCTCCTGATAAAGTAAGACAGTATGCATCGCCGAAGCCAGGAAATTGATAGCATCCTGGGCAGCAGCAAGACCATTTTCCTTGAATTCAATGTCCCAAGACATGAAAGAGTGTTGGTTTTCAGTGACTACAGTAAGATAGTTGGTGCAAAATGACACCACGAGATTCTGCTTATTGTTTTGTTCTTGGATTGTTTACTTCCCTGCCTCTGGGAGATGAAGATGACCTTTTCCTGCACAGGATGAGACACAGACTGATGTCTGCAGGTTGTACCTTTTCTTCACTGATGGAAAAGGTGAATGTTCTTAGCCATTTGTGACGTGTCTCTTGTCCTTGAAGGGTAACTTCCTTGAGAGCCACAAGTGGTAAAGTTAGGAGGCCTCTGTTTCTGGAACATAGAAAATTCCAGGATGACTATTTCAATTGTTACTCAATAGACCCATGCCTGAGATTTGTTTTCTTTGGAGTTTGAGACCTTTAAAGTTTCAGGAATTCTGTCATTGCATATCAAGGATATTTTATTCCTTTTTAAAAAGGAAAATATTCTTTGCACTACTAGATTTCAAAGTCTCCTGTCAGTGTCAAAAACATTTTTTTAAACCACTCTTTCTGCTGATGGCTTTGGGAAGGGTCAGGGAATGAGTAGTTATAAATCTGGAGGGGTGTGTGATACTAGGAGCCCTAGGTTGATCTAAATATTCTACAAGGAGTTGATGACTTGTCCCTGAATGTGTCTCCTAAATATGAGGAGGCCACCTGCAGTCATCTGTAAATACTTTGGAAATAATATTCTGAGAAACACAGAGCTATTTGCATATATGGAACTTCATCAAAGCACAGATTTATTGCCGTTCTTCCACCACTGCAATTGCCTGATAACCTAGTCGAACTCAGAGAAGATTCAGTTCTTTAGTCTGATTCTGTTTCTTTCCTGTTTAATTTCCTCTCAGGTATAAGTGATAGCCTTAGTAACAAAATGCCCACCACAGATGTGTTTTCTATTGCCAACATTTTCTTGGTAGCAAATTGAGGGCAGAAAAGGAAAAAAAAATGTAAGGTTTGAACAGTTTTATCATTTCTATTTGAATCAAACTCAGCTCATATATATATTTAATTTCTCACCAGTATTCAGGTAAAATCTAGAGTAGTCAGGAACATGTGGGATAGATCTAAAAATAATAAAATAATAAGAAACAAAAGGTGACTATAGCTGATGAATGCTTTTTCCCTTTTAAAGAAAATTCTAAAGAGCACATCTTAAAATTTCTTGTAAAGCAGAGGTGGTCCACCCTGTAGATAGAAGTGGGTGATCCAAATAATGTCTTAGGGCCTGGAGACCTGGTCTGGAAATACCGTAAATGGCCGGCCATGTGGACTTGGGTGCAGTCTGCAATCATTCCTTATCTGTAAAATAGGAATCATACTATTTTTAAAAATTTTTAAATTTTTTTATTTTAAAGAGAATAAAAAAAAAATAACAACATAGACAAAAACAAAACAAAGCAAAAACAATGAAAATGATACCAGCTTTCAAAGCAAAATGATAGGAATTAACAATGGTTTTTATAGTACATATTGTTATCTTCAATGAAGTTGCTCAGATTACCAGATGTAAGAATGCAAGACTGATCAAACCATTAAAGAGAAAAAAAAATGATTTTAAAAAACCCTTAGAAATGACACAGAGCTTCACTAGACAAGAGGGTAGAAATTCACCAATGGTTGTTACGTTGCGTATTGTTGTCTTCAAATTAGTTGCTCAGATTACCAGATATAAGCATGCAAAATTGGTCAAAAAAATTAAGCAATAAATGTGGAATCACACTGTGTTTTAGAGAGGAACTTTCTCAAGGGAAATCAGCTGACAGTTTTGAAAATGCTTAGCGTTGTGCTTGGCGCATGGTGGGTAATCAGTAACGATGAATTGGATCAGACCTGTATGACTTTCAATCCATCTTATATGGTTGACAGCAAAGATCATTAGTGGGGGAAAAACAGACAGTAGATGTGCCAGAAGATTCAAAGGAATATTGTGATCTTCAAACTTTGCATTTTAGAAAGTACTATGTGTGTTTGAGAGATACTTACTCTTGATATTTAGATACGTGTGATCTACCCAGTGATCTTTTTATGTGACATGTATTTTGTAAGAGAAGTTTGATTGTTGAAGATAACAAATTTCTGACAAAAGGACTGTTTCCACCAAGTAATACAGTGTTTAGTGAAAAGTTACAATGAATTAACATTATCATCTTCTTGTGGAGTTTATATAGTATCTGAAGATAGCTCCAAAAGAGGTTTCCAAGAGTAGTTAGATGGCTACTGCAGTAGCGTGGGTACGTTGCTTCTACATAGGAAACATGATGTCAGTGACTCTGAAATACTCTATACATATCATTTAATATGCCAGGTTTTAATTTTATGAAAAATCAGGCACTATGCAGGCTAATTTTATTCTATTGTGTCAAATATCTACCATAATCAGTAATGTGTCCAAATGAATATCATGAGGGAGAAAAATGGATGTCTTGACTCTTGAATCTGTGAAATTTGAATTGGTAATAATTTTTAATATATATATATATCTTTATTCTAGTTATGTTATTCCTGCCCATATTGTTTTAACAGGTTTCTTAATTTCTTCCCCATTTACAGAAAATGAAAACAAAAATTCATCCCTCAAAGAACTGTTTGAAATACTAAGTGAATTTACACATGTAAAATGCTTTGGGACTTGGTGCATGCCAAGAGCTCAACCATATTAGCTATCGTGGTTTTAGCTATAAAAGTATATGTAAATATAGAGATAGTTAATCTTTGTTTACTTTTTGCCAGATTTGTGTCCTCAGTGCATCAGTGTTCTGGATATTTCCTGTACCTCAGATGAGAGGAATGTTAGTGCTGAAGCATGTGTCTGAGAATGTGCACACTGAAGTGTATAAGGGCAAAATACTTCAGGGTAGCAAACAGTGATGGTGTTTGCTGCTCTATTTATGGCTTCTCTATCTGTCAGTTGCCTAGGAGATCATTGGCAAAATTCCAGCAATAACTATAGCACCATTTTATCCTATCAAGAGAGAGCTGCAACTGATCTAGTGACAAGCACTAGACACTTCTCAGCAAAACATCCTCAAGATCTTAAGAGATTTCTATTTCCATCGCCTGCTTTGTTGTTACATCTGCTCTTCAACAAACTGAAGAGCCATTATTTATCATCAGCTCATCATAAAGAAAATATCCCACTTCTGCATCTAATTAACTTGTACCTGTTGTCATAGTTTATAGATAGGAAGGAAATTTTTGTTTCCAAACAGTATGATTAAAGACTACACAGTTCTATTTGCCTTTTTTTTTGTATCAAACAATCTCTTTTCAGTCAAAGCTAATTAGTAGTGATGTGAGGAGATAATTGAATGTCCATGATTAGAGAGATTTAAACCTTTGCTTTTTCTTTTGCAGGTAAGTGAAGCTGGCACTGGGCAGCAGTCGTTATGTGTCCTGTGTGGTGCTTAGTCATGGTGCCCTTGTGTGGACTACCGCTCAGTGAGACAGTTTAAGAACATTGCCATTCAGGTATTGTGGCTGCTCTCAGAATGTGTATTCCAAGAGCGATGGTGAGTGTCTGTCTGCCATTTTAACCTTACGCGGGATGTCAAACCCAGTCCACCTGCACTCCCTTCCCCTCCGCCCAGAAAAAGGCTTCTTTGGTTTTATTAGCATCCCTAGTTGGCACAGCTAACGAAATGAGACGTGAGATTCATTTTGCAGTCCTGTTGAGCATGCTTTTGGAGGCTAATTTTTATCAGAAGTCTGAACTTATTTGACACCATTCGTGTCTTAGATGTATCTGCCTTGTGGGGCATTGCTTTTTACATCTGGCCAGTTTGGAGGGAAATTTAGGATCTCACCACCCTTTGGTGATATAATCTTCTTAAAGTGGTCTTTGTAGCTTAAATAAAAAACCTTGGCTGAAAGAGATTGACCCAGAATTCCATCCAAAGTAAAGCCTTTTAAATTAAAGGTTGCCTAAGGGCTAGAGTATTAACAGACCTCATTTTTAAACTGATGATTTAAGTCAAAGAAGTGTAATTGGAGTTTCCTTTTGAAATATTTGAGTGTTTACTATGTAGATGTGCAAATATCAGGTCTATTTTTAGAAGGAAATCTGAAAGCACATAGGAACAGGAATGTGAATCCCTGTTTAGGTGACTTTTGAAAAAATAAACCATCACTGTTGAAAACTTTTTAGAATCTGAAATAGTTTAAAAATATTATAGAACTGTTACAGCTAAATTCCTTATTTCTAATATTGCTAGTTCTCTAGGAATTAAAAGCCAAGACTTTTTTGGTATAATTTGGAGTCTAATTTACTAGCTGGCTATTTCTTTATGTTGAATATCATTATTACTTATTCTTAATGACCAAAAATTGAGTGGTTAAAATGCATGGAATCCTTGTCTTTTTCATTTATTATTGAAAAGCATTGCTGTTAAGCATAAAGCTCAGAGCTGTGAAATCTTTTGGCTCACCTTTTTCTGTAATTCTGATCTTGTATTTTTAAATTATTACTAGTTTATTTGTGAAAATAAAAATCTCAACATTATGCTTGAACTCAATAAGCATCGTATTACCAGTTCCTAATGTCACAGAATTCCCAGGGACTCTCCTAGTCTACAGTTTTTAATTCTGATTGGAACTAGAGTTGTGTCTGAGCTACCAAAAGCCAGAGCTTTTGACCTTGGGGGGACCAAAGGTTCTTTAAAACATCTCTGTTTGGACTATGTGGTTCACATCTTATCTTCTTAAACCCTGGAAGGTCTGAAAGATTTGCTAGCCAAAGCATTCACTAACAGAGGTTCGGCTATAGCCAAAGCTAATCTCAGAGGAGCTTTCTAGAACCATTTTGGAATTTCCTTGGGTGATTTTGTTTGTAATGTGTGTCACCCTTTAAAGGGTGTGCTTGATGTTCCAGCTGCCTGGCTTGTGGGAGCTGAATCATTTTAGTGGCCTTCACAGCAGGACATTTTCCTTTATTATTAAAAGAATGTGACGGGATGGGAAGGAAACAATTGTATTTCCCCATTTTCCTGTGTAGCAGTCTCATCAGTTTGATTGTTTACATTTGAAAAGCAATAATTACCCAGTTCCTCTCTCTGCTGTATTGTGCTTTGTTGAGGGAATTGATATTGTTGACATTTACCGTGCAAAGGAATCATTCAGCTGAGTAAAGAAACTTGGTCCAGGTGGTTGTAAAAGCAGGTTGTGTTTTGAGCGCTGGCTGTGCAAATTTGAATCTACCCCATGCAGTGAGGTTTACCTCTTCACATGCAAACCATAATCATTTACTTGATCTGCATGGATTTGAGGTCAAAAGAAATTTGTAAAGTTACTAATCCATATTAGAGTTCTGGATATAGATATGGGAAATCTGGAGCTCAAAGGAGACTGGAATAAGTTGGACTGGGAACAGAATCAGGGCTGGAGGTATTCATTGCATCTCTAGCTCTTGCCTCTGCCTGTAGGATTTTACATCATTAGAAACCAGATATTGTATTTCCACACAGCTATAGAAATCTCATTTAATATGACTGAATTTAATTGTGACAGGGAAGAGCTTCTTGTTCTATTTCCTCAATAAAAATATACTGTCCAATAATTGCCCAAGAAGAGCTAAAGCTTAACTTTGACAAAAATGGAATGTCAAGAATTAAAATATTAATAATTAGATATATTTTGTAGGGATAAGATAAGCGATCAATGTTTAACATAAGATTTTAGACAAATGATGTGAATGAACTTTGTAATCTGCAAGTAAAACGTTGACTCTTTCTTTAAAAACATAATACATATACATAAAACATATACATAAAAAAATTAAAAACATATACATAAAAATTTTACGTATAGAAATATTTTTAATGCTGTAGTTTTCTAAAATCATGCATTTCATATTGCCTAAAACCCTATCTATAACAGCTTTGTCATTTTGAAATTCTAGATTCTTTTTAACTTCATGATAATAAAAATTTTGTCACACCACAAAAGTAGAGAAAATGGCTTAGTAAATTCATCTCAGCTTTAACAATTTTCAACATTTTGCCATAATTGCTATCTTTGTTTGCAGAGGAGACACTGTGGTATTAAAATAAATTTTGGATATAATATAATTTTCAAAGAATTTCAATATGCATGTTTGAAAAGGGAATGTTTCTCATATAACTGTAATATCATAGAAAGTTCATCAGAATCCCTTTATACTAATAGCTAGTCTATATTCACATTTTTCTTATTATCTCAGAAATGTCCTCTCTAGTTTGTCTGCCCAGAGTCCATACTACTTTGGGTAGTATGTTTCTACTTTGGGTTTGGGTCAATCTTTTAAGACTTCTAGAATATAGAAAAACTTTCACCCTTTTTGCTTTCTTTCTTGCCATTCACTTGTTGGAAAATTTGATCAAGTGTCCTGTAAGATATTCTACATTTTGCAAATTTTTCATTTCTTTCAGTGGTATCCTTTAATTTGCTCCTCCATCCCCCAAACTTCCTGCAGACTAGAATGAATCTAAGGAATTGATTGTATGCAGTTTTTAAATCTTTAAGAATTTTGGATAGATCTTCTCTGTATCTGAAACACTTTTGTGCAGTATCAAACTTGATTTTATTTTATTCTTCAAGTGGACTTTTTCCTGCAATATTCCAAAGTAATTACTTTCCAGAAAAAAAGGCCCTCTCTTGCCCATTAAGGGTTCATTGTAATCAAACCCTGAGTTAGTAGTCAACTTCAATTACTTGATGTATGAAATACAAGAAGCAAAGTGGACCTTTTAATCTCCATTTGGCCACATATAAAGACAGTTGCACCCACCATGTCTGTCATACTGGAAGGGGCTTGTCAGGCTAAGCCTGCTAGCCGCATGCTGCTCATAGCTGGCCTTGGGGAGCAGATGTCTTCATGCCATCCTAAACTGTGCTGTGATAGACCTGCCATTTGGATCTTTGATGTCCACCAAGGTTTTACTCTCACCTTTATATTAAAAGCTCATGTTCTTAGGTTTTGGACAAACCATTTAATGCATCTTGCTTTTGAGTAAGGTAGATCACAAGAAAACCTGAAATAATATGTTTGGATTGCTTACACACCCTTTTTACACCTATTTTGTTCTCCATGTATATTTTAGTTCAACACCTGTCTACTTTGTCATAGGGTTTGAAATTCTCCATGTTAGAATTCCCGCTGGGCTTTGTGAGAGTATGTATTAAAATGATACTAAGTGAAATATATCAGACATACAGTGTCAGATACTGTATACTGTCTCTCATTTGAGTGAGGCAAAATACAAAGAAAGACAATAATAAAGGGTGGATAGAAGGAGACAAGGGATGGACCTCTTGCAAATGGGGGGGAGTTCAAGAGACTAAGGGAGAGATAGGAGGGAGAGGGGAGGGCAAATAAGAATAAAGGTATGCCATGAAGAGGAACCTAATAGTGTCAGTGCATGTAAACATGATATGCCATAAACATGAGGTGAGGGTAAAAACATCAACAAGAATGAAAAAGGGAAAGTGGAGGAGGAGGGAGAGAGAGGGAAGGGAAAGGAAAGGAATTCAAAAAGAAACAAGCTGTATTATGTACATATGCCCACTCCCAAGATTGTAGTAAATTGTATGTACTGCAAACCTGTCTTAATAAGAATTTCAAAATAAATAAAATGGTCCTAAGGTATCACATTACTTGGGAAGGGTAACTTGAGACTCAGTAACCAAGACTACAGTCTCAGTGGGTACCATCAAGGAGTGTCTTGAATTTGGTTGGCGATTTCTCTCATCTGGGGAATTTGTGGAGCTTTGGCCACTTTGGAAGCAGCATGTGTAGATCTAATCTCACCAAAAAAATGAACTCCAAAAGGAGAATGTGATATCTAATGCAATTTTTGTCTGTGATTTCCAATAAACTGAGTTAACACCTATCCCAGACTCCATGCTATGTAAAAGGAGCAGCAGATTAGGAGTGAAGAGGTGGTAAATTCCAGTTCTGGATTTCAGGCAGTATATTTGGTGCACAGGCTCGATTCAGGTTGGGCGGACTGACGTCGCTGTTGATGTACATGTGATCTTAGAAAATACACTTTCTAAGAAGTCTTAGTTTTCCTGCTCTTTAAACATGATAATAACAGAGAAGCCTGAGACAGTCTGCACAAGGTGTTTGCATAATTCTGGTAGCTGGGAAACAGTCAATAAATGCCATCCCTACCGTGTAGTATTGATAGTGACTAATGGTTGTTCCTTTCCTTAAAAACTTCATTGCAAATCTTGGCAGAGAAATTGCTAGTCACATTCCCTTGAGGTTTTGGTTGTTTTGACTTGTGATAGTTATTTAAGTTATAAAACTGTGTTTTGCATGCCATAATCCTTTAATAATAAAAATTCAAAACCTTTATGCTGGAGGTGTAGCTCAGGGGTAGAGTGTATGCTTATCATGTGTGAGGTCCTAGGTTTGATTTCCAGCAACGACACCAAAAAAAATCAAAACATAATAAAAGCATCACATTAACATAGAAGCACAATCAGCCTGAATTTGTTGTTTATGTACATCAGCAATTCTGGATCTTAACTTACATAATACATATAAAAGCACATAATAATGCTATGTAGTTAAGATGTATAAATAATTTTTTTGTAATTAACTATAAAGTGACCATTAAATTTGTAGATGTCAACAGAGCCCTGTAACCAGAGAGCTTCCTTTAAAGCCAAATAGTCTGCCCAGTATTTTACATAGATACTTTATTTAATCTTGACAATAATCACATAGATGATATTGTTATCCTATTTCACAGATGTAGAAACTGAGGCCAAAGTCACACTGTTAGAGCACAACATGAAAAATCCAGAATATGACTGGATCGGTCCAGCCCTGGAGCTGAAGATGCTCTTGTATTATACACACTCTGTTCTGTGGAACCTGTCTTCAGTCAGGGACGTAGTACTGGGCTGTGTTTGTTAGTATAGTATATCACCATGAGAGATGAGTTGGTGGTTGTACTTGTGGCCCAAGAGCTTCCATTATGAGTGTGGCCCCCTGAGCTGTCTCTAGAGCCCTAACACCTTGGCTACCATCAGCTCAGCCTGAGGTATCAGATGTCTTTATCACTTCAGCTAAGAATTTCCCAGCTTGGGGCTGGGGATGTGGCTCAGTGGTAGGGCTATTGCCCTGCATGCACAGGTCCTTGGGTTTGATCCCCAGCACCACAAAAATAAATAAATAAATAACAAAAAATTCCAGCTCATGAGAAGTTCTAATGAAAGTGTTTTCCATTACTTTGGTTAAAGCTGGGGTATTCCGCAGGACTTTGAGGAAACATGTGACATGTGTCCTTGCTCAGAAGACTTTCACTTTCCAAGTGCTGTCCGTTTCATGAGAAATGAAAACCATGGTTTGCCATAGATATGGAAAGCAAACATGCTCCCCCTAAAAAGTGAGTTCCCTGCAGGGCTGTGTGAGCTCCCCTCAGGGGCAGCTCAGGTTGGGGTCACCCTGCCCTCGGCCTCTGACCCCTCTCAGCCTGGCCTTGCTGCCCTACTCTTGTTTGTCTCAGTCAGCAACTCCCACAGCTGTCCTGACTTGGCCCTCAGAGAATGCACCTGCTGGTAGAGCACACTTTTGAATACAGTAGGCTCTACTTTGTATTTTATGTTTGGTGGTGTCCTCCTTCTGTACCTTTTAATGTCTCAATTTAATTACATGATTCAGTTGAGAAAATAATGTCTCAGAAGTTAACTGCTTATATCATTTATTTGCATCTCTCTAGGTAAAAGGCACTTTGTGAATAGTAATCTTTATTCAATAAATCAAGATATTACCATAGTTGATTATTTAAGATGTAGGATATATGTGTATGGCAGAGACTTCAAGGTGACAACTTTTGTCCTTCAAGGAAATGATTTAAGACTCTCTAGTACATTGGTTCTGAATCTTTGGCCTTACAGGCATCAGCTGAAGTTCTTGTTATAAAGTACAGATTCTTAAGTCTTGACTCTAGAGATTCAGATCAAGTAGATGTGGAGAAAGCCTCAGAAATCTGTATTTTATTTTATTTTTATTTTAAAGAGAATAATAAAAAACAATAATAAAATAACAACAACATAGACAAAAACAAAACAAAGCAAAAACAATAAAAATGATACGGGGCTTCAAAACAGAATGATAGGAGTTAACATTGGTTGTTATATTACATATTGTTATCCTCAACGAATTTGCTCAGAGTTACCGGATGTAAGAATGCAAAATTGATCAAACCATTAAAGAGAATAAAAAATAATACACATAAAAACCATTAGAAATGATGCAGAGTTTCACTAAACAAGTGATAGGAATTCAGCAATGGTTATTATATGGCATATTGTTTTCAAATGAGTTGTTCAGATTACCAGATATAAGCCTGCAAAATTGGTCAAAAAAGTTTAAGCATTAACTGTTCTTTTCAATAAGCCATTAGACATCAGCAGTAGAATTATCCTAGCTATCCTTATATATACATATGTTTTTTCCCTTCTTTCTTTTTCTCCTTTTCCTCATTCCAGTTGTTTCTGCCTTTGAGCAATTTCTTTCCCTTTCATAATATCGATTGTACAGTTCAGGTTTTATTTACTCTTTTAGGTTCTTAAACTAGGGAGACAATTCAATATTTACACATGTGGGTCCAATTTCACTCAAAAAAAGTATGGTCTCTAGTTGCATCCATTCACCTATAGAAGCCTCAAGTTTATCTTTTTTTATAGCTGAGTAATACTGCATTTTATAAAAATACCACATCCTTTTTATCCATTCCTGAGTTGATGGGCATTTAGGTTGTTTCCAAGATTTAGCTATGACAACTTGTACTGCTATAAACATGGGTGCACATATACAGGAATCTGTATTTTAAACATCACATTTGCTTCTCTGTTGGTGGTCTCCCAGCCTCTCTGTATTTCCATGCTATTTTAGAGCATGTGTACCTGCTGTCAAAAGGGTAGGCCCTGAAACATGTTGAGCCATCGAGTAGCCTTTGGAGCCTTCTCGAATATACCTACGCAAACACACACACACACACACACACACACACACACACACACACACACACACACATGCACGTATTTATCTCATATGCTCTTGTTGTCTGTTTGAAATTTATCCCCAATTCCTTCCACGAATTAAAAGCCTCGTGTATTCACTGTGCTTAGCCAGCTGTTTTCTTTAAAAGCCAAGAGCCTAATTTGAAGTTAGGTGTCCATGACTGATAGCTGCTCAATGCGTTACCCTTTCCTAAGTTCCATTTAAAGTCAGATAAATAACTAAGTATTTGAACCTAGTAAGACTTTGGGTATAAGCAAGGGGAAGAATTGCTCGGGGGCCAGGCTCGTTATTCGAACTGCTGCAGCCGTATCCCACCTGGGGAAGTTCCATCAGTATCGTCTGTAATGCTGAATGTTGGCAAGGAACCAAGACACGGCGAGCATCTTCAGTTTGATAGTAGATGCAACAGCAAGTCCAGAAATGTAATCAAGGTCTCTGACTTTGATGAGCACTTTCTGGCTTTGGATAAATGCTATAGCTGTCGGTTTTTATGACAGATGGCATTTAGACCATCTAAATGTTTCTGAAAGGTATGAAACCTAAATAAACAATTCCTTAGAATAATTGAGTAGGTATGTGTCAGGGTGCAGTATGGACAAAGCAAGATTGTCCTTATGTTGATCCTCAGTGAAGCTAAATAATGAGCTCGTAGTGGTTATTATGTAACTTGCTATGTGTTGTGTGTTTGAAAATTTTTGTAAGACAATAAATTAAAATAAGCTGAAAACAGTCTTCTAAACTTGGCTAGCTCTCCTTTTTTTCTGTCTTTGTACTAGTCTCTCAGGATTGTAGTTTTCCATGTTATAAGGTGTGGGTTCTGCTCCCATCTGCAGACTACAGAGCTGATCAGTTTTAGGGGAATGCTTTAAGGAGCCTTTATTAAGATAGTGTTTTTCTTTCACATCTCTCCCATTTTACTCTAGACTGAGAAGGCCAAAGCAAACTGCCATTATTTGGGTAGTCATATAACTCCTCAGTTATGATGCATTTTATGATGTTTGTGGGTTATGAACAATTTTTTTAAAAATTTAGCTTTCTTGTTGATAACTCACGATAATATATTATAAATCATATTTTATAGGAGACTGATATTGCTCCTGACAAGGGTCCAAATGCAGCTGCATCTGAGCTATCTTACTTTTGCATATGGTAATAAGTAAGTAAGTAGTAAATTATAGAGAGCCCTTCCCAATCCTCCTCACGGCCCAGGAAGTTTATATTTGTAATCCCATGAAAAGTTATCGGACTTCTAAGGAGCCAATTCCAATCTACCACATCCAGTGCAACCCATGGTGAGAATAAAGACACTGAGACATATTGGTAGTTGTGGGGAGCCAAAGGGTCCTAAGTCCAGCCATGATGATGGCTATCCAGAACCAAGGCCTCGACCCAGGACTGAACGCAGATTTTATTCATTTGTGAAGAAGGGAGTGGCTTGAGGATGAGTGACTGTGAGAGTGGTGGGAAATACGTGAGTGCCCTGAGCTGGGCTAGGTAGGAGGCCTGAAATCACCTTTGCAAATGCAGAGAGAAGGATATGCAGAAAGAGTAATCTGCATAACACAGCTGAGATAGTATCTGATGTTTTGGGGTTGGTGCTTCAGCTCTGATGTGTAATCTTTGAAGCCCCAGGAAGTCATAGCCTCTATTCCTAAGGCTTGATCCCAGCCCACAGCGTGGAGCATTGGCTCACACATCCTGCCTCATGTTGGTTCACTTGAGGGAGCAACAGGAGGTTGGGAAAACATGCCTGCCATCTCCAAAGATCACCATCAGCACCTCAGCTAGACCGATACGCATTGCTTAAAGCCAATTGAAGGGATAAGGAAAAGTCCTAGCCAGCTCTGCACATATCAATACATGGAAATAGGGTCAGGCTCAGCCAAAATGGAGGCAATTGCTCCTCCTTCAAGGAGAGTTACCTAGGTGTTCCTCCACAGTAAATAAAGTAAGTAAAGCAAATAAGCAGTAAATAAGATTGCTGTGACTTTTCAGAAATGATTTTTTTTTGTCTTTTTGAGGCAGGGTCTTGATATGTGGTTCAGGCTGGTCTTACCTCACTTTGTAACCCAGGCTGGTCTTGAACTCAAGACGATCCTCCTGCCTCAGCCTCCCAAGTGCTGGGATTACAGGTGTGCGCCTCTATGCCTGACTCAGAAATGATTTTTATGGCTTTATTCCTGACCCTTTTAAGGGAAAACATACTTTTATCAAGTAACCAGGATTCTGGTTAATTCTTGTGAAAATATCTAGGCTGCTAGACCCTCTGAGGGTGGGTTGTTTGTCTTAATCTGTCTTTTCTCTCTCCTTTATCATTTGTTTAATTATTTTTTGAGACAGGGTCTTGCTACATAGCCCAAACTGACCTTGAACTCACTTTATAGCCCAGACTGACCTGAAATTCTCAGCAATCCTCCTATCTCAGCCTCCACAGTGCTGGGATGACAGTTGTGTGCCACCACCCCCAGCGTGTCTTTTCTCTTTTGCAACCTCCTGGATAATAGTATAATAAGAACTTTGACCATGACAACCAATACATTAACCAGGATTAAAAGAAGTGTCACTTTACATAACGTGATTGAGAATATAATATCACTGGACTTTTAATTAATCTCTTGATATAACAATGATATATTGAAAACATCAGGCTGGTGAAAGTATTTACAAAATCTATTCCTTTAACATAGATATATCAATCACTTTCCATGCATATTTTAATGACCACCTTGAAACTTGGAGTTTCAATGGCAGGCAATGATAGTTGTTTGAATGGCAATCTACTTGGTGAACATCAGTCAAGTCAGTTAAAGACGACGGAGTGGAATAGAATATTGATGGAAAAAGTTGATATGTGCCTTGAGAATTGATTATCTCATCCCTAAAATAAAATGCGAAAGCAAGCTAACTTTAAATATGCGACATCATTCCAAAGTCTTCTAAACACCACTGCATTCAGATGTGAAATGTTTCAAGAGTGGTGCTTTGTAAATGGGAGTTGTTTTGTTTTCTCTGGAAATTTCTCTTGAGCTCTCAAAGCTGGAAAGGATGTGAAGAGCAGTTGTTCTAATCCCACGTGGAAGTTAATTCTGCCCTGTGATGAAAAAGATAAAGGAAGGAAAGGCCTGGGAGCTAGAGAGGTGAGAAGGCAAAAAACGAGGCTTAGAACCAAAAGCCGGAGAAGACGATGGGGGCAAGGTGGAGACGGGGCTGTCGGGGGTTGGCAGGAGTCCAGCGGTGATAGTGGAGGCTCCCACAAGGGGAAGACACAATATAGAGAAAAACCTCTAAAAATATCTTCTTCGAGTAAAAGATGCTAAAAGTTCTGTTCTCTGGGGCATGGGGGATAAACTTTTACAGGCAACCCACAACAGCTATATTTTGTCCAAGTGTACTGTGCTTTTCACGGTACCTTTAAACCTCTGTGTCACCACTGAAGACAATGCTTTTCAGATTTTGTGCATCAGAATCGCCTCAGTAACCTGGCGAAGCTATAAAGAAGACAGGAACATCTGACTTAAAATAAATGGCTACAGCTGGGAATGGTGGTGCATGCTTGTCACCCCAATACTTGGGAGGCTGAGGCAGGAGGATTGCTTCGAATTCGAGGCCAGCCTGAGCTACAAAGTGAGTCCAAGGCCAGCCTGAACTGCGTAGCGAAACCCTGTCTCAAAAAGACCAAAATAAATAAATAAATAAAGAAATGGCCACAGTGCAGCTCAACTGAACATCTTCACTAGGTGAATATTATTATACAAAGTACTGCAAGGGAATCTTCCTATTGTTAATAGGAAACTTGAAGTCCATTTAGAGCAATACAGAAATAAAACCAAAACTTAATCTCGCAATCTGACGGAGGTTGCGTTTCCCTCCATTGTTTTGCCTTGTGTATTTTCACGCTCACTTAGATCACAAACGCGGGAGAGTGGAACGTGAAAACATAACTTCCATGGACTTCAGTTTATATGTTATCTTTTGTTGGCTTTTAGGACCAAACATCTTTTTAAACAACTGCATTGAACTAAAAATTTGCATACCACACAATTTCCAAACTTAAAAAATAAGATTCAGTGGCCTCAACGCATTGACAGAGCTGTGCAGCTGTAACCATGGTCACACTTAGGTCGTTCCTGTTGCCCCAAATCACAGCACTCTGTTTACTCACTGTCATTTCCCAGCCTCCTCCCCAAATCTAGGCGACCGCTGTGCTACTCTCTGTCTTCATAGATTTTCCTGTTCTCGGAATTTTTTTCTCAAAATAGACTGTACTCATACACAATAAAGCTGTTTCACTCTGATAAACATTTAACCATTTTAAAATGTAATTAGGTGCTAGAACAACCATACTTACACTTTCTGACTGCCATTAAGAGGATTAGTAGTAGGCAAATATTTATGACAAATCACTTGGGCCATGTTTCTTGTTTTGCCTTAAAGTCTGAGTTATGCTCAAATAGAAAAATTATTCCTGGAACAAGTCCTTCTCAGAGTTGGACAATGGTAATCTCTAAATGCTGATAAATCATAAAGAGACAACAATAGTACAGTCATGCATGGGGCAGAAGAGACCCAGACTCTTTCCTGCATGGCTGTGAACTTCCTCCAAGCCGGTGTTTCATCCTTTCCGCGCGTGCCTTGTGACTTTCTCCTTACTAAATTAGGATGATCTCATACCTTTTCTGTCTCAAAAGATTGCATGAAGAATACCAAATGGGAGTTGAGTGTGTCTCTTATCTTGGACAGAAGATGCTTTTGCCTTAAAAGTAATTAAAGTTGAATAAATTGAACCATAATAATAAAAAGGAATGCTAATGTTAATATTGAAGATTACCTTCTTGAATTCATTTTGCAGAAAAGTGAGCAGATTAGATTTCCCTAGTGATGGAATTCTCTGCAGGTTTCTAATTATGGAGAAATAAAAGTGGTAAAGAAATGGGAAGAATACTTTTAATTTACCCCGCTTATCTTAACAACGTGTTGTTTTGAGTTTATCTTCAGTTGTTTGGAAGAAACCAAGTTGCTCAAAACATAAGAAAGAGGTTCATTCACACTTTGCCTTCACGATTGCTATGAAGTCTGTTATAAGCACTGCTTAGTTTTTTGTACCTAGGTGACCCCTTACCTACGGAACCCCTTAGGCTCAGTGAATGACTAAGCAACTCAAGTTCCATGTTGAATCTCAGTGGTGTCACTACTGGTCCCTCTCCAAATAATACGTATCCAAAGCAAGTGCATTCTTGTTTGTATTCATTCATTTCACACAGAGTTCCCTGGCGTTCTAGTCATTGTGCTAACCTTGGGCATATAAATTTGAAGCAGACAGTTTTGTCATTCTTGAAATTGGAAATAAGAAAAGAAAGAAAATGAAACCTGCACACACCAGGGATCTGTCCTTAATTTAGATTACATCAGCTACGAGAACAGCCTTTTGGAATAGGGATTTGCAAAGACAAGTTAATTATTAAAGACAAGCCGTTGGGAGTCCGCTAAAGAATTCACAGGAAACATTTGCGTCTGTGCTTGAGGCTTGACGTCTTCTAGCGCTCTTTGCCCACTTCATGTTATAATTACCTAACTGCAAATACATTTTCTCTTTTCCTCCCTCTACCCCTTATGTTGGAATTTTCAGTAAGATTATAGAAATTTCTTCCCCAAGTATTAGAAGTTATATCCTGGTGCTTTTCATAGCGTTTTATAAAAACCAGTTGTTATATTATTATTGGTCTGGAGTCAGACTTTAGGTCACTTTGCACAAGCCCTCTGAGCAACTTCGTACTGCAGTGGAGATCTGAATCATGGGCTCTGTGTTTCAGTGAGAATTTAAGTAAGAGGTGCAAGAGGACATTCCAGAACTGCTCCTGTCATGTGTCCCCAAGCACTTACAGAGCTCGTCAGTCTGCGGATCCTGATTCAGTAGATCCGGATGGTGCCCCAAAACTGCCTTTCATTGTGCGCCCACACGAAGCCTGTGTTGTGGTCACGGGCCACACTTCTGAGTGGTGAGATTCTAGGGCCTTCAGCTTGAGTGTTAGTGCTGCGAATCTCGCTGTAGTTTCAGACGATAGGGATTCTGATGTGTATTCTTGGTTTAAAAAGTTAAGAGGAATACATACTACAACAACCATTGTTAATTTCCTACCACTTTGTCTGTAACTCTGTTTTGCTTGTATTGTTCTTATGCTATTTTGTAAATGGATGTCTGTTTGTTAATATGTTTTCCCTCTTTTATTTTTAAAATAAATTTTAAAAAATGTTAAGAGAAGCTTACAAAAATTATCTTAGTCTACACTACAAAACTATTTGCCACTTGCTGTTCACCTGAACTTGTTGCTACCTTGTGAGCATTTCCTGAGGGGAGAGTGCTTTCTCTTTTACAAAGAATGAGAAATAACTTTTGATGTGTTTCTTCTTGCCTTCTACCTTTAATCTGATGCTTTAGAGAAAGAACTGTCAAACTTTTTTGGTTTTTGCTCTAAGGTTTCAGTTGCCGAGGCCTGTAAAATCTTTACCAGTCCCTCTAGAATTTGTCTTATTCTGTAGTGTCTTCGAATGATAAAATAAAATCATTATTTGCATTAGACTATAAGTATATTGCTAACATCAAATCCGTTATATCATTAATAGTATTAGCGTTACATAGTATTTTGAAATATCAGATCATATCCACATAAATATTGAGATTCCTGCAATTTAAAGGGCATATTTATTGAATGTAAATGAGAGCATACCCCATAGTAACTACTTAAAAAATAAAACTGATCACTGAAATTTTAAAAAATAAACTTAAAATATTTTTATGTGATTGGGACCAGTTTTTAATCATTCTGAAAATACTTATGTACTTCAAACCTAGCATCAAGGTGGATTTTGAAAGAGAACAGCAAATATTTAGCATTTTTGTGGCTCTTAATCATGAATTTATTTTGTTTTAGTTTATTTTAGTTTATGTTTGGTACCAGGAATTGAACTCAGGACCTTGTGCTTGTCAGGTGGGTGCTTGCACCACTGAGCCATATCCCCAGCACCAATCATGAATTTTTAACTAAATTAATGGAGGTAGAGTGTGTGTATCTCAGCTGAGGCACATAGACTGTGTGGATATTAGCATAATGTTTTCATATATGCACCTATACAAGCACTCATAGATCAGATAATCTATCTCTTGCACTTTATCTTTCCACAGTGAAGTTTTTGCTTCTGCTTTGAATAGTATTTCTTTTCCATTTCTAATGTAATAATTTCCTTCCATCTCTAGTATGGATATCTCTTAACAGTCAGGATGTTTTTTTTATATCCAGTAATAGAAAGTATGATTCAAACTGGCACAAAGATTAAAGACAGTTATTATCTCATGTAACCGAAAGTCCAGAAATAAAACAGCCTTCAGGTCTGGTTGATAAATTTGTTTGGCAATTTCATTAAGACTCATGTTCTTTCCATTTCATCTAAACAAAGAAAAATCCCCCAGGATGCTCCCCTCTTACTTCTCTTGGGCTGTGTTGTCTGAATCTGCCATAGGTAAGAGCAGAGGAAATGAAATGATCGTGCTTGACATTTGCTGGTCTTTTACCGTATGCTTGAGACGTGGCTATGGATTGGATGCTGGGCCATCAGAGTTTGCCATCCTCTGGCTCTGCCAGCTCTAAAATGCTAGTATCCCCAAAGGCTGTGTTTGCGAGTCTCTTCCATTCTCACTTTGTAGTCTCTGATTTTATCCATTACCCTGGCTTAGCTATCACCTTGATGTGTGGTGATGGTTCCTAAATGTATAGTCTATTCATTTTGTTTCTTTAGAATTTAACATCTATAACTCAGTTTCTCTCTGGAAAACAATGTGAAATTGCCAACAAAACCTCAGGTTGACCTCTGAAGCCGTGACCAGGTTCTTTGGCTTCTCCCTACCTCACGGCATGCTTGCCTTCCTTTTCCTCTCTGCATGTTGCTGCCCCTTACCTCAGGCGCTTACACTCCCTGGTGAGGAGCGATGCCTCCGACCCCCACCTTCACTCAGGCCGTTCCTCTTTGCAATGTCCTCCTCCCTTCTACCAAGTAAACTTCTAAACTTATAGCTGACTGTTTTGCTGCTTACAATCAGCACCTCCCCTTGGCAGTGATATTCCTCACTGTGGTATAACAGGACCTCTTATCTTCTTTTATTTGTTGTGTTTCTTCAGCTTCATCATGTACCGCATCTTCCCTAGTGCCCTTGCCTTTGAACTTGCATTTTGGTTAGCTTTTCTTTTTGTTTTTTTTTCCCCAAACATACAGAACTATGTCTAACCATGCCTGTGCTCATGCTGCTTGACTTACTTTTCCTGTAAGTCTTCATACAGTCATTATCCCATTTTAAAGACCTGAAGGTTCTTCTACACAGGTCACAGCAACATAAGAACTGAGCACAATGGCATGATGATGACGATGATGATGATGATGATAGCTAATTACGCAGTGCCATGCATAATTCTAAGGGCTTTACACATATTCAGCCAAACAGAATGCTGTGAGCTGGACACTACTACCTCTACCTTGTAGATGAGGAAATTGAGGCATACAGAAAGGAAGCAACCTGCCCAAGTATTCTTCCAAGGTAGTAACCCATGAAAATGGACCTTGACTGTAAGTAGTTTGTTTCTGAAATCTGTACTCTTAGGCATTATACCCTTGACTAAATCTTTCTTGGTCAGCATTGTGCCTCGGACATAGTTTTATTTTTGCGCTTAAAACTTTTCACTGCATTTTCATGTTCGAGTTCCTGAACTCTATGAAAAGTTCCTTGAAGACTGGAGAAATTCTTATTCACATCCAGTTCTAAACCCAGTAGGCACAAAGTGTTGATTGGGTGAAGATAGGAAGGAATAGAGAGAATGTTTGATTATTTATGGAACAGAAATGAGTCACATATTTCTCTCAAATGCTTTGAAACTGTTATTATACTTTGCATGCAGAGAGGCAAGGTTTTTGATTGAACACTCTGGTGTTTTGAAGAAAAAGTTTCTTCCTGCATTTTATGGAGTCTGAAATTTAGGACCAGATGATTTGTTCAAGATGATAACCCACGCAGGTCACATTCCTCACTGTATATTTCTTTACTGAACACAAGTCAGCCCACAAAAATACTTATGCACAAATGCTCGCTGCAGCCTTAGTCAGAATATTAAATAACCGGAGCCAGCCCACTACCCGTCAACAAAGGTGCGAATAAACATAGAGTAATATATTCACAGTCTAGAATAGGACATTATCCAATACTAAAAAAGAAATTAACTGATGCAAAAAACATAGATGGATACCAAATGCATTATCAGGCCAAAATGTGAGACACAAGAAACTATGTACTATATAATTCCATCTTTGTGAAATTGTGGAACCAAAAAAAATTAAATTTTATACTAGTCAGTTCACTAGTAGCCTGAATATTTGAGGTGGCATTGGTGGGAAAGAAGAAGGAAGAAAATTTCTTGAGTGATGGGGATGCTGTCTGTCTGATTTTGGGTATTTGCATGCTTTTTAACTCGAATTTTATTAACCTGAACACTTGGAATCTGTACAGTTTGTTTTAGCGAACCATATGGCAAAAGCTAGCAAGAAAAATGGAGGTCAAGAGGAATCTTTTTTTTTTTAAGATGGAAAAGAATAGTTTACATGCTAATGAAAAAGATGTAGTAGCAAAACAAATATTGAGTAGTAGAGAGGGAGAAGTAGTGAAGCAGTGTACTCAGGTAGGGAGAGGGTGGGGTCAAGGGTATATCGAGGGATCCTTTTAGGAGGGTTATGGATAAAGCAGGATTCCCAGCTACAAGCCGTGGTGGGCTTGGCTGTGTTGTTCCAAATCTACACTTGCCTCTTTAGGATTCTTTTTCAACAAAGCAGAAAGCCAGGACAAAAAGCAAAGGGAGGGTAGAGGAGGTGGTTTTAGAAGGTTTGAGAAAGTGTAGAGTACTGGTTGATAAACTTCCTGCATTGGAAGAAGGATCCAAATTTTCTGGGCCTCCTCCCAGAGTTTCTGGTTCAGTAGGACTGGGGAAGACCTTGAGTGTGTGCCAGCAAGTTTGGAGATAATGCTGATCTAGGCAAGGCTGTGCGAGCCACTGGTGTAGAGCTTTCATATTTATAGCCTAGACATTCATGCTTTGAATAATAAAGGGATTCATCTCAGCTCATAGAACTGTAACTAGTACATAACCCTAGCAGTTACCTCCAGCCTAGGTTCTTCCTGCCTACTCTCCAAGGAAGAGAAAATAGCAAAAAGTGCCAGAGGTTAAGCAGGAGTGGGCACAAGCAGGGAAGTTTGGGGGAAGGAGAAAGTGAGATTACTAACACAGATTTGGCTAAGGTCGCTTTGATTTGTTGCACCCTGTTCCCTGATGAATAAACGCCAACTAGAAAATGTTTTTGTCCTGTTCACAGACCGTCGAAGGGCTTTGTTTTTTTTTTTTTTTGTGAGAACAAAGGTTTGTTTGTGTGGAGATCATTCCAATGGACACATGGCTACATATTTGAAAAGGCTGGTATCTCATTTATAAGCATGTGCCTTCTTTTGGCCCCTGTGTCCATATTAAATATCACATTGTATAAATCATGTCAACATGATTGTACAAATATAGTCTATGAAATTAATATTGAAAGGCATAGATATACGTCTATGAAATCTATTGAAAAGCAGTGGTGAAATATAACTTGAATTATATATAGTATATGAATTAATATACCTTTCATGCACAGAAAAAGCTAGAATGAAATATGCTACATAGTAACTATGGTTTTTCTCAGAGTTATGACCAGAGATTTTTATTCAACTTTTCTATATTTTTCTGTTTTCATTGATTCTAAAATGAGTATGTTATTCTCGTGTTATTTTAAGAACTATTCCTAGATAAAACAATATATATAACTGATAACAGAAACACTAATATTTTTAGTGCACTGGCCTGAACCCTGTATATCTGGGATTTGTCAAGTAAAATCATATATTGGATGAAATATCTTCACTCTTTCAAGAGTTTATATTTTGGGATGTCACTGTTTCTTAGAGAAACTGTTGATCCTAGTGTTTAATTCAGCATAGGATAAGAGCATATTGTTTTGGGTTGAAGTATTATTATTTGAGCTTGTTTGCACACTTTGGATTATAACTTTTTTGAGATTATAGAGTATGGCTATTGTATACATTGCAATTTCTTTCAAAAGTAATCACAATGAAAGTGCTCTGATTTTGCCTGGAATTATTAAATGTATTTTGTCAGTGTATAAATAGCATATAATATCTATTTCTGATTGGAATCTATGTACAGAAATGAGCAAAAATTGCAAAGATCATATTTTGTGATGTGAAATCATATAAAATAAGGTTAATTTTTTATTTAAATAAGTAACAGCTCCAAGCATATGTTTTATTTGATATGTGGATAAATCAAGGCTTTTTATCAGTATTCTCTTTTATTTTCTTTTCGTCTTTTTGAGACAGGGTCTCACTATGCAGTTCAGGCTGGCCTTGCGCTCACTTTGTAGCCCAGGCTGGTCTCGAACTCAAAACAATCCTTCTGCATCAGCCTTCAGAGTGCTAGGATTACAGGCGTGCACCACTACACCCAGCAGTATTCTCTTTTATCGTAATGTGGGGTTGAAAAAGTAGTTTTTTCAACAATAAAAAGAAATGAAGTACTGAATCATATGACAAGATAGATAAACTTTGAAAATATTATACTAAATGAAAGAAACCAGACAAAAAAGGCCAACATATCATATACAGTAATTCTGTTTACATAAAATATCCAGAATAGGCAAAACCGTAGAGAAAGAATTAAGATTCATAGTTACCCAGGACTAGGGAGAGAATAGGGCATGATTATTAATGATACGGGGTTTTGTAAGGTGACAAAAAGCTCTAAAGTTGTGATGAGGGTTACTTGACTGTGTTAGCATACCACAACCACAGAATTGAGTACCTCACATAGGTGAACTGTGCAATGCATGAATTTTATCTCAAATCTAGTAACACAACTGAAGTATTTCTCAACATCTTTGTTTGTTCTCAGACATCATCCAAAGTCTGAAGCGCTGTTGACTTTTCCCCGCCAGCCCACTTCCTCTCCGTGGCAGGGCCTGTGGTGGCAACTTGTCTAGGCAGTCAGACTGTAAAGTGAGAGAACTTGGCTGCAGGGATTTTCTTAAGTTGAATTACCTTTGGCAAACATTTTAATTAGCTGATATTCAAGGGAAATCCAGATGGTATCTATCATGTAATTAAACACTGTAAAACCTGTGTCTAATTCTCTACCTTTTCTGGGGCCTCTTTTTTTTTAACCTGTACCTTCCTTTCTTTTGAGGTAGAAAAAGAGGCATTCAACCTGAATTCTATTTTTGGCTGCAGTTTTTCTTATCTCTTCAAAAGGAATTTTAATTAGATGGCCAGGGATTTCCAAAGTATAATCTACGAATCAAGAGCTTCTGAACTATCCAAGGAATTTATTGCAGATATAAGTCTTAAGTCCCATTTCCACAATTGTGGAGCTCCCAAGGGTACTTTCCAAGTCTGAATTTTGCGGCTAGCACCCAGAGGTAGGCATTTGACCAAGCACTCCTTGCTCTGTCTCTGTTTCCGTGATTTTTACATGCACTGACATGTGAGCATCACAGTCTGTTACAGCCTCTGCCATCCATCATGTCTTCTCTGTCTTGTTTATTTTTGAGTATTGCTTTAGTTGTTGCTTAATGTAAGGTTGGCTAAAGTGTTACCTCTGAGATACAGTATTTGATTTTCTGTTGCGGTCTGCTGCCAAATGTTTTCTTCTTGGATTAATTTATTTCCCTAATACCTTTCGCTGTTTCTTTTTTTCACTATAGCATGTGGGGTCATTCCAGATGATATGCAAAGTGCTACCTACCCTGAGTATTCCAGGATTAAGAAAATTCACTTGGCACCTTTTAAAACATATAGATTTCCCATTGGTTTGTTTTCTCTTCCCCTCTCTCAAGAACTAGTTCCCTTTTAAAGCCCCTCAACTGCTCAGAGCTGTTGATTTTTAGAAGAAATTATATATTTGCTGCTAAAGCTGTGAATAAATACATGGAGCCCCAGCACTGAAAATAAATAGCACAGAATTGTCATAAAATTTTTATTTTATAAATTATTCAGCCATGTACTACGTAATGATGATCTGGTCAACTATGAACTATGCAGGCAATGGTGTATACCAGGGGTGGCGAACCTACGCATGCAGGCTCTTTACTATCACTGAAAGTTCTAAAAGGTTTGCCATCACCGGTGTATACCATATAGCCTGCCTGTGTAGGGACTGTACCATCTCGGTCTGTTTATGGATGCTCTGTGATGCTGCGCAGTGATGGAATTACCCACGGGTCCCTAGTCTAACCTTTACAGTATAACTTCAAGCATTCAGATCTATATTGCAAAGTATCTTTTGAAAGTTGTTTTACTGGCCATGCTACAGAAGGCTTGAAGGATACATTTCCTTTTTTATTTGCAAGAATACATCAGTAAAAGCAGTTATTAATTTTTAAATATTTTTTATTTTATGAAAAAACCCAGTTTTTCATAACTAACTAATAAGACTAATACTAGCTATTATTCTGTGTATCACTATCTCCAAGGCAGTTACTCAGCACAGGTCATAAACCAGAGTCCTACAACAAAGAAACAAAGTAACATTAAACTAGCACCTCTGAAGCCTCAGCCCGCTCCTTGGGATAGTTTTCCAGAGACGTTTTGGTCTCTGAAGAAGCCTGTGTTCTTCAGGAGCTCCTTCCTGTTCGTTGGTTTTCCCTTTGTTCATTTTTCTCTGTTTGCTAGCTCTTTTTTTCTATCCTCTCATAATTATACCTCGCCGAATTTTCAGTTTTAGTATCTAAGAAATCAGTTTTTAAGTGGACAGGCTTAAAATGTACAGCGACGTAGGGTCCAGTATCCTTGTGTGCCTGGTACGCTCGCGCTTCCATGCCTTCCTGTGAAATCACTACTGTCCTGGCAAACACCAGCCAAGTGGCCAGGCGCTGTCCTGGGAGCCGGGGCGATCTGTCAGCAAGTCCCAGACTCCGCCCGACAGCGCAGGCTGCTCACCGTGTTTCAGGACAGAGGTTCAAGTGCAAGGACAACGGGACCTGTGGGGGCGGACACACCTCGGCCACCCTCAGAGGCTGGGCTCCAGGGCACTGGGTCAGCAGCTTCATCCCTACCTGCCTCCCTCTTTCCTCAAGGAGTCCTGAGTCCCTTGTTGCTGTCCCCAGGACCACACATCATCAGCCCTGTCACGACCCGACCACATTGCTCACCTCTCCCCTGAGGATAAGCCCTTCCACATGACTGTGTCCAGCTCCCAGACGGCCTGCCGGTTTCACGGCTTTACTCACATCCGAGGGGAAAGCCCACAAATAGACTTCTCTTTGTGGCTCCACTCGTCAGACTTGCTGAGACCTGGGGCCTTCCTAAAATTGGAGGTGTCAATCTGTGGCGAGCACTGGGTTCCTGAACAGCTGTGGCCTGGGGAGAAACTGACTCCAGCCCCTACGTTAGAACTGAAGGAACCTTGGCGAGCATGTGATAGAATCTAGTCCTGGTCAGATGAACCTGGGCTCCAGGGCTCGGGAACTGGCTGGATTTGCAGATCTGAGAGTCTGTCCAGTGCCACTACCCGGGCCTCCTGTCTTCATTTGTTCTGCTGCTCTTTCTACAGTACTACTGTTTCTGAAACTAATAGCCTTTTATTATGTTCCTTTGATTCCCATGGTGTTCTATCTCAAGCCTTAATTATACCAATGGTATAGTTCATTAGGTGTCATTTTTAGAAAAAAAAATATATACACATAGATACAGGCAAGTAGGAGTATATAGCTTCAAAAATCAGTATTTTACATAATATGGAGGGCAAAGTGACAGTGCATTCGTATTAAGTTAGTTTCTAAGTATAAACGTGTGGTAATTACTGAAGAGCTCAACTTAGTCAGAAATTGGAAGTTCTTGACTTAGCCCATTTTGTGATACTGGAAAATTGTTTGAATTCTTTTTTGTGTTTTTACCTATACAATAGTAATATTGAATCTATTATTGGAAAAAAGTTAATCCTTCCACCTAATTCCTATTTCTACTTTATGCATTACATTAGTTTTCTGGTAATGAACAACCTAGATATTTTCATTTAAAGACAGAATAATGTAATGGACCACCACTCACCTACCGTTCACGCTCTGTATCAACGCATTGCCACCCTGATTCATTCATCTCTCTCATTACCATTCAGTCTTTGTGTTTACTGCAAACCCCCAACATCCTGTTATTCCCCTCATAGATGTTAAGAAAATTACAACTCCCAAAATCCCATTTTTGCATCTAAAAAATTCTTTGATACCATTTAAACACTGTCCATTCAAATTTTCCCAGTAAGAGGAACCAGATTTCTTGCTTGTTGGTTAGGTTGGTTTTTGTGCTATTGAGCTTTATCCTCAGCCCTTTTATTTTACTTTGAGGAAGGTTCATACTAAGTTGCCCCAAATGGCCTTGAACTTGTTGTCCTCTTGCCTCTGCCAGCTGGGATTACAGGCATGTGCCACCACGCCTGGCAAGAGCCAGAATTGGAATAGTGTCTTTGACTGCCCCTCCTCTTTTATTGATTAACTTAATGAACCTTTTCTCCTGGGGTGGTGGGGAGTGACCCCAGGCCCTCGTGAATGCTAGGCAAGCGTTCTTGCACTGAGCTGCATCCCCAACCATAGCTTGACCATCTTAACTATCACTGTGGCCCATGTTTTTTAAGCCTGACTGTCACAAATGTCACCTGAGGTTGCTTCTATTATTTCCACTCTCCTTATCACTTGTTAGTTTTCCATACCCCTCCTCTCTGAACCTACCCATCTTAGATCTCTGAAGACCTGATGCATTCCCAAGTATCTCCCCACTTGGCGTCATTGGGGATGAATGTCAGTCATACTTCATTACTGCCCATCTTCATCTAGACTGTTACTTTAATCAGGGGGGGGAAATATCTCCAGAAACATGCCTGTGGTGTTAGGATCCTCATTTTAGCTTTTTTATCTTTGTCTCCAGCAGTATAATTTCAGATAAGTAAAATGTGGGCAATATGTGGATATTGTTTTGTTCAACATTATATATCTTTTTTTTTACTTTTTTGTTTTAAAGAGAATAAAAATTTTAAAAAACATTAAACATGATACAGAATTTCAAAACAATATGATAGGAAATCGACAAGTGTTTGAATAGATTTGCAAAAGATGTATGATACTGTATTGTATAACTTTTGCAAATCTATTCAAGCACGGTGTCGCCTAAGCTTTAGCATAAATCACCACAGATTATCCCCTTGTCTTCTTCTGAGGTCTTGCTCAGGAGTACAGACATGCAGGTGAAGCATGCAGTTTACTAGGGTCCAGCGTTACAAGGTACATACCTATAATGCATTCTTGTGAGCAGAAGAGGAAATCAACAGAAAATATTTAGACCTCTGAACCATTATGTTGTAAAAGCACAGGCCTGCAAAATACGCCATGTTATTTTTAAATTACTATTACATATCGATATAAAATCAAAGCAAAAGATAAAACACCCATTAACTTTTGTGTACATACTAAAAGACCTGAGCAGAGCACACTGAATCAAAGTTTTGTTTTATTTTGAGTCTTACCAGGCTCAAAAATCATCTCTGCAGAAACAAGAGCATGAAGAAAAGAGAAAAGAGGTAAGCTGGTGTTAAAGGACTCGCTGCTGTTTAACGATTTAAATTCTGGATGCTATGGCTAATAGTTAAAGATCATAGAAGACATTGCATGTAAAACTATTTTGGAAGTTAAGTACTTTAAATTCTTTTGGAATTTACTTTTTATAGTAGAGATGTTAAGGCAGGAGTCTCTGCTTACCTTGAATCATGACGTTTCACACGTCTTCCCTTAGGAAATAGGACCTTTCATGGTGATTGAAACCCATACCCTGGGTTCAAACAGATTTGTTTTAATCCCAGTTTTGCCATTTACTAACTATTTCTTGGGACAAACAAGATACAAAAGGTACATAGCTTTTCCAACTTGCAGTTTAATTATCTATGAAATCGAGATAAAAATACTTAAGTGGTTCGAAGGTTGAACAAATGAATGTCCCTAGCAGATCTTCGCACCAACACCGATTTCCATGTTTGATACTAGGAAGATGTTGCACTCTGTGTCCTCCTTGACACTGCGTGTTTAGTGTGATCCTGTGATGAGGTCTCTTTATTTGTGAACATCATTCTGTAACACACTCCGGTATTTTTTTCCCTTAATATCAGAGTCTCCTGGAGAAAATCTTTGCCTTTCTCTCTTTAGTTAAGTTTATTGGTATATTTTAGATATACCGAATGATCATATTCATGTTAGGGAGTTTGTACCTGTAAATGATACATTTTAATTTTTTCCTGGAGAAAATCTTAAGGATTTTTGTCTTTATTTCACTTTGGTAAATGAAACATCAGAGGTGGGAGTAGAGGACGGTTGTGGTTACTTTGGTTAGGTCTCTGAGGACACTGGTAAATATGGTGGAGGACATTTTAGTTGTAGATAGTAGAGGATTAACTGCAGGAAAAATTGGGAAAACCTTTGCTTGGGAGTTAGAAATATCTATCCTGGCAGTTTTCCACTCTCAGGCAGTTTGCCTAATCTCTCTGGGTGCCACTTTCATCTGCTGGCAAGGAAAGGCTTGGGACAGGTAATGGTGTAGGTTCTCTGGGTCCAACGTCCTGCGGTTCCTGGTGGGCAGGTAGAACATCACCATCTGAGTCAGACAGCAACAGAGGCAAGGTTTATAGGTTGGAGTTTAGAATTAGGGAACAACAGGAGATGACAGAAGGCATCACTTTTCATAACCGAGAGAGCAGTATGGGGAGTGGGAGGAAACACAAGAATTGAAGAACAGAAAAGCAAAGCGGTGCCCAGACTCGAAGCTGACTTCTATGTTGGAACAATGCCAAGACTTCACAGCAGTGTCCACCGTCGCCTCTGGCGCCTGCCTGTGGTGGGGAGTCACTTTCACAGAGTGTCAAGTTCTGTGAGAAACCTTAGACTTTTGTTGCTCAGTGGAGGCAAGAATGGTATGTTTTGATGTCTGTGCGAGGATACAAATGAGAGTATGGTAGGACGGCTTTGCTTTCTGGTGTAACGGGAAGTTCAGTATGTGTTTTGTGTTTGCACCCAATAGGATCCATGGAATTTTATTCCGAAG
The DNA here is from genome assembly GCF_000276665.1 of Chinchilla lanigera. Classification (NCBI taxonomy): domain Eukaryota; kingdom Metazoa; phylum Chordata; class Mammalia; order Rodentia; family Chinchillidae; genus Chinchilla; species Chinchilla lanigera. The sequence goes on along the minus strand of NW_004955425.1, from coordinate 13,939,374 downwards.
CCAGGCAGCAGATGTAAGGCATGGCTTTGGCTGGAGGCCTGAACATGATCTTGCTGACAGATATGATGAAGTCATTTTTAAGACATGTGTCAGTCCTCTGGTAGGACTTCCAAAAATCTCCATCATGACAGTTCGGGATTGCACTTGGGCACACAGGAAGAGGAACATTTGGCAGGAAAGCGCTTCTTGCGCCTCCTTAGCAGGGAGTCTCTGTGGTTCAGGCTTATTAAAAGCCCTGTGATTAACCTTTAAAGGAAAGGTTCAAAGAAATGAGTAACTGGGGAGTTTAGATGCTTACTCAGGTAGGGCTTCATAAAATACCACATCTCAGTGAGGCCATTGGCTCCTAAATTCTGGTACTTTGGCTTTGAATGTCCTGCGCCATCATTTGTCTGTACATTCACTTATGAACTAGCCCGAGGGCACTGATACCAAACCAAACTTACAAGATGCTGATGCATAAATAAATATGTTAACTTAAAGTGGTAAATGCATGAATCTAAATGTTTTGTTAGCTGTTTTCTGGCTAAAGGAAAACTTACCTGGAAAACCTTCATTATCAGAGTCTGCAGAGTTTGTTGTTTGACCTTAACGAGCCTCATTCAGTTGCATTTTTATCTATAGGTCAAGGACAGAACCAACAAAACTACTGAATATGTAAATCTGATGACCAGGGACCCCACCGTGATAACCTTTTCCCTTATCTTATCTCCATATTCATTATCTTCCAAAATTATCTGGTCTTGTTACTCATTACATTTCCAGTATCACATAGCTATGGACTTGACAGTTTTGCTGAGCAACTGAATGCCTAAATGAATGGTAGATGCTTGAGTATATTTGAATTTTGTTGAAATTGAGTAACACTAAGTTTTGTGATTAAACATTCACTTTTTGCTTTCCTTCACCTCTACTAATGGATGTTGAACATTTCCAAATCTCTGGGCCACAAACTGGGTTACTTTGTTATTTCATCCATTCAGTGTTCTTCCTAGTTTAGCACTCCTTTTCCCATCCTAAACATTATTTTTACATAAATACATCTGTTCCCATTTTTTTTTTTTTTTCTTTTGAGACAGGGTCTTGCTATGTAGTTCAGGCTGGCCTTGAACTTACTGTGCAGCCCAGGCTGCCTCAGACTCATGACAATCCTCTTGCCTCAGCCTCCCGAGTGCTGGGATTACAGATTCGGGCCACCATGCCTGGCTCTGTTCCCATGGTTTTTAATATCTTAAGATCCTAATGATTCTTACAACTCTCACAGGTCTTGAGGTCTGTCAGGTGCTTCAGTTAACATGATGAGACTGAACTCATCACATCCCCCAAAATCTGGTCTGCTCTAGAATAATTCTGTAATTTAATTGTATAGTTTCTAAAACTCTCAAAAACCAGAAATTATACTCAACCTGTCCTCTTAATCTACTTTTTCCCCAGTGAAGAAAACTTGTCATGATTTTTTCTCATTTATTTGAATTTCAACCAATTCCTAGAATCACATTAGTTCAACTTCTTAAAAATTGGTAAATAAAATGAAATAAATCTTAAAAATGCCTCTGGTTGTACATATCTTGAGATATTTCATTACTACAGATAAGAGACTATTTTGTGAACATCGTCTTATTAAAAACATCATTAATGATAATAAAAGCAATAACCATGTTTATAGATCAAGGACAATATTTCAGACTTTTTATTTGCTACTATAGTCAGACTTAATGATAAACCTATAAAGTAAGTTTTGCAGTCCTTATTTCAGAGTTTATAACCCAGTTTTTAACATTAAAACTGGTCCTGTTAATTACTAGTATGTTCCATTTCCATTTCCATGATTGGGGCTCATGAAATATAGTTAACAAGTCTTCTTTCTTTTAATAAAAACAATTTGATCAATGAAAATGATCAGTTCAAATGATCATTTTCTCTTTCCACTTTCCTTATCAGACTAACAGAATTGTTTTTTCAAGGTAGATTAGTGTACATTTCTGACATACTAATTTTAACTACAGTTTTCCCTTGTTCTCAGAAGTAATTTGCTCCTATCATTAAAAATCTGTATACCCTTGAAAGAATTTCCATTTATCCCCCTTGAGTGCTCGTCACATATGCAGAGCAGTTTTTATGGGAATCGCACAAAGTTTCATTAGTCACTCTTCATTCTACTCAGGTTGTGTTTCTACCGTTAGCTCTGAGCCTCCACCAGATAAACTATTTAAACAGCTACAGACTTTCTGGTATTGCTTAAAAATGTGATTGGCTAAAATGAGAATGTATGCGAATGGCAATTTTTGAAGTTTTTAATTCTAACTTGAGGACCAGAAAAAGAACCACACTGAGTTGAACTAAGACCTACTTAAGTTTGTTTGCAAAAATGTTGTGTCTTGGCAGCTTTAAGACAAATTCTTTGGAAAATCCCCTCTCCTAAATGTTATGTCCTGGCAAAGAGACTCGCGTCTTCGAGGATTAAGGATGGTTCCATCCGTCCCCCTCCCCATGTCTTTCTCCAAGTGAAGACTGGTATTTCATTTCTTAGCAGAAGAAAATGTCATTAGTGTGCAGTGATAGTTCATTTCTTAAATACTTGCCAATTATGTAGCCGAAGTTTACAAAGCCACTTGCCTATGTATAATCCCAAGAAGGGTGCCCTTCTGCTGGGATAATTATAAGCTATGTATGCATGCATCGTAATGTCCGTTGTCAACCTCTTTCTTGTTTTTTTCTTCTGTACTGTGAAAAGAACAGGAACATACTATTTTGCTAAATGGTTTTCAGAATGATTGTGCTATTTTTGCTAATTCATTTTCTCAGTCATTTTGATAATTTTTATGTGATGTTGTTAGGCTTTGTAAGAGCTTTTCTCATGTATGCTTTTTTAAAGATGAAAGTGACCAATTGGAGCAAATATTCAGTATCTTAGTGGTCTTGTTGGTTGTGATACCATCATCTTAATAGGAAGTGGATATTCTGTTTTCTTTTTGTGGTGCTGGGGATCATACATACGCATGCAAGGCAAGAATTCTACCACTGAGCCACATCCCCAGCCCAATAGGAAGTGTACATTGCTTCATATTTTCTGCTGTTCTTCGTGCTGGGGTGACAGGTGTACACTTAAATGGTTGCTTCGCCTTCACCTGTGCTTTGCATATCAAAATTTTGCTCTTGAGTCACAGCACGATGCAAGACCTAATGGTGCAGGAAAAAAAAAAAATGACTTCTGGGATTTTTCATTGACATTCCTTATTCTATTTTGAGGCTTATTCTACATAATTCAGTGATTTAGAGCTACAATATTGTTCTAGTTCCAGGCGAATGTTTGGATCTTTCCTTTTTCCAGATATGATCTTCCCATTCCCCTTATGCTTCTCCTTTGTCGCCATACTAATTCCTGCAGATTAAACCCTGCAGTTACGAAGTCTCTGGTACTTTGTTAACAACCCCATTTGATATAAAGTTGAAGTGAGAGTGTTTTAAGTGGTAATTGTTGTGGCACACAGAACAGTAGAATTGCGTGTGCTTTACAAAAGGAACTCACCTGACACATAGAAGTGATTTTTTTTGGTGGGTGCTCTGAAAGATTGTTGGAAAACTTTGTCTTCAGTGTGCCACCTTAGGATTGTTGAAGCTGAAAGATCCTTATGAGCAAATTTACATTTTAATTTGGGGATTTTAAACATTCTGGGTTACATCATGAAGCCATCAGTTATACAAAGCATGGGTTATACAGAGGAAGAAATATGTCCTGTTACCTTTTAAATTACATTGCAAGGCCATAAGTTATACAAAGGCAGCAAAGACAGGGGTTTACACAAAGGGAGGAGTGTTCTGTTATTGGGCCTGCTGGACAGGTCCGCTTGGTCTTGGAGGGCATCCTGGGCAGGCTTTATTCAAAATATTAATTTCCCCCTTCAGTAGCAAGATGGGCCTAGACATGCTGTTAGGTTATGACCAGTCTTTGAGATGAGGTCTCTGATGAGTGAGAAAGTATTGGCGTGTACTCTACAGTGATTATCATTTGCTAATGTTTTGTTGTCTTTGAGAAAAGAAACCCCTCTAAAACTGCTGAAACGGATTTTATTTGCAGATTTGATGTACTGTTTCAAAATTAAACTATTTGGCCTCCCTCTTTAAGACAACATTGTGGTTCAGATGTATTTGTTTAGGATAGTAAAAATGTGTGTAATATGGAAATCAAAATGCAGAATAGAAATAAAGACACTCAAAATATGAGTGCAGTGGTAATTGTGAAAGAAGGCAAAAGGACAACTAAAGAGCTGACGTGATAAATTGATGCCAAAATTTATGAGCATAGTTAACATTAGTAAATAGAAAATGCCATTCTTATGTATAACTAGTAATTGTAGTTAGCGTGTGTTTATTTTCAACTTAGGGTTATATAAATTTGGGTGATAGAAAACCTCAGTCTGTGCCTATTTCCCATAATGGGTAAAGTTGGTTGATGGTTCAGTGTGGTCCATTTGCATTTATAAAAAAACAGTTAAGATTCATATCACCAAGGTTTCATTTTCATTCAATATTAATAGTGGCATATGTGCTTTACTCATACTGTATATGAGTTCAATACTTTCAATGCTGCCAATAATTTTTAATAAATTCATTTTGGAATTTCTGATCAGATTTGGATGCTGGCTCCTGAATGACACACATTTTCAATAACAAGACTAAAATTTGGGGATTAGCCTAATAACATACATATGATGCACAATTTTTCTTTTAGATATTTTGTATTATATTAGCCTTATAGAAACAAATTAAATGCAGGAAACCATGAAAATAAATACCCATATTCTGTCTACTGAGAAAAGACTCCCAGTCCTATGGTAGTATATATATTTTTTATGAATACACACTTACCAAGATGTTTCTTCCAAACTGAGCATAGAATATTTTAAAGTATGCAATTGCATACATAACTAGATTTTAAATTTATACTAGAAAACCCTCTAATAAGTCCAGACTCTCTTATTCAGTCATATTCATCTCAACCAACAGAAAAACTCAGGTTTAAATCCTTTGAAAGCTCAAAACTGCAGAGGCCAGGAGATGCATTCAGAGCTCCTGAAACCATCCACTCTACTGTTCTATTGCTCTTCCCTAAAGTTTTTAATATAAGATTGAAAAACACTTTTTTTATTTCCTTATACCCACTGTTCCTGTCATTGACCCTCTTTTAGAGGGAAGTGGACCCATCCTTTGCCCATTCTCTTCTTGGATACTTTCTCTTCAAAGTGGCTTAAGCAATCTAAAGAAATCCTGGCCCGGCTGGCTGACATTCAGATGCGCTGCAGATCGCTGGCTGTGCCCGGCGGGGATGTGGGGTTTGCAGGGCCCTCTTATCTCCCTATGGATGTATCTTCCCTTTCCTGTGCTCCCCAGAGCTTTTGAAAACCTGCTAAAGGATAGTGAATTTTTTATCTGTCCCAAGCAATAACAAGTTTGCAAGTGCTCTGGAAACTTTTACTTTCAAAGTTCATTTCAATTTGGTATTTTATATACTGTTGTTTCTTTTCATAGGCAGGTAATGTATCAAGCCATCACCATCAGCCCTACTGAGTTTAACTGGCATGCCAAGAAGATGCCCACATTTGACCTGGGGCTTTTATATTAAAGCTCCTTGCCCATAGGACGGGGCTTGAGGTTGAGAAGCCACCGAAGTCATTCACTCACTGAAGCTGTTCATGTCATGCTCCTACATGAACACGATGGGAGGCATCTTCCTGCTCGTGTCTGAGCTATGTTCCTGATGCGATCACATCTGAGAGAATTGCTTATAGGCTCCATTATGTGTTCTGGATCATGTCGCTCAGTGCAAAAGCATGAAATTATGTTTTTATTTGAGTATAGAATTAACATTTAGGTGGAATACTTTGGCATCTGAAGAATTCTGAAACATTGGGAAATACATTTATATTATTTTTACAAGACTAAAAATATTTAAAGATCCCATTATGCAATCAAAAATCACTATTAACTTTTTGTGGGGGGTACCAGGAATCAAATTGAGGACCTCATGCTTGCCAGGCAGGCACTGCACCACTGAGCTAAACCCCTGGCCTATTAACTTATTTTTACCTACAGTATGTTTCCATTTAAATACTGCATGTATTTGTAGATGTGCAGAGACATGTCTATGGGTATTACAAAATTAGGGTCATGTTTTATATTCAGTTTTGTGTTCTTAAATGATTTTGTGCTCCTGCTTTAACGTCATTAAGGACTCTTCAGTTGTGCTAAAATAGTCTCAGTTGTGTGTCTGTTAGTTATTCTACATTAAATTATATTTGCCCTTCAGCTGGGGGTTGTGTGGACTGTAGATTGTTCTTTCTATCAAGATTTTCAAGTTGTTTTCCTGGCACTTTTATTAGCTCAGTGTAGAAGAAAATGTCCTCACTAGCAGTAAATGCTATGGTTTTACAGATGTGGGATAAATCTAAAAGCTTTGTTTCTTACTTTATAACAATGAAGGGCCGGGGATATAGCTCAGCGGCATGAGTGCCTACCTGGCAAGTGCAAGGTCCTGAGTTTAATTCCCAGTACAAAAGATATATATAACAATGAGTTATTCTTTGTTCAGTAAATATTTAGTGTGTTTCTGCTGTGTGTCCAGGAAGGTGGTGAGGAGAGGTAGGAACAGCTAAGATGTAGTCACATCTCTACTGCATGCCCAGCTGTATAAGCCAGTGTCTGCAGAAAGTAGCAGTGCTGTTCCTTAAGACATGAAGGCATATTTTAGAGGAACAATCCTTGTACTGATAAGTTTGAAAAATGCTGCAACAACTGTATCTCATTCTCAAAGACTGGGTTCTAAGAAGTCTTGCAGAAAAGAAAACTAAAGCCTGCTATTCTACTAAATCAAACATTTCCTACACATTTCCCCTCACAGAAACATTTATTCCATTGGGATTCTCCTAATTGTTGTTGTCATTTATTTAGCATCACAGCATTCTGGTTTGGAGGGTGAATTGTTGCTGGAGAGCTCAGTGGGGTGCTGTAAATTACCAGTGGGCATTTTCCTTACCTTGAGTCAGTCTATGAAAACGTAAGGACTCTCAGTACGTAGTGTTGTCCTTCGATTTCAGGATGGAGAGGTCATTTGAAAGAGGATGGAAGTGATTCTTAACCATATGTGTATGTCTGCTTGAGGATAGTTTAGTTCATCCCTGTCTCAAACCATGGACATTCATTTAACAGTCTCACTTCTGTCTTAGCTGACTTTGGTATCAGTAATATTTTTTGGTACAGTATTTCAGAAGTAGATCTTGTTCTTAGGCCACAAGTAAAAATATACACAAGCTATGGAGAAATTGGTAGCTTCTAATAGCATTGATGATAGTTTTTTATATTTAAAATGTTCTAATATTATATATTTTTGTGGGGGATGGGGGAGGGTTTTTTTTTTTTTTCCGGTACCAGGAATCAAACTCACGACCTCATGCTTGCCAGGTGGATGCTGTGCCACTGAGCTAAATCCCCAGCCCTAAAATGTTCTAACATTCTTAGAAGGTAACTTGGTGATATTTTTCAGTAGTTGAAATGTTTATAGTTGTTGAGAATTTAGCTACTAGAAATATGAGGTAGTGGGGATTGAAGCCAATCTTTTTACTGAGCCATATCCCCGGCACTTTTTAAAACTTTTTTGAGACAGTCTTTCTAAGTCACTATGTTTCTCAGGCTGTGCTTGAACTTGTGATCCTCCTACCTCAGACTCCAGGGTGCTAGGATTACAGGTGTGTGTGTGTGTGTGTGTGTGTGTGTGCGTGCGCGTGTGTGCACATGCGCACATGCATGCTACCATACCCAGTTTAACTTGTTGTTTGTATTCTGGAACTGTACCCAAGAATTTAGTCTTTCTTCCTTCCTTCCCTCCTTCCTTCCTTCCTTCCTTCCTTCCTTCCTTCCTTCCTTCCTTCCTTTCTTCCTTCCTTCCTTCCTTCCTACCTTCCTTCTTCCTTAGGAATAAGGGGCTTATATTTTTTTATTTTAAAGAGAGAAAAACAAACCAGTAAAACTGCTGCAAAATTTCAAAACAAGATGATAGAAAATTAACCATGGTTATTACATTGCATATTGTTATCTTTGAGGTAGTTGCTTAGACTTTTAAAAAATACTTTTCTGTATTGTTTGAAATTCCAAACTAATTGTGTTTGCAGACTGAGTTGGAACCAAAATGCTTCGGACCAGAAGAGTTGGGTACCCAAAAAAGTTTTGGATGTCAGAGCATTTCAGATTAATATGCTATATTACCTTTTTAGTTATGGGTGTTTTCAGTATGGTGTTACTTGGAAATTTTTTTAAATTAAATGAGATATATCTAAAAAGCCTAGAGCAGTGCCAACCTTGCTATTAGTTCAGTGTAGTTTTTAAAGCTCAATGTTATTTAAAAAGCGGGGGGGGGGGCGGGTAAGGATAATGGCTCAGTGCTAAAGTGCTTGCCTAGCATGAGTAAGGCCCTGGGTTCAATCCCTAATACTGCAGAAGAAAAAAAATAGTAAGAGCCAGAACAGATGAGAGATAATGCATTACAGAAAGTCAAAGGAGTAGAATTAGAGAAAGATACACCAAGGAAGATTCTTTGGAGGAGTACTGGAAAGGTGGCTGCTTTTAACTTTGCCAACTGTACTGTATTCTCTTTATATCTTAGCTTTGTTGTCTCTGTAAACTTTATTGTTTTGTAGTTTTGTACTCGAAGCCTTATTCTTTGGCTTCTTAATTAGATTACATCTCCACTCTATGCTACTACAGTTTCACCTACTCTCAAAGATCAGTGTGCGTTTCTGTGTTCTCATTTTGTGTTAGGGTTTTTCTGGAAAGAGGGTATTTGAATGTTACCAAGGTCATCATGAACATTTCTCATGTACTTTCCCTGGCCAGCCATATGGTTGATACCCTCCAGCAGCCTAACTTTTGACTTCTTAAAATGCATATTTCTTCTTAATAAATTAACTCATTCTGGCATTTTGTAGCCTTGATTTAGGAGACAGTAAATTGTGAGATTATTTTTCCCAAGGAGGGTTATGAAACTGCTGACTATGACATTTCATTGATATTAGTGGAAAATGTGAAGTAGTCCACAGTGGCAGAAAGTATTGGCTTTCAAGAAATCATTATAGTTAATTTATTGTTGTGGTTATCAACTTAATTTACCAAACACAGCTCCCCTACTGTGCAGTTGTGTAATTGGACAGCTGAGGCCTAGGGTTACCCAATCTAATTCCTATGCAATTACATAAAAAGAGAGAGCTATAAAATGCACATTTCCCTTGTAACAGTGCAAGTTTCTTAATACTTAATATTCCACTATTTCTGTGTGTGTGTGTGTGTTTTCCACTTGATTAGATGGTATACCAAAGAAAAAGTCAAAGAACTTTGTAAACTAATATGAAGGATTATTATAAGCATTTCCTATATAAAAAATAATATTCACTCTGATTCTGGTGTTCAGTAGCTTTTCTGTATCAGTAAGTCTGAGGTTAAGAGCTTGGGGAAAGAAATCACACACAGTTTGTCATGGAGTACATCCTTGATCATTCAGTCTAGTGTATTAAAGCTTGATGCTGTGAAACCACAGTTCCACATCTGTGGCACAGCTGGTTAGGCATGGGAATGGATTACATTGGCACAGAGTAATTTTGCCATCTGGTAGAAAAAGGCTATGATTTATTGGTCATGTGCTGATATCCAGTCTTATACTACTAGCAAAAGTGCACACATTGAAATAAATGCTAGGTTTAGTTCATGTTTCATATGATTTAAAGTGGTATCTAGGATGATGACTACAAAGAAATATTACAAAATTTTATTAGTTAAGGCTGTCTTCATATTTTATTTTAGTCATTTATTTGCCAACGAATGGTACATAATATCAGATAATAATGACCAGTATGTACAGAGTTACATGGTACATTCTACAGTATTGTGCTGTAGAGCTTTCATTGTATTATCTCATTCTTATTTTAATCTCAGCTTTATCATTACAGTTTTAAAGGTAAGTGAGTCTGCCCAACTTTACAAAGCTAGTAAGGGTACAGCAAGAATTTGAAGCCAGGCTCGCATATCCTTATGGATCAGTCGACAACCACAGTAAACAAGACGTTGGTTAAAGGAACACTGAGGGTGGAATAGAAAGAGAAACTGTCTGATCTGTACAATGCAGCTGTTATTCTGGTTCAAAGTATAGATTTATAGAGTGTAAATTGCCCAAACTTAAAAATGATTAAGCCAAATTGTTGCTGCTCCATTGGCCTTCAGAGATATGGTCTATTGAAATCTATCTTAATCCATGAGTTGAGGGTTTGCCACACATTTCTGGACAGTATCCATTTTTATCAGCAATAGTTTTGAACTATATATTTTTACAAAAATTTTATGTAATGCTTTTGCACTTTGCCCTTAAATTTAGCTGTTTTAAAGTTTAATGTCATCTTAGTTACTAATTGTAGTATTTATATGTGAATTCTATTAGTCTGCTCATCACTTTTGATAGCTCTAATTTATTAGACTTCTCTAACGGGTATATTCTTAAAGTCTTGAAAATTTCCAAGAGATAAGTTGGGCTTATTTGTTTAAACAAGTTCCTTTTTTCACTTAATTATCTGTTATCCTCTTCCCGGAGGCAACAGCATGAATAGATATTTTACATGATTTAATAGGAAGTATTTTTGAAATCTTCTGTAGAGAACAGAGCCTTACTTTTCAGCAGATCTGATGTTGCTTCCCACATCCTGCCAAAGATGCATTCAGATCAGGATGATGGGTGTTGGTGGAATAATTCTGTTATCAAAGTGGGGTGAAATTTCTACTGTGCAATATAGGGAGTGGAACAGTGAAAATACATTAATAAGTTGCCCGGTTGAAGGCTAAGCAATAGCTGACTGGTAATGTTTTGCTTTTGTTCTTTTTTCCCTTAAAAGTTTCTTCATTTTACATTCAGGAGAGGTAGTAAACTGATAATGTATTAAATTGCCAAGTAGTTAATAAATTTCTGATCATGAATAAATTACATACATTCCTGATCTTCATTATTTATACCTTTTTATTTTTGGCTTTACTGGTTTTTAACAGTTTAATAGTTTTTTCATACCACATGGTTAATCCATTTAAAGGAGTCTTAGCATCTAATTCTGGAGTGCTTACATGCCCTCCAAAGGAAACACTTTTTCTATTCCTTTTCACAAGCAATTTCCATACCCTTCAGTCCCCTTCTTCCTCACCCTTCACCCCTGTGTGAACACTGATTTTCTTTCTGATGCTACAGAGTTGCTTATTTTGAACCTTTCACATAAACAGAAATACACATTAAATGGTCGTTTGTGACTGGCTTATTCCACTTAGCATTCTGCTTTCAAGGTTCATGTTGTAACATGTAGCAGCATTTCATTGTTTGCATAGGTGAGTGATGTTCCAGTGCCATGGGTGTATTTCCTTTTGTTTATCCATTCATCACTTGGTGGCCGTTAGATTGTTTCCACTTTCTGGCTATGATGAAGAGTCCTGCTATGAACTTCCATGCACAAGTTTTATGTGGATGTATGTTTTTAATTCTATTGGGTATATAACTTGGAGTGGAATTTCTAGGTCATATATTAACACTATGTTTAACCTTCTGAGAGACTACCACACTGTCTTCCAAAACAGCTTTACAATGTTACATTCTCACTAGCAGGTATGAAGAGTCTCATAGCTTTAAGAGTAATAACTTATCATTGTTATGAAGACCAAGCAAAATCATATATATATAAAATAATTAAAATGACCTTGGCACAGAAAGAGATCAGTAAACGTTTCCTGCTTTGTCATCAATTAAAACTTTATTTTTTGTGGTATTAGGGATGAAACCCAAGGCCTTCATACAGAGCTACATCCCCAATCCTTTTAAAATTTTTATTTGATTTTGAGACAGGGTCTTGCTAAATAGCTAAATTGCTCAGGTTGGCCTTAATCTTGGGATCCTCCTGCCTGTCCTTCCCCAGAGTACTGAGGTTATAGGTGTGTGCTATCATACCCAGCAAAAAACCTCTTGTGAGCCAAAATCTTGAGCGTGGGACACCAGCTAAGATGAAGAGAATCTATTTCCTTTACCAAACACAGCCCTTTAGATACTAAGACAGTTGCAATGTCATCTACAGTTCAATGTAAGCCAACTCAGCTTTATTTCTTTAGCAGAAGCAGACCACAATATTTGTTTAATTATGAAAATGTTTAAGAGAACCAAAGAATGAATGATATGGTGTGCTATAGGGCCAAGAGCTTTTAGCCAGAATTCATCCTCAGCCCTGGAATTAGTTATGAGTTGTTGAATTGTTTAAAAAAAAAAAAAAAAAAAAAACTCTATAAAATCAGTTCTTAGATGTGATGTTCACCAGCGTAGCTCCAGCTCTACCTAATCCTAATGGATTCCAGTATAGCCAGCCAGAAAGCTTAACTTCACAAAGCTGAACTTCTCAAAGCTTAACTTCACAACTTTGCTGACTTTTCTCACTGAAATAGCATAGCTTTCATTCTAAATCCTTTTTATTTTTTAAGTTGAAAACTGTGGTTCCCTTAGGAATTCTTACATTACTGTAGAGCACTTTACCAACTCAATACTGAATTCTCTTGATGATTGAAATCACTTAACAAGCTATCCCTGCCTTCTAATAAATGGATGCTTGGCCAAGGTGGCAGAAGTGACCCAACCCCAGTAACCCCCTGTCCACACTCCTCTATTCTAATGAGTAAGTTTAGTTTAATTGCATCCAGAAGTCATCGGGGGGATGGCTTTTCTTCTGAACTCAACGGTTTCTTGCCTTGTAGACATAGTAAATGATGAATAATCAGGAATATTTTCATTTTTGCTAGTCATTGAATGGGTGGATGTTGATTTATTTTACTCTAAGCAACTTGGAAATCATATCACTTTGTAATTTTATGTGAAGTGCTTGGGAATTTTCATGCCCCATAGGGTTCAGAAATGGAGTTGTTTTTTTTTTTTTCCCTGATAGACCCAAGGGTAATAGTCCTTCAAATGCTTCCAGGAATTTTTTAAGTCACTAGTAAAACTTCTACACTGGTCTCAGTAGTAAATGAAGTGATGAGAATCTAGCTTACTGCAGGAACATGGTAAGTAAAGAAAGCGCTGCTGTGTTTGTTTTGGAGGGCTGAACAGGTACAGGATGGTTCATTGATGTCTAGATAGAGAATGTGCTGCAACGGGCAGAGGAAATGTGTTTACACATTTAAAAAAAATATGGTGGAGATTGTGCATTTTTAACATGGGTAAAAAATTTTTTTTTCTTTTTGAGCTAGGGTCTCGCTATGCAGTTCAGGTTGGCCTTAAGCTCAGGACAATCCTCCTGCCTCAGCCTCCCGAGTGCTGGGATTACAGGCGTGGACCACCACGCCTGGCGGTATGGGTAAAAATTAGTTCTATATACTATAACCAAATTTAAAATAACATCAGTACTAAAATTGTTAATAATATTAGTGTTCACATTAAGGCAATTTAACAATGTAACATGGGGGAATATGAAGAAGAGATAACCATAATAGTGTTCTGAGTTTTTGAAGATAAGAAATGGAGCAAAAGTATTCTATGTTCATGTGCTAAAGGAGAGAACAAAGACACTTGGGCAATTAGTAGTGTTTTTTCCCACTTTTCAATGGGTACATTTTAGATATACATAAGGATAACACATCACGGGGAGTTTGTACCAGTGCATGATATATCTTGCTTCTTTTTTACCCATTCCCCTCCCCTCCCTGTAACCCTCTTTCTCTCCTTATTTACAAAAGCGTTGTTTCCATTTTTCCTTCTATTCTTTCTTTTCTTTTCCCTTCTTTCCTTCCCTCATTCTCCTTCCCTGTTCCCCTTCTCATTTGAACATTTTCTTTCTATTTCCCAATATCTATTCACCAGGATATTCTACACATGTGGGTCACTTTTAGATAAATAATATTTAAGATGCTGTAGCCAGAGAACACTCTTAGTTTCTTGTTTATAGAGTTTATGAACCTTTTACAAGTCATGTCAGGAAAAATCACTTTAAAAAGTTTAAAGCAAGAAATGAGCAAAAATGTTTGTAGTTTAAAATGAAAAAAAATCAGGTCATATATCGTTTTTGTTGTTTATGTCTTCATTGTTGTTGTTTTGTTAGTTTTTTATCTTTAAAATAAAAAAATGCAAAAAGAAAAAAGACCCCATATGCAGAAATTTTCCTTCCTAAATAAAGAATCAATATTTAGTTCTCCTCTTAATTAGATTCGTGATATGTTATTGTAATGAATGGTGACAAAATACCAATTAGTACACACAGTCTCTAGCATTACTACCTCCCAACCGACTTCGAGCTAGTTCTTCCACTGTATCTTTAGTCCTTACAAGAACGGTGAAAATTTAAACCAGCATGGAAATAAATTCTCCATGTTAAACAACGTTAATCTTCTCTGTGTTTCTGGGCCATTTCAAAGTTTTAGTGGAGTGTGTTTCTTGGCAAAGAAGGAGGCAGCGTTAGCTCCTCAGAAGAGCATTAAAATGTCTTCTTGATGGAAGGAAGCCCTCTGCACAGCCCCAGTGGAGCACTATATACACACACCGCTCCTTTCCTCTGAACAAATGCAAGATTTTTCAAGATGAGGAAAAGTTGCGTCTGTTTTTATTATGTTTGTCTATTGAATTTAGGCTCCAAGTAAAGTGGAAATGGAAAGTATTTGTAAAGAAAATCTACCATCTATCTCAAACCTGAAAAATTCTTAAGTGTTTGGATCTTTCAAAAACAAGTTTATAATACTGTTACAACTCAGAAAGAAATAGAGCGGCAATGTCAGCCTGTCCTTGGCTGCTGCTTTGACAGAGTAGCTAGGCTGTGGAGCGGGGGGATGCGGATTTCAGTGCATGTTCAAGCTGGGATGAAGAGCAAGATGCTGAATAATTGAGTGGCCTACCCAAAGGTAGCAGGGAGCTATATAAAAACATGCTACAGTGTTCTGCCCTGACCCTTGATCTAGCCACTATTTGTGGCGGTGACCAAGATAAAACAGACACGCTGATCTCCTCAAATCTGAGTAGGCAGGAAACACATTGAGTGAAAACATAAATCTTAAGATTTAGAAAAGTGGGCCAAACTGATTTATCTCAGTAGGAATAAATGCAAGATTTTAGAAAATTTACAGAACAAGTCTAGACGAAGAGAGAAATTTTGAATGTATAGAACTTAGGGAGTGAATATAGGGCTGAAATTCTCAGCTTGGGTTATATACTGTATTAGAATAACCTGGTAGTTCCCTTGGGGAACTTTTAAAAAAATGTCAATATCTGGGCCCTGCTCCCTCCAATGAAGTCAGAATCTCTGGGGTGAGGCTTAGGTTCTGGGATGTTCAAAGTCTCCCCAGCTGATTTTATGGTGCACCTAAGGCAGGAAACCATTGATTTTTATTTGCTTCGTAGATCAATTATAAATAGGATGAAGAAGTCACAGCAGAATATGACCTGGGGGTGGAGATGTTCCTACTTTGTATGAGGCCCTGGGTTTAATCTCCAGTCCTTCTACCCCAAATTTACACAAAAAAAGAGCAGAACATGACTCTCTACCTCTTGTAAGCAAAAACTAAATTTTTCTTAATTAATCAGATTACATTTATAGTATTATGTGGAAAATGAGACATACATGCAGGAAGAACAAGATTAAAATGGTGAAGCAATTTAAGGTCATGTCTTAGACCTCTTTGACAAATTGTAAGCACTTAGATTCTTAAGCACATATATCCTGTTTTTTCTGGAGGAGGGGTTACCAGGGATCAAACTTACAGGCTTGTGCTTGCAAGGCAGGTGCGGTGCCGCTGAGCCATATCTCCGACACAAACACATATATCTTGGGAAATATTCTGAAGTGAAAGAACTCAGCAGGCATACTTTCACTGTCAGAGTCAGCAAAGAAAACCTTTCTGGGATTGTGACCAAATATTAGACTAGATGGTCTCCAGAGAATCAGAACATTAGACTTTCCCGAAAGAAGTAGGAGCCTCCTTAAAATCAGTGCTCTAGCCTGGTGTGGTGGTGAAAGCCTATAATTGCAGCACTCTCAGACTGAGACAGGAGGACCCCTGCAAATCTGAGCCAGCCTGGGCTGCACAGTGCGTTCAAGGCCAGACTACAATGTACAGCAAGGCCATGTCTCAAAAAAAAAAAAAAAATCAAGAACAAAATAAAAAATGTTCTTTTATTGATAGCAGGAGGCTTATACGTGTATCAGCCTTAGCTTTTGTATATTTTGTCTTTGTCAATAGAGTAGTCTAGAAAAACAAAAGAATTTTGACTTCTAATTATGAAAAAGCACTGATTTCTGCCATCCGTTAGCAAAGTCTTCCATCTTGCCCCTTCCTGTGAAGTAGTGTAGTAAATCTCTCCTTGACTGCGTTCTCAGCACACAGTTCAGTTGTACATCCTGTACCAACAATCTGTGCTTCCACACTTCTTGTTTTCTTTTTTGTTCCTTTGAGCCCCCAAACCACTGGCTGGTACTCCTGCCATCTGAACAGCCTCTAGAGAGATTCTCCATCCCCTCTATCCCAGAGGCTGGTAGCTGGACTGGTTCGGTGATCTCAGAAGAGGGAATAATGTGAGATGAGGCCATTTTCACCTCCATCCTTCACTCTGACAGGAGTGAGATGTGTGAATTTATATTTGATTGCATGGTTCTCGGCCTTGCCCGTCCTGAGCCTGTCAGGGACTCATTTCCAAACACTTACCCTGATCCTGAGCCATTTGGGGAATAGTTATACTTGCCTGTTATTGACTTATCCTTGAGTGACTGCTGAACTGTTCCTGAGTTTTGCTGTGATTTTTGATGGGAAGCTGAAGTCAGGAAACGCACCTAGCCTGGGAAGTCAGAGTATGTCTTGTGAATATAGAATTCACTTTAAACCAGCATAATATTGGACCCATCTTGGCTGGCGGTCTTTACTCCCGTTGCTTTGCTATTGTGTCCACTTCAGCACATCCTTATTTCCCAAGTCCATTGTTTACATTAGGGTTTGCTCTTGGGGGTCCTGCACTCTGTTGGTCTTAAATATGATGAGTGACATGTCCCCACCAGGATAATAACACACAGAACAGTCTCACTGCCCAGAAAGTTCTTTTTCCTTCCCTCACTCCTCCTTCTGTCCCTTCTACCTGTGGCAGCCTCTGGTCTTTTATTGTTTCCATGGTTTTGACCCATCCGGAGTGTCTTATAGTTGCAAGCTCTCAGAACACTCTGTAGCAGATGTTTGGATGCTTCTATCCATTCACAATCAACCTCTGTACTGGAAATCACATTTTGATCCAGTTTTTATGGTGAATCTCACTAGATAACTGTAAAGTATGATTAAAATGTGTTAGCTACATTAATTTCAATTATTATTTGACAGTGTAATAAAGTAGCTACAGAATTACAGGGTTCATTCACTGCTGTATTAGATTTGGTGAGGCTTTCTCCCTTCAGACCTCCTATCGGATGTTTTTCCCACAAGGGAGAGGTCAGAAACCAACACCACCTTCCTAATGCGGTGTAACAGCCTATGTGAGGATGAGAGTCGAGGGAGACGCTGTCCTTCAGAAATGCTGGCCTGTTCAGAGTGGATGCCTGTGTGGTTGAAGACGGACACACATTGTGCACTCTGTGAGCTGCATGTTGGTCACGTCCTGCTTCTGGCCAGTCGTTGGCCAGCAGGGGTCACAGCTTGTCTGAGCCTTAGTGTCTTTCTCTGTAAATTGTGAAAGTATTTTAATACGAATAACTGAAATTGTCTCTCAGAATCCTCTGTGGTATTGTGAGTAATAACCTAACAGTCTGCTTATGTACAGGAGTATGTCATATTTTCTAATAAAGGTTGGGGATTTGATATCTGTCTACACTTGTAAACTTCCACTCTGCCTGCATTGATTGTGGTATCAGTGTCTTTGCATAGAAAATACAAGAATAAAATGAATTCTTAGGATTACAGGTAATAAAGATCCAGAAGTACAGTTTTTGGGGCATATTATCTTTCAAATCAGAAAAATTAGTATTTCCCCCTCAAATTCTCAGATACTTCAAAATATTAGAATATAAGTTTAACAGTAATTCAAATATAACATGACACAAAATAGATAACACAGTGAGGTGAATTCTAAATATCACCCTTCAGAAAGCCTTGGGAGCATCAGCCAATCTAATTTACATGCCAGAGGAGACAACATGTCAGTTCTCTAAGACATGTTCAAAAGACAGAGAAAAATGATGTTATCTGTTGAAAATGCTTGATTTCTATTATATTTTGAACAATAGACCTGTGTTCTTGATGGATACCATTTTTAATTTTATGAAAATTTGTATTGCTCATATCTAACTGGGACAACTGACAAAACAAACTGTGATATATTTCTTGGTGGGGGCTGTTGTAAAGTAATCCCTGAAGATGGGGCCTTTGTTTATTCTGTTGAGTACTTCCTGGCAATGATCTTTTTGTGCCCTAAACTGAGTAAGTACTATGCAAAGTTTTATGTCCTTTTGGAGTTTCTAATGATTCTTGCTTTCTTAAATATTGCCTTTCTGGCTTCTTTAGCCTGCTGAATCATTGCCTATGCCTTTGGGAGACATGTAGTTATTTCCCAGAGGGTTTGCTCTTAAGGCCAAGTGATTACCTACATATTAGTGTTTTTGCTGTTGGGCTTCTTCTTAAATACATTGGTTGTTGCAGAGAAAGTGTGCGGCTAATCTTAGGAACAGGGATTTCTGGCAGATGTGTACAAAGGGGTTGGTGGCATGTTCTATGCTGAGTGTTATCTTTAGATTCAGATGTCAGAGGGCAAGAATGATGAAACCATTCTGCCATCTGGTCTTCTAAGCTGTTGGTTCCAGTTCTTGCAGGCGGGGGTCTCACACTTCTGACTCTGTGGGCAAAGCACCTGCCTCCAGAGCTGAGGTCTATTTCTGAAGCACAGTCTTACAAAGACCAATTTGGAGACATGTTTACAAGAATGTGAGTGCCTTTCTAACAACAATATAGCACTGCGGATATACTCACCTGGGCATTTGGGGCCTACTGAAGAAATCTGGGGCTCCTGATCTGAGATCACTTTGGTTAATTAAGGTCATATTCTGTTAAGTGGCTGTATTGTACTTGCTGGGTGAGAAAGGCTGGAAAAGCTTCACGGGCACAATTTTAAATGCCATCATGAATCATTAATCAGCACTGAGGAAAGAAACAGCAAGAAAGGAGAGCTAGGGTGGTGCCTCTTCCCTGAAAGCAGATGATTACAATAAGGCAGGTGCAAAAATATCTAAGTATCTGTGGTGCAGGGTCCGAAGAGGTCCACAGTGGCTCCCTCACCTGGACGTGTGATTGTCAAGTGGGAGTTGCTAGTTATTAAGGACTCAGGGGAGGTTTCCCCAGCATGGCAAATCTTAGAGGATTTTGAAGTGAAAGATGTTATGAAGGAATACATAGTTGTGCTGTTTATTATAGGTGTAGACACCTTTTGGCTAAAAGCAGCACTGAAAATCCTGGCAAAGCTTTGTACTGTCAGGCCAAGAGACTTAAACATCTTTGAAATTCTCCAAAACAGAATCACATATTGTTGTATGCGAACACATCTATCCTTTGAAAAGGGGGTATGTTTGCTTGGACTGGTTCTTTCCAGGCAGAGTGGAGTATTCTTCAGTTTGAAGTATTGAGTATTCTCAGTAATACACACTGTCACGCACTTTGATGGACTGTGTCTTCTGGGCTTTTGGGGTTGTTTTTTATTTTGTATCTGAAAACTCCCATCTATATTTTACATAAAATACACGTGATTCACTAGAAGCATTAAGGCCAATCCAAAGCTCTTTAATAAAGGTGATCCATGTCCATTAGCTTATCTTTTAAAGGTACGCATAAAAGGCTTCCTACTTTCACTATGTAATTTACAGACCCTAAAACATAAATCCTATGTTCTCATCTTTGTTCAGGCAAGACTCCAGTGAAATGATTGGGAGCCGCACATTACTGGCTGAAATTTATGACTTTCTTCTGCCACTGTTTCCTTAAACTACCATTGCTATGGGGTAGATAATTTTCTATAAGTTTTTTGCTGTTATTTTGTTTTCCTTTTTTCCATCTACTCATCCAAAGTAATGTCCAAGTTCAGAAGGAATAGTAACCGTTGGCTTTCATCGTCGCTGTTGTCATCCTAAGGACAGAACTAATTTCCTCTCCCTTGTGGTGTTGCTGGATTTTCTCAGGACAGCTGTTACAACACATACCCTCTGTGTGTGACATCATAATCAGCTGCATGTGTCTGTTTCTTTCCTGGATTGTGAATTTCTTTGCTTTAGGATGGGACATAGCTTTTATTATTTATAGTGGACCAAGCTGGACCAGGATTGTAGTAGGACCTTCCCTAGGATAAGTTGAATTATATCTTTTTGATAAGGGAAAGGATGGGCCATAATTATGCAGTTATGGGTCACCTGGGCTGCTGGCAAATTTTATGTATTTGATTACTTTGATGGCAGTAGGAGATTATTGCAAGAAGTTCAATTCCAACGGACATACACTACAGAAGAGAATGTCCCTCCATTACCCAGCAACTTCCATCCTACCTGACAGGATGCCATTTCAGAGATTTTTCTTGCCTGGAAAACATCACTTGCCTGGAAAATTTTTATATGTGGGAAACACTAGCAGCCAACATTTTTGGTTCATGCTTATGCTAGACACTGTCAAAGTTACATTCAACCCTTACTTTTTTTAATCCTTACAATAACTTTGTGAAAAGACGGTATGTTCTCCCATATGCAAAAGTATAGGGAGGGGTTAAGTAACTTAAAGGCATTTAAGAAATGGTACTATAGAGTCATAACTGAGCCTGGCTCTGGCCCACATGTGTCATCCTTCCGGCACTGCCACTACATTCCACTGATGCGCTCAGCTGGTTGCTGGTAGGAAACAGACAAGGAACAGAGGACTGATAAACTGTGTTTGTACTCAGGGGTTTACCAGGGGAAGCAATACAATACAGGACACTTCATTATAAGCTTACCTTACAGTAGTCACCCAAAGAGTCATGTACAAAAAGAGTGCAGGAGATCTGTCCACACACTAAAGACCAAAGAATCGAACTGAGGGCCTGGATCCCCATGGCAACGTCCTGCATGGGTCCACCTGAAGACGGAGAGCCCATAATGGTGCTCCCCGTGATTCTAACTGTAGGATAGCCCATGACAGTGCCTCACGCAAGCCTACTTCATGAATCTGCACTGGGAAGGCCCAAAGGTCAGTGGTGGAAGCTAGAAAGTCTGAGCCAGCAGGATGAAGGATCTGTGCTAGCAGGCTGAGGGAGCTGCACTGGAGCCAGAAAGTGATGCTCAAAGTAAGAACCAGAGCTCCCCATAAAAGTACCACAGTGATCCCCAGCAACAGTGAGGTGCTGAGCTCCTCTAACAACGAGAACAGCAAAGTTCCCATCAGGAAAGCCAGCGTGACAAGCTTTTCCAGGAGACTGAGCAGTGCACCATCTTCCCCTTGAGAGTCAGGAAGCAATGCTCACAGTGAGGACCAGAGCTCCCCCAAAGTGAACTGTAGCCATTCTCAGAGACAGTAGGGTCCCAAGCTCCTTTGCCAATGAGAACAGCTGAGTTCATCAGGAAAGCCAGCATGATAAGCTCCTCCAGGAAAACCAACAGTTCCCTACAGCTTCCCTAACAACCTGAAACAGCTCCCAACAGCGTTTCTTCTTCTTTTTTTTCCTTTGCAGTTCTGCCTCTTATGCTGCCAGCAATAGTCCTCAGGTGGGCCTCCCAAACCTAGCACCTCCACGCTGGTTCAGTTCAGCTGGGTGTTACAAGGTGACCACCAGTCAATCCACCACAACCTGCAAGGGAGATTCTTTCAAAGAAAATCATAAAGGCCCCTCTTTGGGTTAGTTTCACTGTCCCTAGGAGACACTGAAAGTCTCTTTTTTCTGACGTAAGGGGGGATGGAAAGCCTGTCTTTGTTGGGTCCGTGGACATAGCAGAGATCCATTGGAACTTGCTACATGCAACTAAACAGACATAAACACAGTTTCAATATGGACCAGTTATCCACTCTTCAAATTCCAGGCTCAAGTTCTGCCTGACTTCACCTTCTGCAAAAACTGGTTGAACTGTTTCCTTCTGACCATTTCCTTCCATACCTGTACTTTTTTGGCATGGTGGGTCCTACCAGTTATTTTCATTATGAGGACACCTCTTACTTAGGTAAGGAGATGAGGTTTGTTGCACTTGGGAATTTGTAGGCCTCCATAATTAGTGTAGCTCTCCTTACCACCAATTTCTGGCATCCATAGTTTACTCCTGACTTTGTGCTTGTTTCACTTCTTTCTGTGCAGAGGGCACTGTGTTCTATTTCTGAACTCAAAAGCCCTTGCAGAATTTACAAGAAATGATTAAGGCCAAAGGAGAGGGGCCTTCTTTTCCTCTTCCTTAAGGCTGCCTTATAAGTTCAGTTTCTGAATGAAATCTCCTCAAGTAATGGACTCCAGGAATGGAGACCCACCAATGGCTGACCTTTTGGCTAGAAAAATACAAACGTCCCAACTTACAGTTGGTAGTTAAGCCCCAAGGCAGCGAAACAAACACATGGCCTAGGCTCAAGGTAGAGGGTATTTAAAAGAAGCAAAGATCTAATCTTGAAATGTAGGATTGGAGGATAAGATGCCAGTCGCTACTCACACTCCTACATGGAAGGACCAGAATTGAAGAAACTAAGGTAGAGGATCAAATGAAGATGAGCCGCTGAGACTGAACTGACGCTGTGGGCTCCTGAGAGTCAAGGGTGTCGGAGGCCCCCCCTCCCCCCGTTGATAGTCACAGGACCTCAACGTGAGGACACGTGTCATCAGGATGACAATTAGTATAATGGTTTTGAAGTGACCCAAGTATTTGTAAGCCACAGTGAAATATAAAATGCAAGCACATTGAAGACTCCTACTGCACTAATTCTGGTCTCCTGCTTGAATTGTTCTGTGCATGCTTTGAATAAAGCTTGTTTCACCATCTGTGTTTTAATTGAAGAATATCTTGACACAGTGGAATAAAAAATTAAGAATGATTGTTCTTTGAAACTATTTGTATGTATTAATTGGAGATTTTTCAGTACTGTGCAGCCAAAAGAAGAAATACACATTTTTGAGTGCTGAGGCAGATATTACCTATGCTGTTCAGTTTGAAATTTCAGAGTAAAGCAAGAAATTATTCCCATAATTAGCTTTATTTTGTTTGTTTTGTTTGTTTGTTTGTTTTTTCCGGTACTGGGAATCAAACTCACAACCTTGAGCTTGCCAGGCAGGCACTGTGCTGCTGAGCTAAATCCCCAGCCCCTCCATAATTAGCTTTATAGTGAATAAATTTTGTAGTATAATGAGATTGTGTAAAATATTTTTAATAAAACCTTTTTGCTGTTTTATACATTGGAATTTCTTACTAAGATCTTGTTTAGAAATAGTTTGACTACTTTAAAAATATTTTAACGGCAACAGTAAAAACCATGAACTTTTGGAAACACCATGCCAAAGAGTACTACTTATTGTTGTATTACATTACAGAAATGTTTTCACAATCCAGACAATTTCAACATACATAAGAATATGGTCATATTTCCCCACATGTTCAGCTTTTTTGAGTGATTAAAAAATTATTTCATAGGGCCTGGGGATTTAGCTCAGCAGCACAGCACCTGCCTGGCAAGCGCAAGGTTATAAGTTTGATTCTCGGTATTGGAAAAAAAAACAACGACAACAAAAATTATTTCATGATTTAGTCACAGTGCTGTATCAGGTGTTACTCTCTTGATATAAGTTTCCTTTATGGCTGAATTATGTTTATATTAATTCATTGAATGCTTTAGACACAGAAAGCACACTTGTGAATTCCAGCAATTTTAAGGAGGAAGATTATTTTATCTTTGATTTTTCAGGTGGAGTCAAACTGAATAGAGGAAGCCTTTTGTGTACGGAATAGAGACATCATCCTAGGATGTCCTAGTTCTGGCAGAGCCAAAAGTGGCCCGTTTTCGTCCTGGGCCCTTGCATGGGGCCTGTCTTTGGCAGGGGCTGTCCTGTAAACCGGCCTCTCTGACTTCCTTCCCGACTGTAAAGGAAGTGCCTTTCCTGTCCTTGTCCTTATCATTGTTGGGGTTATAATTTCACAGGGTTTTAAAGCTGAGATGAGACACATGAGAGATCCTAGGAGACTGGGCTGGCATTAATAGAGGCTGAAGGAAAAAGCCCAAGGGCAGTCCGTGGACAGGAAAAAAGGAGAAAAATGTCACCCTCAATTGTTCTTTCCTTCCAGTGACTTCCCAGAAATTGTGCCTTTTTTTCCCACTCTCTCTCTCTCTCTCTCTCATTTTCTCTGTATGTAAAATTTTTGACATTTGAATGTCAGAGAAGATCAAGAATGATAGTATCAAAAATGCAGTCCTTGAGAGGTTTCTCCTCCAGCTCAACCTGACAGCTCCTTAGTGACAACCCAGCTGCTGTTATAGTTTTGTAGATGGATCAAAAGTACAAAGGAAGGGGCTGGGGATTTAGCTCAGCGGCAAAAGCGCCTGCCTGGCAAGCGCAAGGTCGTGAGTTCGGTTCCCGGTACCGGAGAAAAACCAAAACAACAACAACAACAACAACAAAAAATACAAAGGAAATACTCAGCTCAGAATCCACGCTTCCAAAAAAGAAAGGAAGACAGTGGTGGATAGGCATGGTTTTAATGAGGCTTATTTGCATATAGGAAAGAAAAGCCAGCTGTTTGATTCATTATTGGGCTGAAAATGATGAGAAGCTTATAAACCAGTTGTATTCATTCTGGCTGGATTGATATTTCATTTTTGCAGTCTGGTTACTCAGAATCACGTGAATCAGTACTAATGGGAATATCCAGGACGATTGCTAATATTGGGGCATAAATTTGAAAAATAATGATGTTACAACTACTTCAGAAGACAATCGCAGTTGGGGGGACTCTTGTTTAACTATTTTTTCCTTAGCTATTTCCGGTTGATTTGGTCCAAAATGGAAGTCCGTCTTCAGTTAGCCTACAGGTGATGACACGGGAAAATGTAAAGGGCGGTTTAATGCCTGAAATATTTACTTAACCATTTGCTTATAAATACCTTTTATATCCTATGCAAATCCAGAGATCATTACTGTTTAGCTCTGAAGTCTCTAAGACACGGAAAATTTATTTGCAGCATATCCACAGACAACTTTCAATTTCCTTCGAGGACAGAATACCGTGAAGATGGTTTAAATGACTG
Organism: Chinchilla lanigera; assembly: GCF_000276665.1. Classification (NCBI taxonomy): domain Eukaryota; kingdom Metazoa; phylum Chordata; class Mammalia; order Rodentia; family Chinchillidae; genus Chinchilla; species Chinchilla lanigera. Next base: position 13,914,087 of record NW_004955425.1, on the reverse strand, counting down.
GAAAATGTGTTTAAGTGAAACACAGGATTCTTCATTTGAAGGCGTTAGAATAGGCAGTAGATGTAGGTCCTGGGATTCTCTTCCCTGGAGAGCAGCTGTTCACTGATGAGAGTAGTGGGGAAGAATCTATTTTGGTGTTTGCACTCCCGACAGCACCGTGGGGTCCATGTGACGGCACTATGGCTGCTTTGTGCAGGAGTAGTTCTCAGAGGCTAAGCAACTTGTCCAGGATTTAGTTAGCAAATGCTGAAACCAAGGCTGAAATTCAAGACTTTCCTTGTCTAAAGGTCGTGTTCTGTCCACTTCACTGTGCCGCTTCTCCCTAGAAATAATTTTTCTGAGTTCAGTTTTCTCTGCAGCAGATGGTAAATTTGACTTGCAGAAGAGTCTCTTTGAGCCCCCTGCAGCCAGGTGAAACAGTCCTGGGGACCACGGGAATCGTGCCAGGATTGTTTGTGTCCGGGTAGATGAGACGGCACCCTTCTCCAAAAGCTGTGAGCACCTCAACGCCTGCAACTCAGCTGGTGTGAAATTTTCCTCTAGCCACAGAATAAACAAACATTTCTGACAAAACAGTGAATAAAGAAACTAAATGAGAAGAAACGTCCAAATCTACAGGTAGCCTACATACAATTCAAATCAAAGCAACAAGCTTTGGAAATGTCATTTTAAAAATGTGAAAACTCACGTAATTGGAGTGGGCTTGCATTTTCTGGGTACTGTTATAAAGTTCAGAAGATGCTACGAGGAGAAGATTCTCTTTGTGAACTGCATTTGGCATTCACTCTGATAATGTTAGCCAGAGTCATCCAGGGCTCCCCACTCTTTAAGGACCCTGAAGGTGAAAAAGAATCTCTCTCTAAGGCCCTTTTTCAGTTCACTGGGGCTAGAACATCAAGAAGAATGAAGGAGTACAATGAGTGGTTTTGCAGTGGTGTTTTCTTTTGAAAGGTAAAAGCATAGAATCCTGGCTGAAGCTTTGGAAATTGCTGTGATCTTTCTGATTGGCCTTGCCGTTTGTACAGCTTCTCTCTGCCGGCTTTAGGCTGAGGTATGGATTGGTGCCTTCATCAGAAGGTACGAGTCCACGGAAGGTTCTTGTCCACAAAAAGAGGAATCCCTGGGCTGCCTGGAATTACTTCTGCTGCTCAGGAAGAGTGTCTTTGGAAGCACACAGTCTCCATTGCTCATCACAGTGAGCGGCCGTGTATCCTGCCAGAACTTCAGCCCCAAGGAGCAGCCCTGGTTCCCCAAGGAAACCACAACAGGAGAACCACTGGTTCCAAGGGTTCATGCAGCCGTGGTGGTTATGCTGAGATCAATAAGGGCACAGCCTCAGCAGTGTGAATGGCAGAGAAACAATTCCTTGAAGTTAATATGTGGAAAAATGGTGGCTAAAAATGCTGCAGAGCCGATCGATCCACTCTGGTTTGCACTGCGCTCACCCCTAGGGGATGGATGTCACCTCTCTTGCCTCCAGGATTATCAGAATCTCTGGAGATGTAAAGAGAACACTTTCAGTGGATTTGCAGGGATGTGTTTTGTGACTCCATTTTCTCCCTCTCCCCAAGCAAAGTACTTCAGCAGCGTGTGGAGCAAGACCTAGAGGGGATGCCTGACACTCCCATGCTGGTGAGACCCACTCTGCTCTGAGAGGTAACCTTGCCTCAGGTCCTCATCATCCTGGAAGGTTGCAGAAACCCCTGGGGACATACTTGTCAAATGCTTTGGTAATGGTAAAAATCACTCAGTACCTCAAGTGACTTTTTTCCTCAGGCAAAGCTGAGGGGTGACATCACCCACACCTGTAGAGGGTGAGTTGTCACAGCAAACCCTCCAGAGATGGCAGGATTTAGAGCTACCTCAAGGTTCAGCATTGCCAGTATGCCAGCGAACCTGGCCTTGGCACTAGCCGACTACATCCACAGTTGAAGGCAAATGGAATGGGAAGAAATGACAGGAAAAAGCACGATTTTGTGCTCTTGGAGGGAGGTGAGGCTTATGTTTTGCCTCTGTCCCACAAGGTGACGTGAAGTATTTCCTGGCCTCTGGGTGTCCTTGGGAAGGAAAGCCCTGTGAGGTAGTAGACAGAAGCCTAGAAAGCTGACTTGAGTCCCAGTCCCAGCCTCACTGGGTTCTAGACCAGTGGTTTGGAACAGCTAACTTCATCTCGGAAAACTCTTTGTCTTTTTAGGAATTACATGAGTGTGCTAAGCTGCTACAACAAATTCCCAAAGACTGGATGGCTCAAACAATAGAAATGTTTTCTCTTGTGGTCTGAGGACCAGAAATCCAAACTAAAGATATTGACAAGGCTGATTTGTGTGGAGGACAGAGAAAAACTGTTCCCTGAACCTTGCTTAGTTTCCAGGGGGTGTTGGCCATCCTTGACATTCCTTGGCTTGTCCATACTTCATTCTAAACTGTGTCTCTCTGTCTTCCCTTTCTTTTTTTTTCCACATGTCATCTTTATTTCATTTCACAAAATATGGCAGGTGGAGCTCAGAATTGCTAGTTGTATTTTGTGTGCAAGGTATTCATTCATAAACATGACCAGTTTTCTTTGGAAACCACTATCTCCTTGAGAATGATGGAAAAAGCCAAATATGCTAGTGTCACTGTGACAAATTTCAACTTGGTAGGACTTTTTTGTTTGGCTTGCAGCACTGGAGAGTGAACCAAAGCCTTCACATGGAGCTGGACCTCCAGCTCTTTATGAAACAGTGTTGCTAAGTTTCTGTGTTGCCTGGTGAGAACTTGGAAGGACTTCCAAAAAGACTTCTGGTAAATCTTTCTGGGGTGCTGGAGGTTGAGGCCAAGACCTCTGAGCTGTACCCTGACCCTTTGTTTTAATTAACCTGCCCATACCCAGCACCTTCTTGAATTCCTGATCCCATGAACACCTAGCTGGTGAGCAGCTTGCTATGTCACTGGTTAAGGTACCTGCGGTGATAAAAGAATTTGTGTTTGCCTACTTCTCAGATGATTCCAAAGTCTTTGACATTGGATGAATAGACCTTCCATTTATGTGGATGTTTTTATTGGTTTTTCTCCGGTACCGGGAACTGAATTCATGACCTTGCGCTTGCCAGGCAGGCGCTTTGCTGCTGAGCTAAATCCCCAGCCCCTATGTGGATGCTTTTAATAAGGAGACAAACACCATGCATGGTGGTATACACCTGTAGTCCCACACCCTGGGAGGCCAAGGCACAAGGGTCCCATGTGTGAGCCCAGCCTGTGTAGCTCGGCAACCCCTGAAGCAGTTCTGGCAGTTCCTCTTTTGTGTGCTCAGTTGTGCTGTGTTGGCTTCCTTGATAATCTGAATGTATCGAAAATGTTTACCTTTCATGGTCATTTTGACTTTGGGGAAGATCAAGAATTTGCAGTAGGGTGGGCCTGGTGGTGCATGCCTGTAATCCTAGGCTGAGGCAGGAGGATTGTTATGAGTTTGGGGCTACCCTCAACTACAAGGTGAGACCCTGTCTCAAAAGCCTAAAAAAAAAAAATGCAGTGTCTGATCTAGTGAATAAGTAGACCCCATGTTTTTGTTTGCCAAAAATTGCTGAATCAAAAGTGATGGGTGACATGAATGCTGTCATGATAGAGGATGAGGATGAAACCTTCTGTCTACTTCTCAGGCTATTTTCTTCACACATCTTTTCCTATTTTTTTTTTTTTTTTTTTTTGAGACAGGATCTCACTATGTAGCTCAGGGTGGTCTTGAATTCACAGCAATCCTCCTGCCTTGGCCTGCAAGTACTGGGATTACAGGTGTGCACCACCATGCCCAGCTCACATATCATTTCTTAAAGGCTCTAATAAGCTCTTGTAGAATGCAGGGTTCACCTTAGCTCTCCTGGTTACAAACTCAACTCCCACACTTCCATCAAGGTGGAAACACACAGCTGATGTTGGATCTTGACAGATGCACTTTTTTTCACACAAAGACATCTGGGTGATTTCCACCAAGAACTCTAAACCATGGTCTCAGCATTACAGTCACAGACCTGTGTTTCTGTCTCCTGATGACATTTACTAAAATACTGGCATCTAAAGTGGCAAAGGTGCACAGCTCCAAAGAGAATTACAAATGGATGCTGCTTTTCTTCAGTAAAATGTGTGGAACCAATTTCATACTCAGCTTATTCAAGTCTGTTAAAATACTCTGAGTAGAACTGATCTTCAGACCCTCTGAAATGTCCTCAGTAGCATCTTACCTTTTTAAGGACATTTATCATTGGATTCAGGGCCCACACTAATCAAGGAGAATCTCATTTCAATATCTCTACAGCAATTACATCTACAAAGGTCCAGATCAAGTCACTTTCTGAGGTTTTGAGAGCACAGATCTTTTGGGAAACTAGTATTTACCCCACTGCAGCAGTGCTAAGGGCTACACTGCCCACTACACAGGTCTGTGCTAGAGAACAGTGAGATACTGTACATGTCTTTTCTGAAATAAAAAGGGCTGCATCTCTACTTCTGTTGCTTTCCAACGCAGAGGTCTTTGGAAATCTGTAGGAAAAGTCCCTCTCCCGTTCCTACATTCCATTTTTATACAGTCCGATCTCAACTTAACTTTCCAAATCCATTTCCTCTTGTGTCCCCGAAGGTATGTTTTACTCCAGCCCAAAGAGCGCATTTATTTTCTGACTCATCGTGCACTCTCATCCCTCTTATGTGTTTCTGTTCAGTCTATCCTTTTGCTTTAAGCACTCTTTCCTCTCTTCCTTAACCTTTCAAGGCTGGGCTGATGTCCCACTTTGGCTAATCATCTTCTTCCTGTAAGCTGAAATTTTTCCAGGGCTGTGCTTGGAGCTAGCTCACACTGGCTAGGAAGAACTGATTGCTGATTGTCAAATATGCTGTAATATTCTTGGCAGCTTGAAGCTGGCCACGGTGAAAGTATTCACATCATGGAAACTGGCAAAGGCCACAAGTCAGAGCTGTCTTTCTGTGTCTCTTTTTAGCACACAGCTGAATTTCCCCTTCCTCTTTGCTTTGTATTTGCCTCCATTTTCACAGTTTAGACATTGTCCATTACATTTAGTTTTGTAAGGAGTGTAGATTTTAAATTCCTTGAGGACAAAGAACTGTGTACCCAGTAGAGGGTTCAGAGTTGGCTAGTGTCTCACAGCTCCTAATCCGTAGAGGACGCTCAGTAATACTTGTAAATATGAATAGAATAAAGGAACAAAGAGGAGACAAATGACAGTCCACATCTCCGGAGCCCACTCCCAGTGCCGGGAACTCTGAAATAGGTACAATTACTACATCTGTTTTACAGAAGATAAGTGAGGCTTCAGACGCCTAGCAGCTTGTCCAGAATGACACAGGTGAGTCCCTGAAGTCTGACTGCAGCCTGCCTGTTGAGCACTGTTAATTTTTTCCCACGAAAATGAAACAAAATTTTCTAGTCCAGACCACTTCCATTGGGCAGACCAGCCATGAGCAACCTGTGAGTATTGAGCACTTGGAGTACAACTTGGCTGAGATGTGCAAACAAAACACATGAACACACTCCAGATTTCAAGATGCTGGTGTGTAAAAAACAAAGAGTTGAATGTTGAAACAATAGCTTAGATATATTGGACTAAAATCTATTAATAAAATTTAGTTTTACTTATAATGTGGCTACTAGCAAGTGGCTCATATTTCTATAAAAATACAGACTACTGTCTTCTAGGCCCTGGTAATTCTCTCTGCCATGTGTCTATTCTAGCATTTATATACTTATCATAAGGAAGGGCCAAGGCATAAGAATCCGGAGACTATTACACACATCCCTTACTTCTGCTGAGATCTGCCTTTTGGCATTGAGCCCGTGTGACTGGGTATTCGTTATGGACAAAGGGCCAAAGGTCATTGCTGCAGCCACGCTGGTATCTTGTGAAAAGGTCGGGCATCTAGAGAGTCATGGATGAGGTTGACCCAAGTTTGATCTCCCAATAAACCACGAGCATCACAGTAAGTATTGTGTCTGCTCAGTTGGAGGGGAACTACTGCTCAAAAGAAGATATTTCAAAGGAATTAAGAATTCTTCTCTTCCTTTAGGACAGAAAGCTGCTTCCACCAAACACTAAACAGGCCATGCTAGAATCCCAGAGCTCTCCCTGGCTGGCTGGGTTGAGGTCATGGGAAGGAGGAGCCATTTCCAAAATGAGCAGAGAAAATGTACAAGAGCAGGTAACTAAGACTTAGCCATTCTATCCCCGCTGGGTTATCACAGAAGGCAAGTGGTGAAGGAAAGAAGATGCACAATTTTGTAACTAGGTCAGATGTTTTGGAAAAAGGAAAAATGGAACACCAACAGATGCGAGCAAAGGAACCTGTGACCCTCCCTCCCCTGTGCCTGCTGGGGTGTGCTTCGTGCTCTAGTCTGAGTCAGAACTCGAGGCAAGATGGGACAGCCCTAATCTTCTGACTTTTTAATGAAATAAATTCTGAAAATGTTATGATGACATTTTATGTTTTTTCCCAGAGTGCTGTACTTTCATGTAGTTACTTTGTATTTTCTTCAGCCTTCTGTGTCTCCCCCAGAAACACAAGAATCTCCCTAATTTTGCAGGCCCAGGGTGTAGTGCCTGAGTTATAGTCTTTGTGGCCAGTTCTGATTGCTGTAGGAGAATGCTGCAGAAGGTTTTTCCTTCTACTCTGGAATCCCTGTGTGTGGAACTGAGTCCTATCTATACCACCCCACCATGAATAAGTGGGCTTTGCAAAGGATGTGCAGAGGATTTCCTCTGGCAGGTGAATCCCATCGGCTGCTGCTTGGTCTACTGATGTAATGTTAACTTCAAGGACCTGTGTATGTGTACACAGATAGACACACAGGCACACACATGCACAGAACGATCATTCCTCTAAATAGAGCAAAGTAAGAGTTCTAGAGCTGGAAAAGATTCTTAAAAATCATCTACCATAAGCCTACAGATTTTTAAGAGAGTGACCCAGCAATATTGTCTTTTATCTATCAACTGCCTGTCTGACCCCATTTCCTAACATTTCTCTACACAACTTCTCAATCTCTGATTTCACTCATCAGAATGAAGTAGAAGCCCAGAGCCTGGTTTTCTGCTGAGGATACTACGCATGGTGCATATTGTCCAGAGAACATCTAGTTTCACAATAGCCTTGGAATTCCCTGCTTCCCCTATTTTGTAAGTAGGCAGAATTTGTTTCTGTTAATACATATGACAAGAACTAAAAGGCTCTTACTAGACAGTGCAGGCCTCCTCATTTTTATTAACCAGAAAAAAGAGAGAAAAAGAACTTTGTTTTTAGAAGTACTGAAAATGGGACCCAGGGCCTTTGCACTGAGCCATACCCCCAACCCCTTTTGAATTTGAGACAGGGTCTTGCTAAGTTGGCCAGGCTGATCTTGAACTTGCGACCTCCTCCCTCAACCTCCCCGGAGAACTGAAATTACAAGCCTGTGCCACTACACTGAGTGAGAAGAGAACTTTTAATATCCGTCAAGATCTGCACTTTCTTGGGAAGACTGATCCTATCCAGCAGCCACAGAAGGCTTCTATTTTTACCTTTCCTAGGCCAGCGTCACTGTCCTTCTCAGCACCACCCCGCTGAGACTCCACTCTCTCTTTGTCCTGATCCCTGTGTCACTGGCTATGACATTTTTAGATGCTTTAAAGAATACTGCTTCATTTTCTCGTGGGTTTATTTTTTTCTATTTGGGGAAGCCCTCTGGTCTTTGAATACCCAAGTTTCTCTTTTCTCAATGTAGAAGTCAGTGTGCACGGATGCCTGTGATGTGGTTCTGTGGCATTTGGCAGAGCTGTAAGCTCTGGGAGAGGGCCCAGCCTCTCACCCTGCTGGTATTTCCTGCCACTTGGGAATTTGTTTCCCATTACCTTTACTAACCCGTGAAGGGTCATATTCTAAGCGGGTACTTCCTGCTTCCGCAGCGCCTCTCTCATCCAAGACACAGTAATCCGAAGATCAAAGGGGATGGTGAAATGCTAAGTTCATCTGAATGATACTTCCAGGCACTTCCTGGGTGCCCTTTATGATTTTTTTTTTTTTAAAAAAAAAGCCATTTTCATCCGTTATGGTAGTTTTCAGCAAGATTTAATTTTTCTTAATACAAAAGTAACATGCCAAATTCTAGCATCTTTCCTATAGATAAAACCATCAACTTAGCCTTTAAATTTGGAGCTGCTTTATAGAAAGAACCTCGGCATTGTTTGAAAAATAGTGTAGAGCTCCAGAGCCTCTGTGTGCCCTCTGCCCTTGGCTGTGTGGGAAAGCTCGAAAGAACAAAGAGAGAGAAAGTGGAGTGAACTGTTTTGTTTTGATAAAGTTCTGGCGTGGAATGTCCTTTTGAACCCAAACATGTCTCTGAACCTCTAATGTATGTAAAAAGTAGGAAACTCACATTATTTGGTAATCATGGTAGGAAGTAAGAGATGAAGAGGATGGCAGAACTCACTGAGAGTATCAGTTCCTACCATGAGTTACTGGTAATCGATCGGCAGTCAGGCTGCTCTGGCCCTGGAGAGGAATGCATTCCCAGGGTGTAATGGAGCAGGCCTGGAGATGCGAGGTTTTTCAGACTCCCTTGGCCTTGATGAGTGCATTCCACTCTGATGGATGAGATCTTTGCTACCTGGGAGTGTTTTCCTTCACTTCGTGAAAGAAAAATTGCTCTTTAAAATACACTTCTCCCTGAGATCCAGAACACCATCTATGTTTTAAAACTCCAAATGGCCAGCCATGGTCAAAAGTACCCAGGAATCAAAGCACAAAGATGCTCTGGCTTTACTGTGCTTTCAAGGTGGATATTTATAGCAAATCACAAATTGCTTCTGCTTTTCCTTCCTCTTGCTCCTTTGGACAAACACGTTATAATTTTAAGAGCAGAGCTAATGGAGAAAACCTTAATGATGAATGTCAGCGGTTGCCCTGGGCAGGTATGAAATACATTAGCTTTCTGATATTCACGCTCCTCTTCATAGTCCAGGAGGAAAGCAGAGAGCCTTAATTCATTTTCAACATCTGTTGTTACCGATTGAAATGCTAGTGATAGGCCTCGGACACAAGATTAACCCCACTTCTTCCAGAATTTCCCTGATAACCTGGCTGAGCTGAAAAGCTTGAACACCGTGATACCCTGTCTAGGTTACTGTCTAGGTTACTACACAGTTTGGAAGTTATCTAGAAATACATATTTGAAACTCTTATAGTTAGTTAGGAAATTTTGTTGACTGGTAATATGTGAACATGCCTGGGATGAAAAGACTTGTATGCACGGTGTTTCCATCTAAATTTCAGCTGTTGTTCGGCAAGGTAGAAGATACAGGAGACAGACTAACACTGGAGCAAATTTGGTTTGCTTTTAAGCATTATTGTCAGCTTAAAAAGTATTTGCTATGACTTCAGTGGACAAGCACTGTGTTTTATTTTCTTAAATGTTGTTTCAAAGCAATACTGCATTATTTTGTATCTTCAGAATTGCTTCAAAATCAGTTTATTAAAAGATAGGACAAGCTCTCAGAACACTGATGACTTTTTCATAGATTACTTTTATTTTCACAGCTGAATAATAAAATACTGGCTGAAGGAGTTCGTTCTTAAAATGGTGACAGTGCCAGAAAAAGTTATACGTTCTTAGAGATTTAGTTTATCAGCGTCAGAATTGTTCTGGATTTCATTAGAATAGCTACAAAACTGTGAAGGAAACATGTAAAATTAGGTTTTTCAGAAACTGTACAGACATCTGTAACCACTAACACATATTCATGTTTCCAAATTGTGTGAGTGCATTAAAGGTAGAAAAGAATATTTTTCTTAGCAGTTTAAAAACTTGATAAAAGGAAAAAGAACAACCACTCCCTCTAGTGACAAATTACAATATAAATTAGGGAAGGGAATTTGAGAAAAAGTCTAAATACTGTGAAGAAGGAAAGCCCTGTATTTCAGATTAAATACAATTTATATTAAAATTTATAGATATCCAATTTTGCCAAAGTGGGAGAATGAGGGAACTTGTTTTATATTTTAGTATTAGTTTACTGTTTAGTTTTAGGTATCAGTAATGAGATGGCCAGGTCTTTAGTCCAGTCTGTTTTCTCCACCTTTTTTTTTAAAGCACATCATGTCCTGTGAATGAGTTAAAATGCACAAGCTTGGAGACCGATTTGGAGTTACTTTCATTTTTTAACTATAGTAATATTTAGTTTGGTATTAATGGTTACATATGTTAGTTCGATACTACAATTATTCACCAGAATTTTGGTGTTCTTGGTGCACAATAAATGGATAAAAGGTCGAGGTATGAGAAATACAGAAGCTACCCACTGCTCAGAAATAACAGTATTAACTTTTGAGAGATATATGTATGTTTCTGTATTTTTAAATGAAGTATTTGTCTTCGTGTTGAAAAGCCAGTGTGGAAGCATCATGGCAATGGGCCTCTGGTTAACCGAAGGTGGGTTCCAGGGCTTGGACGCCTCAGTAAAATGTAGTGACATGCACATTCTTATCTGCGTGTCAGAGGTGGCCATGGGCCCCAATATAAGCAGTAACTGGGACCTTATCTGGCACTTCCAGAGTCTCAGCATCTATTTCTGGAAAGAATGAGGGAGTCAATCTCACTGTCAAGGTGAAGTTTTAAAGAGTAGCAGGAAGCTTGATTTGAGCAGACTTTTTGTGAGGTACTCAGCCAAAAAGGACATCCATGCTCTGATTGCTCCTAAGCATCTGTCGGAATCACGTAGGTACTTTCTCCTGGCAATGTCCAAGCTTATTTTTAACCTACTGTTCTAGTGCAGTCATCCTCCCAAAACAACAATGTTCCAACTTGAAGTAAATTGGGCAAATAGGAATGGATAATTGTGGTGATTCTGAAATCAAGGATTGTAGATTGGGAAGTAAGCACTGAAAGATGCAATCAGACCATTTTGAAAATTTGTGTTCTGCTGTATTTCTGTAAGAATTATGCAGAATCTCTCTTTTACTTACACTGCTGTCTGAGAGACCCATGAAGGAATAAGGTGGGGAACAGAAAACAAAAGCTAAGCCTTTCATTTAGGTCATGATCCATCCGCAGCCCTGCCTCTATCCCTAACCTTACTCCAATACCTGTATTTTATCCTACGATACATCCTTTACGTACCCCAACTCTGTGCCTTCCCTCAAGAGGTAACTTGTGCTTTGACTAACCTTCCACTGTTCTCACTGTGGTTTATAAACTCCGTAACAATAGGAGTCAGTCATAAGTACCAGTTTATCCATAGTATAAAAGCAGATGCAAAATAAATACTTTTCAAACAAAAATTTAATTTGAACGGTGGTTAGACAAGCATCCTTTAAGACCCAGTGCAAATGCCTCCTCTTCCAGGAAGTCTTTGAGGAACCTTAAAGTAATGATAGAATGTTTATTCTATCACTGAGATCTCAGTAGAAGACAGGTATGTGTGGATCCGACAGTATGCCTTGCATATATTCTTAAACTGAACCCTAGGCTGAAAATGGTATTCTGAGTGTAAGATTCTGAGTTTAAAATCTGAATCTGGTGTTGGGGAGAGTTATATTAATGTGTCCTAAGACAAAGAGCTAGTTTGTTAATTTTCTGTCATTGTAACAAATACCTGAGAAAGAGAAGATTGATTTTGGCTCAAGGTTTCTGGGGTCACATTTCATGGTCAGTTGGACCTGTTGTTTTGTACCTGTGGTGAGGTAGCGCTTCATGGCTGAAGGGCATGGTGGATCCAGCCACTCACTTCATCACAAGCCAGGAAGCATAAGAGAGCAAGAGAAAGACTAGGGTCCCGCAACCCCACTGAAAGGCACGTCCCAGGGACCTGAACACCTCCCCCTTGAAGCCACCTCCTAACTGCTTCACTGCCTCTTGAGAGTGCTGTGCTGTGGAACAAGGCTTTAACACACAGTCCTTTGGAGACACTTAAGATCTAAAGTACAGCAGCTGGTAAATTATTGAAGCAGAATTCCAGTTTAGGTTCATTTAACTCCACACATTCCCATTGCACCATGCTGTAGACCCAGATTGAATTTTCCTCTTATCTACACCCCTACAAACACAGAGCTGATCCCGAATGTTCTTATTTACAGACCACCTATGTCCAGGCTCTTAGCCTGGTGAGGCTGGTGATAATAGATAGCGTGGTGTAGTAAGCATGTGACCTGCCTGCCTGGGTTTGAGTCCTGCCTTCCTAACTATGTGCCCTTGGGCAACTTATTTATAATCCCTGTGCTTTAATGCCTCATCTGTAAAAGGGAGATCTTAAAGGTACCTGCTACATAGTGGGCTTTTTGGGTAGTAAATGCTATCATGTATATAAGAGTTTCAGCATAGGGCCGAAGATATAGCTCAGCACCTACCTGGTAAGTGCAAGGCCCTGAGTTTGATTCCCAATACAAAAAAAAAAAAAAAAAAAAAGAGTTTAAGCATAACATGTCTAAAAAGTAAGATAATAAATATTGAACAAGTAGAAAATACTTTATCCCTAGTGAATCATGAAAGTGGTTTCAGTTTTTCTATTACAGTTATACCTAATATCATAGGGATCTTTCTGCACTTTTACCCTATTTTGTTTATTTACCTTTATTGGGTACAACCATGTTCTAAACCATTTTCTAAAAGAGATCTTGCCTCAGAAACTTTTTAGCAAACAATCCAGAAGAACAAATACAGCTCCTGAGGATGTAACTCAAAAGTTTCACTCTATATTATGCTAATTCATTTCATGAGTATAGAAAGAAAAGTAAAAGAAGCATATTGATATTTTAGCCCTAAATGCTCACTTTGCAAGCAGCTATTTGTTCACAGACCTTTTAAAATATTTTTTTGCTCCTTTCTGTAATATCAGGAGTGGAATGATGTTCTGATTATGGAACAGTAATACTCACTGAAAAGTCAATCCGAGCAGTGCAAGAGGAATGATACAGGAAGTAGAAACCACCCTCCCCCCGCCTTGCACCCACGTGCGACCACTCTAATGTCGTGGTGAACCTTTCCAAACTTTGCTAACCTCTGTTTCTTCTCCTTTCCCTGTCTTGACCACTTTCCTTTCTAAGTTGGTATTGCTCACTCCAATCTGTCTTGGGTAACAGTGGAATAACCCACAAGCTTCTCAAATGTAAGATTTTTAAACTGGTGCCTGAGAAGTACCCTTTTGAGCTTTCCATTGGTACTGCCGCTTAGATGAGCTGCAGTGGTTCAGTTTATCTGCAGATGCCACATTCTTCCTACCTTAACTTAGGCTGTGGGATGAGACGTATGGACTCTTTGTTAACTGGGTTTCTCAACCTTTGGAGTTGACAGCTGGCAAAGGAATCACTTGGGGAGCAGGGAGCCCCCCAAAAGTGCAAATTTCTGTTGCCCACAACTAGATATCCCGAATCACTGTGGCTTTTGTACATCTCAGAAACTCGCATTACTTCCTGGGCCACTTCCTTCGCTGGAGAATTTGGTACAACGACTCTGAGATCCATGCTTTGAGAGACGCCACACATCCTCAAGGGCAGGGAGCTAAAATTGCTGCTCTCTTTCTCTGTTGTCGCCCTGCCCTTCTCCTGCTTGATGGATTTGTTTGTTTCTTACCTTTAATTTTGTTGCCTACATTGTTGGTGCAGCTGGGCTTGTGAGCACTGCTGACAGCCTGAGTGTTCCTGTGACGAGGGGGCTCCTGGGGGCACTTGGCGGGGGGTGGGGGGGAGACATACTGAAGTGTATTTTGTGCAGATTGAGAAACTCAGTATGCGGGATGTGTCAGTCCTTCAAAAAGTTAACCGGTTTCTTTCCATGAAGTGAAATTTGCTTTGCTTTGTTTAGATTCTCAGACAGGTTGTTCAGCTGCTGGAAAGTGGAATATCCAGCTAAGGTGGGAATTTAGACAAAAATTAAAGTACAATTGTGGATTGTCAGGGCTACAAAGACATCAGGGGTCACTGGAGTCAATGTTCTCCTTTCCTGGAGAAGGGAACTAAGGTTCAGAGAGGTACAATGCCTCACCCAAAGCCCCAGAGCAAGCTGTGCTCAGCATCACTGTATGGTGCTTATTCTGCTCCTCAGATTGGATGGGATTCCTGAGCTTCACAAGGATTTTATATACGTCGCCTTCCATGGCATCTGACTCCAGTGTTTCACAAGCCCACACAGGAGTTCTCAAATGAGGTCAGGTATGTGTTGTTCAGGTCACAGTGTCCTGCCACTCTCTTTGGTGGGATTGGTTGGTTCATGTTTGAGGATCTGTTGGAAGAAAAGCTCCTTTACTCTTGAGGAAGTCAGAAGCAAAATGTTACCAGGGAAAAGACTCTTGGCTCTGACGGGAAATTATACAGAGTGCAATCGTGCTGCACTGCTCCCTTCCTTGAGCAATTGTTGCTGGCTGCTCGGGACTGTTACGGAGGCTCTGATCCTGGTCACTTAGTTTTCTTCTCTTAAGAGACAGGACCCCCATTTAATGTCCAACCTGGAAGTTCCTGTAAGGTCTCTAATAGCTCTTAATGACCTATGCATTCTCTTTTGGGGTTTTTGTATCTACTCTTTGTGTTTTAAACTAGGCTTTTCATTGCTTTAGCTCCAGAATTGGGGCACAGATGTCGGCATATAGGAACTGGGATAGATATTTAAAGGGATGATCTGGAGGAGGAGGAAGTTTGGGAGTAAATTTTAATAGAGCTTCATACTTGTTCTTAAGCACAAGCCACACAGAGTCAGGGACGGGGCCCTGCTGATTCAGAAGGTGGAATTCTGGAATTTTATGCTTGTCGTAGGCCTATGGCCTTGAGGAAGAACAACCTGGTAGAATGAACAGTATTTTAAAGCTAGGTGTTTTCACAAAAACACCTATTGTTTTAGGTGTTGGAGTAGAAAATTTGGTGCATATATGTGTATATATGACTGGAAATCAGATGCCGCATGACAGCAGACTACAGTGTCATGGTTACGTCTGTGTTTACATGTTCCACAATAACTGAGGCTTAAGGTAGTTTGTGTTGGTGTTGCAGCAAAAACAGAAACAAGCAAAGAAAAACTACTTTAGACTTAACAAAATTTAAAATGTCTGTGTTTCGACAGCTACTATCAAAGTAAAAGACAATCTGCAGTGCCCAGAACAGAACGATACGCAAATCCTGTGTTTGACAAGGAACTTCTGTCTAAAATATGTTAAAATTTATCACAGCTCAATAATTGAATTTTAAAATTAGGTAAAACAGGGCTGCAGGTATTGTTCATCTGTGAGAACTCTCCCAGAGTGAGCCAGGCCTTGGGTTAGATCCCTACCACAGGGTGGGACTGCTGGAGGGTGCGGTAAGCAACGCATTGAAGTCCAACAGAGAGAATATATAAGTGGCCAACAGGGACATGAAAGATGCTCAATATTCTTAGCCATCAGAGAAATGTAAATCAAAGTCATCATGTAGTGTCACCTCACGTTCGCTAGCATGGCTGTTCTCAAAGACAGGCTGTAGGAAGTGCTGACAAGGGTGTGGACAGCTGGACCCTTTGTACATTGCCTATAGCAGTGATGGCGAACCTTTTA
Source organism: Chinchilla lanigera (assembly GCF_000276665.1). Classification (NCBI taxonomy): domain Eukaryota; kingdom Metazoa; phylum Chordata; class Mammalia; order Rodentia; family Chinchillidae; genus Chinchilla; species Chinchilla lanigera. The sequence continues at coordinate 13,898,560 of NW_004955425.1, read as the reverse complement.
GAGACTGAGTGCCCAAACTGCAGCCCAAACCCACTTATTTATCGCAAAGTGCCAACACTGCAGTTAAACCTGGGTATCTGGTGCTCCACTGTTATGGGGCTTCTGGGTCATTTAGCTCGCATGCCAACGAGAGGGCTCTCTGGTGCCCGCTCCTGTGCAAATACCATCGTTTACCACCACCAGCCTGTAGAAATGTTTAATGGTGTGGCTACTTTGGTCCTCAGAAAATTCAGCGTAAGTTAACGCGTGACCCTGAAGATCAATGCCTAGGTGTCTGAGGCATGACCAAAAACTGGTGAATATTTTTAAAATTTTTTTAAATTTATGACAGTAAAAGATGTCATCAATAATCCCCATCAGAATACTCTCCCTTGCTTTGCACACCACTACTCCATCAGTCTTGCCACTTTCTGAAGCAGTTCTGGCAGTTCTCTTCTGGGAGCATGTTCAATTACACTGTTGGGGCTGCCTTGATGCCCTGAAGCTGTTCAAAATCCTTACCCTGCATGGTCATTAGGGTTTTGAGTGACCAGCAGTTGTATGGTGCCAGGTCCAGTGAACAAGGTGGCTGAGGTCACGCAGTAATAGTCTTCATAGCAATCACTGTAAATTTTTGATCACTGAAGGTGATCAAAAATACAGTGAATGTTTACATTTAAAACTTAAACATAGTAAGAGACTAATTTCTGTCAATCTCCCTCCAAATCCTTCCTCTTGCTTTGAGCACACTTACAGCAATGTGTCTTTTACTCTTTTTTACTATTTTTTAAAACTCTGAAGCACTCACCATGTTTTGATCACTTCTTATATTCCAAAAGGAATAAGAAACATGTCTCTACCCCAAAACTTGTGTGCAAATATAGTAGCTCCCAAGTAAGAACAATTCTAACACCTAAACTGAATGGATAAACAAAATGTAGTATATTCATCCAATGGAATACTATTTGGCCATTAAAAGGAATAGATTACTGACTGATACATGCTACATGGATGAATCTTAAAAACATGCTGAGTGAAAAAATACCAGACGCAGAAGACAAATACTATGTGACTGCATTTACATGCAGTGTCCAGGATCGCAAATCCAGAGACACAAAGCAGATTACTGGGTTGACTGAAAACAGTGGGGGCACGGAGTGACTGCTAAAGGGCACAGCGCATGTATCTAAAGTGATGTAGATGTTTTGAAATTTGTGGTAAATGTGCGGCTTCACAAGTATAATAAAAAAATCCACTGGATTATACTCTTTATATGGGTGGATGCTGTGATATGTCCATTACAGATGCCGTGATATGTCTTTGTAAAGAAATGATACTTCTTTTAAGATTAAGTGGAATTTTTACTCGAAGATGTTTAATAGAGTCCTCTATCATGATTGGGACTCATCTGGAGGGATGATGTAATGATGGTGATCGGGATTGAACTTTAAGGTCTTTGCATACTAAGCTAGTGGAAAGATTCTCTAAGGAAAGGCAGTGCTAGAAGTAAGAAAGTATTATATGGAAAGAGAATTGTACTAATATTTCAAGAGAGCAACTGATGTTCTTTTGATAGGTTACTCATTACTTCTGCAGTTCAACATTGCTTCCATCAATGGAAACAACTTTTTACAGCAGGAAGCTTCACAAACTTTGAAAACAATAAAAATTCCAATGAGCAACAAGAGAAAATCCGAGCCCATTATCCTCTGTTTGGTAATATAAGGAAATAGTATATTAAAAACAGAAGCTTGAGCAGCGTGTCATGACCTCCTGGTACCACCGTCAGCGTAGCTTGTTCTCCAGAGTGGGGTCCGTGCCCAGGAACAGATGCAGTCTGCATGCGAGCACAGCTGCTTGCAGGAAGGTGTAATTATGCCTCACTGCCTAATGTGTTCCTGCAGTTCCTTCCCTGGGGTATTTTCACAGTGTTTTACTACATATTATTTGGGGGAGAAAATGAACATGCTTAAAAATAGCCCAAGTTCAGAGATTTGCATACTTATTAAAAACAGAACATAACTGATTTCCAGTCATTTGGGCCACGCTCAGTGAGAAATGATCAAATGAGAAGGCGTTGCTGGGATATAAATCCTGCAACCTTTTGATTTGGGCCTCTGCAGTGTGTGTAAGGAGTGTCGAGTCAGCTCAGGGTTGGTGAGGACAAGGGTTTCCAAGTCTGGCTGCTTTCTCCAGGTCTGCCACAGGGTGGCAGTGCAGGCAAGCCGTGTACTGTTAGAAATTTGGTTTGGGCTGCACAAACAGGCCCTGTCGAAGAATTTAAGGCTCCCTACCTGCACAAAACTGTTTTCTGAAGTAAGAGTCAGTGATGAACTGCATTCAGTTTTTTTAAAAGTAAAACACAAGATGATGGCTAACATTATTTATTTTTTTACAAATTCACAAATCTTAACTAGTGAGTTCACGTCATTGAACATAGGCTTTGCTTTGATTTACATGCTGCATTCTAATCACTTACAGTGTGGTAAATAGACGGTATTGCTTTCTTCATATTGCAAATATGAGCTATGTTATATGATCACATGTATGAAAAAATTTTTGAAACCCAAAGTTACAACGATTATATGTGTATATATATCATATTGAAATCAAGATAAATATTCACAAGTAAGGTCAAACAATTTTGTTTAATCATGAAATATGAGAGAACACAAACACATATTTTATATTTCCTATGGGCTTTGAATGTTTAATCAGCACACATCTGTAATCCAGCACCTTTGGAGGCTGAGGCAGGAAGACCACAGATTCAGGTCAGACCCAGAAATTGTGTGAGACACTATTTCAAGGAAAAAAAGCCTGGAAGGTAGCTTGGTAGTAGCGGGTTTGCCTATGGGAAGCATGGAGTTCGATCCCAGTAACTCAGAAAGAGGAAGAAATGTGTAATTTAAACTTCTCTTATTGTGCATAGGTATTTTTGCATTACCTGCTAGTGCATTGTATCTGTCCTACTTTTATGATACAGGTGACTCTTTGAGGTTAAGACTCTAGTGGATACTTGGCGTGAGATCCTGCAGAATCTGCTTGATGCACGCCAAGCATAGAAAGTTTTAGCAGCTGGAAACAGTGCACGGTAGGGGATTCCCGAGGATTTCTCCAGCCTGCACATCCTGTGGGCTGGATCCTACAAGGAAAGTAAGCTTCCCTCCCCAGCGTTTGATTTCGGGATTTGGAAACAGATGAAGAACCTGCATACACGCTGGGTGCTTATATCAGTGACATATTAAGAATGTCTTCCTAAAGTATTTGAAAAGCATCCTCAAACCATTCGAAGCCCTCTTCCCAGTTCTCTGTGCCCTGCACACCCCTGCAGGACCTGCAGGCGGCTTACAGACCGGTCCTCCCTGTTCTTTGGTAACATTCTCCTCCGTTATCTAGTTGTTTTGCTTTATGTTTTAAATCTATCACTTCTGGCCATTGAGGCTGTGATTAGTATCTGAAGTGACCCCTTTAAAAGAGCATCCTGGGCCGTCCACCTCCACAGCTAAGCAGTGGCTGACGCTGGAGAAAGGAAGGAGGGGGTGAGCAGCGGAGGGGCCGAGCACACTTTCAGCTGGTCCCTGAGGCTGTGATGGTTCCTTCTGTGAATGACTTTCTCAGAACTGCAGAGCCGCACTGGGACCGTTTCACACAGTAAGAACTTGCCTCGTTACCGTAAGACCTTGGGAAAATGCTGATGATCAGTTGGTGATGTACATTAATTCCCCACACTCGGGCTGGGCTTTCTCTTGGGCCTCGGCTTGAATGTACCAGACTTGTAATACTTGGCCTCATGCTCGTTCGGCTTTTCTAATGCAATTCAGTGTTTTAGAATTGCCCATTTTCATTATTTTGACACTGTTACTTGAGAACTCTCCCATGTTTACTCAATTTCTTGACTCAGTGTGAAATAAAGTACATATCTCAGGCTAAAAACTGCAATACAAATGGCTAGTAGTGCATATGTTGGCAGGAATTTTATCACTGCCACCCTGAATCAAAGGAGGACTCGAGGGTCAGAATCATGGTCATTAGATGTTCCCCACCCAGGGCCCTCCCAGGCACACCTGTGAGTCGACTGAAAGTTTGTCCTCAGGAAAATACCAGGCATCTATGGCACATCTCTCTTCCGAGCATTCAGGCCCTGAACTCTCAAGGCCTTCCTACAAGGCCGGGAGAAAAAGGTGATTTGAGGAAAAATCTTGATTCATCTGCTATTGATGGCAGCTGCTACAGTGCATCATTTATGAGAGAGCAAGCCCTGCAAGCAGGAGTAGCTGTTACAACTTGTATGAACATCAGGCCTACTTGACGTGGTACTGTCACTCTCTGCTCGCAAAGCTGAGTGCTTCTAAACAGGGATGGCAAATGGCTATCAGAACAGTGCTTATCGGTTACCTCTTCAGGTACAGTTTACAATTCTGTGAACACTGGTGTCCTGACTTCATTTTGTGACGTGAGTGGGGCAGGTTGTGGCACAAAGCCAGCTGTGATCCCGGTGATCTGAAAAACAGGCTGACGCGGACATGGGCAGAAATGAATGAAGAAGACAGAGGTGCCGTGAAGAACCCTTGGCATTACGTCATTGGACATGGGACAGACATTTTTGTGGCAGACATAATTCTAGTAATTTGTTCTGGTGGTGTTATTAATAATAAAATGTAACATTTGTTATGTTTTGGGCCCTAAGGTAAATGTTTCACATACATTAACTTAATCTTCAGAACGAACCTGTAAGGTACGCATTTTGTCCCCAGCAGATGAGGAAATAGAGTTTACGCTCCATTAGCCTGGGGTCATATGGCTAAGAGACAATAGGGTTAGAATTCAAACCCAAGTTCTTTTGAGTTCAAACTTACTTAAGTTATTTATGAAAGATGTTTTTGAAACCCGATAAACCTGACTCATCTGAGAAGGGGAAAAAACAAAGGTTATGGTTCTTCTCTCATCATCCCCAGTTGATTAGGTGCTATATCTGACATTAATAAAAATTTAATTGTCTGGGAAAAACTATTCCCATGTGAAACTAGGGTAGCCGTGCATGTAGATTTCCTGGGACAAACTGTTGAGCTCTGTCATCCTGGCATGACGGGGAGCAGCTAACTTCACTCTTGATAGAGTCCCACTTGACAGTACATTAAGGTTGTCGCCCTGTGTACTCATAAGACCTGCCAGTTTTTGCTAGAACAGATCTAAGCAGAGGGAAGCCTCCCAGTGTGGAGTGAGCAGGTGGCTAACCATGGTTCTTGTCTGCCTGGGGACCTCCCACTTCATTCCAAACATCTTCAGAGGAATAGCAACTTCTGGTCTCTGGACTACGTCTAGATGTTGTAGGCTACAGACCAGTGAACTCTGGTCTGGCGTTCTTTTGTACTGTTGTATGTAAACACCCCAGTTCTCTCTCCCCAATTTCCTTGGCATTTGGCCTTCAGGCCATGTAAAGACATCTTTTCAGACTTCCAACCATATTACCTATTGCCTACACCTAGTATGTTATTCAACTTGCTGTTACTGTAGGAAAGTACCTGAGATAATCACCTTATGAAAAGTATTTTTGGCACACAGTTTTGGAGAGTTCAGTCCATGGTCTTTGACCCCACTGCCTTTAGGCTTGTGGCAAGACAGTGCCAAGGATTGTGTGGGGAGCAAGCTGTTCACCTATGGTAGCCAGGAAGCAGATTTACAAAGGGGAGGAGAACAGGGCCCCACAGTCCCCTTCAAAGACGTGGCCCTCTATGAGCTGACACCTCCTTCTGTGCCCTGCTACTTAAAGTTTCGACCAGCTCTCCACAGTGCCATAGGCTGAGGACCAACTACTTAATAAATAGGGCTTAGGGAGGCATTTAAAATCCAAATTATAGTGAGATCCCATCAAGGATGCATTTGTCAGAAAAACCTTAGTGATTCATCTAAAGAATATCATATTTTTATAGACTAAATACCTCCAGTAAAATTTCCAAAACCATAACTTCATATAATAGTTTATGACTCCTGTATAAATAGAGCTGTATCTGTATAGGATCAACAGATACTTTTGCCACTTATTACAGTCAGGTAAAATGGACAGTTTCCAAACTTTCATTTTCATCTGTGAAGGAGTATGAGGATCAAAGTAATGCTCTTTTTACAGCTACATTTCATCCTATTTTTTAATGTAAAGGTGATGAAATACTAATTAATGTATACTATTAATAATGTTTTTGCATACAGAGCTCTTGTTTTCAAAAGAAATTTTGCATCTATTACCTTATTTGATTTTCCAACACTCCTTTGATGAAAGTAGGGCATGAAATTGTATCCAGTTCTGTAGAGAGAGCACCTGAGATGTGGTGAGGCAGAGTGACTGCGCGGGGAGGTAACCCAAAGCCAAAAGGCGGAGCTGTCTCCCCTGAGCAGTGCTCTTCCCCAGACCAAAGCCTGGACCACACTCTGTGTCATCAACACATGGACCACAGATGCTTCAAAAACTCAGGCTAGCTGGATTATACTTTCTATTCTTTTCTTGCAAAATAAACTACTATCTTCTCTTATAAAGGCTTTTAAAGAGAACATTGCATTAATTATATTTAGGGACAGGGCACGCTTTTATATTTGGGGATGGTTTCTCTTTTCTCCCATTTTTCTTTCCTATGCAACATCTTCTTAAATAAGTTTCTTTGTCTTCCCCCACTGTATTGAGACTGCATGGAAGAAGATGAAAAAGCACCTTCAGGATGTTACTTATAATTGATTCCCTGATTGTCAAGTACATAGTTAGATCTGATGGATTATAGAAGTTCAGGATTGTAACTTCAAAACCATGTGACTTCCACATCCAAAGGCTTTGCAAATCATTTGGAAGGCTGGGGATGTAGCTCAGCAGCACAGCGCCTGCCTGGCAACTGTGAGGTCATTTGGATTTTTGCCTATCATAAAGTACATGAGATTGGGGCCCTCCCTCAATCCTATAATGGCATTAATTTCTGCTGTTGAAGTAAAGCCAAATTTTAACACTCAACTTTTGGGCTGGCAAGTACATAAGTTAGAGTATTACCCAATAAAATATAGAAGTCTCAGAAAGAACCACCCTTAATCCTGAAGGTTGGGTAGGAATTGATATTTATTTCTACTTTCTGTTTAAATAATTGTTTAATTGCCTTTCTCATAATACCAAAGGCAAGCTGTGACATGTCCTATCTTATCAAACAGAGAAACCCTCCCTGCAGAAGTTTCTCCTTCTCCTTCTGTGGATATTTAATTCAGTTATATGTGATCAAGAAGTCATAGCCCATGCCGTGTCCATGGAAACTACCCAAGTCTTGCCAACTTGCAAGGGAGAAGAAAGTGTGAGTTTATTCAGGGAAACTCAGCAAATTCTATATCCAGCTCCTACTTAAGTCATAGAATGTGACTCCAAAACCAGTGGAGTTTTCAGAAATCAGTTGTGGCATTGCATCACCAGGGAGTTGGTGTTCTCAGGACAAAGGTGTCATTTTTACCATTCTGGCACTTGGGGGAATGATGTCACAGAACCATGACAAAGTAGTCAAGGCCTTTCAAAGTTAATTGCAAGGATCAGGAAAACCGGGAAGCAGTTTATTTTGGAATGTTTTGGATAAATGGCCTTCTCGTGCTCATCTCTCTTGATAGTGAGACACAAAAGGGAAACACAGTATCCTGAAAATGGGTTGTGTTTACACAGGTTACCCAAATTACAAAGGAGCACTGGGCACCCCACCTTGGCACGCACCAGGGCTCTGATAGAATTCTTCTCCTCAGACTTGACTATGTGTGTCTCAGACAGCCTCACTGGGGGAACTTCATTTCTTCAGTGTCCTGCTTTAACCCAGTGATGGCCCAAACCGATCTTTGAGAGATGCTGTGAAGAAGAGTAAAGAGTTTGCTACCTGGATCCTCTGCATGAAAACATGGTCAGCCTTTAAGAACTGGGTGTTAGAGGAATGCAGCCTCGGCATAGAGAGGCATAGCAGGTGATGGCTGGTGTGTGTCCCTGCTCTGGAGAGGACTCAGCCATACCAAGGGCCTTCAGAACTGAGTGCGGCCACCTCCTCAAGGGGGAAACTGAGGCACGTGCATGGAAGAAATAGGTGTAAGATGCTCAGTCATAACCGAATGTGTTTAACTGCTCTCCCGAATGTGTTCTTCCACAGGTACTTGGGTGCTGCTTACCTGGTCTGTGTGTACTTCTAGAAGATCTGAGTTCTAGTTTAGCTCTGCGTCCCAGCCACCCTTCCCCTGGTGACCTTGGGAAAGTTTCTTTGCCTCTGTGGGCATGAGGACTAGAAGTCATCAGTATAGACCCATGTTCTTTTTACCTCTCTTAACCAATCAACTCTTTTACAACACTAAAACTCCATGCCTTTCTGTACTGCTTTTTGGAATCTCCAATGTCCATAACAATAATATTGATACTGAATATATTACTTTTGGAACTTTTGAGATTTCTTAGGGCCAGAAAGCTTCACATTCTGTGTTATGAGATGTATTCATGCAAAAGTGCCTTTAAACAGACCACCTTCTGGTTTTCTGTATTTCTGTGGTTCATTAATAAGAGTAACAGGAAAGTTCACATTACTATTTATTTTATTCTGAGTATGAATTGACCTAGACTTTTACTTTTGATGCCCACTGTCAGGATGTCTCTGTCTATCTTTCTTCCTCTCTTTACCCCTAAATGTATACCCTGACACCTTTCAGTAGTTATTTTGTCCCAGAAAGAAATACTGACTACCATTGCCATGATGTTGTCTGACCGCTTGATTTATATGGAGTATTTTGTTAACTTGGTAACCTGAACTGGAATGGTAGGTATAAATACACTCTGAGGCTATGAACTGTTCTCTTCATGACCTTCTCTAAATGCTCAGTTGGTTTCCCATGTTGTAACACATCCTTCGTCACTTGTAATGTTGCCAGCCTGGTATCACACAGTGTTACAGAAAGAAGGGGAATCAACCCTCAGACTCAACTTTCTGAGGCTCCAAACTCACTACCATTAAAACTGGCTGAGAATCAGTCTTAATAATTTGGCTTCACCCGTAGCCTCTTTCTTAAGATGTGACACGTACAGCTGTTCCTAGGAGCTGTTGCCATTGCTGTTCTTTACATGCTGGCTTCCATCCTTCATAAATGTGGGATTTGAGTGACCTAACTGAAGATGCTGATTTTTGCTTTGCTAAAAGCTTCTACAGCTATAAATAAGTAATTGTGGGAAGATGCTTGATAGCCTTTCAGCTGAAATAATAATCTCTTGGGCTGATAGAGTTGCTTTCTTGCAAGAGCTAAAAGCCCTTCCTACATAGTAGCGCATTTATCTTCACCATCCCTGTAGAACTACCAGGGACAGATTTGATCTCAGAATGATTCAGCAAAACTGCAAACAAGGATTTGCTAAATGACCCACCGTGGGTCTTGCCCATGAACTACATCTAAATTATTGGGATTAAAGGATTTACAAAACGGACTCCTTGCTTGTGATTAGTTGTTGTAATAAGATGTACAATTATGAGTCACAAAAGAACAACAGGAGGTCAGTAACGAAATGGTAATGTCACAATTTGAGGTAGAGTTAAATACGGCTTTGTGGCAGCTGTGATAGTAAGCGGGATGGAATGTAGATTTCTGCAAAAGTGAGATAAGAGGAAGGAGACTTTGGTTTACAACAAAAAGACCAAATATACCCTGGGAGTTTTATTGACCAAATGGGGAGCAGAAAGCACAGGGAAGCCGGGGAGAATACAGCAGACTCTGAAGGATAAAGTACAGAATCAACTAAAGAAGATTAGCTAAATGTTAAATAATCTCTAAAGTTTATTCTCAGTCTAACACTCTTGTTCCACCTCTCTCTTCTACTCTCTGGAAGACAGTGGGAGTATTATTATGCCCATTTTTAATGAGAAGAAATGGGCCCAGAGAAGATCAGTAATTTTCTCAAGTCATTCAGAAAGTGCTGAAGTAGAGTAGACAAACGAAGTATCACCCGATTACCTGGTAACTCACATGCATCCTTCTATGCCCTCCTATTCTCCTTTTGTTACCTCTGAGTGTATTATAACTGAAGCCCTAGATCCCATCTTTCATGGAGTTTTGCTGACTTGGCAATCCCTTTGCATGCTAGAGGGGTCCACCTACCTGTGGTCATCTTTCATGGTCTACTTGCTGTGTGTATTTTAACCAAGGCTACCATCCACCTCAGAAACAAAAACTTAAACTCACAAAGTAAGACTGTATTGTCAGGGTTGGTTGTTTATTTAAGGGAGGTCTTTGGCCAGCATGAAAGAATGCATTGTTGAACTTGGCATTCAGAGGTGAAATGAAAGGCAAAAACCTTTCCTACTTAAGGCTGTAACCACTGTAAAGAATCTATTGTTTAAACACATAGGACTGGAAAATAGAAGGGGAAAAGGAAGCAGAATCACTAAATATTCCAGCGCATGTTCTCTATTTTATTGTATTTTATTTTTTGGTACCGGGAATTGAACTCAGGACCTTGTGCTTGCCAGGCAGGCGCTTGTACCACTGAGCTATATCCCTGGCCCTTTATTTTATAGAGTTATCGATGTAATAGATAACTCTATTACAAGCTATTTTTCGTGCCTCCATGATTCTCTAACTCAAATACATTTTAATTTAATTTTCCCTTTGTTATGAGTGCCGATTAATTTTATAAAATACTGGGTTTCAACAAGTATCCTTGGATCATACCTATCCCAGCACCCTTCCTCACACCCCATCCTGCTCTCCCCCTTCCCTCTCTCTCATCTATTCATGGTCTCACTTCTACTTTCCTGACATGGTTTTTAGATGCAAATACATCTTTCTAATGCTGCCAGGGTTACTGCTGCAAAGCCCACGTCTATCCATATCCCTGACCTACTGAGTCACTCAGCTTCCACCCAGGTCTCTAGCTGCCCTTCCTGTCACTTCTTACTCTAAAATGTATTACCTCTTGGCTTATATATCCACAAGCACCCTAAGAATGGCACCTCTTCGTGGCTTTGCTCCTGCTCTGTCTGCTTGTGATCAGACAAGTGCCTCACTGCTACTCAGCCATCAAGAGTCAGCTCCTTCCACCTCATCTCCACTTGCCCTGACCTAGACCTTCTCATCTGTAACTGGACTGAGGGTCCCTATCGGGGAGTCACCTATCCTTGTATGCACTACCATGAAAATGTTGAACACAAAATACCTCATACTGGACACATAAGGAAAGGCCGGCTGAATGTAGTTAATGAATCTGTGAGAGAGGTATTACCATGTAGTTGTTTCCTAAGATAAAACTAATTTCCAGAGCAGTTTGCTAATTTTCCCAAAGTTCAAAACTAGAAAATGACAGGGCTGACTACTGCACCCACAGCATACCAAAGTGCTGCTTTACTTGCTGTCTTCACCAAATTACATATCTGGGTGGAATAGAAAGGATTTCCGGAGCAGCAGTGGTAATTTTTGTCCTGTCCCTGAAGACAAATGTATTAGTATTGTAGGTGCTCGATAATTTTCAGTGAAGTTGATCTGGATTTCTTTCTAACATCTCTTCATTTTTTTTCAGTAGTAAACAAGGCCTTCATTCTGAGCACTGAGCTACATCCACAGCCCTTTTTATTATTCTCTTTTGAGATAGGATCTCATTAAGTCACTAAGTTGCCAAGGCTAGGCTGGAACTTGATATCCTCCTGCCTCAGCCTCTCAGAGTGCTGGAGTGATGGGCATGTGCCACCACACCTGGATTCTTTTCATTATTTTTAATATAGAACCCGCCTCTACCTTCATTGTTGCTGGTGGGTTTTGTTTGTGTTTTGTCTGCTTGGTTTTTTTCAGTGCTGGCGATGAAAACCAGGGTCTCCTGTCATCTGTACTTTCAGATGTATATTAAAGAGTCGTTTAGATGATCACATAGCTGGCAGATATTTTTAAAAAGACATAATTGATTTTTCCCTAAAACTAGTTTTCTAGATCCTCTTATTGTTGACCTTGTCACATCTCCCAGTGACCCTCACAGTGGCAGGGGTGACCATGTATCATTGATCACATTGTGAGAATGAGAGAGCTCTCTTGATGAGGACGTAGGAAGGACAGATGGGACTGGAAGTGGCCAAGCCAGGGTGTGTGGTCACCCTAAGTATAATGGATCATGAATGGGAGGGACTTATTCCAACACCTTGAGCCAAACCCTTATGTTGTCTTCTGAGCTTCCTCTATCATAGAAAAGTTCTGGTTGTCTAGCACACCTTATCAAAATATAAAATTCCCAGTGAAATCTAAAACATCCAAGGAAGGGGCTGGGGATTTAGCTCAGCAGCAAAAGCGCCTGCCTGGCAAGCGCAGGGTCGTGAGTTTGATTCCCGGTACCAGAAGAAAGACAAAAACACAAAAACAAACAAACAAAAAAGTGCTTTGAGGCTGGGGGTTTAGTTCAGTGGCACAGTGCCTGGCTGGCAAGCGCAAGGTCGTGAGTTTGATTCCCGGTACCAGAAAACAAAACAAAACAAAACAAAATTCTAAAACATCCAAGGAAATATGTACTTGCCAATATTAATATACCTATATGAACCCTGAAGTTATTTTTCTCTAAAACCATAATTGGAGTAATTTGTACTCTGATGAAGTACAAATTAGCAGAGTTGCCGCAAATCAGCATGTTCCTCTGGGATTCCATAGAACTTTAGTGTGGATACTTTCAAATGGGGATCAGTTTGAACCTAAAGTGTAAATTCTGCATCTTCACAATGCTGTTATAAGAATGTTGGTGGCATCCTGACCAGCTCAACAGATTGTGAAATACAGTGGACAGTGAGGACCAACTTGCTTTTAGTTAAGAGATAAATCGTTTGACACCATGAAGATAATGGTGAGCATGTGGTGTTCTTGCTGGGATATACAAAAACTTACTGGTGTGTAAGAGATGCAATCGAGGCCATTGTCCTGCGACTGTACCCCACATGCTATCCACATGAAGACTGGCAACTGTACACATTATTAGGGATGTTCTGGGTCAGTGGACTTACCATTGTAGCATTCTGGTAATAAAATATAGTAGTGGAATATGCTGTAAGACCAAAAATATTGAGAAGGAACATAATCTTTATATTATCTCTCCTCACCTTGTTAAAATTATTTAAGTCAAGCAATTATATTCATTTTTTTTTTTTACCAAATCATTAAGGAAGGGTATGTACAGATATTTGAGATGAAAACAGACCACATAGAAGTTTTTTGGAAACAATTATGTTTATGTTCTTTGACTGTCCTCTTACTCTACAAATACATGTAGTGCACACATGTGGAAGAATTTCATTAGAGTGCTTTCATCTGAACTAATACTACCTCTCTAAGGACCTTTTGGAAGAATTTAGGGATATTTTGGTTGTCCCAGTGAATGGGGGCCTCACTGGCATTAATGAGTAGAGGTCAAGGTCTGACACTGCACCCTTCAGTACACAGAATTGTCCTGCAGAATAAAGAACCGTCCTCTCACAAATGGAAACAGTGCCTTGTAAAGTGCTGCATAGAAAATATATTCCAATTTGGATACCATAGATTGTTTTGTTCATATATATGAAAGGTGTTACAAAATTTTCAGGTTTAAAGCCACTGAAAAGCTTTTTACGTAAGCTTTTTATCCTATTCAGTATAATTATTGGACTGAGAACTTTTTAAATCTTTGACAGAGCTCTGTTGATTAGCTTGTGCAATCCAGTTACTGCTTGCTTGCATTTTAAAAGTTTTATTATAATAACTGTATAAAAGCCATTACCGAGTAGGAGAGGAAAAAAGAAATAAATATTTATAATATTTTCAAACCACATTAATGAAAGTCAGGAGGAAATATGCAAGCTTTGTAACCTAAAAATGCATAAAATGTGTTGCTGAATCCAAATAAAACCAAAATGGAAAAATAAGAATTTTATAAAAAGATGTTTTACCTCTTTTCCCTAGAGGCTTAGGTTTTAGTATTTATGGCAGATGTTTATGATTATGTCAACAAATTTGCATAGCAGTAGGGGGTCTGTATCCTGTGGCGAGTCACTTGGAGTTTAGGCCAGTCTCCATTATAGTTTATGTTGCTAAACATGTGAAAGTGGAATAATTTTGTCTATAGAAGATCCTCAGCAGACATTTGTTGCCAGTTGTATGAATGAATATGTAAGTGGAAGTGTGAACAAATGACTGTTCCCTGTGCTTCTGTTTTGTTCTGTTTTGGAGACAGGGTCTTGCTATGCAGCTAAGTCTGGCCTTGAACTCACTATGTAGCCCAGACCAGCCTTGAACTTGTGACAATCCTCCTGCATCAGCTTCCTGAGTGTTGGGATCATAGGTGTGTTCCTCCATACCCAGCCCTTGTGCTTTTTTAGTAGGCAGAATTGTGTGGCTCTAAGCACAGCCACACATAATTAATGGTAGACATTTTTTGAAGACAAGATATTCAGATGTAAAAGGCAGGACAAAGTCAACATTTAAGAACTATTCTAAGCATAGATCTGAGTCTGAAAAAGACTGTTATCACCAAAATCTAACCATTTTTATACCCCTACTGTATAATGACTGATTTGAACCTTTGAGCTCTTTTATACTTTGGCTAAGCCATATCTGAAAACTTCCTACTTGTCAGCTAAGTGTCCTCTAGGATACGAGAAGCTTTTGGATTTAAATATAGACTTGACTGGTGGAATTGAATTGATTATAACAAGCAATTTTGAGTTAAGGTACAAACATTATGTGTCATATGTGTAAAGCCTGCTCATTTAGCAGTGACGTCAGATCTAGTTAATGATTCATTTTAACTCAAACCAATATAAACACAATTCTGTCCTGAAAACATTTTCTTCCTATTTGCTTACTGTATGAAACATTTTCTGTGTTTTGGATGGGATCTTATTGTGTTCATATAGTAAACTGCTCAATAACCATGTCAGCAGCTATGCTGTCTGTATTCTTTGAAGAGAAATGGCTGTGGAAACAGGGGGGATATTTTCTATCTTATGTTTATTCACAACCCCCTCCTCTATGCACATAGTCTATAAATTCACGCAGGTGGATACTTTCTGGATCCCAGGCTCTCCAGGTGGGGCAGTGCCTTGAACATAGTGTTTTCACAGGAAAAACAAGCAAGTAGTTATTCGTAGAGCATGAACTCTGTTTCTTAATTGTCTCACACTGACATTTAATAAATGCCTTTGCAAACCAAAAAATTAATCAACTCACATTGGTTGACAGTCTCAGCTCACCCCTTGGGTCTTCCCTCTTGGTGCATGACCTGCTCTGGTGTGTGAAGCTCCACCCCTAGCATCCAAAGTGGCCAGTACAACATTTTTCTTAAGGAAAAGACAGACATGTTAGTGGTACTCATCCATGTGGGGTGTTTGGGTTTCATTATTTAGTGAGAGATCATTGACCAGTTTACTGTAGTTGAGATTAAAATCTTAATGTGAAGGGAAAGAAGGAGAAAGTTTGTATATATGTATATGCAGGATAGTTAACACAGGTGTTCTACTGTCCTGTATTTCCTTGCTGAAAGAAACTGTCAGTGAGGCATTGGTTAATTAGCTTTGTATGTCTATATGTGTTTTCATGAGAA
>NW_004955425.1:13879092-13882867 GCF_000276665.1 Chinchilla lanigera | reverse complement strand
AAAAAAAAATTTTAAAAAAATAAATAAAATCTTAATGTGGAAGCAAAGGTAATGGATGCTTTAGGAAGTATAGAAAAAAGACCTGGAAAAGTTGGATGTAACAAAACAGCTTTCACGGGTGAACACTGGAGTCACTGTGTTGTGTTCTGACAGTGTCATTTCACTGAGGTATATGTGCATGTCACAGTGAGACCCTAATAGACAGTAGGAGTTCATTTCATGTACCTCTTTCTTTTAAAAACATAGGGGTCTGAACTAAAAATCAAAACTCAGAAGGGAGACAGAAGGGAAACTGTCTTAGTATATGGGATTCTCTCCTTATCAGATCCTGTTGTTTTTAGTGATGTGTTATTTCAGCACAAGTAAGATGATATTTAGAGAATTGTGATGCTCAGGCTTAGGAAGGGGGCCTCATGGACACTTCTTGCAGACTTGGGAGCCAGGTTGCACTTTATATACACAAAGTTCCTAGCAATTGTGGGACACCTGCCTTAGAGCCCACGCTCCTTTCTCTATACAGAGACCCAGGCATTTTGTTTTGCACAGGTATAGACTGCTGGACATGGAGAAGTGGCCTCTGAGATCACTTAGAAGCCACTCTCCATATCATACATGTGAGGAGTGAATTATGTGCTGTGCTCAAGTTCTCACTAAGACAGAGTTGAAATAAAGTTCTCAAACTTGTGGCCTATTAAATTATTTTCTTTCTATAGGATTATTTTAGGAGCTTGTAGGACGTTTATAAATATTCCCAAGACTTTAAACTTCAAGAACTCTGATGTTTATATCCAGCAGAAGATTGAATTCATAATTAGCTCTTTGCAATAATAAGAGAGTTTTCATTTCAACTATAATAAAGATACCTAGGAAAGAATTATTTTCTTTTATAGATTGTAAGAATTATAAAT
This sequence comes from Chinchilla lanigera, assembly GCF_000276665.1. Classification (NCBI taxonomy): domain Eukaryota; kingdom Metazoa; phylum Chordata; class Mammalia; order Rodentia; family Chinchillidae; genus Chinchilla; species Chinchilla lanigera. The sequence continues at coordinate 13,881,959 of NW_004955425.1, read as the reverse complement.
ACAACTGTCTAACATTTTGCCTTGAAAATCTGAGAAGAAAGTATACATGAAACTTTCTGAAACTCAAGGGTTTAAGAAAATGGAACTTTCTGAAACTCAGGTTTCTTCAGACCATCGAAAAGGTCCCCGTAAGTATAGGACTTCGGCAATTTTTTTAATTGTCTGAAAATTTCTATTTAGAGTTGCCAAGTAAAATATAGAGCAGTTTATTAAACTTGAATTTAAGATAAATAAGGTTTGCTTCTAGTGTAAGTATGTTATACACAATATTTTCTCTAGTATATGTCATATATAATATTGGTCTCTTTTCCAATATTTACACTTTCAAAATTTCTCATTGTTTGATATTAGGATTTAACGAGAAAGTCTGTATTTTCTTGGCTAATTAATTCAGCTTCCTGAGTTCCACTGTATATATAGTTTTGCCAATATTTTTTAGACTTTCTTCTCATGTTTAGATTATCAACTAAATGTACTAGGCATTACAATTTAAATAAAACCTTCTTTTCTTCAAGGAACATAGAAAAGACCTGAGCAGATAAGTTAATAATATGATTAGTCTGTGGCTAAGCAAAGAGAAATGGTATTCAGGCAACCCAGAGGTTTAGGAAAGGCCTCCATGGGTTATGCTACTTGGGCACAGGTGTAACAGGTAAGGGAACGTTAGCCACCTAATGAGAACCGGGAAGGCTGTTCTAGGCAGAAGCAAAATCAGCATGGTGTGTGCTTGCTGAGTCTAGGATGAGTGGGAGAGCTTCCAAAAGCATAGTCAGAATTGCGTTTCAGATGCACCACTCTGACACAGGCAGAATTCTGCTTTAGTTAGACCACTCTGGCTGTGACCAGACCAGTGCATTTTGGGAGGGTAAGATTGGCAGGAAGGAGGTCAGCTGAGAGGCTGCTGTAATCTTCTGTCTCAGAAATGAGTCAGAACAAGAGCTGTGAAACCTGAAGGAGAAGGAACAGATGGCACAAATATTCCACAGGTAAAATCACCTTTTCTCACTTGCTAGTGAGATGTAGGCCTCAGAAATAGCACAATGTGGTCTCACTTCAAGATGCAGAAACGTGTATGTGATAAAAGCACTTAAAAATTTTAAAAGACCCTTTCCATTGCACTCAGCACAGGTGTTAATTGTCTTTTAGGTGATTATCCTCATAGTAGATCTCCATGGATATCTTTTTCCTAGGTAGCCTACCCATGGGTCTGAGAATATTCTAGTTAAAACCATGATACCCATTTTTAATATTCCTTCCTCAACATCCTCTGTGGGGAGCAGGGTCTGGTTTATCACTGTTGGTTCTTATTGTTCCGTTCCGTCATCCCTTTGCCATTCCATCCTCTTCCAACAGTATCAGTGAGCTTCGGGTGAAGACTCTGGATGTTCCCATAGGTCTCATCCATGCTTTCTGTAGGATGCTGTCCACTTGAGAGGTGGCTCACTAACTTGTTACATAGATCTTTTTCTGGAGGCCCCGTTGGATCAGAATCACCTCCAAGCAATACATGCTCATACATCAGGTTTTGAGATCAGAACTATTATCTGAAACACCAACCCCACATAGAAGTCCCCTGTTCTGGGCACCAGGCCTGTGTTAATAAACTAGCTTGAGTGTTCTCTTTCCAGGTGTCAGACCCTAGACAGGTTCATGATTCCTCTGTAAGCCAGGGGGAGCTCTGTTTTCTCTGCGGCCTCGCTGAAGTTGCTGTTTCTCAACCACCTGAATTGCGGCTTAATGATTAATTTTCCTCCAGACAGCTCCAAGTAGCTCCCTCCCTGTCTTCTGTCTCCTTCATGACTCACTTTCTTTGATCTCTGGGGCAGGTTCCCTGGAGATCTCCTCTAGGCCTCAAACTTCTTGTCAACTCAGCTGTGTTCAGGGAGCGCAATTCTTTTTTACCAGCAAAATGTCTTATATCAGATCTTCCTGCCCAGTCAGTCTAGAAATCCTCCCTAGCCCTACCTCTCAGACTTCCTTTTTTTAAACACTTCCCCGTCAGTCATTCTCCTGATTCATCCTGGGTGCCATTTTCCCTCCCGAACAACTTTTATGATCAACTTTATTTCAGAGTAACTTATATATCTTAAAATACCCAACTTTAAGCCTATGGTTTAGAGAGTCATAACAGGACCCATAAAACTAGTAAAATTAAGATGTGCAGTAGAACAGTAATTAACATTGTTATACAGTACAGCTTTTGGCGGTAGCAAAAATGTCGTATTCGATACAGTTCAGTGGCTAGTGGCCACATGTTGCTGTTGAACACTGGAAATGTGGCTAGCATGAATGAAACCCATTTTTAATTTTAATTCTTAAAAATTTTAATGCATTGCATAAGCACATTTGACTACCATCTTACATGCACATTCTACTCACAAAATCTCCACTCTTACAACCTAATCACTGCCTAAAGGCCCCCCACCTCCTAATACCATCCCTTTGGGGCTTAGCATTTCCACATATAAACTTCTAGATGGACGCAAACACTTAGGACATAGGGGCAACCAAAATATAAACTGTGATTAGTACCACTCAGACTATATGTAAATGTATCAGTGTTTGATTAAAGAAGATTTATGAATCAGAAACAAGTTTATTTAGGGGCCATGGGGTATTCTTTGCTGCTTAGATGAAATATTAGAGCAACCTCACTTTTTTTTTTTTTTTGGTTACTTTCACAAACAAAAGAAAAGAGACCTCTGATCACTCCGTCATGAAAATGCTTTCATTATATAAAAAAAACAAATTCAACTGCTTTGAGTGGCTTTTCCCTCTTATGGAGGCAGTCTGACTGGAAGCTGAACACAGCAGGAAGGGAATGGAGGTGTAGTCCTGCCCCCCATTTTCTTTTTTTTTTTTTTTTT
>NW_004955425.1:13874042-13878992 GCF_000276665.1 Chinchilla lanigera | reverse complement strand
TTTTTTTTGGTTTTTCTCCGGTACCGGGAACCGAACTCAAGACCTTGCGCTTCCCAGGCAGGCGCTTTGCCACTGAGCTAAATTCCCAGCCCCGCCCCCCATTTTCTTTTTGTGCATTTATCCCCCTCCTCCAGTGGACCAGACCGGCTCCTGGCCACACTGGTTGAAGCAGGTGGAGGGCGAAGAGGATGGGGCTGCCACTGACGTCATCTTGCGGGGCTTCCCTCCGGCTGAGCAGAGTTTGAAGGATCTTCTCTCTGTGCAGCGTAGATGATCGTGACTGCCGCGGGTTGTAGATTTTAGGAGTTCTTTCTACAACATTCAGATGTACTTTTCACAGCACAGGCTTCCTGCTTCCTGCTCCCCACCCTGCATCTACGCATGCCTGGAGGCTGCTGCCGCTTCCCAAGCCCTGTGGGACATGTTGCCCCTCATGCCCACTCTGCACTCTGGCCCGGCTGAAGGCAGAACAGGGAATGGTGGGCAGCTGATACAACCCGACCAGCGCTTGTTCTTCCTGCCACCTCCCTCAGTGTTCACAGTCCCCCGTAGGAGAGTCCCCAGGTACGTGTCAGCCACCTGTCCACACAGCCCTGGGGAAGACCTCCGAGGAAATGCCTTTCCTCTGCTTCATCGCCATTGTGGGTGGGGATAGGTCTGTGCGTGCTCCGATAATGTCCTTTTAGCTCCATGGCCTCCACTTGGCCTTTCTAACTTCCTCTCGCAATTTAGGCGAATGCAGTGTAGCCGTCTCTACCTCATTCAGAAGGTGGCAGTGGTTGCCACCAATATCTTCTGACCTCAGCCCAAAGCGACCAAGCAGTTACAGTGCTTGCCTAGTATGCACAAGCCCTAGTATGCGCAAGCCCTAGTATGCACAAGCCCTGGGTTCGATCCTGAGCACTATAAAAAGTGGTAATATTTTTGCCACTATTGCACTATTGGCCTTTCTCCAGGAGTCCAGGGCGGCAGTAGGACAGGCATAGTCCTTCGAACCTCTACCCGTCCTCCAAAGCCACCCCTGTATTGTCACCTTTTCTACTTGATAATTACTTTTAAGAGCATGTCTTTTACCGGAGTTATCTGTTGTATGCCTTATGTTTGCTGAACAGCTCTGAAGATCGATCTTGATTGCTATAAATAAGCTTGTAGGCTTCTGAGAAATACTCGTGGAGTGTGCGTATTCCCGTTATGTTCTGGAGTCCATTCTCCATGGGCAGGGACTGCGCTGAGTGACTGCGCTCAGACAGGCACAGGCCCGGGCTGCTTCACCAGGGGGAAGGAGGTTCGTGGACTTGCTGAGAACGAACAGGACTCGGTCTGTTCAGCACAGCAGATTTCTTCAGGCATGCTTTACATGAGAATCACAAATGTTTCTACGTGAAAGTGCTGCTGGGTCTAGGCTGTGAGACTAGTACATACCTCTTCTTTTAAATTAGAAATAACTTAAAAATCGGCAACAACAAATAGAGCCTCTATATTATAATGCTGGTATTTTCTTTTGTGCTCCAACTTTGTTACGAATTTTATAGCACTTTTGAATTTTATAGCACTTAGTTTATGTTTAGTTTATTTATTAAGTATTTATTGAATGCTTGGTATCATTCTTAGACATTTCAAGCTTCTTTTTGGTAGGGTAAAATTCAATACTTTTCAATACTTTTTATTTTTTGTTTAATTCTATTGGTATACTTTGATATACATAATGATCACATTTGCCACAGGGAACCTATACCTGTATATAATATATTTTGATTCTTTTTTTCACCTCCCCTCCTTCAACCCCTCTTTGCCTTCTTATTTATAAAAGCTTTGTTTCCATTTTTTTCCTTCTATTCTTTTTTTCTTTTCTCTTCCTCCCCGCACCTTGTTCTCCTTCCCATTTGAACATTTTCTTCCTATTTCCCAAATTCTATCATCCATTTTGGCCCTTTTTTATCCTTCTGTTTCTCATAGGAGAGAAACAATGGGATATTTAAACATGTAGGTCTGATTTAGTTCACTTAAAATGGTATTCTTAAGAGACGTTTACCTAAGGAAAATGGAGATATTCACCTAAAAATGTCTCTAGTTTGCCCTCCTTTAGGCCAGTATAGTACTCTATTGTGTACAAAAACCACATTTTCTTTATCTGTTCATCCATTATTAGTCATCTGGGCTGTTTGCAAGGTTTAGTTATTAGAAATTGTGCTGATGGGTATGCATATATTATTGTGGTATCATGCTTTTAACTCTTTCAGGAAAAAAGGGAATACCTGAGTCAAATGGAACCTCTAGTTTTCATTTTTTGAGAAATTTCCATACTGATTTCCGTAGTGTTTGTACCAATTTATATTCCCACCACCAATGGAGAAGGTTCCTTTTTCTGCATAGCCTGGCCAGCATTTGTTATCATTTGATTTCTTGATGATAGCTGTTCTTTCTGCAGTAAGATGGAATCTTAGTGTTATTTTAGTTTGCATTTATCAAATAACCAGTGATACTGAACATTTTTTCATATATTTGCTGTATTTACTTCATCTGAGAAGTGTCTTTTCATTTCAGATGTCCATTTTTGAATTGGGTCTTTAAATATGGGGGTCTGATTGTTTTGAGTTCTTTATATATTCTAGATATTAGTCCTTTGTCTGAGGAATAGCCAGTAAAAATTTTTTTTTCCATTCTGTGGGTTGTCTCTTCACTCTGTTGGTAGTTTCTTTTGCTATGCAAAAACTTTTTAATAGGCTGTTGTCTTGGTTACTTTTCTCTTGTTGCTGAGACAAAATATCCAACACCCAAAGTTCAGGAAGAAAAGGTTTATTAACTCTCAGTTTGTGGAAGTTTCAGTCTATAATCAGCTCGTTCCAACACAAGGTGACAGGGCACAGGGGCAACACTTCAAGGCAGCACAAGGCAGCAAAAGCAGCAAGAGCAAAAAGGGGAGGGGTGGCAGCAAGCAGCCTCTTTCCCTCCTTTAAACTGTATGCAAACTACTTGCCCCAGGACGGGTGCAGCACTCACACCCACAATCCCAACATTGGACCATGAATCAATCATAAACACTGGAATCTCACCCCAGACTGCATGAGGCTTTGAGGGGACATCTAGACACAAACCATAACAGATGTGATCCCAGTTGTTGATTCTTTGTAATATTTCCTGTGTGATTATAGTTTTCTTCATAAAGTCATTACCTACACCTATATCTTCAAGAATTTTACCTACCTTACCCTCTATCAGGTTGTGTTTCTATTTTAATATTTACATCTTTGATCAATTTCAACTTTAGTTTAGTGCACAGTGAGAAATATGGGTCTAGGTTTAATCTTCTGCATGTAGAAAGCCAGCTTTCGCAGCACTATTATTTAAAGAGACTATCTTTCTTCCAGCTAAGGTGTCTGGCCCTCCTTTCAAAGATAAGGTAGCTGAGTGTGTTTGGAATTCTCTCTGTATCTTCTATTCTGTTCCATTGATTATTGGGTTTGTTTTTGTTTTTGTTTTGCCAGTACCATGCTGTTTTTATCATAGTAACCTTGTAGTATAATTTCAAATGAGGGATTGTGATGCCCCCTGCCTTGCCTTCTTTGCCCACAATTGCTTTTGCTATTCTGGCTCTCTTCTTGTTCCATATGAATATTAGGATTCTTTTCTCTACCTCGCATGCTATTGGTATTTTTATCAGGACTGCATTAAATATGTAAAACAATTTGTACATATTGTCATTTTCACTATATTGGTTCTGCCTATCCAAAAACAAGGGATTTTTTTTTCCATTTTCTTACATCCTCTTCAATGTCCTTTTTCAGAGTACTGTAGTTTTCAATGCAAAGGTCTTTTACTTCCTTCCTTAGTTTGATTCCTAAGTATTTTATTTTTTTTTTTATGCTATTGTGAAAGGTATTGTTTCCCTAATTTCTTTCTGAGTGAGTTTGTTATTTGTGTACAGGAATGGTATGGATTTTTAAGTGTGGACTTCATATTCTACAGTGCTACTAAATTTGGTTATTACCTCTGGGAGTATTTTGATGGAGTTTTGGGGGTCTTCTATGTACAGTAGAACATCATGCACACATAATGATAATTTAACTTCTTCCTTTCCTATCCTTATTCCTTTTATTTCTCTCTCTTGCCTAATTGTTCTGGCTAATGTTTCCAGAACTGTATTGAATGGGAGTGGTGATAGTGGGCATCCTTATCTTTTTCCTGATGTTAGAGTGAAGGCTTTCATTTATTGGCCATTTAATATGATATTAGCTGTTGGTTTGTCATAGATGGCTTTTATCAGATTGAGATAAAGACCTTCTATTCCAATTTTCTGTATTTTTTCTATAAATGGGTGTTGGACTTTGTCAGATTCTTTTTCTGTACCTATTGAGATGATATGTGGTTTTGGGCCTTGATTCTGTTAATGTGGCATATTGCACTTATTGATTTGCATATATTGAACCATCCCTTCCTCTCTGGGATGAATCCTACTTGGTCATGGTGTATAATCGTCTCGATGATTTGCTGCATTCCGTTTGCCAGTATCCTATTGAAGATTTTTGCATCTATGTTCATTAAGGAGGTTGGCTTGTAGTTTGTTTTTTTGGTTGGACCCTTTTCTGGTTTTGTTATCAGAGTAACACAGAAATGAGTTTGGGAATATTTCTTCCCTTTCAATTTCATTAAAGAATTTGAGAAGTAGTGTCGTTAGTCTTTCTCTAAATTTCTTTTAGAATTCAGTAGTGGATCTGTGAGGATCTAGGCTTTTGTTTGTTGGGAGGTCACTACATACTTGTTAAGGGAACAAACAAAGAGGAACAGATAACAATCATAAATGTATGTGTACCAAATACCAGCTTACCTGACTATATAAAAAATGAATGGATATGAAAAATCAGATAGGCACTAAAACAATTGCAGTAAGGAACCTCAATACCCTACTATCACAAGTGGACAGGTCAATTAGACCAAAAAAAAAAAAAAAAA
>NW_004955425.1:13814630-13872899 GCF_000276665.1 Chinchilla lanigera | reverse complement strand
AGTTTGCATATGTAAGGGAGAGGAAAAGGGTGCTTGAGGCCATTCCTACCCCATTCCTCCCTAGTGTGTCCTGGTTGTTTCTTTGCTGTGTTCTGTCGCCATGAGCTGTAGCTCTCTGCCATGTGCCAGTACGCCTTGTAATCTGCCAAGTGTGGACTGAAACCTCCACAAACTGTAAGCGAAATAAATTTCCCTTCCTTAATTTTGGGCATCAGGTATTTTGTCCCAGCAACGAGAGAAAAGTAACCAAGACACCATTACATATGATATTACATATGTAATATGTACATATGATATTACATATGATATTTAGTAATGAATGTTATTTTGGAAGTCAAGTGATGGATTTTAGAGACTTTTATGTTTTCTCCAAAGAGGAGAGAAATTATCTAGATTGAGGCTAGAGAAGACTGTCAGTATAAGAAAGGTTTTTATCATCCTTTGATGCACACATATTTAGCAGAGAGTTTCAGCTGAGCACTTTCATGGAAGTCTTACTGATACAGTAGTAACACACAGCAGTGTGGTAGCTTTCATACTCTTTTTATGAATTCTTGTGTACCAGGTACTCTAAGACCAAAGGAAGAAACAGACTTCTTTTATGAACTCAATTTTGCCTGTAGTAATTTGGCCAAAATGAAGTTTTCATTCAAGCTCATAAAACTTTAGTGAGGAAGGAAAAAGGTGGCTGGAATTGCTACAATCCCCTTTCTTATGAAAGCACTCAAGATTAGTGTCATAGAAAGGTGACAATTATTTTAAACTTCAGAGTTCAGTTTTGTAAAGTCTAATATTACTATTTCCCAAATTGGGGAAGAGTGTTATTAATAAACAGACTAAGTGGGTGATCTTTCCTTTTATAAATGCATTCATTCTTTTAATTTATGAGTGTGTTATGTACACGATATGCTAGGTAGGAATAAAAAGATAAATGAGGTGTGGAATCTGCCCTCAAGTGACTTTAGGGAGAGATGAAATGTGCACATTGGAATGATCATAATCTTAAAGTTTTGTTATTAGAGAGATAAAACCCATCAGATCAGTTAAATGTTGCACATTTTCTCTCGGCTGGATGCAGTCAAAAATGGGCAGACCATATGAAAAATGATAGACAGTCTCGGCTCTCAGGAGCTGCTGTGACTGAACCTTTGTACAGCCGGGAAGTGACGGATTTTTTTTTTTAAATATTTGCCTTAGTTAGAGTCCTCTAGAGAAACAGAACCAACAGAGTATATGCATATATTTTATCAGAAATTAGCTCATCCAGTTATAAATACTGAACAGTCTCACGACCTGCACCTATAACTAGAGACCCAGGAAAGCCAGTGACGTTGCTCAGCCTGAAGGTGTGAGAACCAGGGAGCGAATGTTTGAGATTTCCAGGACAGGAAGGCCTGAGAACCAAGCTGGATATCACACTGCTGTACTACCTCAAGTAATCAGATAGGGAGAAGTAAATTCCTTTTGTTCTATTATTGCCTCAAAGGTTTGGAGGAAGCCCCCACACTTTGGGGAAGGCTGTACCCACCAATTCAAATGCTTATCTCATCAAGAAACACCCTGAAGACACATCCAGAATAAATATTGGGTCATCTTGATACATTGAATTAACTGTCACATCTCTCCAAATGCTTTCTAACTAGCATCCAGTAGGAATCCACCTCCTTATTGATTGATCTTCTCAACCATCACTTTCAGATATTTTGAAATTTGTCATTTCTTCTATGGTGCTCATAGCCCTATTAGAGATTTAAAAGAATTTCTCCTCAGTAAACAATTATAGGACGCATGAAGTAGAGACAGTGCACAGCTGAGATGCACTGCAGTGGCTCTCTTAGTTTTATACAGCATTTACTAGTTTAAGTACTTTACAAACAGTTACTTGTTTTATTTCCATAAGAATACAGTTATTTCTTCTATACCTTCATTTCCACACTCTAGCAATATGGAAACTGAGGCACTGATAGGTTGGTGTCTGAGGTCATTACCCTGACACATGGCAGTGTTGGGTTATTTTAGTTTGAGCAGTCTGGCCCTGGGGCTGGGCTTTTCTGTAATATACTCTGGTGCTGCTTAATTCATTGATGTCCCTACTTCCCCAGAGTCGGTGTCTGTAGTTCCTCAGAGTTGCACACCCAGATACCTGTCTCCTCCTCTATTCTTAGTCCAAGGCTTCACTCAGCAAGCAAGAGGCTAAGAGTGGTATCAAGACATGTACCCCATAGAATGGAAATGGTATGGAGACTGTGTATGCAGGCTCCTATACTAACTGAAGTCTGAGAAGCACAGTCTTTTCTTTTTTCATCGTATGTTTCATGAGAACCACTCATAAAGCATCAAGCACTCTAAGGTCTATGCGATACATCTGTGAACAAAACCAGATACTGCCTATTCCATCTTTGAGCTAAAACTCTGTAAGAAGGGTGAGCATTAGATAAGCAAGACACGAAAACTGGAGCATTGTAACTAGTACTTTGAAGGAGCTGTGTGATGCTGTGGAACTCCATCATTCAGAGTTCACTGAGTCGGGATATCAAAAATAGAATACTCGAGCTGATTGCTGGAGGCTGAGGGATATCACCGGGGGAAGAGAGACGGTGGGAAGGGAGGGAGAGCAGAAGGGCTGGTGTACACCATGAGATGCGTGTGCGCAGGATGAGGTGGAGCAACCAGGGGTCAGACCAAGGGCCCAAGAGGAAAGGGAGGAGGCAGAAGATGGTGTCATTCTCTGATCAGAGGATAATGGTAGACGTGTGGGAGGCAGCGCCTGTGTATTTTTGGATGTTGAGTTTGATACATTTAAAAGAAAACTTCAAATAGGCAGTTGAATTTTTGGGTCAGAAGCTCAGAGGAGGGGTCTAGGCTGTGAGTCATCTAACGTGGGTGAAAACTGAAGGTGTGGGTGTGGATGAGCTGGCCTAAGCAGAGTGTAAGAAGAAGAGAAAGCCCAGGATGGAGATTTGGGGCTCTGACGTGCCTCGGGAAAACAGGCTGCTTCTGCGAAGAAACCAAGGAGCCAAATCGCTTCTAAAAAGTCCTTTGCAAAGCTACTTTCTAAAGCCTTGGTTTCTTTAAAAATAATGAGTGGAAAGTGGGTCAGTAACTCCTTTATATTTTCATCTTCTATTTCTTGGAAAAGAGCTCATTTCTAACACAAAAACAAAAAACATAGCATGCAAGTACCGTGAAATTCTTCCCCACTGTGCGATATATGCAGAAATGGGTGTAGTAACTTAATTTCAGCGTGGAACCATTCATACCAATTGAAGAGAAAGGTTTAAATAATGTTATTATCTCTTGGTTGCTCTAGACCTGGAAAAGCTGCTCTTTGGGGTGGGTGGCACGTTTCATGAACTAAACTTGTAAGCAATGCACAATGATGCCGCATGGTTGTAGTTGTGAAGGGAGACTGTCGATTTTTTAATCAAACCAAAACAGAAATCCACTAACTCTCACTGAAGTGGTAGCTATGCAATAAATTTTTAAAAGAAGATATTTGAACTCAGCAGGCAACTTGTAATACGGACTTTTTTTTAACTTTTCTTTCTCAGATATATTGACATTACTTCTTGCTTAATGAGGACAACAGTGTCAGACAGAAGCCACATAATAATAGCATTGCTGCATGCCTATTTGTTTTCTGAACTCCTTACTCTTCTTAATTAGCTAATGCACCCATTGTTATTAGCTGATCTCAGAAGCATGCCTTTACTGGAAGGATCTGAGTTAGCATATGAACGTAACTGGTGAGTGGGGCTGAGGGGCTGTGGACAGAAGGCTTCTACATCAGGCCCTGGGGATTGGAGTGTCTTCTATATGTGCACTGGGAGGAAATGGCCCTTTACACTGCACATTAGTTCCCTAAGGACCTGATAAGTTGGTGCTTTCTCTCCTCTTTAGATTCTTGGTCATTTGTGGAGGGACATTTGTTCTCATTACAGTGACGAAAGTCATGAGCAGCAGAGAAAATAAAGCATAATGGCAGAGTTGCTACTGGAAAATGTACTCTGTAGAAGAGGGAGTCCCTGATTCTGCTGCCTTCCCTGGACTTATTCCAGAAAATCCAGAAACAGAATAAGGAAACCTCAAGTTGGGATGGGTGCTGAGAAGTAATTTACCTGAACGGATAGTGCTGTACGGGTAGAGCAAGAATCAGCAAAAGTGATTGCTGTTCTCCACGTGGAAGGTGGGAGATGTGTTAGGGATAGTCATAGAGAACGAGCCTCCTGGTCTTCTCCTTTGTGAAGATAACCAGGTAGCAGAAGCAGGACAAACCTACTAGAAAGGCAAATGCACAGAATGCATTAAACAAGTGATATAAAACATACATATGGAGTGTCAATTTGATTCACTTTGGGATCCACCTTGGGGTTTGGCGGAGCACACTTCTAGGTGGGTCTGGGTGGCTCATGGGGGCATGGCTGGGCATCTATGTCTGGTCCCTCTTTCCTTCCTCTCTGGTGTTCTTCCTTTGCTCTGTTTCCTGGATGCCAGAAACTAAGCGGTTTTGCTCCCCATACCTTTATGCTATGATGTTGCTGCCTTGGAGCCAGCTGACTAGGGACTGAGTGCCCTGAAACCATGAGCCCAGTTACACTTCTGCTTCTTCAGCGTCAGGTATTGGGTCCTGGCAGTGGGAAAGCTGGCTAACGCAGTGCACTTACAGTATTGGTGAGAGTCTTTAGAATAATTAGCTAAGAGTCTCACTTCTTAGCCATGTGAGTTTCTGAAAATTATTTGATCATTTTTGAGTTTCACCTTACATATTTTGTAAAACAAAGATTATAATACCTATTTTAAAGGATTTTGGTATAGACTTACCAGATAATTTATGTAACTCCTGGCATATAGGTGGTCTTCCATATGTATTGAGGAATTTGTGGATAAATTAATAAGTTACTCAGCATAATGTTTGGCACATATAAATGCTAGACATTAAATGGATCTTTTGTTACAGTATTTTTTGTGAGCCATTAAAGAAGGTTGAAATATGTCTTTTCCTTTGTAACCTAATGCTGGGATAGACCTCTGCAACTTTGCTCACAGATAGAGTTAACGAAAACATGTGAGTTTGTACCCTCACAATTGTGTACAGGGAATAAATAAAAATGAATAAAAGTTATCACTAACATTTTGAACGTTTTGCTTCAAGGCATTTTGAGAGAGGCTGAAAATTCCAGTTTAGAGGCATTGAGTGCTGAAGGGAAAGGTCAGTTTGCAGTGAGATTTTAAAAACACACGCTTTTGGCAGTGAGAAATAAATGCAGTTGTGAGGGTTGGGGAAATGGCCGGGGAAAAACTCAAAAGCAGGAGGCAACTAATTTGTTTGCTCTAGTGTGGAGGGAGAATGAGTGACTGGTGTGTACTTTTGAAAGAATCGAGTAGACAACCTGGAGGCTTCTCTCAGAAATGTCTGCCTGAAAGGTAGCTTGGAAAATATGTTGGGGGGGCATTTGCATTTACAGTACAACTGGTCCCGATTGGCTGAACAAAAGGTCTTCTATCAACTAATATCAAACAACATCAAGAAGCTTGTTTTCTTGTTATAATCCACTCAAGCCACAAGGTGTTCCAATGAAAGTAGTGAATGAGAAAAAGGCAATGTTAATGAAACAAGCATGAAAGATACAACTCTTGAATACATGCTATAAAACACTGTACTTTATATGAGTTACCTTTATATAACCCCTTATGGTAGGTAAAACCCAATAAAATGTTTTAATTGATAACTTCTGTAATAAGAAAACCTGAATTATTATCTAGGGGTCAGCAAAACACAGCCCATGGGCCAAACATAACCCCTGTCTATTTTTATAAATAAAGTTTTATCGGGACACAGCCCTATTATGCATTGCCTACAAGTGCCTTCAAACTACAAATGCAGAGTTGAAGAATGACAGTGACTGTCTAGTATCCAAAGTGCCACATATTTACAGTCTAACTCTTTAAAGAGAAAGGTTGTCACCTGAATTATTAGTTTACTATCCATTGCCCTGACACTTTGGGCAGGTTCTTTTTACTGTAATTATTAACTCATATTAATTGTGTAGATTATGAGATTCTCCGTGACATTTCCATGCATGTATTCATACTTTGTTTGAATCTATTCTCCTGGGTACCCTCTTGGGCCAGGTGCTTTTCAGGACTCTTATTAGCTTGAAAACAGAAGTAAAGATGCCATCTTTGTCTATCTCACAGGGCTGTAAGTTTTTGTATATGAAACTGTATGGAAACTTGAGAGTAGTCTACCATGTAGTATCATGAGCTCAATACATTGTGTGTAACTGATTCTTTCCCTTTTTGTTAATTGACTAGGATTAATTGTATGAATACAATGGTTTAAGATTTATTTATCCATTTACCTGTTAATGATATCTGAGTGATTTCCAGCTTTTATTTTTGTGAGTAAAGCTGATATAAACATTCTTATATAAATCTTTTTGGATGTGGGTTTCTTATCTCTTATACAAACTTCTAGAGTGGAATTGCAAGGTTATAGAGTAGGTATTTGCATTATTTTATAAGAAACTGTCAACTTTTTTTTCCCAAAGCAGTTGTACAATTCACACCCTCCATTAACAATGCATTAGAGTTGGGTTTTTTTTATAGCTTTGCCAACATTTGTTACTCTTTCTTCTGGTAGATGGTGGTAGTGTCTCACGGTGGATTTAATGTACATTTCCCTGATGACTAGTAATGATGAGAAACTTTTCATATATTCACCATTTGTGCCTGTGAAAGTTCTATGTTCATTTTTAACTGGGTTGTTTATCTTACCTTTGACTTCCTGGAGTTATTTTTATTTGCTAGACACTGATCTTGTCAGACCTTTAGGAATATTTTCTCTCAGCAGTGGCCTATTCACTTTAATTTTTATTTTTATTGACGAATTATAGTGGTTTATATTTATGGGTACAAAGTGATTTCTGAATACAATATAGAAGATTAAGTGAAGTTACATTTATTGTGATCAGAACATTCGATTCTTAGTAAAATTTAAATGTACAGTACTTATTTATTACCTGTATTCATGGCTGTGCAATTCATCTCAAAGGAGAAAGGAAAGAAAACATCAAATTTATTCCTCCTGAGACATCGTACCATTTGACTACCATCCGATCCTTCGTGCTGCTGGCCTCTACCTTTCTACTCTTTGTGAGTTCCGGTGTTTTAGATTCCACATAGGAGAAGATGCGGTATTTTTCTGTTTGGCTTATTCCACTTAGCATGATGTTCTCTAATTTCATCCACATTGCTGAATGATAGAATTACTTATTTTTTAAAGGCTGAGTAATATTTGTGTGTGTGTGTGTATGGTTTTAATTGGTACCTCTCCAATGATTACTGATATTGAGCATTTTTTATGCATCTGTTAACTATTCATTTTCTACTTTTTTTTTTTTTGGTTTTTCTCTGGTACCACGAACCGAACTCACAACCTTGCGCTTGCCAGGCAGGCGCTTTGCCGCTGAGCTAAATCCCCAGCCCCCATTTTCTACTTTTTGAGAAATGTCTTTTGAGGTTTTTTGTCTATTATTTCCTTATACAGTTATTTTCTTCCTTTCTCTAGTGTTGAGATTCTTATATATTTTGGATATGAATCACTTAGTGGCTTTTTGATGGCTTTAAATTTTGATGAAGACTAATGTTGTTGGACTTCTTTTTTTAAACAGTTTTTTTCCTGTATCTGTATTAAAAATATTTGCCTGCCCTAATGTTGTCAAGATACTTTCCTATGTTTCTTCTAATTGATTTATAGCTTCAGTGTCTAATGTAGGTATATGATTTCTTTTGAATTATTTAATGTGTACTGTAAACTTGAGGTTAAGGTTACTTTTATCAATATTGGTATTCTGTTTTTTATGATTAAAGACTTTCATTGTTGAATTACTTTGCTGTTATTGAAAATAAACTGATGATATAAATGTAGACCTAGTTCTGTTTTGTGGATGTTTTTGTCTGACATCATGCCAGGGTCATACTATGTCTGTGTAGTTAGTCTAAGAGGTTAAGTAAAGGTAGTACTGATCTTCTAACTCTGTTATTATTTTTCAGGATTGGTTTGGATATTCTACATTTTTTACATTTCCATACAAATTTTATAATGATTTTATTTTTTATTTAAAAAGATCTTGTAGTTATAATTGAAACAGCACTGGATCTGTAGATCTGAGGGAAATCTGCACTTTATTTGTTTGATGCTGGGGATTGAACCCATAACCTCACATATGCTAAGCATATGCTGTACCCCCAGCCCTGGCATTTTAATAATGTTAGCTCTTCCAATCCATGAATATGGTGTATATCTACCTTAATGTATGACTCCTTTAATTTCTCTCAGTAATGATTATAGTTTGCAATGTGGAAGATTGACGTGTGTTTCATTAAATTTATTCATACGTGTGTTATGGCTGTTGGTGGTTTCAAAAATGAGATTGCATGTCCTACCAACAATTCGGAAGGAAGACTGCTGAGAACACCCTTTCTGATCAGGCCTCTGGGCTGCAAAAAATAAATAAATATACTCCTAAACTCCCATCACCAGAATGTTAGATCCCCAGTTATCCAATCAGACAACAAGATTTTCCTCTGAATGTCTGTAGGGGGAATAGAACGAAGGACTCTCTTTCTAGAAGTGGAGCTGTTGTGTATCTCATTGCTGTCGTGACTACAAGAATCCATAGGTGTGATAAAATTGCATGGAGATGCTCATACAAATACTTACACATGAATGAACACCTGTGAAAGTTGGTGGAATCTGAATAAGGTCTGGAGACCATACCAAGTCAACTTCCTGATTTTGATATTGTCTGAGGCATTTGTAGGGCATTACTAGTGAAGGAAGCTGGAGGAAGGATGCACTCTGTATTATTTTTATAATTTAGGCAAATATTTTTAATACAGATACAGGAGAAAATGTTTTTAAAGTCTATAGGAAAATGGGATGTCTAAAAGACTGTATTTTCAAATATTTTGCAGATAGCATAAAAATACAGATGATTTTTACATATTGATCTTTTGTCCTGAAGCCAAATAAATTTATTCGCCATGTCTAGAAATTGTTTTATAAAGTTTTTAGGGTTCTCCATGTTTAAAATATATCGCCTATGAAAATAGCCAGTTTATTCTTCCTTTCCAGCCTCTATGACTTTCTTTGCTTTACCATGTTACACTGGTTCAGATCTCCTAGATATGGGTGAATAAAAATATTAAGGGTGACACACTACCTTGTTCTCTTTTTCTCAGTCTGTTTAAGGTGGGAAGCATTCAGTGTCACGGCTTTCATAGGACCGTCATTAGCGTTTCTTATCAAACAAAGGAAACCTCACACTTCCTTTTCTTCCTAAATTGGTGAGGCTTTGATTCTTCCCACTCCAATATCATAAGTGCTTGTTCAGCTTTGTGGAATTA
Organism: Chinchilla lanigera; assembly: GCF_000276665.1. Taxonomy (NCBI): domain Eukaryota; kingdom Metazoa; phylum Chordata; class Mammalia; order Rodentia; family Chinchillidae; genus Chinchilla; species Chinchilla lanigera. The sequence continues at coordinate 13,863,488 of NW_004955425.1, read as the reverse complement.
TCTGTATTCATTGAAATGATTTTACCTATTTTCCTATTTTATTCTGTCAGTGTAATGCGTCCTCTTGATTAGTTTGTAAATTTTAAACCATATTTGCATTCTTCAGATAATCCCCACTACATCGTTAAATTTAACTTTGCTAATACAGTATTTTGCAAAGCATTTTTGTATCTCTTTGGCATGACAGATTATTCCGGGGTGTGTGTGTGTGTGTGTGTGTGTGTGTGTGTGTGTGTGTGTATTTGTAATTTCTTTGGTAGGTTTGTTATCTGGGCCTAATAAAACAAGTTGACAATTTTCTCTATTTTGTGAAAGAGTTGACTATAATTTTGGTTGTTTTTCCCCAAAATCTTTGTTAGAATTCTCCAATAAAGTCATATGGATGTGAGGCTTTCCTTGTGGGGCTATTTTTTAATAAAAAATTTTATCTTGTTAAAAATATCTCAAATTTTCCTTTTTATCAGGTGTCAGTTTTGATAACTTAAACTTTCTGAATATATTTATTTTACCTAAATTTTCAATTTACTAACAAAAAGTCACAACATTGACTTACCTTTTTTAACACCTATAGAGTTTCCAGAGATGCTTCCCCTTTTATGCTCATATTAGTAATTCACTTTCTCTGCCTTCTATGGTGTTAGTTAGCTGTGCTGTCTAACAGACGACTGCAAATTTAGTGCTTAAGATAATAATTATTTATCTGTGGGTAGGCTGTGGCTGGGATCAGCATAGCAGTTCTTACGGTTCAGGCAGACTTTCACTGGGGTCTTTGGTTAGCTCTTGGTTTGCGGGGTGGCTCTGTGTCTGGAGCTTGGCTGGCCATTGCCTGGGGCTCTGGGAGCGATGGGCCACGTCTGTCACATCACTAGGCTGCTCATGCAGTGGCTTGGCAGTACTCCTAGAGAAAATGGAAGTGTGCAAATTCTTTTGAGATTTAAGCTTGGGTCTAGCCCAAAATTAATTTTTTCATATTCTGTTGCCCAAAGTAAGTCATAAAAACAATTCAGATTTATAGCATGGAAAAATAGACTTCAGTACCGACAATTCCAAATGAGTGCAGATGTAGGACCATGTTTTTGGTCCTCCACATTCTAAAGCATGTTATTATAAACAGATTGTCATGAATTTGACAACTTTGTGTAACTGATCTGACTTTGTCACGAATGCTGTGATACAGCAAGCCTCATGCATCTTTCCTGGGCTTTACTGAATATCAAGTTTCATGAGGATCTCATAAAAAATTTTCCCCCATTAATAGTTAAACTTGGATTGTTAATGTTTTTGTTTTATAAAACATTAAGCATTTTGACTACTCAGCTTCAAATCTTTGAAGATCTAGGCTATGTTGGAATTCATATTTTAACAGCATGGTCCAAAATACCTGAACAATTCAGAATAAGGCACCAGTAAATATTACCATGAAGTATTTAAATCTTGAAAAATAGTTTAGAACTTAAGGAATTCACATCTGGGGACTTAAATAATTCACAGCTTTTTAATAAATTATAGGTAAAGTGAAAGACAAGCAGTTTTCTTTAGTGTGTATTTATCTAGGTTTCTAGCTCTCCCTGCCCATAGAACAAGTCTGGGATGCAGAAAATGTAAGTCTAATTGGGATTTGGAAGTGTGGTACAGTGAGAGACCACAGACCTAGACTGAGCAAGGCCCTCAGTTCAGTCCCCAGGATTACAAAAAATATAAATGAAATTGGGAAATGCAGTTTAATTCCACAGTTCTTAAATAATACATTTCAGTCTAGCCATTAAGGTGTTTTTACTTTTTCATAAATCTATCTTCAGAAATTTATCCTAAATTACTTATGGATGTGTAAACTCATCTGGTGAAAAATGGTCATTTATAGCACTATTTTTCTCCTACAAAAATTGGAGGCAATGTGTATGTCAGATAGGACTGGTTTTTTTTTTTTTTTTTAATATGGCATATTCATTGTCTGGAATATTATTTACCACTTAAATCTTGCCTTCTTACATCTGGTAATCTGAGCAACTTTGTTGAAGATAACAGTGTCTAATATAACAACCATTGCTAATTCCTATCATCTTCTTTTGAAATCCTGTATCATTTTTATTGTTTTTGTATTGTTTTGTTTTTGTCTTCGTTGTTACTGGTTTTTTTCTCTTTAAAATAAAAAACACTAATAGGAGAGTGTTTCATAACTTATATGAGTGTTCATTTTGTTTATACACCTGTAATGTATTTTTAAAGCAGATTGTAGAAGCACTTACATGATATATATTGGGTAAATGATTATATTTAAATGCATATAAACATAAAGAAAAGCTTGGAAGAATATACAAAATGGTAATGGTGATCAGTTCTGAATGGTGGCAGTATGATTTTTTAAAAAATTTTTCTTCATGTTGAAACTTTCCACTTGTGTTTCACGAATGGCAGTTTTTGTTTGTTCACTTATTTGTTTTACTGTGGCAAGAACATTTGACATGAGATCTGCCCTCTGAACAAATGAAGTGCACGGTACAGTATTGTTGCCTGTAGGTGCAGGGTTGTGTAGCAGCTCCCTAGAGCACACTCATCTTATTCGCCTGGAGCTTTATGTGCATCATTAGTTCTCATTTCTTCCTCTCCCGGTTCCAGGCAACCAGCATTCCATTCTTTGTTCTTTGAAGTTGATTATTTTAGGTACTTCAGACAATGGAATCATGCAGTATTATTTCACATATCATAATTGATGATTTAAAATTTTTACCATGACTTTTACTGGATTTGATTTTTTTTAAATTGCTTTTACAAAAAAGCCCTACATAGGTTTTCTTTTTTTTTTTTTTCTTGTACACTACGTAAGAACGCTCACATTTTGTGTACCTATAGAGGGGACTAAAACTTAAAGTGATCACCTCATTGGTTTTGCTGCCGCTGTAATGGAACACGGCATCACAACATGCTCTAGGTACTTCAGATTTTAATTTTTGCTGTTTGCATGCACAGGTACTCATAGAGATGGAAGTAATTATTTTCTAACAAGCATGATGTTTTTATTTTAAGAAACCACAATTATAAGATAGCAGAATTACTATTTTTATTCCTTTCTTATAACTCTAATATCATAGGACCCGAAGTCTTTAAAAAATGGAACTGACTGGAAAATTGTTTTGAAAAATAGATACAATGTTATATCTGGGTTCAACTGTGCTTGTCTTGCTGGTATAACAGATGAGCTCATTGACAGAGGAACGTCTATCACGGGTCTGTGGTAAAGCGGTATTTCCATTTAGTAAGTCTTAGTATTCTCACAGTAGAGCTGAGGCTTTAACTAAGTCTTACTAAATGTTAGTGTCATGGCTACCAAAAACAGAACCGCTGTGTTAGAGGTTTGGATGTGTATTTATTTCCATTGACCAGGTTGTGGGAGCCACCACCCAGAAGTGGCTACCGTGCCATGCAGTCTGTGGTGCTCAGGCATGTCTACAAGTGGGTATTGAAACTTTCTGGAATCTGAATGGGATCCGATTTAAATTAGATACACAGTGGGGAGAATTTTTAAAGTGGAGCAAAGTACTGTGAAATTACCGCCTGTGCAGAATAGACCACAGCTTTAAATTTTTATTGATTGATTTTGTTTGTTTTGCTTTGGTTAACAATAGCTGGGAGTGCAGATTTGCATGTGCACGTCCTCGAGTGGACAGCGCGCCTGGGGCAGCCGGAGTGCACCTAGGTGCCAGCAGCAGCTCTGTGCCTGCCACGCTGTGGTTCAGGCAGCTTTGTCCATGTCAACACCTGCTCGTTAGGAATGGGACCAAGACTCCCAAAGAGCTCTCAGATGGCCCCGGTTTTGTATCCCTGCCAATCTGCACTAGAATTTAATAACAACCTTGAGGTGAAACTTGGTCCTTTCTTCACTGTTAATCCCTAAAACCATCTGGCCTTTCCCTTTCTCTGAATACCAATTTAGCACCTGTGTGGAGGGCAGGCGGAGGAAGAGTGGAACAAGGGGACAAACCTGTGTTACATCTCCTGAAGGACACCCTCTTGCTCCAGGGGCAAGTCAGAGCTCCTTTTAGCTCATGGACCCTAGCTTGTTCACTCCTTAGACTCCACATCAGTAATGGATATTTGAAATCTGCACCGTGCATTAATTATTGACAAACTTCCAACTTTAGTTCTTTCAAAAAATAATGCCAAAAGAAGCATGTAACTCTGTAGTATGATTCTGATTTTTAACAAAATGTTATATATTTTCTCTTTAGTTTTCCACTAGGTGTAGCATGCTATTACATACACCAGAGATGCTTCACAAATATTTGTTTATTCTCATGCCTTGGTCTACAAGGTAATTGAAATAACAGTAGAAAATGTAATAGAAAAATGAAAGCATCAGAATTTCCTCTGTCTTGTCCTTACTCCAGTTATTTGTTAAATGAGTAAATGAACAATTTCATCTGGCCGGGTGTAGTGGCACACACCTGTAATCCTAGCACTTGGGAGGCTGAAGCAGGACAATCCCTGCAAGTGTGAGTCCACCCTGGGCTACATAGTGAGGTCAAGGCCAACCTGAACTACATAGTGAGACCCGGTCTCAAAAAGACCAAAAAAAAAAAAAAAAAAAATTTTATCTGTATGTGTACGGTTTAGAAAATGCATATAGCAATGTGTCTTTCCATAAATCTAACAATTTTCATATTCAAATCCGTATGATAGATTTCTTGGGAAGCATATAAATACATTCATCAATTGGGCATATTTACATATATGCACACATCTGTGTATGTGCGTACAGGTATATGCATACACATGTATGTTCATGTAGACATTCCAGGCATTGGTTTTGATCCTGCTGTCCACTCCTGCTCAGAGGCCTCCCAAATGGTGCATCATAGCTAGGAGGCATCTTAGAAGAGGGGTAGCAGACTGGCCTTTGGGGGATCTCCAGCGTAATGTTTATACAGCATGAAAGCCAAGATTGGTGTTTACATTTATAGATGGTTAGGAACAGATTTGAAAAACATTGGTGATGCATGAAATTGTATGAAATTCAAATTTACTGAAATAATCAAGTTTTATTGGATCACAGCTACTCTCTGATTTGTGTATTGGCTACTTTTGCACTAAGACATCAAAGTCCCCAGGTTCCAAAAGAGACCACTTGGACCGCAAAACCTCAAATATCTACCCACTGGCCCTTTACAGAAATGTTTGCTGCCCCTTGCCTTAGAGAATGCAAAAAAATAATAGTGTGAAGTCTGCCTGCATCAAGCAGTTCTCTGTGGTACTGAAACAGCTTTGGCCCCCTTCCTTGGTCCTTCTTGTAGAGAAACTGGAGAGAAAATGAGAAAATTGCTACCAGCTTTTATCTTTTTATAAAAAAGGACTTATAATTTTTGTTCCTAAACATATAACCATGTGTCTCAAACAGGATATCTTGAATATTCAAACTTAATAATTTGTGATTATATCCTCACATGATCTATCAGAAGAGCAAATATAAAGTCGTGAAGTTGTGGAATATGTAACATGAAGCTGGGTCAGATTTGCAGCATTTTCTGGAAGCATCATGGAAAGAAAACCTGTCAAGACTTCCCAAGGGCAGGACAGCAGGGAGAAGGGAATCCAAGTGCACTTGGGGCCCCAAGTGCCAGACCATGGACAGTCTTCCTTGTGCTTATGTGCATTGTGTTTTCTTTCTGCAATGCTGATGTTGTTTTATAGACACTAGTTAATGGGACATGCTGGTGAGATAGAGAAGCAGCAGGTGTCATTTCCACTTTCCAGAAGGACAAGGCTGTAAGCCCTGCATGTAGCTCTTCCCTTGGCAGTAAGTCAGTGCTAAAACCAAGAAAAGATATTTTCTTTTTGTCAGACATAAAACCTTGTCAGAGTTGTTACATCCCATAATATGATACAGAAATATTACTTGAGCTTTAATATGAAGTCTGACTGATTGCTTTCACAGTCTTTGGCCAGTGGTTAGGTGTTAATCTGTCCTTCACCACTATCAGGATGGCCATAAATTGATTAATTAAATGTTGCTTTCTGTGTCACTCCATCTCTCCTATGCAGGGTCAGCAAATGATCCCCTGAATTTTAGGCTAATAGGTTTGTGAGTCTTCAAATCCCATCCCCTTCCTCCTCTCACCATTTAGCTGCCTCTGAAGAGAAATATTTTGAAAGTGAATTTCCTTTTCTATATCTTGATCAGAATATAACAAGAAAAGGACACACATATCAATCATTACATCCTTGCTATAATTGTGCTCAGTAGGACTTAGTAATAACAGAGTTGGAGGAGAGCTATTTTGGTTACTTGTGTTACCTTCTCTTCAAGCCACCCTAACTATGATTATTATGGAAACATTGGAGAATAAAAGTTTAGTGAAAAAATGAAATGAGACACAATCCCACAAAGTACAGACAAATGCCTCCCATTCCTCAATGGTCACATTCCATCAGTCTTTTGGGAATTGTTACTAAACTATAAGTTAATACAGGATGATGGGAACAGTAACTACCCGTATGGCTTACAAGATTCACAATATAAACGCATATCTGTTGTTTGTCTTTAGCAAGAAATGTATCGGAATTAAACACACTACTTGAGAAACCATTCACAGTTCACTGTCAAATCACTTTCTTGATTTGGAGGGTGATTTTTGAAGAATTATTACCCAAATAGAATCCTCTCTGTCTCAATTTCTTTTTCCTGGGGAATATAGACATACAAAAATACAAATAGTCTGTAAACATTTGTTCTTCATCCGGCCGTCTACAATTTAGTCAGATGCCTGCCTAACCCTTGTAACTGAAATTGTCTTGTTCATTTATTTGGTTACGCCCTGTACAAAATCATTGTTTCCAGTCATGACATTTTTCTTCTATTCCATTTTCCCCAGTCCTGCTTCCACAGCACTTCTGTGTGTGTTATAACTGTTGGCTTACTTGCTTTTCTTGCCCATTGATACTTGCAGATAGGGCCCAAGATTTTCACGTACATGACCCAGCAGCCCGAGCCAGGGATCAGCAGACTATGCAGGCTTCCTTCAGCAAAGTGCCTGACAATATACTGCAGTTTTGAGCTGCACTTCATATAGAAAGCATAGTGACTGACTGCTAAGTGTCTTCTGATGAAACTTTTGAGAAATATCTGCCTTCAGGAAGACAGTTTCTGGCAAACTGAGCTCTCGTTCTGGTAATGTATACTCATTATATAGACTAGTACTGTCAAGTAGAAATAGGGTACCAGCCATGCATATCATTCCACATTTCTAACAGCCACATTTTACATGTAAAAAGTAGAATTCATGCTTTTTGTTTGACTGGGCACCTCCAGAGTATTATCAGTTCAACGTAAATCAATGTGATCACCTCAACATAAGTCACTGTGAAATCTAATATTTAATTTACATTTTGATCTGGATGCTAAATTTTTATTTGAAATATTTGATCTGTATTGTATGTCACAAATCTTAGTGAGAAAAAGGGTTTACATATTTGAACTGCTCCAAATGTACTCAAATGTGGTCGCATATCTGAATTATCAGCTTTAAGTTCAAAACTTTAAAAGTAAAGCTTCAGTTGTCCAGCCGTGCTGCGCACACCTTGGGCCTAGTACCCCCCGCGATTCTGAGCTATTGTCTAGACCAATGCAGATTACAGGCTCTCTTACATCTGGCCCAGACGTCTTGCTTTCATTCCAAACACCAATGCCTTCCATCACTTCGAGGGGTCTGGAGCAGTGCGGGTGTCTTCCACGTCCCCTGTTCCTGCTTCTTCCGCCTGTGGAACAGGAGCCCAGACAGGACGTGCACACCAGTCCGCTTGGTGCGCACCACTTCCGGTGGCATCCGTGCATTCCTTGTTCCTTGTTCCTAGTCTCCTATGGGTCAGGCCGAAACCAGGAATATGGCTGCCGGGCCTTCTGTGGACAGTGCAGGATCTGCTCCTCTCGGTGCTGCTGTGGGAGCGACGCCAGAACTACAGAGGAGCCACCTCCGTGTGTTTGCCCCATCTGCCCAAGCGAGGTCACTGAAGCAGCTGGTGAGCTGGGGACCAGCTGGCTTCCTCTCTAGTGCGGAGATCAGGCCAGTTAGTTGGATGGACAGCACACTCTGGGGAAGGAGGGCAGGCCAAGTGCTAAGACAGATGGTTCCAAGGCCTGTGATCTGCAGGTGCCACTCCCTACTAAACATGCAGACCATCATCCTTCAGGGGTATCCAGACATACACACCCCTTTTTAGGGAACGACATCTCATCTGAAAACAAGGAGTAATATGTGCCCATGAGGTCAGAATTTCCTGGGGTGTTTCCTTGGCATTTATAGCCACTGTCGGGTTCGGTGCTCGCCTGCTTGCTTGTTCCCCCGCATTGCTCAGAACTTGCTAAGGTCTCTTAGTGTCATCTCTCTCCAGGATGCCGAGATGAATGAAATGACAATAGATCCATTTTCCTGCGTGAAGGAGAACTATTTTGACTCTTTCGTATGGCGAGGCTGTGCCGCTTCTGAGAAAACTTCAGTGGGTGTAGCCTAAAACAGTTTTCATTCCATCAAAACAGACGCTCACCTCGTTGTGGAGAACCCGGAGTCGGGCTGGAGAGGCACGGGCTCCCTGGCAGTACTAGAACCTGTCCTCTTTTTAGGCTTTTTCTTGCTTCCCTCACTTTGTTATTCTGTATATTTCTTGTGTCCCACTTGTCCACATCACTACATAAGACTCTTTCAAATTGAGCAGCTATTGTAACTTCAGCATCTCCAAGTGGCCGTGTCATCTCCATAGAAATCACATACATTGTTGTTTGTTTGTGTGGCAGCTCAGCTTGAAGCTGAGGAGACACAATATGAGAAGACAACTCAGAGTCAGCAAGGTATCAGTTGGTTGAAATAATTTCAAAGTTTATCTTGAAAGACTGGAAAAGTATAGATAAAAATTGAAAAGAAAAAGAAAATTCCTGGGGTATGTCAACTAATATGTAACATCTCCCCATGGATTGATCTGGTTTTACTTTCAGTGGAGTTTTTTAGTCACAGTTATTTGATTCCTGGATTAGATGCTTGGAGTACAAACATAATTTATTTGCCAAACTAAGAAGTGATTTTTACTTCTATTATAGTAAAAGTAAATTTTATTACACGGTCTAATGCATGCACATGAAGCTCTCTTGATGAAACTCCTTAGCTCAAATAAGAGATCAAGCAATATTGAGGACAAAATAATAAAGAAAATTTTAATAGAAGGAATCTCTTGGTAACATAACTTCTAGTGACAGTGGCACAAGCAAGGAAAAGCCTGGGCTGGTTTTCTGTGACGCACGGCTTTTCAAATCTGTCTTCCACACGCAGGGTGGGGAGGTTGAAAAGATGGGGCTTGAGGATCAGGACTTCAATTTACCCAAGCAGCTTCCCTGCTGTACCTCTTCCACCTGCTTTTCTGAACGACTTATTCAAAGGATGTCTTCTTACAACCAGGCGTGGTGGCACACACCTGTAATCCCAGTACTTGAGAGGCCGAGTCAGGAGGATTACTGCAAGTTAAAGGCCAGCCTGGGCTACATAGTGAGTTCAAGGCCAGCCTGTACTACATAGCATGACCCTGTCTCAAAAAGCAAAACAACAAACAAAAAAATCAAAGGAAGTCTTCTTGGGCTAGTAAAGTTTGAAAGCTCATTCTTGTCCTATATTTTGCAAAGATGGTTAGGAATTCTTGTGCTTGGGATTCTTTATGAAACAAGTCACTTAAACATTGTTGTTGTTTATCCTTAAATGGCTTAGACCTTCTCCACATTGGCCATCCCCATCCTGTGCATTAGGAGGAGGACGGGGAATCTGAACTAGGCGCAGGTGACCATCAAGATGACTGAACCAGTGTCTGTCTGCACCCTGCCCCTGTCACTGTCAGGGGCCCACCAGGCTTCTCAGACACTTGGACCAGCTTGTACTGGCCTGGCAGGCTTTGTGCTGAAGATTCATACTAGTGCTATAATGGGAAAAGCTCTTGCGACTTCAGTGGAAAAGTTTGAAAGTTTAGTCAGGGAAGACAGCTTTTTAAAGTTTTTTTAAACTATCTCCATTCAGTTATTATAAAAGCTTCCTTTCTAAAGTTATTAACAGAATTGTCCTTTTTTTGGTTGATTTGTGGGTTGTTCTTTTCTTTCTTTCTTTTTGGTACTGGGCATCAAACTCAGGACCTTGTGCTTGCCAGGCAGGTGCTGAGCTACATCCCCGGCCCAGAACCATCATTTCGGTTTGAGTCAGAGGGAGCTGGCCTTTGTAGCTCTCTCATCTTAGTGCCGTGTATTGACAGTATGAAACCAAAGAGCCTGGGAGTTGCTTGTCAGGACGTGTGTGGGGTGAGGAAGGGCCTTTGGTAACACAGCAATCAAAGCCCGGACCCACAGGACTGCCTTCCTGGGTAGAGTGCTTCTTCAAGTTCTTCTAGTTTAGACATGGAGGACAAAAACACACAGTTCCTGTAAGAAAGCTACACATCAGAAATTATTTTTGGTGGGCTGACCATTTGCTGATAAAGGAAAACCCAAGCTAACCCCAAACTCACATTATGGTAGTAAAGGTAATAATGCAGTTTCTACCTCTGAAGATTCTGGGAAGACTAATAATTCTAGAAAGGAATAAGTTGAAAACTACCTGTGTCTTGTTTTCCTAATTTCTAACTCTGCTTTTGCTGGTGAAAATCGATGGACAAAAGGGTGCTTTGCCAGCTCCCGATGAAGTTACCTTGATCAGGGTGCTTATAAATACAGATTTTACAATATCATTAGTGTCTACAGAGGAAGAAAAAAAGGAGGTCTAGAAGCCAGTGGGAAACCAGCCAATGTTTTAGCACACTGTTCTCTTCAACTTGCAGAAAATAAAGGAATTGTATGAATGTTCCTCAAAAGTATAAGATGATTTGTACTAGAAAAAAGCATAGAAAAATTTTAGTTCTTATTTTTTTCTCTGTACCACCCGTTATATAATAAAAAGTCCTACAGAAACACTCATTTTTGTTATGAATCTAAATGTGTTTTTTCTGCCTTTGGATCCGAGGTACATTTACTTCTCCACCGCCCCTCCCCCACTTTGGTCAGATAGGTGCTTTCGCAAGCAGTGGGGAAACTTTCTGGAACTCTCTGTGAAGATGGCATCCGTGGGGAGCAAGCCCCTGAGCTGTGGTGCATGTAGTCAGCCCTCAGAAACCATGGAGACCAGTGTGGTTTTCATGTGGTTCTCAGAGCAGTGTGCTTGAAGTGAGCACGGGGTGCCACGGGCCTTGCGTCCTTTCCTTCCCATGTCCTGTCACTGCCTGGCAGAGGCTCGGTAAAGCACCTTACAAGAGAAGAAGGGGAAATGTCTTTGATTTTCAAATCAGAAACACCCTGAGTAGAAGTTGCTCACAGGAATTTGTACTTGGTATTTTTGATGAAGCAGGTGAGCAGATCTGGAGAAGCCCAAGCAGATCCTCCCAGGAGGCACCGTGCTTCTGCTCTGTCCCGTCCGCACCTTCCAGGCAGCCTGCAGAGCCACCTGCAAGGACCAGTGTTAGGCACTTTCGTCTTTGAAGTCCACGTACTAAATCTTCTCGGTAGAAGAACATCTTTTTATTCTCCTTATTTTCTCAGTGGGGTTAGGATTTTGTACCTCAGGCCATGTGTTTCAGGCCCAGTCTAACATTTCAGCACTTTCTTGCTAAAACTGTTTCTGTGAGTCCTGTGTGTGTGTGTGTGTGTGTGTGTGTGTGTGTGTGTAACTGAGTTGCACTTATTAGATTTCTTCCAGTGCGTGCATCCTCACAGAAGACGCCCCAGCAGGCCCTGATCATTGCTGCTGCTTCACTTCACATAATGAATATTCAGAGGCTGCAGTCATTGAGGACTCAGGTGGCGGAAATAGTAAGGTGATTGAAGCAAAGCCTCACATGAAAGCTGGCTCTGCATCTCAGCACCTCAGAAACACTGCCGACCGTTCTGCCTTCCCCTCCCCTGACCCTTGGGCCGCAGGAGAGGACCGTCCTGGGGAACCTCCCATGAATCAGGCATCTGTTCCATAGACCAACATGCTCACGGCTTTCTGTGTGATGTGTTGTAATCAGCGTGTTGTTTTTAAATGACAACAAGCCCTTCTGTAGTCCCCTCCACAAAACGCATTGGGGCCGATAACTCCGCATAAAGGATGCACTGTTGAGACCGGCAATGCGTGCATTGTTTTCCTCATAATGCAGCCAGCCTCTCCATAGGCGAATTTAGCGTAATTTTTGAAGTCTTATTTTATATATTTTGTCACCGTCAGCAGTTGAACTAAAGTAGGAACTGCTCCATTCTACGATGGGTTAAATTATGCTCCGTGCAGATCTAGTGGTGATGCATAAATTGCAGCCCTTTCTCTTTTTTTGAAGGATTCTAAAATAGTTTTTCAGAATTAGTGCTGGATTTTTGCTTCTGCATGTGTGGTGACTCTTGATTTCTTCCCTTCGGAGGAGCATCCTCTGCAGCATTCCCCCTTCCGAGGAATCACTTAGACACTTCCAGCTGGTGGCAGGGGATACAGCCATAATACAGCTTCCTCTGTCCCAGCTGTCTGCACTCCGGTTCATGCATTATGATGGCTGCACTCCCGTGTAGGGGCTCAGGTAGAGGAAGGTGCAGGATGAAGTCTGGACCCCACCATTCCGGATTTTAAAAGCTTCAGCTTCTCCAGCATCTTTGCCTTTTGAATGTCTTCCTGCTCCTAGTCCGAGGCTTCTCTCCAGTGAGTGGAATGCTGCTGTATGCCTGATTAAAGGTGCCTGAGGAGATCACCTTTTACAAGGAAGCCCTGCGCGCCTGACAGGATCTTTTTCCATGCATTATGGCTCATGCAGCCTCACAGTTAAAGAAAAACAGGGATTTAGAAATCAATGCTGAAGAAGAGACCGAGAAAAAAAGGAAACACCGCAAACGGTCCCGGGATCGGAAGAAAAAGGTAGCTATGTATGCCAGAGCATAGATCTTGCCTGGATTCTTTTTGTTTTAATCTCCTCCTGGCATCTGTGAGAAGCATGAAGGGCTCTTTTTACATGCTGTGTTGAGTATAAATCGGGTGTGTAAACGGGATCTAGAGATAAAGCCTGGGGCTAGAGCATGGCCACAGGCTGGGCTCTGCCAGGGAAGGCTCCTCCTGGGGGGTGAATGCAGGGCTCTGCGGAAGGTATGCCTCACTTTCCAGTGCTCAGACATGTCTCCGTGACACAGAAAGAACTGCCAGGGAGTTAAAAGTAGTTTCCTGCCAGCCTGGTCAAGGTTAAATGTACTGCGGTGACTTAGGCTGGAGGGGAGAGGCCGGAGAGCCGGCCTTTGTACTTCTTAGAGGTCTGGCTCATGGAAAAGGAGCTTTTATGCTGGAACAGTGTCACATGTGTGCGTTTCTCAGGCAGATCTGTGACCTTAAAGATGTGGCAGAAAAGTCATTTCCCGCTTGGTCGTCTTTTTCCTCTTTTGTGCCTCTTTTTGGGTGGGCTGGACAGTGGAAATAAGCTACTAGAGATAACTTTCTGTTGTTCAGTACAGCTGAAAGCACAAGAGGTTTGTCTTTGCTAGCGGGGTGAGTGATTATCTTAAATGCAGGAATTCCTGTGACATGGCCATGAGCTGCCACCTTCAAGCACTGGTTGCTTGAGATCAAAGAGAGGACTTTGATGATCCCCCACTGATAATCCAATGCAGTGGGGGCACAGGGGGTGTATTCTAGGTTGGTGATGCTTTATTCTAGCCAGAGAGCACTTGGTGTTTGGTGGCTTTGCCCTTAAACATGACTCCTGGAGAATGGATGAGGCCCAAGCACTTTCCCTCCATGGCATTGAATAAAATTGACTAAAACTCTGCTCTGAATATGGAAGCCAAGTCATAAAGCATTTCTATGTGTCTTTGTGAGAACCCCCAAGGGGAAGATAGTCTTAATTTTCTCTGAGCACTGATGCATGTGCCTTGTACATGACATGCAGGTTTCCTCTAGTGCACACTCCTCTCTTCAGGAGTGACCGCGGGTATTTTGGGTACCTTTGCCATTTTCTTCCAAGTGAGGATCTATAGGAGAAGGCGCTCTGTCTTTTGTAGCAGAATAGGTTTTATGAGACCAAATTTGGAGGGTTCCAGTTGTGTTTGCTGCATGATGTTCAATATAGATCATTCCCACTTTGATATTCTTGTAAGTAAACTTCTTGAATATATTTTCATAAAAGTGCAAACAGAGTAAGGACTTCTGTGCAGGCCTGTCTCAAAGCCTTGCCCAATGCAGTTGTCATGGAAATAGCTGTATTTTGCTTGATTCTGGTCTAATCATACCGGATCAGTCTGTGGGAAGGTCACTATTGATTGCCCCCTCTCTACACTTCTGTTCCTCCGTCCCGACCCACATACCATGATAAAGGGACTTCTGAGACACATGCGGAAAGGGAAGTATATTTGTGTAAAGCTGTGGTGTCATCATTCAGGCTGACACTGTAGAAGTGTTGTCAGCCTCACCAGGCTTCCGTGCAGCGGGCTCCTATGTAGTAGTGACTGACCTGCTGCCTTTTTACCTGGGCCCCTGTTTGACTTGGAAGCAAAATAGGGAAGGAGTGAGGTAAGGGAGACTTCGGGACTCACTGAGCTGAAGCAAATGCTCTGTGGACCCCAAATGCTTTGTTATGAGTACAACAGAGTCTGTCCAATGTAAATCTCTTAGCAACCAGAAGGGAACATGGAGAAATATCAATATCGCTATTGTACATGTGCAGGCAGATTTAGACATGGTGTCTCGGGATACTCTCAGATCCAAAAAGTGGCTCTGGGATAGCATGTTCACTCTCTTGCTCTTGTAGCAGAGTGTAAGAGGTGTATTCCCTATCAGAGGCGCAGTACCTCTTGGAGGGTAACAGTGTCCATAATCACATTATTGCGTGGATTGTGCTTAGTGTACAAAGTTCAGATTCAATCATTTTGGAGACGTTCTCAGTGAACTTCAGTGGTGTAGCATGTATAACCTTTATTCTCTATAAACTAACTTGTTTTGACTTTGAGTTTCTTTTTCTCCCCAAGATCATAATTAATGCCTGTGGGCTACTTCATTCTATATTGTAGACCCTGTATCAATAGAAAAAAACACTTAAATATTATCTTGGGGTAATTATGGGATAGTTATTCTTGTTCATAGGTGGAAATACCCCCTAGGATCTTTTACTTACATAAAAATAATAGTGAGTACTCCCACAAAATAGAAAAGCTTAGGAAATATCTGAGAGACTATTATCTATTATTAGATTAAAGAGTCTCTGTTTATAAAATAATTGGGCCCATGGCAACTCTGCAATTCAAGTTGAACGAACCCAAGATGAACCTGTCTTGATTGTATCTATATGATATGGCATTGTACAGCATGGGCTATTCTAGAAATCATAATCAAATTATAGTACATATGTAGACTTAATACTGGATTCAGTTCATTTTTCATAGGATTTGTTTTTCCTTTGATGGTACTGAGCTACATCCCCAGCCCTTTACATCTTTTTTTCTTTTTGGTTTTTTTCCAGTACCGGGAATTGAACTCACAACTTTGCACTTGCCAGGCAGGTGCTGTGCCACTGAGCTAAATCCCCAGCCCCCTTTACATCTTTTTTAAAATAGGGTCTCATTAAATGGACCAGGCAAGATTAGAACTTGTGGCACTTCTGTCTCAGCTTTCCCAGCACTGGGATTGCAAGTGTGCACCACTGCACCCAGCTTCATCTGCTTTTAATCACAATGAGTTACATGTTTGGTTTATTTTGAATATGTTAGCATGAATATGTAATTACATCAGAAATATAGGGAACTTCTAGGAATTTATAATTAGTTGAATTTTAATAAAGATCTATTTTATTCTTGACACAACCTAAACAGCATTAAGGAAAAAAAAATCCCCACTTCTTAAAAAGAAATGCATCTAGGTGGATTCATCTTAATCTGTGTGTGTGTGTGTGCCCGCACGCATGTGTGCGCAGGCACACGTGCTGAGGCCAAAAAACTCAGGGCCATCTGCATGCTAAGTGCACTCCACCACTGCTGTTTCCCCAGATCTTCGGCCTTAGTCTTGTCTCTCCACTGTTTTTGGCTTTATAGGAAAAATCTGAAAGTTTTAATGAGTGTCTATTTACAGACTGCATGATGGTGCGTGTATGGATGTTTGCTATACTTTCCCTCTGCTGTTCCCGTTTTCTTTTCCTCTTTGCAATCCTCTCCTGATGGGCAGCATAGCCAGCCTGCCTCTGGGTGGGCTGCTCCTCAGTCCCTGTTCTAAACAATGTACAGGGAAGAACTTTCATACCCTCTTGCCCCAGCAGGGTCCCTGGCCCACAGGAGTCTGTAAGCAGATGGCCCACCCTACCATAAACATATGACAGCTTCAAGTCAAAAATGTCCTTCTTGGGGTACAGGCTGCAGTCTCTATATGTCTCTAGTTGCCAGTAGCTTCTGGTGCTATGTTACCCGCATGCTTTTCCCTCTCCTTTATCAGCTGTAAAAGCCATTGCAATATTGTGGAATATCAGAGGAATTGACCCTAATGTATCCAACAAATAGGATTTTAGCATGTGAATATGTGTTCATATGCATTTACTATTTCTTGTCAAAAAATAACTTTAAGGTAATCTAAGGAGATTAATATTCTAAAAGGAAGCATTATGGGGTTCCTATCTCTCGTGCATATATGTATATGTACATATATATACATATATATACATATATGCACAATGCTAGATACTAGGATAAAGTAGATTAATTAGTTCCATCATTAAGAATATTTGTGACTATTGATATCAAAATCATAACTGCTGGCAGAGCAAGAATAAATATTCATGGCTTCATTCGTGTGTTTATCAGCATTTACTGAGTGACTTTCATGACTTTCATTACATCCAGTGTTGGAGACAAAACCAAACAAGGAGTAGCGAGCATAGTACTGTGGCTCCCAGCAGAGGCCCGGAGAAACACTAGAGCACCGCTAACACCCTACACCAGTTGTGAAAAGGCAGAAAGACCCCAGCTGACTGGAATGGGCTCCTAGAAAAGTCCAGAAAGGCTGAGCCTTGAAGAGGAGTCGGAGACAGACGAGAGGACAGGAATGCCATGCCCGAAGCAATGGAAGTAGGAGAGCGCATTAGGCTGGGTGGGAAACAGTACTTTGGATATGTACAGCAAAATGGGCCTAAGCATAGGGCAGGAGAAGTTGGCAGGAGCACAGCATGGAGACCCTTGCATGCCATCTTTCAGGGTTTGGAAGGAGGGACAGGAGACCTTGCTGGTGGCGGGAGGCACGGTGGGCCATGACTAGCTTTGTGGTTTAGAGCCATCCTCACCCATCTATGTGGCAGACAGCAGCAGGGAGAGCAGTCAGGAAGCGCTGATGGTGATCCAGGCATGAGCTGCTGATGCCCGAACAGCGGGAGACTCAGCCGCTGGAGAGGGGGCGGAGCATACAAAGATATTTAAGGGAAGACTCAGTGGAACTTGGCAAGGGGCTGTAGGTAGGAAGTGTGAAGGAGAGATCAGATTCTAGGGAAGCTGCCAAGTGCCTGGCTTGAAGGAAAAGACAAAGAATTGCATTTCCTGAATTCATGTCTTCTTGCCCAGGAGCTGTACTGACCATTTCTTATACACCAAATAGAGTTTTACATTGTTTTGTAGATGGAAGCTTATTTAATCATCACAATAACCTTACTGATGAGCTATTATTATTCCCATTTTGCAGATGAAGAAACTGAGTCACAAATCTTTAAGTTGGTTGTCCCAAAGTAGTGATTGGTAGAGATGGGATTCCAATTTGGGTAGTCTCTCCAGCTTGTATTCTTAACCAAGCACAGGCAGTATATGGCATCGCTCGTTTTATACCTATACAGTGTGTCGAAGCAGGCTTGTTTCATAAAGCCTTGTCAGCGATAGCCTGTTACTCAGAATCTGAATCTTTCCTAGGTAGTGTGTCTCTAAGTAAACCAGGATTGGAGTGTTTTTCCTACCCTCTCTAATAGATTTTAAGGTTTGCCCTCTTTGTTTTTTAAAATAAATATTTTTGGAAGATATAAATGAAAATGACCAACACCAGAGTTTCGAATCCTTGAAAACACATTGGTGCAGTGAGGACACAACAGTGTGCCAGGTTCTTGCCAGTGTGTCAGGCAGGGTGTGGAGAGAGTCCCAGAGATTAACTTCTTCTTCCTTCTGTCTTTTCTCTATATTATAGGGATTATTTCATCTGCACTTTCCCTGGGTAAAACCAAGCTTTAAAACAGTTTGCCCAAAGTCCTGCAGTTAATAAGTGATGGGCCTAGGCTTAAACTTGGGTCTTGTTCTTAGAATCTGCATTTAACCACCGCGTCACTTTCATAAACGCCCTCAGCCTCCTCAGTCTGACAAACAGATTTCAGAAGACAGGAGGGATAGTGGCATTTTTTTGGCTGTGGAAGCTCGGCACTCCCTCGCGGGTGACAGGCCTCCTTCACACCTTCCCCTTCAGAGTTACCTGTGGGGTGAGGTGCTGGTGGGGGAGGTTTTGTGCTGCAGCAGCTGGATTTATGCAGTTCACAAACTGTGTCAGCCTTTATGAAGTTAAGGGAACCTACTGTGTTTCCTGCTCAGTTTAGTATACGGACTTTAAGTCTTTTGAGGGCCCTACGAGCACACTTGATATTCTACATTACAATTAAGTGTTTACATGTCTGGCTAACCCAGAGCTGTTTTAAGCCATGGGTGGTATCATAATTATTTGCTGTGTCCAGAATGGTGCCTGTTGAAGATGGATGGATGGACGGATGGATGGATGGATGGATGGATGGATGGATGGATATTCAGAGTTATCAAGTGTTAACCAAAGCTTACATTTAGTCCATAGAGTAAGATTTTCTGAGAGCAGATACTGGTGCTATCACTTGGCTGTGTGATGTTGGGGAAGTGACTTAACCTGTCAGTACTTCAGTCTCTTCACCAGCAAAAGGGGACAATAATATGAACTTCCTCGTAAGATTGTAAAGGGATTTCGGGGGTTTGGTTTTAGAACAGGACTTGGCACAAAGTAAGAGCCATAGAGTGTAGGTGGCTGTTGTCCTTTTTGTTGTTCAGAATGAACAGACAAATGAACAGAAGAATACATGGGTTATTTTAATCCCAGGTCTTCGGGGATTGTGCCAACACGTTAATCCGCAGAAGCCCTGCAGGTGAGCTCCTTAGGTGGGTGTCTGGCTACAGCTTGTCTCCGTCCGACCACGTTCAGAGGAGGGTGGGTGGAAGAAGTCTGGGCTCACTCACAGGGAGGAGGCAAAACTTCATCCTGTGAAGCCCCATCTTTGATTACTTAGAAGCAAGCATGCTCTTAAGCGAAATTTGTCAGCTGACAGGTTTTTTTATGTTCTTTATTACTATCATGGTACATAATTTTCTCGATACATCTTTTTCTCAACTGTTTGTTAGCAATACTTATTAACAACTTCTTGCTCTTGACCAGCTACCATGATGAGCTCTGTGAGGTTATGTTAGGTACAAATTATATACCTATTAATGTCCTAATATGCTTTAAGCTTTCTAAGTAGCTTTGGCACTTCTAGTACTATAGTTACTGAAAACTATTCCTTCACTGCTCTGCAGCCCTATAAAATTGTCTGTCTTCTGATTCTCCTTTGGAGAGAAGATAGATTTCTCCTTGTGTTTTGTTTTATTGAATCTCAATATAGAAAAATGGTCACTTTTTATGTCTATTTGGAGAAAAAGAGGATTTGATAGAAATTTATTTTTTTAGTTAGATTATTCTAAAGGTGTATATTAATTATATCCAATTTTCCTGCATCTATTCATTTAATAAAAATTTGGTGTGCCCTTGGATTGTGCCTGTCGCTGTATAGATACTGGAAATACCCAGGAGGCGCTGTCTGTTGCTTTCCTTTAGACTCTGCTCACACTGCTCTGCAAGGATGGGTAAAGGACAAAGAAAAAAATAAGTATTTTTTGGTGGCTCTCTTACGTGTACGAAGGGCATGTGGAGTCTTTTATTTGAGTTTGTCAACACTGTAATGACATAGTGTTATCAGCAAGTAGGAAGTGTTATCCAAAGTTTGGCTTTGTTATGCAATTTGCCTCAGGTCACAGAAATAGTTGGACTTGAAACCAAAGTCCTCCTGCAGTTCTCAGTCCCTTGCTTGGGCTGTCAAAACCTCTACAGGAGAGGTTTTCTTAAGGACGTTTCTTATTACTGGGTGTCCAAGGTGAACTCTCATGTCAAGAGAAGAATAATCACTTTTGAAATGTTGAAAGTTAAATTATTTCATAATTAGATTTTTATTAATTGATCATTTAAATTTAACTGTAACATCTAGAACTTGTATAAGTCATTTTACATGTGAACGTACTTCTAAATGTTGAATAATTTTAAGTGGAATTCAGTCACTAAAGCAACTGCTGGCTTACATGTATTGATTGATGCATAGGTGAAATATTAAAGGAGAATGTCTAAATACAATGTTATACTATCAGCTACATTATTCAAATTTTATTCCAAAGAAACCTTTTCATAAAAAAGTAACTTTTGAAATCAAGCAGTCTCCTGTGGTTTTGCCCCTGGTGTTCTAGTCTTTATAAGTTAGAAGACTTGAGAAATTGAGTTTGAATCATTACTGTGTAGGTCAGATTTTTTTCTGGCAGTCAATCTGTTCACTGAACATTGTTCTGCCATGGTGCCAGAGCGGTGTCAAGAGATAGGATGGTCCGTCATCATCTGCTACAGAATGTGCTTATACCATGAGTAGGTCTCACTTTATTTTTTTTTATTTACTTATTTTTTGGTACCGGAAATCGAACTTGGAACCTTGACTTCGCAGGCAGGCACTCGTGCTACTGAGTTATATCCCAGGCCCTACGTCTCACTTCAGATTTAACTGCTTCTAGTGTATGACTTCTCAGTCATTGGCAACCATCTGACTAATTATAGGGCCGTGTCCTTCGTTCTGTTAGAACTTAGATGAATCCCATTAGAACAGGTTAAATGGAGACCACCATTCATGCCTGCCAGGTCTGTAGCCTGCCATTTGGCAGGACAAAATTCCCCTATTGCATCATCGGAGGGGGAAGATATATGAGCTACATGGTAAAAACTGTGAAAGGAAATAGGCCATTGGAGAGCTGGGAGGAAGGAAATTGAAGATTTTCTGGGTACTCAAAGTCAGAGGAACTGAAACATCTGCAGTCTACATGTAGATACCCCCCCCAAAATCTTGTGCCTTTAATAATATGAACAGCATTACTTTATCCTAATGAAATAATATTTTGTAAGAAACTACACAGTTAGAGAAGGTATGTAAACACAGTAAATTTCACTAAAGGGTTAAAAGCATTAATATAGTAGATACAAAATAAGGAAATGTGGAGAGTGGGATAAGGATGACAATTTGTGATAGTGAGCTAGATGTGATTCATATTGAAGCTGTTCCTCACTAGCTGTGTGCCTCGTACCTCAGTTCCCACACTGATGAAACAGAGACACTAATTTCTTTAGTAGAGGTACTGTCAGTAAATGCATTTTGCCAGGTTCCTGGCATAAAAGGAACTTCAGCAAAGGTTTCTATCTTCCCCTCCTCTGGCACTGGGCTCTCAAATGTAATTGAGTGACTGTAGCCAAGAAAGAGGTTCAGGAACTAAGACAATGAGGGAATATAGCACTCAGAAATCATTTGCTGAAATGACTCTTTATGTGAAGTGTTACTAATAGATCATCACCATATAACCCTTGAGTCCTGCAGGTTAACTCTTTGCAATCTCTTTCACAGCCCTTTGAGAATTAAATCCTTCATTTTGGGACACACTCTCAAAGATGCATTTTTAACTACATTTGCCATTGACTAACACTGTTATTAGTTTCTTTCAGTAGTTAGAGGATTGTCTGTGCAGACATGAAAGCAAGCTTTAGAAATATATGTACAGAGGCAATCCAGGCTGGCCTTGAACTCCCGGTGATCCTCTTTGCTCCGCACATCAGTGCTGGGATTCCAGGCATGTTGCCGCCTCATAATTTTGCTCTATAAAACTCCCTTTGAAAAGTGGGCTCCTTGGCAACCCATTCTAGACCTCTCCTGTCTCTCAGGAGCTATTCCTATTTTCCATTCCTTTCTTCCAATAAATTTTCCTACTCTTAAAAAAAAACATGCAGAGATAGAAGAAATATCAAAAGATTCTTTTAACGAATGAATGTTGTTTTATAGATCAAGCACAAGTGTTGAAATATTTATTGCACAAAAACTACTTACTTGGGCTGAATGAAAGGGTCTTTATTGTATAGTTCATATGTTATGATTTTTTTAGAAAAAAAAACAATATGTTACTTACAAAGTATAAGCTATGTTGTATATACACAAATATATACATACACATGTAATTCATCACCAATGAATTTATCATATTACAGTCTAGGTAAAATAGCCACCGCACAGATGTGATAGTTTCAGCATAGTAGGGGACCGAGGCAGGGGAAGGAGCACGCCCATGGGAACTTTATACTGTTCATACCTACTTTCTGAACCGCAGTAGTCCATTGGTGGTCCTCCTTTACAACCCCTTCCCTTCCCCTGCCTACCTGGACTGCTCTTTATAGGGCCTCTAGTTATTTCAGCCACCCACAGCAAAGGACCTCACACTTGATTAATTGGTCTGTAACTACCACCCAGAGCTGTCAGTGTGCTTCTATAACTCCCACTCACCTAAAACCAGTGAAAACACTAAGCCAGAAACCCACACATCTTTCCTTAGACATTTCCATCATACTCTTCATGTGATTTTTATCCTCAAAAGAAAGACAACACAGCAAATGTATGTGGAGAAGAATTTAGCTGTTCTTGTATTTATCAAGCTCCCTGATGGGGCAGACACTCTTTTGGGTGCTCAATGTAGCCCATTGCAGTGAAGCCTCATGTCATGGACATGCTTGTCCTGGTTTCCTGGATTAGGAAAGCTCTACTCTGGAAGTTTTAACAGCATGCCCAGAGTCACACAATCAGTAAGTGAAGAGTTGGAATTCAAAGTCAGTTCAGTGTGGCTCCCAGCTTGGTGCCTTTCCCACCTCTGCACACCTGGAGGTGCTCCCAAATGGTCCCTGGGAGCACCGTTTCTGCAGAGCATGGTGCTGGGCCTGTGCAAGGAATCATTCCACCCAGACCACAAAATGCCATGGTCGGGTTTTGCCCAGTAGAAAATCCCTAGCAGATGCACACTTACAATTTACCTTTTTCTCCCGAAGAGTAGTAGACAACGAGGCCTTGCTAATAAGAGGATGACATTACTGGGTGAAATAAACAAATCCAAGTTGAAATCACTTTCATTTCTCATAACTAATGAAAATCCACCTTACCTTAGCAGGACCATAACCTTACAGATGGTAAAGAAGAATCAACATAATGCTCCCCCATTTTTTTAAGATAAGTGGCAGAAATCATTTTGTTATGAGAAAACTTGTGGAAAAAACTGACTTTTAAAATCTTAAGGCTCAAAAGCAACAAATTTTGAAGATGAGCACAATTGTAGAAAGATAAAAAATTAACCAGCATCAAAAGCCTACTTCCCCTGAAAACATAGACAGAATGTTATAATTTCATCACCATGGGCTTTGCCAGATTCTTGTCATATTATCAGCATAGAAAAAATGCCATTGGTTTCTGTCCTTTACTTTTACCTTAATAAGACAATGAATGAAAGTTTCAGGGAGAGGACTTGGCAAAAATGGGAGTGCTCAAAATTTGATTATTCAAATTAAGATGGTTTTAGGCTTTGTTAGCCAACCTCAGTTTGACATCATAGGAAACTTGCTAGGGGAAGTTAGGTTCCATTTACAGTAAAATAATTCATAGGCAGCGAAGGTTGTTGTTTCATTTAATATTTGAATGAGTCTCTGAGTATGCTGGCATTTTTTCTATTTTGCTGGTGAATAAATCGAGGCTTAGAAATTGAATTTCAGATAACTGCAAAAAGCAGAGCAGAACTTGAACCCATGACCGCTGGACTTCAAGCCCCCTACCTGAGTTTCGCTATTCTGTCTGAAGGTTATTCATCAGTCACATAAGATACTTGCACACGAAGAAAGCTTGTACTTTTAGTGTTTATTGTTTTACTTTCTAATGAGTTTTTGTGTCATTTGTATGCCTCTCCTCTTTGTCAATGTTATTGTTCATTTGTGTAGGTAATAGTCGCTTAAAAGTGTTTTTTAAGTAACAGCGCATGGTTTGCATTTTATGTCTTTATCTACAAAGGAATGTCCAGTGTCATTGCAAAGCACAGGGAAATCTTCAGTCAGGTCCAAAAAGATCATAAGATCAGGTGAATGTACAGTGTAGGGAAAAAGTGTTTGTCCGAACCATAACTTTGAACAGTGCGTTTTGTTTGCTATTAGTAAACCCCAAATGACCAAGCTCTTAGCCCCCAGCCACATATCTGCCACCTGCCCGATTGGGGGTACAAGATGTGCTGGAAAGAACATAGCTCCTGAGGTCACCAATCCCTCTCTGTCCGCTATCTCCTCCCCTCCCCTGGAAGGGTCTGCTGTTGGTGCTGCGGCTCAGCCTCTGCAACCTGATTCAATCACATGAGTATATTTACTCAGCTCTGTCACCACCCTAAATACATTTCCCTGCCCTTAAGTAACAGGAAGATAACCATATTGATGTTTTAAAACGCTGAATGTAACTAATGTCTTTCCTTTGAAGCATGGCCATTGTTAACGAGCCCTGCTTTACTATGCCTCTTCAGCTGGAGTCATTCTTTGCTATCTAAAAATAAATGGTTTCATTATGCACATTTATTCCATCCACATTTATTCCAAATAGAATTAATATATTAACACTGGGAATCCAGGCATATGAAATTCACACAGTCACTGTCTTCATTACAATAGAATTCATGATCCTGATAATCCGCCTCAATTCCAGTCGGTGATTCCTTTGAAAGGCATTTTGAAGATGCCTCATCTTATCTGAAATGGATCTTGGAGAATGACCGGGAACACATTAAAATATACATTTCCGCTGCTGACTGTTGTGACCGGGCCATTGTGACCCCTGCTCCCGGTCCCCCTGTCCTGCTGCGTGGCTAGGCAAGCATGGCTTCCTCTCGCTCCCATGTGTGAGTCTAGATCTTGGTCATACTCCAAGCTCCCGTGGAAAAACCTGGTCTGCAGTGGCCAGTTATAATTTGATTTTATGTAACGTTTCAATGGACTTTCCATGTGATAAGATTAAAATAATTATCTAGCCATCCATTTGGCAACGGGTAGGTATTATGTTTTTATTTGCTCGCTGGCAGATTAGGCAGGATTTCGTTTGTGGCAGAGCAAGGAAGAATACTCTTACATTTGTTTGGCATTCCCGGCTTTGACCTGCTTTCCTGGAGCTTTGTTTCAGCTTTAGAGGAACCTAAATTATTAATTCGATCTGTGCTGTGTCTGCTCCTACAGCTTAATCTGGCCTGCTTTTCTTTTCCCCCCTTTAAGTGCTTCAGAGATGTCTGGTATAAAAGGAAAACTGATATTTTGGAGGCTCCAGGGAATGAGAAGCCTCCAAATGAGGAGTATCTATGGTTGGGTTTGAATTGTGACTCTGTTACTTCTCTCTGGAGTCTGAAGTAAGTTACTGAACTTCCCTGTGTCCTTGTGTATAATAATGCCTACCACAGAGCTGTATGGAGACCGAATGAAGTTGAACCTGAAGCTACAATACAGGGATGCATCAAATGCTCATTTTCCCACTTCCCCAGTCCTTTCATTGTTCCCGGGTGCCCTTGCAAGAAATCATCACTTGTTTTACACTAAGCATATTTAGTAAGAGTTGTCAGTTAAAATGGAGAAAGTGATTTGCTGAATGAATTGCAAACAGGAAGTCAGTAAATAAGTAAATGGGGAATGTATGTATGTTTGTGTCGAAGGAGGGGAATATACACAGTATTCCAAAAAGAACATTTACAGTGGAGAGCTGTGGTTTGTTAGGAAGGAACATGGGGCATGGGGACACGGGCTCAGGTTCTAGAGAGCTGCTCGGGGCCCCCAGGACGGCTCCAGGTTCTCCTGCAGCAGTATCCAACCTCCACTGCAGGCGTCTCAGTGGGTTTGGTGGATTTTCTGAAACAAAGTATAAGCCGGGCCTTTTTCTCTAGGCCTGTCTTCCTGGATTTCTCTTTGATTTTGTACAGAAAGTCTTCCCCTGGCAGCACAAAAAAACATTCATAAGCAAAAGTTGAGTTCTAGTGACTCTCAGAAGAGCGCTTCAGAGCCAGTCTCAGATAGGCAGCTTCCCAGGGATAATTAGAGAGAACCAGGCAGGCCATAGAGAGATGGGGTTTCTTGCTAACTATTAACTGTCAAATTGAAGATGACTTCTTTAAGAATTTGTTGTCACAAGTTAATACCTATTGTGTCACTTTTATTCCCTACTTGTAACTTGCTAGAGCATTCTTTGTGTCCGTCTCACTTCTTTATTCTTACCACATACATAACAAATATCCACTGTAGAAATAATGTTAAGAATAGAGAGACAAACTACTCAGACAAACATGTTACTGCTTGAAATGTCTTTTTGATATTTTTCAGTATATGTATTTACTTAATATTTTCCTTCCTTTCTTTTTCCTCTTCCCCTCACCAAAATGAGTGAGGAGGAGATGGCAGTGGTATCACTTTTTCATAACCTCATTTTTCCTCACAAAAATAGAAATGCAAAAAATAAAATCTGTCAACATATACCTATTTCAAGAAATATATTCCTAGTAGTTTTAATGGATCTATAGCATTTTACTTCATGAATATGCTGAAGTGTATTCAATTAATCTATTTTTCTGCATTTATTTGATTTCAATCTTTACTGTTATATTAAAAAAAAAAATACTACAAAGGACAATTCCATGTCATCCTTTTTTTCTGGAACCAGGGGGTGGTCTCACTTTCTATCTTCCTGATTCTCTGGTGACTTTTTAACACAATGTTCCGGGCCTTCTATTCCCAAGCAAGAGCTGCCGTTCACTGCATCATTTCTCTAAGCCCACAAGCTGGCCATAGTTCTAGTCCAGATGTCTGGTTGTCACTGCTCCAGGGCCGTGGTCTCCTTCCCACTGCTGCTCTCTGTGTGCTCTGCCTGCAGGCCTCCTTTCCCACCTCCCGTCCAGATCCTTCCAACTGGTACAGCTCATCTCCAACCCTACCTTCGTGAAACGCTGACTTACCTGCGTAGTAAGAATTCCTTTCATCATGACCATTACTGTGCAGCTGTATGCATTCTCAGGAAACTTGTCTGTTGTATAGAATCATAGTTTTCTCTAATGATATCTAGATGAAGATCGTCACGTCTCTCATGCCCCTACTGCACCACACACTCATCAGTGTGCAGGACCACACTGATTTGTAGTGGGCCCTCTCCTAACCACCTGGCTATCCTATTGTTTGAACAAATGACAGAGGGTGTGGAGTTCTCTGCCCAAAGCCCCGTGCTTTTCCTCTGGCCTTCCTTAGCTCACCTGAGAGTCTTTCAGGTCAGTGCCTCGCAACTGATGAAGAAAGGGGCTACATCATGTCCCGCTGGCCAGGTGTCTTCCCCTGGCCTGATTTCTCCAAAACTGAGGGATTTCCTATGATAAGAGATTCTGTGACAAACTTGGGACACCCATACCCTTCTCCCAAGGGCATAGCGCAGCCCCAGTCTTATCCAAGAGCATATGTTTCAAAACCCCAGTGGATTTCTGAAAAGACATGATACTCTGTGCGTAGATATGTTTTTTTTTTTTTTTTGTACACATGCATACTTTTGGTCAAGTTGAATTTATAAATTAGGCACAGTAAGAGATCAGCAACAACTTATAGTCATAAAATAGAATGATAAAATACTATACTAAATTTGCCAGAATCATTACTTTTGCATTTCGGGGCTGTCATGAAGTAAAATAAGGGTTACTTACACACAAGCACTGCTTGATGTAAATTGGGCCGATAACCACAGCAGTGGATCTGATAACCAGAATGGCTGCCCTGGCTAACAGGAAGGTGGTTCGCACAGTGTGGATATGCTGGGCAGAGAGAGGGTTCACATCTTGAGTGGGGCAACAGAGGGGAGCGCAAGCTTTCAGTGCACCCTTTCGGATATGAGTTGTTTATCTGTGGAGTTTTCCATTTAATATTTCTGAGCCCTCATTCACAGCAGATAATTGGAATCCTGAATAATAAAGCTATAAAAAAGGAGGGACTGACACATTGAAAATGGTGGCAGCAAGGGAAAGAGTATGGCAGGAGCATGGCTGTGTCTCCCCTCGCCTTGGCATCCCTTTCACTCGGCTTCCTGTGAGGGTTTTTCCTTCCGTATGTGACCATGATGTCACATCTTTCCTTCTAGAAGTCTTTTTCCAAATTTTAAGGTTTCCAGTATTGGTGAGCATTATTTCTTACTAAATTTTCTGCCATCTTTTGATTGTTTATGTATAGTGGGCCCCTCCACATACCACACCATAGCTGGGACAGGATAGAATTTGCGGTGGGCAACAGCTCCTGTTTCCATTATTTGGGGCCCAATTTTTTGACTTTCCTTTTACATAGTTGAGTCTTCATTCCCCTTGATCTTGTCTTACTTACCTGCCTTCTTGTTTTGATTATTTCCAATGCTGACTTTTTACAGCTGTCTCCTCGTGCTACCCACTCCACTGTAAGCAAAGGAAAGGACTCTAGAATCTTCTGTCTCATACCCTTGGAGACTCCAGCCTGGCTGTTACGGCACTTTCCAATTTAATTCCAGTTTTATTTCTCATTACCTAGCCAGAGGGACCCACCATTGGCCAATTATTCGGAGTGTTTTCATGGAGGTCACTACAAAGTTACAGAATTTAAATGTTATGTGTTCTAGAGAATCATATTTTACTCACTTTTATATGATTGAGATAATAAACATTTCATATTATTTTACAATGAATACTAGGTTTTTAGTTTTTTTTATTTTGGGGGAGTTTTTTGGAGACAAGGTCTCACTTTGTAGTGCAGGCTGCCCTTGAACTCACTATGTAGCCTAAGCTGGCCCCAAACTGGTGACAATCCTCCTGCCTCAGCCTCCTGAGTACTGGGATTACAGGTGTGTGCACCTATGCCCAGCTAATAGTAAGTTTTTTAAAAGCTATATATCATGCCTCTACTTTTATACCAATCACTCAAACTATATTTAATATATTAGTGATGACTTTCATGGACTGCAAATTAAAATATACAGTTGTTACTTCATTCTAATGAGTAAATGAATGATTTCTTTTAAAAGCAGAGCCTACTTAGAAATCAGAATTGGAACCGACAGGATTTATGTGAAGGACAAACACATCTGTCTTGAAGGACAGGGTTGCATGGAAAATTCCATCTCCATTCTCTGGAGTCAAGGAATCTGAGAGGAGGAAGGAACCTGGAGATCACTGAGCAGGGCAGCAGAGAGCCTGCCTCTCCTTGAAGGCAGTTCTGCGAACTGTCTGTCACTGCTTATGAGTTGCCTGTGAGTGGAAATGTGCTACCTCTAAACACAGTCTCCATAGTTCTCATTGTTAGAACACGCTGTCTTATTTCAAGACTAAATCTAGTACCTTTATGTCCAGTCATAGGCCACCTATGTTCATAGTTGAAGATACAGTGATATGTAGGTGCTGCTGCTTGTGCAGGCTTCATGCTCTGTATTTCTTCAGCCAGACTTCATCAAACGTAGTCCAGAGGCCCCTCAGTTCCCCTCCCAGCCATCATGCGATCACTAGAACAGGAAACAGTGTTTCATGTGTAGCTAGTGCAGCTCATAACCTGCATCCTGAGTTGTTGCCACTGTTGGTAAAAGAGGCCAAGATTCCAGTTCTTTGGGAAAGAGGGAAATTGAAAGCCAGTTGAGTTCATTTGCATGGGAACGTTATTTTCTGTGTAAATTTCACTCTTAGATCTTTTTGTGTGTTCGACATTCAGATATATACCTTGGACTAATTTGTGCCACCCTGAAACATTTATAAACACCAGCTACGCACAAATTTATCATAATGTGAAAGGCTTGTTCCCTTTAATACTTTATCTTCCATGTTTTCTACCTGTGTTTTCTATTGTAATATCTTCTATTACTTTATTTCTCAGACTCAGAAGTTATAAGGCCCAGCAATATGCCCTCCATTGTCCTTTCTCTTTTTTTCTTTTACTACTTGGCTTCTGCCTTTCTGTTCTTTGTTTCTGCTTTTTTTTTTCTTACCTCCTATATCATAAAGTATTCAGTAGAATTTACTAGAACAGATGGATGTATTTCAGTATCAGTTGGATACCAGGGTGGAACAAGTTATGTTAAATTTTATGAAAATTATATGTCATGTTAAATTGTATGAAAAGTTGATTTTCATATATTTTAAGCTAACCAATTAATAGGTGTACAGTTGGCTTCTTAGGAACTTTCTATGGGCTGAATCCATAGAAACCTGTGAGTAGGTGAAATTATTTTGATAGACAATTAACCAACAAGGACCTAAAAAGAAAAAAAATTGAAACATTTATTGTATCTCAGTGAATATAGAGCATATATGCTGTTTTGCTTCTACAACATAGTAATTCTGTAAGTATTTAGGAATATAAAGAAGTATTATGCTTCCAGTGCTTTGGGAATTGGTGGTCTAGTAAGAGAGACACGCAAATTTAAAGAATTGAAATAGTCTGTAGCTGATAGAGGAAATGTAGAATGAACAGTGGAGGACTTCTGAAGGGACGTGCGTGCAAGGACAGAGATCAGGCTGAGCCCTGTGGAGAGTGGAGCTGGTCCTGATGACCCAGGAGTTTGACAGACATCCTAGAGAACCCTGGAAAACCAGCAAAAGTTGTACTCACTGGCCTGCTAGCTCGCCAGATGTGGGGTGGAAGAAAGGGGAAGGAGCCCCCGTACCGTATACAGGGGTGAACATCCGAGGCTGGCTACACCTGTGTTGGCAAAGAAGCGAGAGGGACTGGCTCACTTTGTCTTCTGCTTTCTTCTAGTCTGGTCAATATTCCACTATTTTTGCAAAGTAAAAAGCATTGCCTTACATATTACCTTATGTTGATTGTTTAACATGACTCTTAGGTACTAGTTTTCACAGGCGCGTATTCTGGAGGTAGAACATCCAATAAAACAGAAATCCACTGAGTTGGTAAATGAGATGCCCGGAGAATAATTACTGAATTATCCTGAGAAGCATGGAAACCACTGATTTCTGTCTAAGTTGTCATTCACTGGGCCTGCTGAGTGCTGGACATGCCTGTTTAAAGCCTTCTCGGATTTAGATTATTACAGTCCTCAAGACCAAAGCTATGCTGCCATATTGAGTGTCTCTGTGTCCTACAGGTATTAGTTTTATTTATGACAAGTCCTTTAAAACAGTGTTATGTTTTATGTACTCCTTCATTTGGACAGCAGTGTTTTTACAGTATTTTTAAAGAACAGAGAAATAGAAAAGCTTGATCTGCAACAGACCCCCGCAATCAGTTTAATGCAAAGCGTTTGTTTGTTTTAATGGTGCTATAAGTTTAATTTTCAGAAGTTTAAAGAAATAAAAAAGGAAGTGTCTTGCAAAACAATGTAATGGGAGAATAGATTTCTCTTGCAAATCGGTTTGCTAAAAACACTGGGTGTGAATACACATGAGATGTAAGAATGCTCTGAAAATTTGCTAAACTGATTCTAAACCACATGCACTAGATTTTTTTTCTGAAGTATGTTACGATTGTTGAAAACTATTTCAAGCTTGAAGCTGCATTTTAAAGACTCCAGCAAAAATATGAAATGTACTCATTTAGCAGTTCCATAAAACACTTATGGGGAAGCATGCATAAAGCTTTGTCAAAAATGTCGCCTTAATATTAAATATTAAAGGCCTCATTATCCACAAGGAATGCTATTACCCTAAAATTTATGGCATTCACTTATTTTCTATTTCTTCTTGTACTTTATGTTCATGTATGTTTGCCTGTAATTTTAATTTCATTGACCTGAAAGTTCTATATCAGTATTTGCAGTTATTAGTTCCAGTAGAAATAGATGAACAAATATCTAAACTGACCCAAAAAAGCTCAGTTATGTTAATAGAAGTTCCCTGGATAGAATGACTGCAAAATACATGATGGCACTTAGCAATGTAAAGCAAACGTTTTTAACTGAGTTAACTGTACCTTGATGTACTGTTTGAGGTCTGATGTTCAACCATCGTAAAGTGCAGTGTACTCTGTGGGAAGTGGCCTTTCCAGACTTAACCTTTCCCAAATGTGCCACAGCTGCGACACATACTGTAGACAGGAGGGAAGCCCTAAGATCCCTTGTGTCAGCAGGGTGAATGTAGCAGGAATGCCTAGGCCGGAATTTTTTGCTTGAACTTGCAATTTAATATAGAGCTTTTAATTGAACTCTCAGCAACATTTACTTTCATCTCATCACAATAAACTGTTCATGGTAATGTCCTGGAAAAATATGGCACTAGGAATCTCAGCTTTCATATAAATGTTCAGCCAAAGGCATCCCTCTCATTTGCTTATTTTCCTTTAACTATATTGTATGTCCAGAAAATTCTGAAACGTACTCTGTGCTTAGAATTGTACTTTTTTTTAGTGTTTTGAGGGAGGTTCCCCCCCCTCCAATTAAGGTATAATTGTAGTAAAATGCGCTGGTCACGTGTGCCTAGTTCAGCAATTTTGACAAATGCAGGCGCTTAACCCCTTTCACCAGGCACAGAACTTTCCTCACCCGGCAGAGTCCCTTTGTTGTCCGGGGCTCCTGCGGTCCCCCCTCCCCTGGAAGCAGCCAGGGTAAAGATTTCCAGCACCACTGTGGAATCTTAATGTTCATTCCTTGAGGTAACACGTCAGACTGACGTGCCAAAGAAGGACTTCGAAAACTGTTTTCCTTTGAGGAGTTCATGTTTTTGTTCCTCCTCAGGGAGCCACTCAGAAGTACACGTGTAGACTGAGTGAGTTGGACCATACAGGACGTCAGTATGTTCGCTTCAAACACTCAGGAGGAGCCAGTTTCTAATTGTTGCTGAAGGAGGACCGAGTCACTTTCCAGGCGAACGATTTCGTAAAACTCACTTTCTGGCTGTATTTTAATTTGGCTGTTTTTTCTGTTTCTCCTTCTGGTACAAACTGTGGCAGCCTGCTGTGATTGCATCTTCACTTTGTTAGTGTGCATGCCTTTTGTGAGGGTGGGACAAAGGAGTAACACAGGTAAATTAGTAAAAACAATCACCTATCTTCGTGGGTGAAGGACACCAAATAGCAGACCAGCGCCTCCCCTAGACTTTGAAGAAGCAATGTGACCTACCACGCCTGTGCCTTCTGCTGACCATGAAATGCAACGTTCAGTAGGGGACTCTGTCATTTAGGTCTCAAGGTAACCCAACAAAGAGTGCTTCTGTTCTCTCTCTGGAGGGGCTGAGATTGAGATGGGTTCTATATTGCCCCTAGAGATTTTTTCTTCGCTCCTTTTAGCCAATGTGCTCTTCTTGATAAATAAATTTTAGGGCTGAAATAAACTGAACAATGTAGAGAGATAAGATTCCAGGGGAAGGGAGGCTGCTTTTATTTCATTATTGCTGCACATAGAGAACGAAATTGCACTGCTGTTGTGATTTATTCTCTTTATTAAAATAGACAAGCATTAGACAAGCCATAAAATCTCCATCTGTATTCACAGCAGGCTCCCACCATCTGAAACACAGATTTCCTCTTCCCCCTTTTTGGAAACACCAAGGGCTGAAATGTTTTAATACTGGGGATCAACGGAATTGTAATATTTAACTTGTGAACAAGAAGGATAGCCTCACACCCTCCTTGGATTGCTGCATCGGTGTGAAAGGGAAAGCTCACTGCACTTAAATGTCACTGAGGACACGAGAGTTAGGTTGGGTCGGAGAGATCTGCACTGCAGCAGGGCACGAAGGGCCGCCCAGCTCGGTGATTCAGCTGCTGCCGTCCTCTGTCCCCTCCCTGGCGGGCCCTCTCACCTTGGGAAGGGAAACAAAAGGCATTTTTGCAGTGTGCAAACCGATGGTCACTCCAAAGCAAGCCACTCATTGTCCTTTTAGCCCACGTTTTTCTGCTCTGTTGCCTGAAGGACAAAATCTTTCAATACTGAGAAATTGACATCCAAGGAGTGTAAATGTCAAAGCCTCCTTCTTGGAGTAAATGAAGAATTCCTCATTTCTCCCTAATTTTAAAGGCAAACACTTGCTTGGCATTTGAAGCATAGAAAGCATAAAGTCCTGTGAAGATGGTCTAAAAAGTAATTGTAAATTCTCTTTTTCAGCAAACTGTTTCCCCATTTGGAGAATATTCTGATTCAATTTTTTATAAAGGCAGTCTGATGAAAAATTTAAGCCAACTCTTTTAGGAGCAGGTCCTCTGTCAGATGTCAGGCCAACCTCCCATTTGGTAGGGACGGTTATGTAAGGCACCGTGTGCCATCTATCTAAGTCCTACACCTCTGCTGCGGATCCAGGGTCCTGGCAGCTCCAGTGCCCGTCTCCCTGAAGACTTCCTTTTTGTGGTGTTTGTGCCTCAGTTAATGTTAGCGGTGGGACATGGTAATAATGTTAATCAGCTGGAACAACACTGGGAAAGGAGGGGCTGGGTCCCCTCACTCTGGAAGGTAAAACAAAATGTTTGCACAGTGGTATGAGTAGGTATATTCAGGAAGAATAAAAATGACACTGGAGCAGAGTGGGCCACTGGAGGCAGGACTGGGTACGACTGTGCTTTGAGGGGGCCCTCTCAGGACACTGAAGAGGGAAACTGTAAAATCATAAAGGTTCTGAGATCTTAGAGCTCGTCTATAGATTTGTTGTTTAGGAGGGACTTTAATATCTATTACGTTTGGTCCCTGTGACTCTGTGAAAAAATACTCTCACTCTCCCTGGAGTGCTACTCCTCACTGCAGGCCAGGTGGCTGTGTGGTTACTCCGAGTTCTGAGTGACTCCTCCCGCTTCTTCCCTTCAACAAATCAGACAAGGAACTTCTACCAGCAGCCCATTCAGGCCACCACTTGGCTGAAACAGCAGAGAGAGGGCTCGGCCTGTCTCCAGGCCCAAGGGATGTGCTGCTAGTCTTCCCTCCCCTCCCCTCCCCTCCCCTTGTCTCCTTTTCCCTCTCCTCCCCTCCCTTCCTCTCCCTTCCCCTCCTCTCCCCTGCCTTTCCTTCCTTTCCCCTTTCCTCCCCTGCCTTCCCCTCCCCTCCCCTTCTCTTCCCTGGTGGGGATTAGGACTAAGTTAAGAAGGGAAGGGAAGCAGCTGGTTTCTGACAAAGAATTTCCAAGAGCGGTGACTTCAATATTTTGGCCCTAAAACACAAGTGTTTTGTGATTGCCAGGAAGATAATAAGGTTCGGTACCATTTGCAAAGAAGAATACATGAGAAGGTGTTTTAGCAAGTGTGTGTGTTTGGCACTGTATTATTAGTGAGTAATCAATTATTATCACTGTCTCGTTGGGTAGTGTCATCTCTTGAATTCCCTGTGTATCTCACCTCCTTTGATGAATAACTGTGATATGTGGGTTTGTTTATTCACTACTAGACCTGTTTCCTTATGTATGAAACGTAGACAGCAGTAATCTCTCAAGGTGACTGTTGGGAAAATTTCCTGCTAATGAAATAAATCTCTGATGCTTTTCTGTTGTCCCATTAAAAACATTCCTCAAGTAAAACCTTGCTTGCTAGTTCCATAGCTATATTTCTCAAGGGTAGAAAACAGATGGTATTTTTTATCAAGTAAGAAATGTTCCTAAAAAATGCTAAATGTATATAACCTCATTAATATTACATAGCTCAGCCTTCTCTTATAAGAGCTGATTGGCCCTTATTGTTTTAGAGACTTAGTCTACAACAATTTGAAAATTGCTCAATGAAAATGGTGACAGATATTGTCAAATTTTGATGAATAGAATTTAGAATGGAGTTTGATCTTCAAAATATTTGGATCCATAATGTCACAAGAATGTGACATTAGTACCACTTATCAACTTATATGTATTTTATATGGCATAATTCCCTTATGGTTAAAAAAATAAGCGAAGTCCTTTATGTAGAACACCTTGCTTATCTGAGAAGCATTCTATTTTCCTCTCCTCCCATTTTCCTGCTATACTTCTTTTCAACAAATATTTTAGTTTTTTTTCAGGTACCATGCATGATGCTGGAAAATGATGATAAATAAATCAATGTTTTCTTGGAGTTTAAAGTTTATTGTTCATACCTTGAAATATCTTCTATTCCATGTGCAAATGTATGTTGATTTTTACATATTTGCTCTCAGAGCAGTTGATCTGCAAAATACCATCTGTTGAGATATTGTCTTTTACCTTTTGGAAATATAGACTATGTCCCTATGTTACCTTTCTTATTTTGTTCTTTCTCCAACACAGATGTTATTCTCCATTTATTTATGATTTTGTAAGTTGTCCACATTAAAAATGATGGCCTTATTTTGTCAGTACCTTAGGAAACAGTTTATTTGTCAGATTTATGGTTTGTCACATTGTGACGTAGGCAGAGACCACTGCAGGGACAAAGGACAAACCCCTTGCCCTTAGTCTGTTACTCATGCAAAACGATCTGTGTTTTCTTCTGAAGCAGTCCAAGACTTAAAAATGGGTTTTGCTAAAGCCTAAGATTTCTCACTTGGACCTACAGATAGGTTGCAATAGCTAGATAAGTAAAAGTAGCACAAAGCTTAACTTTCATTATGTACCCTCTGTTGCCTTAAAATGTTGAATATAGGTGTACTAATCATTTTTCAAAAAGTCTACAAAATAAACTTTATTAGCCCCAAATTTACCTATCTATCTCTTTCAAAATGGAGGATACCAAGATAAGAGAAACTGATGTTCAGAATTTGTAGGAACATTCGATTACCAGCCTTTGTGACATCCAGTTCCCGACCCAACCCCTTTGGAGTGATGCTTAGAATCTCCCAAAACTATGATCACCTAGGTCCAAGGAAAAACAGAGCCTCACATAACAAATCGTTGTGAGCAAAGTCCTCACTATCCCTCTAGCCATGATTCCTCTGGAGCTAGGAAACCAGGCCTGAGATGCTGACCCATCTCAGGGAGTCCTTAAAAGATGGCCACGTGCTGTGTGTTCTGAACGGGCCAGTCTGATCTACCCCTTCAGACCTGTGTCCCCTTTAATTCCGCAGACTGAAGCCTTTTTCCTACAGCCTTATCTTCCTTTGTTAAGAAACTAGCTTGATCTTTGTCAGAGCTGTGGCCTGCTTCATTTTCTCCTACTTTCCAGTTAAAGCTTTTACCTATAAATTCATGCAGTTTTAACTTCCATTATCACTAAAGCAATGACCCGCACTAGTCAGTGTCAATCATTGTGTTATTTTTCCAGCAAGTTTTAAGCTTTTTTTTCATTCACTCTTTCATTTCATGGCCTATCTCTTTGAAATGTTTGGGATCACATGAGCAGTCTGGAATAATCAGTTTTAGGTGTTCTTTTGGTCAAGTTACATGATGGTTTAGAATTTATTTTTTTTATTTTTTTATTTTTTATTTTAAAGATAAAAGGAGGGAAACATTAACAGACATACAACATTTTACAACATATCACAAGCACAATACAGACAATGCAGAGTTACAAACAAAGTGGTAGGGAATTAACAATGGTGGTTGTATTACATATTGATATCTTCAAAGTGGCTTCTCATGAAAACAGATATAGACATGCAATACTGGTCAACCAAAGACTCATTGACAGTTTCTTTCAGCATAGAAATAGCAGATAGAAGAACAACCATGTTATCTATCCTGTATATACATGCATACAAAATTTCTCCTTCTTTCCCTTCTCTTTTCCCACATCCCAGAAGCCCTTTACTCTTCAGTGGTTTCCTATCATTTCACAGTGTCTATCATACCTCCGAGTTTAAATTAACTCTTTCAAGTTTTACACTAGTGACACAATGCGGTGCTTGCACATGTATGTTTGATTTATTTCACTTATGAGTATGGTCTCTAGTTGTGACCATTTAAATATAAAGAAATCACCAGCAGAGTCAAAAGAAAACCCACAAACTTGGAAAAAATTTTAGCTGATTGTCCCTCAGACAAAGGGCTTCTATCTAGAACATATAAAGAATTAAAAAATTTCAGCCCCTCCAAATACAAAGACCCAATCCAAAAATGGGCAGTGGAGATGAACACACATTTCTCAGACAAGGAGATACAAACGGCAAATAAATATATGAGAAAATGTTCAACATCATTAGTCATTCGAGAAATGCAAATTAAAACAACACTAAGATTCCACCTTACCCCAGTAAGAATGGCTAGCATTAAGAAATCAACCAATAACAAATGCTGGCGAGGCTGTGGAGAAATAGGAATCCTTCTCCACTGCTGGTGGGAATGCAGACTGGTGAAACCACTGTGGAAATCAGTTTGGAGATTCCTCTGAAAACTAGGTTTAGAGGTCCCATTCAACCCAGCTATCCCCCTGCTGGGTATTTTCCCAGAAGATCTAAAAACATCATATCACAGTGATATATGTGCACCTATGTTCATAGCAGCACAATTTGTAATTGCTAAAATGTGGAAGCAACCCAAATGTCCATCCACCGAGAATTGGATAAGAAAATTATGGTACTTTTATATAATGGAATATTACTCAGCTGTAAAGAAAGATGGTTTAGAATTTAGATGCTTCTGTTTTCTCCTTTTAGAAATTCTCCCTTCAACTCCAGTGAGCTGGTAACACTTTGTTAGCTTAAGAAAATTGCCTTGATCTTGTTTTGCAACCACAATGAACACTTCTATGAGAAAAAGGATGTAGCCAGGACATTATAAGCAGATTCCCTTTGCCCATCGTACTGCCTTTTTTGTTACCATTTTGATGCATTGTATTTACCTTTGGCGTCTTTGACTCACATGAGAGTTTTGTTCCTTTGCGTTCTGGTGCTTTTGAAGTTGCTGTGTCTTAAGGAAATTGTATTGTTTCACATTCGTCATTGGGCATTGTCAACAGAGTTTTCCTAGTAAAAATTACTGATAATCCCTTTGAGGCTTTCAAGAGCAGTGTCTCCCGGAACACTTAGCTGTGCCTTCCACCTTGAGAGAGCCAGATGGTGTGAGCATGAGCTGACTGTGTAAGCTGGCATTTGAACCTGCAGCAATCCTTCCCTGTTTTGCCCTGTCTTGGCCTCTTTTTTCCTCATTTTCTTGTTCCTACCCAGATGCCATCTTAGTTAGAGGAATGTCAAAATCAGTTAGGAACACTTTCATTCTCGTTTGTAGTGTTAAGTCTGGCTAACAGTCAGGTACACACAAAGAAGTTTGCTTTCTCCAGGGAACAAGAAATTAGGAAGTAGGAAAGCCACTGGCACTAAATTGGAAGTTTAGGGGTGTTGACCTGTACATGTTGGTTGCCCACCTCCCTGCCTCAAAGGTGCACTCAAGACAGAATGAAGTAAAAAAAATAGGTTTCACTTATTTAATGCCATCGTCAGGAGAAGAAAATGCCTTTCCAGAAGCCCCTAGCCAGCCTTTGTTTATGTTTCAGTGGCTAGAACTGCATCTAATACCTTCTCCACCTGCAAAAGAACCTAGACACATGAGTATTAAGCCATTCTAGTGCAGAGGCAGCAAGTGACAAGAGGGTTTCCAGTGGATGACCAGAGCACAGGTACGTCTTTGTCCAGGATCACCTACTCCATTCCACCCTTCAGCACTGGGTCACACAT
Source organism: Chinchilla lanigera (assembly GCF_000276665.1). Classification (NCBI taxonomy): domain Eukaryota; kingdom Metazoa; phylum Chordata; class Mammalia; order Rodentia; family Chinchillidae; genus Chinchilla; species Chinchilla lanigera. The sequence continues at coordinate 13,823,786 of NW_004955425.1, read as the reverse complement.
CCCTTAGAGGAATCCCTTTCTGAGTAGCTTGGAGAGAGTTCACTACTTTGAGCTGACCTGGTCTGCAGTCACCTTCATCTACACAGCATGCTCCCTGGGCAGGGACCACCTGTGCAAGTGGAGCATTGGAAGAACCCGGGAGACAGGGTTCAGTGAGAGTTTGTGGAAAAATTGCCTGAACGGGAGGGCAGATCCTCTTACTATTGTCTAAGCCAGCTGCTGGAGGTAAACAGAGAGTGCTGAATGAGGAAATGTCCTTGCCACCTGACATCCCGTTCTTATCCAGGGGCATTCCCTGATGAAATGTGAAACCACAACCCTGACCACTCTATTCATTAAAGTCTAGTGGGGAGCATTTTGCCAAAGCCCTACTGGCTCATGTATGATAGAAATATTCTAGTTTGGGACAATATTCATTCTGCCGTCCTAAAATTTTTATGGGTGGTTTGCAGTGGTCATAGTCATTTGGTCATTGCCGTAAATCTGAGCTCAGCATAACAGTAAGTACTGTTCTCTGATAAGAGCAGATGTTCAAAGGAGTCATAGGGGAATTATTCTCAGGTGTGTCTGAACAGGTATATAATGTAAAATAGAACTTTACTTCCTGGAATGTATCCTTAGAAGGTAATTAAACCAATGTGCAAAGATTTTGTAGTCATGTTTTATAATAAAATTCAGAAACATTCTAACTCTCTATGAGGTATTAGGTTCAGGAGATATTGGGACACCATGGAAGCATTAAAAGCCCTGGCAGCATAGAAATGTTGCTGGATATATCAAGTATGCTCTGTACACAGGAGGTATGAACTCCATCTCATTTTTCAAAGCTGGAATTGTGTGTGTACCTAAAAGTTAGGCAATGTTTATTTCTTGATGGTGACTTTATTTTACTTTTAAAAATTATTTTGCATTGTTTAATTTCAAAGCAGTACAGTATTTGCATATTTGTTTTGCATTCAGAAAATTTTTATAAAAGTATGCTTTAGGTTAATAGATAGTATTGCAAAGCATGCCTCAGTTGACTAGACCCTCAATTGACTGGAACCAAAGTAACAATAAACACAAATTAACAACCTTTCCCTTTATTTTATGTTCCTAAGAGGGGAGATCAGGACAAAATGAACTGTAACTAGGAATATTCTATTGATATTGATTTTCAGAATATGTCTTGAAATATGTTGTCTGCATTTCTCCCTGTATGATATTCTTTTACTCTTAATAACAGCCATGGCTATGAATATCTGCCGGTTTTCTTCCTTAGTGAATGAAGTGACTGCACTAAGTGAACACAAGTCATCTGATGCCTTTACAAAATATTTTCAACATCAAGGGCCAAGCAAAATATTTTCCAAAAAGTCTTGAGTGGAACTAAAAATGGAAAACACAATTTTATTCTCTGAACATTCTGATTTAATAAGCATTTTCCATAGAAATCTGGAGAAATGATTTAAAAATTCCTCTTTGAAATTCCAAGATATCATAGTATATTGCTATAGACCACACACATAGACAAACTCCCAGTTGTACTGTTGTATCGCCCTGTCTTTTTGTAAGTAGCAATATTCTGATTTGACTCCGTGGGAAAATGTATTAGAAAATAAGTACAGACATTAGATCTATGGGAGACTGAGCAGCTCCCTAGGTAGTTGAGAAAAAGAAGAATGTCTCCAGAAAGATTTCCAAATACAAACTTGACCTAATGTTTTCATTATAAAATATGTCCAATATCTCATCTTTTCTTATTGACATAAGCCTGCCTGTTATGGCTTATGTCTAGATGTCCCCCCAAAGCCTCACACAGTCACAGGTAGGGCTTTTTCACCAGGGACTGGCTCTAGAAAGTGTGATCCATCCATAGTGCAATGCTGAGATCAAGGGCCCTAGGGTGAAGGGTGTGAGTGCTACCCACCCTAAGTAACCTGGATAAGATTGAAGGGATAGGAAGAGTTATGGTGGCTCCCTTGCTTGCTTCTGTCTGCCATGAACTGTTTCTCCTCTATGATGCCCTTCTGCCAAGTCACCCTGCCTTGGACTGAAAGCTCCACAACTGTTAGCTAAATAAACCTTTCCTCCTTTAACTTGTGAGTGTTGGTTCTCATTCAGCAATGAGAAAAGTAACTAAGACACTGCTTGTGAAAGTACAGTTGTATATCAACAAGACTTAAAGTTATATTACACAATCTTTCTAGCTGTTTGTTCTTAAGTAATACTTTAAGCAGGTGTGGTGTTTTTCATTTTCATCAATCTTTACTAGAAAGAACTATTGATTCTCTTCCTTTACAATCTCAACTCCTGTTTTTCCATTTATGGATAGATAAATAATTTATGGATAGAAAAACAATTCCCAGTTCCTCATTTACCTACAAGTTTTGCAACATGAAATTTTTTTTATTTTTTTATTTTAAAGAGAATAAGAAAACAAAAATGATACAGAATTTCAAAACAAGATGATAGGAAATTAGCAATGGTTATTATATTGCATATTGTTATCTTCAAAGTAGTTGCTCAGATTACCAGTATAGGCATGCAAAATTGATCAAACAATATAAGAACTAACTGTTCCTTTCACTGAACTAATAGAAATTAGTAGTATAATTATCTTAGCTATCTTGTGTGTGTGTGTGTGTGTGTGTGTGTGTGTGTGTGTATGTGTGTCTGTATTTTCCCCTCCTTCTTTTCTCCTTTTCTTTCCTTTTGAGCAGTTTCTTTCCCTTTCACAATATCTATTGTACCTTTTGGATCTTATTTACCCTTTCAGTTTCCCACACTAGGGAGACAATATGGTGTTTACACATGTGAATCTGATTTATTTCACTTATGAGTATGGTCTCTAGTTGCACCCATTTACCTATAAAAGCCTTGAGTTTACCTTTCTTTATAGCTGAGTAGTACTCCATTGTATAAAAATACCACATCATTTTTATCCATTCCTAAAGGTTAAATTTATTTTCCATCCAAAAGATTTTAGTTTCAATAAATCCAGCTCCAACCTCCTTGTACCTCCTGTAACTAGAAAGGAAAAACATACCCTAGGTAGAACTCTCCATTTTCTCCTTACCTAATAAGAATATTCCACACCTACTTTACTAAAAACAAAGTGAAACAAATACTACACTTGGAGGAAAAATAAATAATTATTTCAGGGAGCTGAATGAACAAAGTACTTCACTAAAAAGTGAAGACCCTCTAAGTATAGTATTTGTTTCATTTTGTTTTTAGTGTAGTGGAGTACTTTGTTCATTCAGCTCCCTGAAATAATGATTTATTTTTCCACTTAACTTTTTAAGATCTTAGTCAAAACAGGTGAACACAGTAACCCTAAACATGCATTACCTGTGGCCTGCACCAATCACACATGCAGGCACATGCATAGTGCCAGATAGATTGATCTGAAGCTGTGATTTAAAAGCTTTATAAGACAGTTGTCTCCTGGATTTGAAAAAAACTAAGTCTTACAGACCTTTTTTAAAGAGTCCATTTACTTATTATTTCATTATAGTTCAAAAGTTTGGAGAAAATTACTGGTGTAAAAAATTAAGAAATGAATTTTGGAGCTGTGCTTAATCTACATTTGGTCAAGTTATATTTCTCGGCATGGTTAGGACCTTTGGAACTTCAGGCAACATGACTAAAAAGTTTTGACTTTAACTGCCATATGACCCAGTGTTGTTTCTAAAGCAATCTTAGCAAAGGTCTGTCTGGAAGGGTTTGGATCATATTACTGTTAGGAAAGCATAAACCATACTAATAAAATTTTGGGCTTTAGAATACAGGTGACAATTTTTAGAGACTCTCAGACTGACTGATAGAATAGTAGTTTGTTTAGATGCAATGAGAAGAGACTGGTGGGAGTGGTGTCTGTCTTTGCAGTGAGAAATTGTTCCAAGGGAACCGTTCTGACTGACGGTTTGACCCAGGGTGGTCCATAGACGACACCTTCAGAACAGTACTACTTGAGACTATTGATGTTACCGGGTGTCCTCCAAATTGTGAAAGGACATCTGGTGCTCATAAAAGAGTAGAGCCGGAACTCTCTGCTAGGCAGTTCCATTCATGATGCCTGTTGAAGTAGACATAGCAAGCAATCAGATATCTGGTAATCCTTGAGCCCCTTCCTTGTCTCAGACTCTGTACCAAGAATACAGCAGTGAGCAAGGAGCGCGAGACCCTCCCAGGTTAGCACTTGTATTTAGTGAGAGTCATTCAGCAAACATGCAGTCAAACAGGCCTGTAAGATAATATCAGGTCCAAATAAGTGTTTTGAAGAAGTCACATCTTCCTAAAGCAGTAGCTAATGACCAAAAAGCCTGCTGTGCTTACAGAAGGCCTCTCAGAAGACAGGACCTTTGGTGATCTCAGTTACTAAAATGTCTTTTCCAAAAGTAATGTATCAAGCAGAGGGAAGAGCAAAGGCAAAGACCCTGGGAATGGACCTAGGCTGGAGTGTCCTGGGCTCAGATGGGGGCCAGTGTTCTAGGATTACAGTGAACAAAAGGACAGTGGCATGAGGTGGAGATCAATTTAATTTTAATGTATCTGTTTTACACCCTGCTATGGCTCCATCAGCATAACAGAGTTGTAAGAAGGTCTGTGAAATCAGAGGCCCAAACTGGAGCCACGAGACAGCCATATGTTGAGGGCATTGAACAATTTTAAACTAATGGAAGTTGATGAGAGAATAAGTAGAGAAGAGGAGATGGATGAGCACAGAGCTCTGGGCATTGCATCATTTAGAGATCAAGGAAAGGAGGAAGAACCACAAAAGAGGTTGAGAAAGCAGCACATGATGAGGTAGGAGGAAGACAGATACACCCAGGTAAGGTGTGGGTGGAGAGCAATTTAGGAAGGTAGAGGTGGTCAACCACGCAGACTGGTCAGTGGTGTCAAATAGAAAATGGACGGTTGGTCTTGTGAAATGTAGGTCACTGATAATCTTGCTAAGTGGATTTAAAAGAAAAGAGTGTAAGAAAAACAACAGGAGAACTTTTATGGTGAAGGGGAACAGATAAATGGGAGAGTAGCTGGAGAAGTGGGACCAAGGGAGAGGTTTTACTTGGGGAGCTTCAGGTTGTTTTGTTTTAAAGAATGGATGAATCTTCTCTTTGATGAGGAGGGAATTGTAGAGATGAAGAAACCAACAAGGCAAAAAAAGAGAGGGGATAACAGGAGCTGAGTTCTTGAGGCCAGAGAAACCTTAAATGATATGAGGAAGCGGGTGCTCTCATGGAAGAGCTGGCCGTAGGAAAAAACAGGGATTCTTCCATTTTGGAGAGAGGAGAGAAGATTGAACACATTCAAGAGTTCCTGGGAGTGGTGATCAGAGATAAAGCAGAATCTACCCCATCACATCTGTTTTCTGCAGGAAGCATGAGAGGCAGCTGAAAATGAGTAATGAAGGGATTTGGAGAATCCAGAAAGAGGACTTAGAGGGAAATCTGTCTTGTGTGGATGGAAAAGCAAGCCTGCTAAGAAGTTTCATGAGACATTTGACACTGTTGAGTGCCAGTTCAAGGTTTACAGTAACAAACTTGAAGTGTGTCCGACCCGTAAAATCAGATGTTTTCTTCTGGGACTCTTCAACTAGCCAGGCCAGATGCACCTAGATTTGCTTGAACATGTTTCAGGGGATTTTACAGGAGGCTATAGTTGAAATGCTGAGAGTAAAGTACATAAAGGGAATGGTTGTGATGCTAGATCACAGAATAAAAGCTGAAAAAGATGAAATAGAGGACAAGACAGGGTGATAGTGAAAATGTGGAGTCTAGATCTGAAGGTATATAGCAAGTACTGGAACAAGAAATATACAGCTGGTTGAGATGGTCATAATGTGTATCTCAGCGACGATGGAGCTGCTGGTGAAGAGATGCAGTAGACAACCGTGTGGGTGTGTAGCTGGCTGAAGTGGCTTGAGGAAGCTGCACTGGAGTGGAGGAGGCCAAGGATGTACAAGTTCAGAGCCTTGGGAACATCATTTCCATAATGTGGAAGCTGCTAAGAAAGCTGTAGGGTCATTGCTGGAGAAAAGGACGTTGGGCATGGGATGCAGTCATGACCAAGGGCAACAGGGAGGATGTTTTTGGAAGAACACGAAAGAATAAAGGGTGATGGTCAGATGATTTAGAGAAGCTAAGTTTTTAAAGGGGAATGAAGGAGAAATGGTTTGGAAGCTGCAAAAGAGACCAAGAAGGACACGTATTTCCACTTCCTAAATTATGTGAAGTATGAAAGAAAATCATCCTGTACCTGAAAAGATTACAGAAGTTCCTTAAAGAAACAGCCCATTTCTATTAATAAAAAGACATTCAAAATACAGTGACTATCTAGGAAACAAGAAATACTACACATGACCAAGTGACTTTGGACACCGAGTGGAGTGAGTCTGCTCCTGAAAGTCTCTCAGACAGTGGTTGGCAATGTGACCGAGACCAGAACATTTAACTGGATTCTGTACTCAGGTGTCCACTTCCCGATTTCTGGGCACAAGGGCCAGCCAGAAGCTTCTTCAGGGGGTTGCTTGTTATCTTCCTGCGTGGGAGGTGCTCAGGGATGGAACTGGGCTGGCCATTCACCTAAGTCAGAAGATGCCATCCCAGTTGGGAACCCATAGCAAGAGGAAATCTCTGGGTATCTGATCTTTCTGGTGGCAGAAAGAATACCACTGGATGCATACCCACGTACATATATGTATGTATGTATGTATTTATGTATGTATTTCTGAATCCAGTATGTAATTGCATGCTGAGGAACAGTTCTCAACTCCAAAAGTATTTTGGAGATTATAAATTATATATTTCAATTAAGAATGCACTTGTCCTGTGAAAATCATTTTGTAACATTGGACAGCATCATTTCCACAGGAAGGTGCATGAGAACATGTCACATGCAAGAAGAATACCCCAGAGAACTAAGGGGACTGTAGTCCTCCCCTCCTCTGTACAGCTCTTAGAGAAGTGCATTCTGCTCCAGCTGCCTCCCTGAGATTCCACGGAAGCAGCCCAGCACACGCTTCTTTCTTTCTTACAGACCTTATGTACATATTGCTCCTACTGGCCTGGGGCCCGGCTGTGCTCAGCGCTTTCATCATACCTACATTAAATTCCCTGGAAAAGCACTTTGAATCATTTCATTTGTTTTCCTCCCATGTTCTTCCTGAAGGGCAGGAAAGGACTGCAAAAAGACAGGAAGGAAAAGGAAGAGAGGAAGAGTTCCTTCCCTGGGCTCATTCCCCACTTCTGATGAAATGCAGAACTTTCTTTAAAGTTACCAGAGGGCAAGATGGAGATGACTAAATGTAGGCGCAGTGAGGAAAGGAGACTGCAGGGAGTGTGAGGAATGGTTTCAGGGCGGGGCTGTCATCTGGGAACAAAGGACTGCCATGCTATCACAGCAGAGGTGGAAGAGTGGTGTGGTTTGTTGTGGACATGCTAGAAGAAGGAGCCTTCAGCCAGCTAGTCCTTTCTCCTCAGTCTCAGCAGGGTTTTCTGAACTATCCTTGGCTTCAGATGCTTCACAGTGACTGCAGGTAAAAAGGGTAATAAAGCCCTGGCAAGGACCTTGCCCAGTTCCCAGGCTCCACTGAACAGGTGTTCCCTAAAATGTGGGCACTGCCAACCCACAAGAGGACAAGTTATGCCACTACAGGTCCCAAGGGAACAGGCTGTTCAAGATGACGCTGCAAAAGCCAAAGCTGGGTGAAAAGTAAATAAGTCATTGGCTCCTTCCCTTTCAGGGTGTTTGATGGAAAAGTGATGATGCTGACTTCCTGACAAGGCTTTTGCCTGTTTTCATTAAACTTTTTGTGGAGAGCAGTTGTTGTTTCATCTGTTAGTTTACAAATTCCTTAAAATTATAATTCTTGAAGCATCATGAAAAAATACAAATTAGAGAAGGAGAACATTACCAATCATAGTCTCAATGCCCAAGATGAATTATAACAATGTAGCAGTTTTTTTCCCATCTGCTATTTTTAAGTTACTAAAGTATATTCTATGAGCAGTCTTGATAAAACAAATTTGTAAGATGTTCTTAGATGAAGGCAGGAAACACAGTTCCTATGGTTCTAAAATTAATTATGAAGATTTTCAGATTCAGGGCTCTTTCCTTAGCAGCAATAGCAACTGTAGAATTCTCCACGGAGGATACAAAATCATAATTTCTAAGAAGTGATACAAAAGGAGAAGTATATTTAACTTTAAAATTCATAAGCATAAGATTAACTTGTATCCCAGTAAATTTCCACTTTTTATACCACCGTGTTTTGATGTGGGGGAGCTCTTTTAAACTAGGATAAAAGCAAAGAATTAACATTAAACATCCAACTTGCATTGCAGCCCTTTCTCTTAATCAGTATCTATGCAAGAGCCAGAAAGAACTGGGGCAAGAGCTATTTTTATGTTATATATTCTTTATTTCTGGGATTTGCAAGAGAAGTGGTGCAAAGTGTTTCCTTGCTGCTGTTCTTAACGTTGGCTTATTTGGAAAGTGTTATTAAAAAATAACAGTGGGTCTAGTTATTTTTCATTAAGGTTTTATCAAACAATGTCAAATTTAGGATTCAGCTGAATTTGAAGAGAATAGCTGCTTTTTTGTGTGGTGATGAAAGCAGTTTCTTATAGAGAACAGCAAAGGAAGAGATGGGACCTGCGTTGGTTTTCAAAGACGGCTATGCTTTCTGGGGAACCACTGAGTTATCTGAGAAGCATGAAGTCCTCAGATATGAAGGTTCTTCAGGACTTCTCTCATATTTCATCTTTCAAAGATGTCATCTGCCCTGGGGGAGGGGAGACCATTAAAGCCTCAGCACGTTATTTATTTTCACAATCCTGGAACAATTCACAATTAACAAAGTATTCAGTGATCAAGCTCACTGATTGTATTATTGGGGAGTGTGGGAAGGAACTGAAAACTGAGCTGGTCATTAGCTCAGCGTAGATAGGGGACAGTGCCCTGCAGGAGACGCTGGCGCCCCCATGACATCATGGACCGCACGTGGGCTCGGAGATGCACCAGCCAAGCACTGCCCCTTGGTGCCTGGTCACGGCGCCTGAGGATAACAACGTACCAGGCTCTCCCAGGCAGGGGCCTGATGACATCTAGTGGGGAAAGTCAACCAGCTGGGGTCTCCTGGGGGAAATCCCGAGAGACAATGAGTGCAGA
>NW_004955425.1:13780749-13814524 GCF_000276665.1 Chinchilla lanigera | reverse complement strand
GGAACCGAACTCACGACCTTGCGCTTGCCAGTCAGGCGCTTTTGCCGCTGAGCTAAATCCCCAGCCCCTGAGGCAGTGTTTATCTCAGCATTGCTCCTTATTCTAAGGCTTGACCCTGGGATCAGTGATGACCAGAGCCACCCCGTCTCCCTAGAACAAGCAACAGCACATATAGGAAGAAAAGGAAAGGCATGACTTGTCTTATCCTGCAACACCGCTCAGCTGAGCCAGGGGCCCCAGGACCTGGCCACACCTCATACCTGCTACACATAGGTAGCTCTGAACAGTTTGCATTTGTATTAGTTAATCAGCAAAATTACTGATAAAAGGAAAACCACGTGGTGAGAAACCCGTAGACAGTATGACGTGTCCAATGAGAGACGTTAAGCAGGGTAATCAAGGAAATTTATTCAAAGGGGCTTTAAATTTAAATCAGCTTTTTAAATAGATGATATCTCATTCCTGGCTTATTATAGCTTATATGCCATGAGTTATAGGAATTGTGGACTTTAGGAAAAGATTTAAGATTCACAGTTTCTGTTTGTCATTCATTTGTTCATATTCTGTCTCTCTTCATGTCCCCCTTTTCCTTCCTTCCTCTACTAAGAGGGTCCGATTGATTTTTGGGAAGTCAACATAAGGTGTGGTAGAAACATATGGTGAATCATTACATTAAAAAAGGATGACAATAAAAGACACATGGCTGTTAGTCCCCCTCAAGACTCCTCCTCACATGGAGCACATTTCTTGTCACTTGCTGAAGTACTCCGGAAGTCCTTTTTCATCAGTGACTTGAGTTGCACTGTCACGGCTGCCGCAATGGCCTGAATTAATTCACAGTGTTTACCTTTCACAGTGATTTTGACTTTAGGGATGAGCCGGAAGTCACATGATACCAGATCCAGTGAATTGGGTGGAGGGGAACACACTATAATACTCTTATGAGCCTATGTTTGCATTGGATGTCACGTAGTAGCAGCATTCATTATACTTTTGATCATATCTTTTAAAGACATGAGAGACTCTCCAGAACTGCTCAGAAGGTGGCAAGAATGATGCTATAAGTGTGTTTGAAGAAAGAGGCAGTGTTCTGAAGGTGACTAATGCCAATGGATCTTTTACTTTTAAATTTTTAAAAATTTAAACCTTCACCAGATATTTTGATCATCCCTTGACCGAGCATAATTTGACTGTACTGTAGTCCTAGCACACCTCAGGACTTACCACGCTAAATCTTAGTGACTTTACTTGACGTAAAAAAGTAAATGGTTCATGCGCTTACCTCTTAGAGCTGCTAGTGAATCCTACCCACTGTTCTTTTGGAAGTGAAAGTGGGAGGGGAGAAACAGGTGTTGGAAGAGTTAAAGCAGCAGTCCAAAGGTATGTGTGTGGAGTCCTTCTATGAGAGTATCTTGGAAGGAGTTCTCCCTGTGCTCTTGGGGGGCTGTCATATCATCGATGTTTGTCAGAAAACATTGTGCTGGGACCATACATACACAGTTGCTTAGTCCTGTAGTTACCAACAAATCAGACGATGAGCATTTGTCTGTGTGTGAGGTCTTTCTTTAGCCAGACCTGGAGTTTGCTGTCAGGACTCTGTTGGGGTGGGTGGTAAAGGGGCATGTGGGTGTGGAGTGGGGGGCGCTCCAGAGGCAAAGCATCATGCAGGATTTTATTATCAGAAGTGAGAAATTCTTTACGCAGGCTCTGTTTTTCAATTTGTTACTTTAATAATTCAAATGAACATGAGAAAAAGTTGTTCATCTATATACTTTACATTTCAAGTGTTTTTATTTTAAATGCATTTCTGAATGCCTTTAATGCAAAGTAGCCAGACATTTTACTTTATAGTGCATTTTGGCACCTTTAAAAGTCACAGGGATAGTCCAGCGTAGTGGTGCCTACCTGTAATCCCAGTGTTTGGAAGGCTGAGGCAGGAGAATTGCTGTGAGGTCAAGACCAGCCTGGGCTGCATAAGGGAGTTTAAGAGTAGCCTGCACTACACAGGGAGACCCTGTCTCCAAAAAAATAAAACAAAAGTACAGAGATGTACCTTTGTCTCTCGGGTGGGGTGGTTGCTGAACTGTGCTTTGGGACCCTGGTGGCCTGAGCCGCTGCCCTCTGTGATCTGTGGCTCCCCAGTTCCGTCCAACTCCCCTCTGACTTACCTTAATTCTTCAATCATAGATAGTTGTTTCTTTGCCTTACCCTGTCATAGTTTCTTCCTAAAGCCTGAAAGAAATAAGATTCAAAATAAAACTTAATGCTTTGATGTGAGTGCTGGTTTTTTTTCCTGGACAAAATAATGTAGAAATGTAGTCTCTTTTGTGGCTTCTTCAAATAGGCAACGTCCCCAGTGTGGCTGCCCATGGTGGCGCAGCCTGTGACAGCACTGAAGTGCATAATCCTATTTTTGGCAGGTCTGTGTCAAAGCAAGTCTCACAAACACAGCAGATGTGTGTTCTGGGTGAGTGCCACTAGCGTGCACCCAGGGAGTTATTTGCGGGTTATCAGCAGATTTGGGGGGTGGGAATGGTGAGGAATGACACCCCTCCATTGTTTTCTTTTCCGATTGTCTCAAAAGGAAAACCTCCTTAGTCTGAATCCTTAAGTGGACCTTTTATACCTGAGTGTTTGTGGTCCTGGTAATGGGTGGAAGTGTTGCCTTGGAAGTTCTCCACAGAACCAAGAAAAATGTGCCCTGCCTCTGTCATTGTTTAAATTCTAACTGTTGCTCAAAGAAAAGCATTTGGGGAAATGCATTTGTGCCCTCTGTGTGGCATTGTCTGGTTTTGTAAAAGTCGACTTAGGGGATTTTCTCTGTGAAACGCATAAAGCAGCTTAGGTAATTGGAGCTAAATTATTCTCTCTGGAATGCAGCCAGGTCAGTGGCCCTGGGAAGTATAGAAGGGCAGAGGAAACTCAAATGTTGGGACAGCAGTGACCTTACCCTCTCTCCTGGGCCAGCAGATGAGCAGAGGCTACTGCCCCTGTGAAGTCCCAGCAGAATCCACTTGCTCATCCTACACTTCGGGTGAGGAGACCCCTGTTGTAGTTGTCCTAAGTTTTGCCTGTGCAGTGATGGTTCTCCTGTCCCTGGACCCCTAAGCTTCCACCTAATTTATCCTCCCAATAGTTGATTTTTTTTTTAATTTTAAAAATAAAAGGAGGAAAACATTAACAGACAGACAACCTTTTACAAAATAGCAAAAGAACAGTACAGACAATACAGAGTTACAAACAAAGTGGTAGGAAATTAACAATGCTTGTTGTATTACATACTGATATCTTCAGAGTGGTTTCTCATGAATACAGATAGAGATATGCAATACTGATCAATCAAGGACTCATTGACAGTTTCTTTCAGCAAAGAAATAGAAGACAGTAGAACAACTATGTTAACTGTCCTGTATATACATACATACAAAATTTCTCCTTCTTTCCCTTTTCTTTTCCCACATCCCAGTTGCCCCTTACCCTTGAGCGTTTTCCTATCATTTCACAATGTCTATCATACCTCCTAGGTTAAATTAACTCTTTCAGGTTTTACACTAGTGAAACAATGTGGTGCTTGCACATGTATGTCTGATTTATTTCACTTACAAGTATGGTCTGTAGTTGTGACCATTTACCTATAAAAGCCTCGAGTTTATCTTTCTTTATAGCTGAGTAATATTCCATTATATAAAAGTACCACAATTTTCTTATCCAATCCTCGGTGGATGGACATTTGGGTTGCTTCCACAATTTAGCAATTACAAATTGTGCTGCTATGAACATAGGTGCACATATATCACTGTGATATGATGTTTTTAGATCTTCTGGGAAAATACCCAGCAGGGGGCTAGCTGGGTTGAATGGGACCTCTAGACCTAGTTTGCTGAGGAATCTCCAAACTGATTTCCACAGTGGTTTCACCAGTCTGCCTTCCCACCAGCAGTGGAGAAGGGTTCCTATTTCTCCACAGCCTCACCAGCGTTTGTTATTGGTTGATTTCTTAATGTTAGCCATTCTTACTGGGGTAAGGTGGAATCTCAGTGTTGTTTTAATTTGCATTTCTCAAATGACTAATGATGTTGAACATTTTAATAGTTGATTTATACATTCTGCAGCTTCTCTCTTCCTTTTAGAGATCAGACCTGGGGTTTAGGAGACTCTCTCAGCTAGATTTCTGAAGTCTTTTTCCTGGAGAAATAGTGTGTAGAGGATTGGGTAACCTAAGGAACCTGCTTCATTTACTCCAACACTGACTTGGAATTGCTTCTACAGATGACTTACTTTCTTCCCTCTCCCCACTTTGTACTGTGCCAAGGGTTAGAAAACCCCATATTATTGCTCAAGGAGTGAAGAGCTGTTCATGGTCTGAAGGGTTTTGAGCACACTGATTTAAAGCTATAGGTGTTTCTTTGGTTCTGTTCTCTCAAACTGCTGCCTTCTGGATTCATCCCTTTCCCACCCCGTATGAGTTTCATAAAGCCAAAGTCTTCCTCTGTGATATAAGCCTGAAATCAGTTAGCCTACATGTATTACATGTTTACTATATAGCCCACTATGAATATTACACATATTTGTATATAGTTTTATCTCTTCCACTGTACTATAAATTCCTTAAAATCAATGACATAGCATAATCCATCTTTGACGCTCCTTTTTATAACACCTTGCACATAATACGTGCTTAATAAATGGTCAGCAGTGTGGTGCCAGTCCACTTGAAATATAAAAATAATACGTGTGTTGGCTATTAGGTGTGTAGTCTTGGCGCCATATATGTGCTTTCTCATTCCTTCCCAAGACAATGCTTCTTAATTGGCTTGGACCCTTGCTTTTTGTTTTTCTTCCTTGCCCTGTTATTTTCTTGTCTTACTACTTTTTCCCTCTGCGTGTCCACTTACCTCTGGGAGATGTGATTTGTCCAAAGACCTGTGTTGCTCACTGCTTTCTTATTCACCTTTGAGCATTTGCGCCCATGAGGAGAACAGAAGTGGTGGGAATTTCTACTTCTATCTTCATTCCAATGATGACTGCTAGTTCTGTATCCTTGCCTATCATTTCCTTGTGTTTAGAAAGAATGAGAACTTGTGTGGGCATTCAGCAGATAGTTATTTTACCCCAAGAACCTGAGTTATTTTGAGTCCATCTTTATGAAAAGCATTGATTGCAAGTAAGGAGGAAGAATTAGTATTTTACTTCTTAAAGTTTTTGTGCTTTTAAAGAGGCGATTTTAGATGCCCTGACTATCTCCTGGCCTTGTTTACTGAGTGGTTATCTCCCTTAACGTCAAACAATGATCTTCTCCAGTCCTTGCTTACAAGTTTCATGCAAATTGAAACTTCTGAATATTCCCTTCAGTTTTGAGTTGCCTGCCAGAGCTGTAACACATGAGGTCTTTGTACTCGTTCTCCAGTTGTTGATGAAATCCAGCGTTCGGGCAGTCTGCATAGACGTCTTACAGAATGAGACCTTTTTTCCAATCTCTCTAGTTGAAGTCATGAGATCACAAGTTAAAAGAAAGGCTGAAGTTCAAGTGGCAAATGAACAGCCAAGTGTACCAGCAAACGGTTTGCACCCTAAATGTTCTTCATTTCTTCCCTGAGAGCAAAGGTTGCACAGGATGGGTTGTGTTCGTTTGTTGGTGTGCTCAGGCCTTCTGTGCTTCTCTCATGAGCCCATCCTGGGCCACTTCCTCGGTCCTGGAGAAAGGCTTCTCCGAACACGGGTTCATGCTGGAGAGGCGGAAGAGAGAGAGAAACGTGCGTGTGACTCGAGCATCTTTCTGTTTTTAAAGCTGTAGCCCAGATTGGGATACTGTGGAGCTTCATGACGGAGCATGTGCCTACTATGTGCAAGGCCCTGGATTCAGCCCTCCCACAGCACCAGGAATAAAGCAGTAGTTTATCATCTTTTAGCGGACAAGGCAGTTCATGCTGCACTTTTAGCAGCTCCTTTCGCTCACCCTTCTATCATGGAAAGCCCATCCCGTGCATGGCACTACCTGGCAGGGTGGACCTTATGTAGTGTGGATGAGACTGCTGCAAATAGAGTTCTTCTGTAGCTTTGGAAATCAACAGATTTTCTTTCAAATCCTTGCCTTCTATGAAATAAAAATACGGTGCCTCAACAGTGTGTAAATGACGGCTACTTCTTCTCCTAACACCTGCCAGACACAGATTCTTTACTCTGTATCAGTCACTATAATAAATGCTTCATGTATAATATCCCATCTAAACCTTTCAGTGCTCTAAATTAATATGTTCTTATTTAACGGCAAATATAACCCTTTTACATGGCATGCCAAAAATTAGGGTTAGAAAGAGAACAAACAGGAAGAAATATATGTGACAGTTAGCACACGTTTGAAGCTCACAGAAATTAAATAACTCATTTTGAGTGACACAGTCAGTGTGCTTGAGAGCTAAAGTTCAAACCCAAGTCAGTCAAACCCAGTCTGTGTGCTTAGTCACTGCCTGATACTCACTGCCGAAGTTCATCAAATGCTAATACTGCACATGACACCCAATTAATGACTTTTTGGTAAGTTCTGGGGTTTCCTTTCAGAGGACAGATAGAACAGGCACATGAATACTTAAAACCTGAGGCCCCACAAGTCTGCCGCCTCTGTTATACATTAAGTCACCTAGACGCAGAATGGGCTGGAAGGAGTGCCAAAGATTTAAGACTTACACATGAGTTTGCGAAATAGCAACGTGCAAGGTGAAAGATCTTCATTAATTCCCAAAGAGTTTTTCATCCATCTGCACCCTGTTGCTAATGAGGCTAGAGCAAATACAGAATCCTAAATCAGGAAAGTAAACAAAAGCTCATCTCCTGGCTAGCCATGCCAGGGTAGGGCAAACAATCATAGCAGCATGCAGTGGTGAGGGGCTGGAGCTGGGGCTAAGTTCAAGGTCCCACCTAGAACCCCCAGCCCCGTCTGACACTGACACAGGCCAAAAAGAAGCTGTCGTTCAAAGTACCATCATACCTTGCTACTCGACCACTTCAAACCCCAATTTGGTGCTCCACGCATGCTGGTGGGAAAATCTTGTCCCAGCATTCGTCCTTCTGGCACTCATCACATGAGCTGGAGCTTGCTGGTGTAGATAGCCTGTGACTTGCTATCATTTCCAGCCAAAGCAATGTGTTTGGTACTCAGCACACACCCTCACCCCAGCACCAATTAGAAACCGGTACCAAGGCAGCGCTACAGCCGCACATCATCTGATGCTTAAGGCGGTGGTTCTTGAACTTTGTCCGTGGGCCAACAATTTCCAACATTCTCTGGGAACTTGATAGAAATATAAATTCTCAGGAGTGTATTTAACTAGGCTGAAGTGTGATAACCACTGGTGAGGGATAGATACTTTTTAAATTATTGCAAATAGATCTAGTAAAGCAATCAGAAAGCAACGGATATATAACTGTATCAACTCACCTACCTGGAACTTAACTTTTCATTTGCTATTTATTGAGTGTCAAGCACTTTGACAGATGTTGATTTATTTTGTCCATGCCTGATAATCTTGTGGGATAATCTTGTCCTCTCATATATGTAAGAACAGAGATGTTAGTGCCCTTCCCAATATCGTGTAGCTAATGGGCTTGGGATTTGGCCCAGCTTTCTTGACACATCCTCAGAGAACCAGACAAAATATCTGATCCCAAGGAACTGCCCAAAGGGGGAGAAAGACAGATACCCAAGCTAACATTAGAAAGCCCTCCATCTGTATGCTTTCATGGTAATAAAAATAATCCTGTCAGCATAAACATAGTTTAACAAATTCTGAGCACACTTTAGAAAAAGTGTCTACATAAACCCTTCTAGACTAGTGGTAAGATAAAGGTATTGAACACTCAGCCATTCTATGTCTGGTTAATAATCGTGGAACTCTAGGTAAATTGTTTTAAATCCATGAGGTTTTTGAACAGCTGAACATGCACATCACTCAGCAGACATATCCATTTGTGCAAAGCTACATTATGTCCTAGAGTCACAACTAAAAAATAATAAAAGTTGTTTTAAAAACACACATGATCAGGACCCCTGAGTGACACTATATAATAGTGTTTTAGGAAAGGTGAGATTAGTGAGGGTCAGAAGATCCATTCTAAGTGTTCAACCACCAAGGTTTCCAGGAGAGTGAGTATGTATAATCAGTAACTTGAAGGCCATTTTCTGGCCTAGCGCAAGAGCCATGAGTCAGAACTGTGTCTGTGTGCTTGCATGTGTGCATATTTGTGTATACATTTCCAAATTGTGAGAATGATTGCATATATGTCAAATTACAACAGTAATTCCTAAAATACCCCTCAAATAGATGTCTATTTATATGTTCTCTAACAATGTGTGATATTTCTTCTTATATTCCTCAACACAAGGTGATTATTGTCAATATTGCAGCCTCTTTAGTGAAGAAAACTGCATGTTTTTTGTTTCTATTTATTTAAATATTTATGTTTGACTGATTTTTTCATAGTTTTATTTCATGTTTACATCCTTTATTAAGTCTCACAGAAGTTCCTCATTGTAAGAATTTGTTGTACTATATAGATTACATCTTTCATTGTGTGTTGAATGCATTTCTTCTAGTTTTTTGTAGCTGTTACCATGTATGAGTGTTACATGTATATGAATACAGCTCTATAAGCTCTATATTTTTCTAACTTTGGATTTTTTGCATACTTAAAACTGTTAAAATATCCACCTATGTTTTCTTTTAGTTGTTTTCTGGTTTTATTTTGTGCTCAGGCATTTTTAAGAAATCTAAAGTTTATTTAGTGTAAAGAAGAGGAAAGAACCCAGCTTCATTTTCACTTCTGAAAGATAACCACACATTCTAGATCAATCATGTTGAATTAATCCATCTTTTCTCTACTGATTTTAAACACCACCTCTCTTTTCTTTTAAACTCCCAGATTTACTTAACTGATTTAATTATTTTTGAACTAGTTTTTAAGCTTTCTGATATCTTCCCCAGATCAATTTATGCTCCTAGAATAAATTGCTAGTTGAGAAGAAACCACACTTGTCAAAATATTTGCCCATAAGCACTGAAAGTGTCTTCCCATGAGTACCTCAGTGTACTTCACAGAAGAAGAATGAAATGCAAACTTTTAAAGGGTGTTTTTGTCAAGAATAAGGTACATTATTTTAATGACATATTCTCCAAAAATTTAAGATTCACGGCTCCTAAAGAATAGATTCTTAATAAAGGTGATAAATGAATACATTGGTACTTTAATATTGTCATATTATATCTTTTTATTCTATAAAAGGTTTTCTTATTCAGATAAAGAAGTAATGTACCTTCATGGATGTGATTCAGTCTTTTTAGATTGAATACTATGTGCTAAAAGTCAGAAAGCCTTCTATGAATTTAGAATGAGAGGGACAACAGTGATGTCTGTGTTCTGTTCTTCATGTGTACATTTAATCTATTTCTTTAAATTCCCTCCAAATTTTCAGAAGTGAATCAAAAGAGAGGGAAAATTTCACACACATACAAATTATCATAGTATAATATTAGCAAAGTGTTGATAACAAGTAATTTAAATGACCCATAAAATGAATTACTGGAAAAATAATTTAAAGGGAAAACCCAGAAATTAGCAGTATGATATAGTATGGTATGTCAACTATTTTTTAAAAAGTACATGACCACACATATTACTGGGAAAAGCCTAGAGCAAATATAGCAAAATAAATTGTGCAGAGAATGACATTTTGAATTTTACTCCCTTCTTTTCAAAATGTTGATAATTCTGGTTTTCTGCTTCTATAGTAATAAAATAAATAGCACTGTGAATCTAATTTAATGCTTGATTGAGACAGAGGCACGTGTACCGCACCCTTAATTAGGTATTGTTTCACAGTTTGGCTGCTGATTCGGTATTTTTAGCTTTATGCAACCAGGAAGCACTAAAACAAAATGACATCCACAACCTGGCGACCTGGTTGCAGGGCGATCTACCTGGTCTTCTGAGAATGAGAGGGTCAGCAGTGATGTCTGTGTTCTGTTCTTCATGTGTATATTTAATCTATTTCTTTAAATTCCCTCCAACTTTTCAAGTTAATGGAACATTTCACTTGAATGTCCAAATCACACAGTAAATGAGATTGTACATATCTGCAGATTCTTTGTGGCTGTAAAATACAAAGGGGTGAGCTACCTCTCACTGGAGACCAC
Source organism: Chinchilla lanigera (assembly GCF_000276665.1). Classification (NCBI taxonomy): domain Eukaryota; kingdom Metazoa; phylum Chordata; class Mammalia; order Rodentia; family Chinchillidae; genus Chinchilla; species Chinchilla lanigera. The sequence continues at coordinate 13,804,337 of NW_004955425.1, read as the reverse complement.
TCCTTCACTCTGTTTTCAATGTTACATAAACGTGTTGTAACTACATATTTTTGAAAGGAATTTTTAAAAAAATTTTCGAAATTATACATTTAGTGTCAATAGTAAATGTGTAAAATATTTTTAGGGGTCTAATAGTGACAACACTTTTAATGGAAGTGTTCTTTGTAGTAGGCTATGTCTATGAACCCCATGGGCTGGCAGAATGCTGTCATCCTTCACTGCATCTTTGCAGTGCTTTGAGTTGGTTTTTTTAAAAATTATTTTATTGACATTGTTGATATACATAGTGATCACATTCATCATAGGGAATTTGTTCCTGTACATAATATATTTTAATTCCTGTTTTTTTCTTTGAGCTATTAATGCATGTTGTTCCATCTCCTGTGAAACAGAAGCCTTGTTGTAACATCTTTGTAACTGAACAATCTGGTTTAATTGCTGTTTTTCAGGTTTATGTTACATTTTCTGCATCAATGATGGTATCTGTGTAGATGAGGTTTGTCCTGGCTTCCGTGTGACATGGAAAGCTGTAGAAATGATATTAGGCCCCTGAAATCAGCTCATGTATGTCTTTCAATGCTTTGCTCCGGTTTATTACCTGCTGGATGTGGATGTTAGAGGCCGCTGTTTTAGGTAGAATTGACAATGATAGTCAAGTAGGATCTGCTTGTATGGAGCTGGGTATCAGATTTGCCTTTGCTCTGCCCCATCACGGGGTCGGCCACTCCACAGACTGCAAACCTAGATCCAGGGCTTTTCAGAACTGACACAAGTGTTCTCCAGTTGTGGTCTTTGGACCCAGCAGTATCAGCAGCAGCTGGAACAGCATCTGTAGTTGGAAATGCAGAGTCCCAGCCCCCTCATCAAACTAACTGAACCAGAACTTTGGAGTGGGCCTGGCGATCTGTGCGGTAGTGCTGTGGGTGACTGCAGCGTGCACTCAAGCTTGAGGTCCTGCACAGGAACACAGAACCCAAATGTACACTGCCGCTGCCACCTCCTCTGCTGATGGCTGTGTAATTCAGAAAACACACTTTTCAACTTCTGAGGAAAGTGCTTTCCTAGAGGAAAGTAACCCTACCTCTACTCCCCCACTGCAGATAGATCATTTTTGATCATTTCTCTTTTTATATGTATGTAGTTCTCCTCAATTCTAAAATGTATTCTTCATGAATCATCTGCAAGGAGCATTTATTGCTACCTTTTCTGAGAGGTGAGCATTTAGCCTCTTTATGCTTCTCTTCTCATTCCCTTGCCTTTTCCCAGTCCTTTATCACTTACGCTTTTCATTTTATGGTTCTTCCAGAGATTTCCTTCGTAACTTTGCTTTCCTGAGTCTTCACCCACTGAAAGTCGTATAGAAAGTGGGGAAACTGACATCTACTTCTCTCCCTCTTTCTCCATCCTCGTTTCCTTCCTCCTCTTCTCTTTCAGATGAACCGCTAACTTTAGACTACCATTTTTCTCACACCATGAGGGGTTATATGATACTTTGTTTATATGCTGCTTCTAGAAATTGGAAGTAACATTTGCGATAGGGTGGTTATATCAATATTTGCTACTGAATGAAGGGACACAATTGCTTCAACTAATGCCTCACCCACCCGTGTGCATCCTCCTGTCTGATCGCTTGCCTGGGCTTGGTCTGCAGCTTTTTACGTTGTGCTGTGATAGAACACCCTAAAGTGTTTTTCCATAGATGTTAAGGAAGAAATGTGCCAAATGGCTTTGGGAAATACTGGAGTGTCTAAAACACATGACTCAGGACTCTTCACAGCCTTCAGTTTCTGATGAGAATTGTTGACCGTCAAGAGGAAGATTGATATATGTATAGCATTTCTCAAGTGTACTGGGCATGGGAACCTCTTTCTCACGGGCATCTCACAGCACTCACCTGGCATGGGCCATATCTTGAAAAAAGCCCAGGGGCATCCGTAGGCTGTTGGATCCAGTTGAACGTATTTCCATGGAGATTCAGCATCCAGCCTGCTACCTAGCTAAGGTTCAAAGATCAGCTTTGGTAAAGCACTGTGTGAGAGCCTTCCCCTGGCTTGTTAGATGCAAGGAAGAACTTTTCTCAGCCACATATTAGCTTCTCGGAGCTCTAGATATATGATCCATAATGTAGTAAAGGGCTGCGGCAGCATCTGCCACGGTCACAAAGTGTGTGTTCCCTCGTTGTCTCTTATCAGATCAAATGGCTGTGATTTCCATGTTTCAAAAATGTTGGTTATTCTTAAGCTTTCTCCAAATTATTGTAGAAGCACTGAACTTAATCAGCCTAAACCCCTGAAGATATGTTTTTTTCTGAGAAGCAGAGCCATCTAATAATAGAAATGGATCCATTTAATAATAAGAAAAATCCCTGAAAATGCATTTCCAATGTTTGTGAGTAGGGTGTCAGGGTACTGGGGATTGAACCCAGGGTATCTAAGCCCATTTTCATCTTGAGTTTCTCCCTGAGACGCTAATTTGCCCAGACCTCTCAACTTGCTGTCCTCCTGCGTCAGCCTCCCAGAGTGCTGGGACTACATTCCCAGTTTCAAAGATTCATGACTTAATTTGTGAATTCTTATCCATTCAAACAAGAGAGGGTTTTTTTGCCCATACAGAACTGATTTTGGAATACTGTAATATAACATTTAATTTCAGTCTGATTTCTCAACAATAAAATAGCTTTTTGTGTTTGTGGGGTGCTTGGGATCAAACCTAGCGCTCTGTGCTTGCCAGGTAAACAGCTTAGTACTGAGTCACATGCCATTCTTTGGGATGGGGCTTGGCACACTTTATGTATTACAAAATGTAGGCAGACAAAGTAAATGGGCCCCAGAGTACATGGTTGGCAGAAATATTTATTAGTAATTTTTTTAAAAATATGTGTTGATCAGTTTTGATGAAATGTAAATTTTCTTTCATTTTTCCTACAAATTTGGTTCTTTCTCCGACCCTATCCACAACCCCTTCTCATGTGCATGTCACTTGTCAGCTAGAAGGAAGCAAGATTACATTTACTTTCCTGGAAGTTATCCTCCACTGAGCCACCTCCAAGCTACTCTCTGTCATACTCACCTTCCTCACTTCTGGGATAAGTATTTGACACATGCACCTTTATTTGGGGTCACGGCTGCAGTCCAAGGTCAGCCAGCTCCTAGGTGGAAATGGCATGGTAGAGGGGCGTGGAGCAGGACAGCGGCTCACACAGAGGCAGAAACAGGAGGGCAGTGGGGGATAGCAGAGGAAAAGCTGCTCATAGCATGATGGCCAGGAAGCAGACAGCAAGAAAGGGGCCAGGGAGAGCAAGAGACCCTGCGGGCCTTGCCTCGGTGACCTGCCTCTTCCAGCCAGATCCCGCTTCCAAGCAAATCCGCTGTACAGCCTCAAGGGTTCAATCACCTTCCAAAACCCCTGCCTGTGAGTGTGTGAGGCCTTCAGGGGATGTCCTTGAACCAAACCGTAAGGCTGTGTTTTGTACAAATAATAGCCCTCCCTAAAACCTGATATGATAATATGAGACCCAGGCCTTGTGAGTTAACCCAGTATGGGACACTTAAAAATCAATCAAGGTGTTTTTAACCTAAAATTAGCATTGCTAATGTCCTTTGATTAAACTGAATATTGTGTAATCGTTCATTCCCAACCCTCATGAACCAGTCTCCGCATGCCTACTCTTGTCACAGGACTGTGCCACACACCGAACAGAGCACAAACAGGAGCTGGGCATGACCCCTCCCCTCAAGCGCCCACTCTTTACTTGGGGAAATTGGAGATGAACGTTAAGTACATGGGTGTAAAGCAGAGGCATGCCCTGTAACAGAACCATGAATGCAATTCTTTCAGAGTTCTGTGAGTAACTATAGTGACATTTAGATTATTTTAGCAGAAACTTGTTATTAACCAGTCATATCAACTAATGATGAATCCTACCTGCTAGATTCTGGGAAAAGATTAAGAAACATAAAAGGTGATTTTTGCCCATGAAAATTTGATTGGGAGAAGCCATGAATGTAAAAATTTTGGTAATAATAGAAGACTTACCAATAGAAGACAAAAGATATTCAAGCTGTCTTAAAGTAGAATATGAATAGATTTACATTTTTTGTTTTTATTTTTTATTCTCTTTAATGGTTTGATTAATCTAACATTCTTACATCTAGTAATCTGACCAACTCTGATGAAGGGAACAATATGTATCATAATAACCACTGTTAATCCCTATCATTTCGTTCTAAAACCCTGTATCATTCTTACTGTTTTGGCTTTGTTTTGGTTTTGTCTATGTTGTTGGCATTTTGCTATTGTCCTTTTTTTTCAATTCTCTTTAAAATTAAAAATAAAATAAAATAAAAAGCGGCATGAGTCTATCCCCAAATTAAAATGTTATACCTGCAAAACCCCTCCCACTAGCATCCACAGAGCTTTTCTCAAGAAATAAGAGTGTTCCCAGTGCTTGCTAATGGAAGTACGGAATGGTACAGCCACAGCAAACGGGAGAAGAAAGAAAGGTCAGGCATCTCAGGGGCAGCACCACGGAGGAAGGAAGAGGCCTGGGGACCGTGGTTTTGAGCACATACTCGAAGGGGAAAGGCAAGCACTATATAGTAATTGTTCAGAGTTTCTGCTCTGTAGCCAAACAGCTTAGGACTTGAATCCCAGGCCTCCTACTTCGCTTATTTTGAACACTTGGATGAGTTTATTCATCTCCCCAGCCTCAATTTTCTTCCTGAGAATAATAATGATAGAAATATTACTAACTGGAAATAATTCCCACTGGGAATAATAATGATAGTGATACAGGAAAATAAAAACTCCCAACCTGAATGGTATATAGGACGAGCTTGTGTTTTCTAAAATAAAAGAATTAATTTTAGGAACAACAGAGGTTAAGAGCAGAATGTATTTATTGAGGGAAAGAAAGCTTCTGTCCAAGAGAGGGACAGAAGGGGGACCCGAGTGGGTTACCCCAGACACTGTCTTTTCTAGCGACCTTTATAGAGCAAAATCATGAGGTGAGGTGGGTCCAAGGTTGGGGGAAAATGGACAAAACTATGGTCAGCCAATAAGAATTGTTCAGGAATAACTGATTAAATTGGGATCAGATGGGGAAGCCAATCACGTAGCAAGTGGGCATGAATACAGAACTGGGGCTTTTCCTATAAGGGGTTGGGTCAAGGACTCTTCAAGGTGACTGCCACCTATTTATGATATCAATCCCTAAAAAAAAAAAAGGATATCAATCCCTGATGTCCATTCCTAGGAAGGTATGTGGGTGCATTTGTTTAGTCCTGTGTCTTAAAAGTCTGGCCCACAGCAAATACGTATCTTTCATGTTCGCTCCTTCGAGGGCCTGGCCCTGTCTGACTGCCTATAATAGTTCTATCTAACTCAGCTGCCTGTAACAATAGCATTTGTAGAGTCACAGAGATAAAATGGAATTCTGTACAGGAAGTGCGTAGGACAGTTTATACAGGTTAAGTGTGTGGTCTATGCTGGGTGCTCAGCGTTGCCTGCTTTTTTACTGCTATCTCTATAATCTCTTCCCTGATCCATAAAGGGGGAAATAATACCTCCATACAGACTTTTTGGGGAGGATTAAAAAATGAGCTAAAGCATGAAAAGTACATAGCATGGCTGCAGCTTACAGTTACATGGCTTCTACATTCGCATTTCCAGGTGGGCATCGCTCCCCCACATTGTCATCATAGATCCATGTAAACATTAGTGTATTTTCTTGAGCAAGGAGTAATTCTGTCTACTTCGCATGAAGTCATACGTTACCATTGGGTTGGCAAATGGTAAGGGCATCATAAATAGCTAGCACGGCTGCTGTGGCCACTGCTACTTGTGTTTCCTGTTCCTAGAAAGCCTTTATCTTGCCTTGGGAGGAAAAAGTTCTCCAGACAAGTCAGAAGGAATACTCTGGATTTATTATTTCATTTTCTGTTTTTTAGAACTGTAAGATGCGTATGATGTTTTGCATCTTATGGAAGAAAATGGTCTGCTCCTTGCTGAAAGGCCTGTGGCCCTTGAGTGATACGGTTAGAGAGTCTATTTTCTATCTGTTAACATGTGCAGCCTGCTCTGAGGAAATGTCCATCCTCTTTTCAGTGACAGGGACAACTGACTCAAAGACAGGGGGAGAAGATTATGGTCAAATAAGTATGTGCAAGTGACACTCTTGTCACCTAAGTATGCTGCTAAGGAATTCCTCATATGAACAGGCAGTGATCACAAGGTAGTCTTTCCTAAGAGGAGAGGCATGAGATTCTAAGAAGTTCACTGATGTTTTATCTCTCTGCTAATGTTTTCTTTTTATTCCACAATCCAGAAATATTCTTAGCCTCTGAGTAAATTACATTTTCATAGCAATGCGGAGGATTAAACTCCCACAGATGTTAATGGAAGCCATATAGCTATGCGGCATTTTCACAATGTACCACTTAATGTCTGAACATTTTAATCATGCTAGAATTATTTTTTCTAGCAAATGAACACAAATCTATTTCGGTACTGGCAAAAGAAACAAGCATACATTCTGTTGCACTCTGCTCTTGCAGTGTATACTGATTCTGTCTTTGGAAATTCTCCACATATCTGTAAAGCTTTCCTGAGACTTGATGGCTTTCAGACTCAAATAGTGCCGTTACTTATTCGGAGACAAACACCCAAGCAAACTAAACCTTCAAATAATTCACAAATGTTTTGGCATTAAACTTATATGGACAAAAATATTCCAGGGAGAGTTCAGAGACCAAGCTTATACTGTGATACTTCAGTTCAAAAACACTTGTTTGCAAAAAATTTGGTTGGCAAACAGAAGCATTTGGCAAAATTTTGTTTTTGTTTGCAAACTTTGCATTGAGTGACAAACACAACCACAGCAATCTTTCCCACACAAACAAAAACGTGGCCATCTTTTCAAAAATCTTAGAACAAATTAAGTTTGTAAACTAAGATAATACTGTAATGTGGATTTATTTAGAAAAACAGCATAAAGATTTTATTGAAAGATAGGGCACTTTCAACCTTGGGTCCTCTACCTTATAATATCTACCTTATAATATTACGATGGAATTGGAGTGGCAACAGATTCCATAAGTCCTGAGAATACGCAAAATACACACCCCATCTTCCCATTTTGTTCCATGGTGACATGTCATGGCTGTATCCTGATGCATCATAAAGCAATGGTACCAAAAGAGTCTATATTCTAACCAGTTTGGGAAGATATTTTATTCATTGTGTACTTTTCTTTGAGTGTCAAATCTTTAACTCTGTTTCTGGAGTGGTAGCAGCAACAGGACCTGAATACTTGTTAGAAATGAACATTCTGCTAGACGCAGCTCAGAAGTAGATCCTTTGCCTAGCATGTGTAAGGCCTTGGGTTCAACTCCCAGACCCCCAAATGCATATCCTCAATCCCCAGTCAGTGCTTATTATAACAGAAGCTCTGTGGGTAGGCCCAGCAATCTGTGTTTTAAACATACCCTCCCAGTGATGCACATCTATGCTTGAGAACCACTTGTCTAAGTATGGGCAAAGAATTCATCTGAGTACAATTGTCTATTCCTTGTGGATGGGCAGAGGGTTACTCTAGCCTATTACCCATCTTTTGTACTGTCTGTATGTTGGATTGTACTGGAAATCAGCCAGTGTTCAGTTATCATGTGGTACTGAACCTGAACATTCGGAGAAGACTAGAAGTCAGAGATGGAGAAACAGAAGTATGGCACTCGGTACTGATGAAGACTTCAGGCTGATAGTTCACTGCAGCAGCAGTTCAGACATTCCTGAACTATGGGGATGGACAAATGGCATATGGAAAGTCAAAGGTAAAATCAAGTACTGGGATTAATTCAATGACGTTGTATCAGCCAATTGTGTACAGCCTGCTTTTAGCTAATAAAGCATCCCAAGAACATATACTTCTGCAGAAGCACTCATTATGATGAATGAGAATAACTGTTAACCCATGTCTACACCAGTGGGAAAGCAGGCACACCTTGCTGAACTCACTTGCAATGTGACCTGGGGAATATCTAACAGGTGAGGGCATGATGGGCAGCTGTAGAGCGAAGTCAGACCCTAAGTGGGTCTGGGGAGCTGGACACGTGCCAGTCATGAGATCACAGAGATGTCCCCGATGGGGGAGTGGAAACAGGCAAAATAGCCAGAGAAGGAACAAGTCAAAGAGGTGGTAGTCAGAGGGGAAGCCCAGAACTTCGTTTGGAAAATGCCCAGGGAGAACCTGGTAAGAAAGTGCTGCACTGGGAACTGGGAATCTGGGAGTGAAAAGAGAAAGGAAATGGCGGGAAGTGTGATGTTTGGAGGAAAACAAAAGGGGCGTGTACCGAGAGGAGCATTCAGATTGTAGCTCTGACAGCATAGAGGGTTCAGAAGACAGAATGGAACAAAATGGGAGACAAAAGAGGAAATGGAAGAGACAGCGTGAAGTGGGAGAGGATATAAAAAGCACGGCCAGGAGGGGCTGCTGCTGGACATTTGATGTTTTACTTGGTCAGCCGGACTTCAGGACATTAAAGTTCATTGCAGTCTTAGTCTTTTATCCTCAAAGGGACGGAAGTCCACTTCACATCATGAAACCATCTGTTGGCGTCCCCACAACTGCCCACCGTCGTTCAGAAAGCCTCAGCGTCGGGTTCTGGTCAAATTGTCTGTACCTGAGTCTTGTTTTCTTCTGATGACGGGCACTGAACAGCAATTCCTTTCTGCAGCCTGAAAATGAAGAGGCAGGGCCAAGGGGGACCAGGGCTCAGCTCTCCGTTCAGCTGTCACTGTTCCTCTACCTGGCCATAAAGAAACTCTGACATGCACGGCAGAACAGTCTGAGGAAGGGCTCCTTCCCTCTACATTGGCTGCCTTTCTCACTGAATCCTGGCACCAAGCCTGAGCTCCGGGGTCAGAGACATTAGGCTGGTGTCAGTACATAGGCAACTACGCATTCACAATTGCTTCAAGCAACGTACATTTTTAACCTCTTTGTGAATAAGCTATTGATATTTTTCCCTCAAAATTCACACTCACCTTTGAAGATAGAGGTAAGCACAAAACAGCAACATGAAACTCTCTCCAAATTCCAACTGAACAGAGATAACTTATTATTACTGTTTTGGAATTGTGCGTTCCTATGTACTTGCATAGCCATGTGCCACTTAATGACAGGGACGTGTTGTAAGGAACGCATCCCAAGGCAATTCCATCATGGTGGAGACACCACAAAGCTAAGATGGCTAGGCTGTCACTAGTCAACAGAGTCTCACGGGGCACTGATGTGTGGGTTTCAGCATTAACTAAGGCATCATTATGCAGCACACAAGTGCATGTGTCTGTGTCCGACCCAAAGGAAACACATTCCTCTGGGAAAGGGCTTGGACTGGTAACCTGCTGGTGTTACAGGCCATGTGCTCCACCATGACAGATCAGTGCAGTGCTTCTGGAGTGGGCTGTACAGGATGAGAAAGTGAGACCTGGGTTTTGTCTCTTCCTCGAACCCTTGCATTTCAAGCTTCTCACCTTCTCAGTATCTTTCACATCTCCCTGCCCAAGCCCAGCTCTCACCCAGGCCAAATGCAGTGGTGGTTGCCCCATCATCCCCAGCCCAGACCTCTCTTCCACATTAGCCTCACTTTTCACGAGAGTAGACTTAGTCACAGTCTGCATTCCTTAAACTGCCCCATGTGACTTTTACCCACTCTGCACCAGCAGCTGCCCTCCCCCGCAAACGTACAAAATACTCTCAAGAATCCACCAGTGATCATCAAACCTCAACACCAAAATTCTCTTCTTATTCTTTCTTAGTGGGCTTTTCTGCTGTAGGTGCACTTGCAGTTATTCTACTCTTGTAGCTTCTGATCCAGCTTGGGCTTGTGGTGCATCTCTGCTACCTAGACATAGCTGTGCAACTGTGAACAAGTGTCTAGACTTCTTTGTGCTTTGTTTGCCTCCCTTGTAATTGGGCATAATAACATCCCTGTAGGATGTTAAGTGTTAAATGAATTAAAATGTACCCCTTGCTTAGACTGTTACCTCAAGACATGACCTTGAGTTCAGTCCATTTTCAGTTGCCCGAGTCTAGGCTTGAAGAGCTGTCTTTCTTGCTGGTATTTGAAACATTTCATATTTATTGGCTCCTTGGCTATACTACAGCTGTTTACCATAAGGACTGGAAGCCCATTGTGAGCCAACTTGCTTCACTCGATCAGCCCAGTAGCTGAAATGGTCCCGGCCAGGTTGGTTTCATTCGCAAGGGACATAATTTTGTAGATTGTCTAGAACCAAACAGTATCAAGTGCTATGAGGTGGGTGGTAGGATGGTGGGAGAGGCAGAGGGAGAGGGAGGGAAAGAGGGAGGGAGAGAGAGAGAATTCCTTCCACAATGCAGAAATTGTTTCCTTGCAGTTTCCATAGCCCACATGAGGATTATTCCTTTCAGAACAAAACTTTTTTCCTTTAGCTGCTGAGAGGGCGACTGTAAAGAGGACAAGTCTGACTTGAAGACTTGTTTGCAGCCATCACTGCCCCTAATACCCATGCTTCGTTCTAGGGACCCCTGCTGCGGACTCAAGGATGTCCTGGGCCTTGAACACTGCTCTTCCCCTAACATTCTCCATCAGGTGCACTGGTCCCGAAGTCCCATTTTCTCAAAGGGTGTAAGTTTTCATAGCTGCCCAATTCCCAGAACCTTATCTTTAGCAAAAAATACAAGTGTCTCCTTGAAACTAACTATAATAATGAGCATTTCCTGCCAGGTAGGACCACATTTGAACCCCTGAAATCTGAGAGAGCTGTAGACTCGCCCTGCACTCCGGATGTACCGTAACACCTATGGACATGGCCGTTCTGGAGGTCCATGAATCTCTTCACTTGGCCATGGAGTCCAAGTTAATAAATTAAAAACTCAAGATCAGATGGCTATGTCTATATTCATAAAATCTAGATTTCTTTGCCTGTAGAAGAAGACTGTCCTAGGCTCCTGTTCTCAATTTTAGGACAAAGCATTTCCCATTTTTCTTGGTTACGTTAAATAAAGATTATACTGTATCATCAAATAATTCTGGCATCCTTCTCTTTACATGAAAAACTTGTTGTAAAGATATAGGAGTCTACTGCTTCCTTCTCATCTCCCAGTGATTTCAAGACCAAGTAGAAATTTGCCAAGGAACTGTGGCCGGGGCTTCTCAGTTCTGCCATGTGGTCCTTGGATTGACTACATTTTCGTACATCTTCAACTTCTCTAACTTGCACACACTAATAAAGCAAGAGAAGAGAAGAAATGAAAGCAAGGAGTGAAAGCTTTAACTAGGACATTGTTTTATTGAGGAGGAGAAAGGTGAGGATTATTGTGCATTTTGGGTGTTATAGACATTTTTTATCCAGGAAAACATTTTTCATACAAGTATATTTTCAAATTACATTATTATAAAGATTGTTATTTAATGCAGGCAAACTATAAATATGTGAAAGCCATGTTAGTTGTCTTCTGTTGGTAAAAATCTTCATTAGGTGACAACAGTATAATTAGTGCAACATATCCAAGACTGCAAACATTGTGTAAGAGCTATGAATGCTACCCCAAAATTGCCTTAATTGCTGTTACCTCATTTTCTTTTTAATCTTTTTTATAATTTAGTGTTAATTTCCCCCCATTGAAAATCCTGTGAGCCTTTTGCTAAGAAATAAAACATAACCAAGCAATACATCTATACATCACTAGTAGACAGTTAATGAAAATGAAAAGAGTAATATAGTTAGAAATTAAATATTATCCAATATTATCCAGAGCGTGTATATTTTGGTTGGCCCTTTCTGTAGAATACAAAAGACATTTACTTTAAAATCAGTATGGGGATTTGAGGATTTCATGTTTCTCATTTTATTGTTCTTTATCATAATGAAAAGGCTAAGGGGCCTTTTAGAAAAAAATTGTATACAGTTTTGTATTGTATACTTCAGTTCCTGGAAAGGATATGTATGTATCCATACATTTTAATGGACCCTGCTAAATTAGCCTAGAATTCACTTAATGTTATAACACCGGCATAGTGTGTTTTATTCCTGTTTCTATTAATCATCCCAACAGATCCATTCTGTGTTGTAATCACTTTTCACAGCTCAATGATCTGATGCAATCTTAAAGCCTTGCTTCTGGGAATGGTCAGCATTAAGCCATATCGCAGACACCTAGAGGCTGCCCACGGCCTTAGCCTCAGGTCTGCCCCAAGAGGCAGCCATTCAAAATATACTGGTGGCTTTGTTTAGTGTGATTTGGAATTCAGATTTGGAGGCTTTCGTTTATATATTTATTTTTTGGCCTTTCCCACACGTCTCCCTGTGTTCTTTTTCTTTCCCCCTCGGCAGCTACTGCCAAGCAAATGGAGCAGCACTGGCAGTTGCCACCTCAGCACAGCCTTCCATTTCCCTGCTGTGCCCCTCCATGTGTCCCTCTGGCTGGGCCAACTGTGGATGGCTACAAAGGGTGACGCCCAGCAGACAGTAGCAAGTATTTGAAAAGTTAGACAGGTGGTGGGTACTAAGGCGACACCAGTGGAGCCAGCACCTCCATCTCCAGCCCTTGTGAAGCTCACACTTGCGTTAGGTGAATGTGAGCTTGATCTAAGGTGAGATTCCAGAGGGAGTCTTGTCCCATTTTTTTTCTCTGCATTGTATTCAGATATTTTGCATATCATTATGCTCCATATGTTTTTCAGCAGGAAGGGAAAGGTTCTGAATAAAACCTGAATAAAAAGGAATAACTCCTTTATGGTTTCTCAATTTAGAAACCAAATATTTGGGAAATATGCCCGTTCCCTTGCATTTGTAAGGACAGAAGAAGGAGGGCGTCTTAATTAGTGTTAATCATAGGAGCATGGTAACTTGCTGATGTCCATTTATGCTGAGCTTAGCGCCATAGAAATGGGCTTAAAGGATAGCAAAAAGAAATTATGTTAACCACGTGGATACATTTCATGCTGTTGTGAGTTGCTCAGATATATTTCTGAGAGACTAGAGCTGTAGTTTAACTATCTGAGGCAAAGGGGAAGATGCACAAATTTCTTTCTATTTTTTACCTTCAAGATGGTTTCTTTGCAGTGGTAGGTGGCATTTAATATTCATTTCTGAATCAGTTCTTTTATTCTAATCTAATCTACTTATAATAAACTAGTATGGCTTAGTTTAAAATATGAACCCTTCATTTTGTAAATAACCTGAAAAAAATTTAGTTTATTGAGTATTAAACTCGCAGACAAGGTAATGTGCTTATTGAAATGACTGATCTGTTTGGGTTCCCAGTTCAAAAAGAATGAACAGAAAATAGATTCTGAGCCACAAAATGCGATGGTGAGTGAGCTGTATGTTAGTTTCGATGAAAACTTTTATCTCTTCCTCTTCTTTCCGCTTCTCCTCCTTTGCTTCTTCCCTTTTCCCTTCTTCTTTTTCTTCTCGTCTTTCTCCTCTTCACCCTCCTCCTGTTCTCCCTCCTCCTCTTCTTCCTTTTCTTCTTTCCCCCCTCCCTTTTTTTTCTCTCTCTTCCTCCTCTTCACTTTCTCCCCCTTCCCATTCCTCCCCCTTTCCCTTTCTTCCTCTTCTTTCTCCTGCCCCCCTTCCCCTTCTTCCTTCTCATGCTTTTTCCTTCAATGAGCCTGGATTAACTTCATGATAGAATTTCTCTCTACATCATTGACATCTTAACTTTTTAAAAAAGGTTGCAAAAGTAACCATTCACTCTGTGAACATTTTAAAATTAAGTAATCTGTTTAGCCCCCCAACCACAGAGAATTACTGTTCTTTTCATATATTTTCTTCCAATCTTTTGTTTATTTCTGTGTGTAATACATGTATAAAGATGTTCAGATCTTCTTTTAAGCATTATACCATTAGCAATTTTATGAGAACATTTAATGTTTTCATAAGTTTCTGTTTAGTGTCCCCAACGTATATCATCACATAGGGATATATTCCTTTTATTTAACCACTATCATGGTAGAATATGTTGTTTCTAATTGCTCCTTATTATACATAAAGATGTAGTGAATATTTACTGGTAAATTTTTGTCCACATTTAATATTTCTTAGCAGTAACACCTAATTCCGTCTTTTCCTCATATAAAATTGACAGCACATTACAATTGATTTCATGAGCCTGCATAATTCTGTAGTATCAATATATGATCTTGAGTGGCACTGAGCTTTATATTTCTTGTATTCATTGACATTATTTCAATTTTTTTCTCTCTCACAAGTATTGCTACACCAAAATTTTAGTCTTCTATCTTAGGAACGCCTACCTTAAGTGAATAAAGCCTACACTTAAATATGTAAATCTGAAGATAATTGCAGTACTTTTAGGATGAACTCTTTCATTTTTTAAAAGTTTTTAATTGGTAAATAACTCAGTTATATTTAAAATGTAGCTCAATTCACCAAACTTTAGTTTACATAGACCTTTCTATAAATTAGACTCTAAAGGTGCAGACTTCACCGGGACTAGCTTACCTGCAGAATGCCTTAAAATGCAGTTGACCTGGCCCACGAAATGGAATCCTTGAGCAGTGGTCCTGGAGAATGGGTATTTTATGACTCTGACCAAGAGTATCTTTATCCTTTATTGTGTGCTGCTAGGCAGCATCAGACAGAAGGAAGATGGCATGCAGGAGCTACAAGAGTCAGTTACTACTGACTGCATCTGAGCCTTTCTTTACATTCCAGGAATTTCCACAGCACTTTCCCATATCCTCAGCCTTATTAAAGGGGACAATCAAGGACTTTGGATTTAGACTATTATGTAACTTATAGACTAGTTTGCTTCAGTAGAAAAGATTCATACAATGTGGGAGTAAGTTAAAGTTTTTGTATAAGGCCGTATTTACCAGCCATCCCGTTCTAAATTTATACACTGTGATGTATTGTATCACCTCTGAAAGAAAAAGCAATAAGCAGAACATGTTATCCTAACCGAAAAAGAAAATGATTATTATATGCCCTCCTCTGTCTGAAAGGCAGAGGGCAGTCTCCCTAAATGTTTACAAAATGCACTGTGTGCTCCAAGCACCTGTCCCCAGAACCTGCAAAAGGAGAGACATAGAAGAAAGTGGTCGCCCTTAACCTCCCATCCTCCATCAATGGCACAACAGTATCAGTTCATCTGCTTCTTCCTTGTCTCCATCCCATCTCATGAACATTTGCAGGAAAGCTACATGCTCAGGTAAAAATAAATACCTGGCTGGCTTCAAGGCAAGTCTTCCCTTGATGGTGCTTGCTTTTCAACAGTCCACACCTACCCACTTACATAAGCAATTTACAGCATCAGAAGAAGGGTCCGCGAGAGAAGAGATGTTGCTGCAATCTTCGGCTCATTGTCAGAGAACATTTTCAAGGGAACCATGTCCATGACAGAGAAGAGGGGAGGAGTGCAATATTTGAAGACCAAGGAGGGAAATGCTGTCTCAAATCTGAATATTTAGACATGATAAGAAACCAAAAACTAAAACAACAACGATAGAGGCCCACATCAAGAAAAAAATGGAAATGAATGTAGTAGGGTGCTGGTTACTTCTGGAAACTTTTCAACGCAGTCATCAGAAGTGTACCCTTGATCTTGAGTGAAATGACAGAGAGAAACCTGTGTAACACAAGCTGACCCTGACTGGCTTTCTTAAACAAAAGTTAATTGACTGAATGCAGACCTTGCTTCTAAGAGAATGTGAGAGCCTGAATTGGAAAACAAAATCTACAAAAGTTTATTGCTGATGCTGCATGTCAGAGGTGGGGAGGGTGCAAATCCCTTCATAGCTTGCTTGAAGCTGTCTTGCTAGTGTTATAGTAATTGAAGCAGGAAAAGAAATCAATGCATTGTTGCATGCTGACAGGTAAGTGCTCCAGCTAGGAGACTGTGTGTAGGGGAGGAGCCTACAGCCTATTGGCTAAAACTGGTCATTTGTCTCCTGTCCAGGACACGGATAAATGATCCTCCCACAAGGTCAGAGAGAAACAAAAGCCATTTGTGAGCCTTTGGTGACTTTCTGATGGTAAGAAGTAGCACAGGTCTGGAGACCTAGAAAGCAGGAACCTTGTCCTGGGTGGTCTCCCCTGGGTATTTCTGTGGGAACGGATAAAGACCAACCATCTTCAGATTTGTTACTGTCTCTGAGATTCAAACATTAGGGAACAAATGTTCAATTAGTCCAGCTTGGTTCAAGTGCTGACTGTTTAGCCAGGGATATGTAGCAGGACCAGTTATCAGCAGTAATATGGAGCAAGAGTTCAACCAAAAGGAAATTAAAGTGCTTTTTGGCAAGCAGCCTAGGATATTAATATGAGGTGTTTGTTTAACAAGAAAACTGTCTACCTCAATTGAGAGCATGGGGAATTATGGGAACACCTACTATGTACACTTCTAGGTACTAGGGAGATAGCAGTGGATGCAATAAACCGTTACCTCTCAATGAACTTACATTGGGAGTGCTCAGATAATCATGTTTAGTGAGTTGTTTGGTGGTATGGAGAATATTCTAGAATTCTGGGGGTAGAAAAGAGATGACATGGTCTAGGTAGCCAAAAAGTTTGGAAGGCTTTTTTGAGAGTCTTTGAGCTCTTTGCTCCTGGAAAATTTCAGGGTGGAGCTGAGTGGCCATTTTCGGCGAATGTTATAGAGTAGACGTGAGAAGGGAAGGAGGATAGCCTTTCATGAAGTCCCTTCTGGCGGAAAAGTTTAATAAGCTAATGAGAACCCAGTAAAGTAAGGCTGTCATTCGGAAACAGACGCAAAATGAGAGGATTTGAGCAATATTAATTCTATTCAGAGAGGAAACGTTTCATCGGGGCAGCAGAGGCCCCCCCAGGTTGCCTTGAGTGGAATTTAAAGCAGAGAACCAGGCGGGCCCTCACTGCTGAGTCCCCCGGCCGCATCCGCACACCTTGTGCTGCATCTTCCTTTCGTACATCCAATGCCACATTCCCAGCAAGTCCACCTGACCCATCTGCTCGTGACACCTCTGCAACTTCTGGGCTCCAGAATTTCTCCTTTCTCTTTCTATTGTCAACAGTTTTCTGTCCTTTATGCAGTTCTTTCATGTAAATTTTTTTCTTCTTATAAAAACCATTCTGTCTTCCTCCAGCTACTGTCTCATGTGTCTATAGTTAAATTTCCAGAGTTCATCCTGGCCACTGTCCTCTTCTTCCCGTGTGAGTCTTCTATAAGCAGGCCTTCTCACCTAGCTGCTCTTGCAAGCGCCCAGCTGACCTCTGTGGTGCTAAAGGAGTATTTCCTGGGATCCCTCTTTGCTGTTTTTCTTCCTACTGTGCTGTCTACTTTTTCTATCTCTTGGTCAATCTCCAGCTGGTGTACCCCAAGCTCAGTCATTAGCTAGCATCCTTCATCCATTTTCCCTCTGCTTTGGTCAGCTCACCCAGTCTCACAGCTTTAAAAACCTGTCAGTAGGGGTGAGGGATATAGCTCAGCGGCACAGCGCCTGCACCTATCAGTATATTGATAACTTCCAAATTAACATTTCCATTCCAGACATCTGCCCTGAATTCCAGACCTATACGTATATCCAACAGCCTACTTTAACTGTAGGGATAGACAACATTGTCATCCTATCCATATTGCTTCGGACAAGATCGGTTGTGTCCAGGGTAGTATGGCTGTAGGCCCATATTGCTTCAGATCTCACAGTTCCCATGCGTGTTGGCCTGGCTTCTAATTACAAATGGCTACAATTTACCAGAGGTTGCTTTTTGGCTACTGAAGACCACCCAGCCTCCCTGGCCTTATGTGGAGTTGAGTTAACTTCTATAGTGAGCCCCTGTCGATCAAAGTCTCAGGGGAGTTCATGAATAAGTGTTCCAGGAGCTTTACCCCTTAGTGGCCTATACCCTCTTGCAAGAAAGTGTGCCTCGAGATAGGTTCTGTTGCCCACAGGTTCCCAGAGAGATTGAGCTCCAGATAGCCATCATGCCAACTGGCTGGTACTGCACCCTTTATCAGACTACTTCCTTTGTGTGTGTCTCACTGCTCCAGCTATTTGTAATGTTTTCTGAGCTCATCTCCCAAATAAACTACTTGCACTCAAATGCTGTTCCAGGATCTGTTTGTGGGGAAACCCAGATCAAAATAGGTGTTAAGTTGACATCTCAGCTACAACATGCACTACACCAAGCTGGTGATCTTCATGGTCTTGCCATGGTCTTGCCTGTCTCAGTAAATGAGTGACTTCTTCCACTTATTGGTCAAATATCTTGATGCCTGTCTTGTCCTCACACCATTTACGCATTTAGCAGATCTACCTCCAAAATCTACCTCAAATTCAATGACCTATTTTTCCCTGTAGGATTTCATACTCTGGCATAGTATAATAGTCAGCATTTAAGTGTTTGTCTCCAAACAATTCAATATGATACCATGAGGAGAGAAATTTTCATTCGTTTCTTTTGCTCTTGTATCTTCAATGCTCAGAAGATAGTCTGCCATATGTGGTAAATGATCAAAACCACTTGCTAATGGAGATGCATGCATGCCAAAAAAAAAAATCTGCCTAATGAGAAAAAGCTTTGGCAATGAAAGACTTTATAGAGAATGTTTGAAGATAATAAATGTGCTCTTTACTAGTATTTTTTGTTACCAAAATACTATACAAACTAGAAAAAAAATCCTCAGGTGATTTCAGATTCTCATGGTTTATCATTAGAGACCATCAGAGTAGAGATGCATGTTAAGAAAGTAGGAAGCTCAAATGACTAATGAATCATTTCAATAATGAAGTCAGCTTTCCTCAAACCCCTCAAAACCACCGCAACAGTTTTATGTGCTCATCTTTACAGGAAGACCCTTATGCATGCGGTATTTTGAAAACAATCTGTAATTGGCATTGCCATTTAAATAAGTAAATTACTCCCAGGGTCAACAAATGCACTGTCCTTCCAACCCTGATGATCAACTTGGGGCAGTCAGGGAGTTGGACTGCAGAGAGGTTAGGGCCACAGGCTCTGAAGTCAGCCTAGTGAGGTCAGACTCAGCCTGGTCTCTCACTCATGGTGTGCCTGTGGGCAAGGCCACCTGACCTCTCTAATCTTGTGTTCTGTACTTGCAAAATGGGATGATGAGAGTGCTTATCTTATGAGGTCATTGTGATGATTCAGTGAGCTAATACAGTACATACACGAAGCAGAAGTATCTAGCACGGAGTAACCCCAGAGGCAGTGGGAGATCAATTCTGTGGTCGGTTTATGCCCTCATACCCATGCCTGTCCTTTCTCCCAGGCTTCACTGTAAATTCCAAGACAGGTAAGCTGCACTTTCTCCTAGCATCATCATTGTTATGATTTTGTTTTGTTTTGTTTTGTTTTTCTGGTACCTGGAATCGAACTCACAACCTCACACTTGCCAGGCAGGCGCTGTGCCACTGAGCTAAATCCCCAGCCCGTGTTATGATTAATTCTGCCTCCTTTACACTTTCATCCTGATTTTACTAAGGAAACATAGAGTTTGCCTGCAATAGTGATTTTCAACCAGGCTGAAGAACATCCTGACGGACCTTGCCAGAATGATTTTGTCCCTGCTCATGTGCTGGCTATAGACTCTGAATCACCACTATAGGAACTCACTCTTAGAAATGGAGTAGGAGAAAGAAGATTGTCTCCCAGAGATTGTGGACACCCAGAACTATTTCTCACCTCACACTGCCCCATCCAAAATGACACGGAAGCCACCTCTGCAGGTTTTGTCATGCTGTCTGTTGTCCTTGGATCTTTGTATGGACTGAGTTTATCTGAATCCTCTGCACATAATGAGCTTTCAGATAAGTTAGTGCTTTGAACACCAGACCAGAGAGAACAAGAGCAGTGAGCTTTACTCAGTCTTGTGTTCTTGTCCTTAAAAGTATCCTGAGTGGGCGATCCATGGGGGAGAGTTGGGATAAGGTCGCACTGGTGGCTCTTTGGCCAGTCTAACAAGGAATTTATAAATGGGGCCCCCTCTTCCATGGGGCCCAGCACCTTCTCTGTCCTAGGAGAGGAAGGGATGGAACTGGAGAGAAAGTGATTTCAAGACATTTACAGAAGGAAAGATGTGGTCTGTATAAAGATGGGCCATAGAAGGCTGAGGGAAGCTGCTGTGCTTTTTTCTCTATGAACTCCTCTGGAGAAAGTTTGAGAAATCCTGGTTTGCTGTGTTGGGCAGGGGGCTTGGGTGTCATCAGGGGAGGAATCCTAATCAATAATGAATGAAGAGGGTCTATGGACAGAATAGGGATTGGACATGGAGGTGAATCAGTATCTTGTAACTTTTTAAAATTCTTAGCATTATTAGATTTTGTAGCCAAGTGAAGAAAGATTTCTGTGTGCTGTGTGGTGTTTCTGAGAACTTTGTCAATGAACCATGGAAAGAATGTATCCCCAGGATGGAAGCTCCTTGGAGGAAGGTTTCAGCCACTGTATGTCCCATCGCTAGTTTAACACTGTCGTGCATTCACTGAGTGCAGTGCCTTCCACCTAGTAAGTGATGGTAGACACTTGTGGAGCCATGCATGGGGGTGCACTAAAGACTTAGGAAAAATACATATTAATACATCAAATGTGGATGCAGAAATAGAAGATGTGTTATTATAACAAATTCTACACTGCTGTACAATTGTTTTCCCCTAATCTCGCATTTGTTGTGTTGGGAGAATATGTTAATAAGCACAGTTTAGAAATTAAAAGACTTAGTTCTGGTCTATGTCCTAGTACACCTACTTATTTGAGAAAAGGCTTTTAATTCCTCTGAACATCGATTTCTTCATCCAGTAAAGAATAAGAGCAATGGCCCAGAATAGCACACATTTCAGGTACTAATGGTAAAATTCATGATGCTCAAATGAAACAGTAAGTGCTACAAAGCCTTAGAAACTGTGACCACATATGCACAAGTTCCTACCTGTTGTAACAGTCCATGTAGTATTTTTTAAAGGCAGGAATTTACTATCCCATCCAGTAATATTTTGCAGTAATCAGTGATGATTTGCATGAAGAAGGCCCCTCACCCGTCTTCCATAGTGAACAAGCAGGAGAAAGTACAAGCCTTGATTACCAAGTACATGAGGCTCTGTGAGGCAAAGTTACTGATTAGTGAAGTGTTCTCTAGAATTCAGAGGCGTTAGATGGCTTCCTACTTAGAACCACTTTGATCTTAAATGCCACAGACACTCAGGGTAATCATCAGTTTTTAGATTCACACATATTTTCTCTCATAAATTATCCTGGTGTTCAATAATCTTCTAAGCCTCATGTTTAAATAGCAGATCATGATGAACATAATATTTTGAAAGGTGGCAGGGTGGGAAGGAGGGCAACTTTTCCTTTTGGTGTTCTGTAGTGCTAGTTCTTATTTTTGGAGTGATGTACCCCACTTCCTTCCCAAAAATATCCCCCCCACAAAAGCTTTATGTGTTCAGGGCTTTTGAGAGGTGCTTGAGAGGCTACTAACCTCATCAACAGATGAATGTGTCCATGAGTTCGTAGCTGAATGTGCTTTTAGGAGGTGGGGCCAAGTTGGAGGTGGGTCACTGGAGGTGTGTGGTAGAGGGCATGTTACCCACGCTAGCTCCCTTCCTGTTCTTCCTGCTCTCCCTGCTTCTGGCTGCCACAAAATGAACAGCTTTTTTCTGCTATGTCCCTTTGCCATGATGCTTCTGCCTTGGAATCGGCCAATCATGAACTATACCCTCTGAAACTGTGAGCCAGAACAAATCCTTCCTTCTTCAGATTAGGTATGTCAGGTATTTTGTCCCAGTGACAAAAATCTGACTAATGCACCTTGATAATCTCTCATGCACAAACACAAAAACGTTTTACATTCTGTTTTCAGACTTCGGAGTTTGAACTAAAACCTGTGGCATTAAGACTTCTTGATTTGGTGTATTACAATAGTTTTCCTTTGAGTCAGTTTGTGTGTTGTCATGAAGAAGGTGCAGTAACTCAGAGCTGTCTTGGCTTCACCTTGTAAGACAAAACTGATCCCATGATCGACAGTCACTGATTTGACAATCTGATCTGAATATTCAACTTTTAAGCTGTTAGATTTTTAGAAGGGTTTGTTGCTGATTATATAGTCTAACTTAAAATGCACTGTGAACTGTAAAGAAAGGCACTTTATGAAATGTTTATAAAAATTGGATGCTTGGTAGATGTTTGGTAGATAATGTGCATTTGTGCATTGTTTGAATGGCTTTATGAGTATGCCATGATTCTTTCATGAGTTGATATGTAGAGATACAACTACACTCATTACATGGCTGATGACATTGTTTTGGGCAACTTTTCTGCCTTTTGCTTACTTGTCAGGTAGGGATAATAATACCTACTTTGTGTTAGTCAGCATTCCATCATGTGACAAAATGTCTGAGAGAATTTAAAAGGAGGAAAGTTTTCATGGCTCACAGTTTCAGAGTTTTCAGTCCATGGTAATTTGGCGTATTGCTTTGAACCTGCCAGAGCAGAACATCATGGCAAAGTAGATGAGATCTGTTCACCTCATGATTTCTGGGAAGCAAAGTATGAGACAGGAGGGGACAGGAGTCCCCATATCACTTCAAGGGTACACCCCAAATGACCTAACCTCCTTCCACTAGGCCCCACCTCCTAAAGGTTCTACTATCTCCCAGTAGCACCACAGGCTGGCAGCCATGCCTTCAAAACATGCCCTTGGGGGCAGATGTTAAGATCCAAACCATAGCATTTTTTAATAGAACTGTGTATTAATTAAGTCATGCTTCATTATTCAGTGAATGGTGTTTTGAATAGTCACATAAGGAAGTTATATGGCATTGTAAAGCTATTTAGCACTATGGAAAAGATTTGCAGACTAAGAGAAATGGGAGATAACCAGAAAGTTATAAAAGTTTGCCTGGGTAGGACTCTGAATATGCAAAGTAAATGGCACATATCCAATGCTCGTTAAGGTAAATACATATATAAGATCAAAAACCACAGGGAATGTTTACAGATTTAAAAATTATTACTGCACGAGATAAGTTGCCATTAATTTCCTTCGAAGTATTCTCCCTACCTTCAAACATCCCATTATCCTTGCCCTTTTCTGAGGCTGTTCTGGAAGTTCTCTTTGGTAAGTATCTTTAGTTTACTGTCGTGGCTACTTTTGTGTCCTGAATTGATTCAAAGCATCTACCTTTTATTGCAATTTGGACTTCAGGACAAAAAGCAGAGTTGTACAATGTTCAGACCTGGTGAGTGAGGTGGGGTAAACTGTGATGTTTTCAGGAGCCTGCTTTTCTGTTAGACATCACTGAGCAGCAACGTTCACCATATTCTCAATCACCCCTTGTGAAGGCACACACGGGAGAAGACAGAACTGCTTCAGAGAGTGGAGAACAATGCGATAAGTGTGTGTAAGGAGAGGAATGTTCTGAAGGGGATTACAAGAAATGTGTCTTTAACTGTAATAATGTTTTAATGTAAATAGCCACTCTATTGTTTGATTAGAGATGGGATTTGCCCTTGTCAGATGCTAACCCATGTCCATGTCATAGGTAAACTATGCATATGGGGGCTGGGGATTTAGCTCAGCGGCAAAAGCG
>NW_004955425.1:13748541-13780649 GCF_000276665.1 Chinchilla lanigera | reverse complement strand
AAAACTATGCATATGATATAGATAATATATGACAGGGTTGTACTGGCTTTCATGGAGTCATTGTAAAAGCATTTTCTCTTCCTTCTTATAAACAATGTTATCTACTACTACTATTTGTTGCGTGTCAACTTTACACAGATTAACCCCACTGTATATATTTCGTGTGTACTTAATACCAATTTATTTATTCCGCGTAAAAATTCTGCAAAGCATATCTGTAATTATTCTCATAATTGAGAAAGAAGTTACTGAGTCATTTTGCCAAGGTCAAAAGCTAAGGAGAGGTATAGCCCGCTGTAAGCGCAGGTCGCTGAACACAAACCTGACTTCTAACACTTTGAACTGGGATATTCTGCACATCTTTGTTTTTCCCAGGACACCTAGTTTGGTAAGGATTCATAAAATTACCTTGGTTTTCTTATTCTGCTTCTCTTCACTCATAGTAAAGAATTTCCTTAGTGAAGTTCTGCGCTTCCCCAGAGCCCACCTCACTTGGCGGCCTCACAAACATGCCCGACGACAGCCCGTGCTGTGGGCCTGAGAAACCTTGATCTCACGAGGCTTTTTGATGCTCAAGGAGTCCTAGGTCTCTGGAAATTTTATCTGCTGCGCTGACTCTGATAAACTAGAAAACCAAATATTTCATTTTATGACTATTCCTTGTGGAACTAGCCTCCTTAGTGTATAGAGTGACAGCTGGGGAGATTTCAAACACTCCTGAAATACAGCCGTTGAGATATGCTGAAATCACAACTTATTGCTCATGCTATTCACTGGTGAAATCGCTAATGGAAAACTTAAGTCCTTAACAAGCTAGTTAGGCAGAGATGGAAAGGGGGCCAACTCATTCCTAGCACAGGAGAACTGCCATGGATTGCTGAGATTTAAGAAGGAGGTGGGGGAGAGCGACAATATGGTATTCTTATTTTTGTACTTTCCCAAATTCTGTGGAACAAATTAAATAAGTGCAACTAAATCTCCAAATTAAATTTTACCCAACATTTTTTTCCACAGTGACAGGTGATAGGTTAGACAACTTCCTAGGTCCTTTCCATTTGAATTATTAGTATATTTACAAATGACTCATTTCTGACAGTGATTTTGGCAGAATCACAATAATTCTGAAACCTGCTTTTACTTTTTAATTGATAAGTGCTTAAATCATTGCAGTCTGAGAGCGCTAACTGAGATTTGGTGCCAGATGTCTTCTTTGGTTCTTGGAAAGGATCTTTGAATTCACTAAAATAAACTAGTAAACTGCTTGTCTATTTCATTTTGCATGCTCCAGAGAAAGTTATACAGATTTGAAAGCAAGATAATATTAAAATAGTTTTAAGAAGGATTTAAATAAAAGCACATTCTAGGAAATATTATTTTAAAAGTCTAGTTGGGAGTCCATTCTGTTTGTTAAGGAACTCATGGGGGCTGCTTAGCTACATCTTTTCTCCCCTCCTCCTGTGTCCCCCGGGATTCTGACTGCCTTAAATGCTTCCATGTCCTCTCTGGGCACCCCCCATCTTGCATAGTCAAGGCTATAGTAGGAAACAAGAATAGAGTGGATAAAGGCCTTCGTAAAATGAAAACTGAATGAAAAAGTTAGGAGTCTACCCTAATATAAAGCACCATGACAGTGAATCCTATCATCATTCTCCTGGGGTTTCTATAGTTATGCAGTTGGGAAATCAAAGCCAAAAGAAGAGCTCTACACTTAGAATCATGTGGATTTTGACATGACCCAAAGATCTAGTATGCCAGGGGTTTTCTTTTGCATCTGCCCTGCATGTTGTAATCCCAATTTTCTAATTAGTTGCCACCATATAAAAAATGAAGAGAGGCATTAAAAAACATTCAGATTCACAGCCTTTCCTGAACTATGAAAATCTACCCTGCTGCCCCTACCAGCTTGGAGCTGAGTAGGCCCTACCCTACGGAAGCAGCCTGTGTTTTCGGTCAGAAAGGATCTATGCTTCCTGCATAAAACGTTATCCATCCCTGGAAAGTGAAGCTCAGATTTTCAGTCCTAATTATGCTTTGATAGTTTTGTATTCATGTAATGGTTCCACAGAAATATGCTTATTCCTTTTCCGGTGAGTCACGTCTTACTCCTTTCGTACATATGCCCAGGATGTGGGGTGTGCCCTCATTTGCATTTCTTGCCTGGCCCAGACTTGGCTTCATTTACATAATGCAATCAAAAAATTGCTATCTAAAGGTTAATTTGATTAACTTCTGCTGGGATTATGGTGTGGCAGATTCTCTTCAGTATTAACACAATATTGTAGTGAAGAAACCTTGGGCAATTCACTTATAAAATGAATAACATGACCTGCTTATAGGAGTATGAAAATTAATTAGCAACATGAGTGCAAAGTGCTTAGCAGAGTGACCAGAATATATCGTCTGTGTTCAGTTAATATCTCCATTACAGATTTTTGTTTCTGTGGGACACCATTTGATGGATATCGCTGATGAAAACCATGTCATTTGAAAATTTGAGTTTTTTAGCTTTATTCTCTCAAAGTATCCTCCTAATCAGAATTTCTACCAAATAAATGTTTTTTATTCAATCACTCAAAAAACAATTACTGAATATCAAGCCCTGCTGGGGATATGATGGATACTTGAGTAACCAACAGGAAATTTCTCATCTGAGGGAGTTTATACTATATTGGGAGATTGACAGACAACACACTAGAGTGAGTACAACTACCTGGAAGTGCTTGTTCTAGCTAAGCAGTTCAGGGCTGAACTCTAACAAGGTCACTTCGGAGATGCTTTGATCAATTAGGAATGATTTATAAACTTTGTTCAATGTCATCTATGAGACTGTTCTTAGATTTCATGTGAGGCTTTTTCTTTATATTGAAAATACTTCTGCAAATATCAAACACATTAGGGTAGTTGAATTTAATAGGATTAGTTTGAAACTGGAGGGAGGGATATTTCATGGATGAGTTGGCTGCTGTGGGAGAACCAAGGTCAGAAAAAGACCAACTGCAAGTTTAAGGAAAGAGGGTGGTTGATGGCTAAAGTTCCATGAGAGACGGGAGGTCCTGGAGGAGAGGAAGGAGATAAGCCCTGGGTAGCAGAGACTGACAGGCTCTAGCTCTGCCTTTCTTGCAGCAGAGACGACTGGTGATGAAGTGAAGTCAGCACTCCTTCCTTACTCTGCACAAAATGTTGCCCACCTTAGAAAAGCAGGGCTCTTCTTTTTTCAGTCCCAATTATGTTTTACAGTATGATATTCACATGGATGTTGCAAGCTTATTTTTTCCTATAACATATATTATGCAGAAGTTATTGCCTTTCTGTAACTTTGACTGAAACCCCTCAACCTCCTGAGGATCTTTCTCCAAAGTAATAGCAACCTACCGAGGTTGCAGGTGATATTCCCAGGATCTGGGGGCAAGGGTCATTGCCAAGTGCAGTAGGCTCAGTTCTGTTCTGGCCGCTAACAGACATGGCTCAGGAATCCTGTTTAGTGAACAAGATGAGTAAGATGCCTGTCTGTGGGGGTAGAGCATAACCGCCTTGACTGGCCTTCCGGAGGACAACCCCACCTCCCCTCTGCCTGGCACTGAGGGAGGATTCGGGTGTGTTCATCTGGGCCCTTCATGACGCTGAATCCTGAAGCTGCAAAGTCCGTGCACTCCCAGGACCAGCTGGGGAGCTGGAGCGCACTGCAGAGGGCCGCCCTGCCCAAGCTCACCGTTCTGGCTCAGACATAGCCAGTTGCTGCTGAAGGGAAAGGAGAGGCTGGTTTTGTTTAAAGAATGTTTTTTAAGAGGAGGCAGAAATCTGTGTTTTTATATGTGGATATTAGCAACAAATTAGGGTGTTTTAGCTTAATTTTGTTTTGTGCGATTTTTCCCCCCATGAGGATTTTTTTGAAGGGAGATGTACAATCCACTAACAAGCTGTGTGACTTTGGATGAGTTATTATTCCTGTGTGGGTTCATTATCAGGAAAATTGGGTCCACTGACTCTGAGACCCTTTTTAGGTCTGAGAGTCAGTGTTTGACCTGGGAAGCCAAGACTGAATTGCGACAATGTGACCAGGTCAGTAAATAATGAGAATGTGTCCATCCTGTGAGCGTAGCAGAACATCTGCCTGCAATACCTGGCTCTCTGGACCACATAGATAGATAGATAGATAGATAGATAGATAGATAGATAGACAGACAGAGGTGTAAGTATAAAGTATAGGCAGAGATAAAGAGCAGACATTGCTAGCACGTGGCAGGCATTTATTGAGGGCTTGCTCCATGCCAAGCTATGTACTAAGCACTATTCTGTAGAAATCTTTATACAAAGAAACAGAATTGTTTTTTGTAACTCTGAAATGTAATCCCGGGCTGGCTCAGAATAAGGACTCAAAAATTGTTAGTTCCTGCCGGCCCCCCCACTGCCCCGGGCTGTCCCACCCCTGGAGGACACTTCCAGAACTAATTTAGCCTGCCTTCCTTCAGGCTATGCTCACCTTCCTTTAGCACCTCCAAGTGCCCCAAAAGCCTCCTCAAGTGTGCTGTCTTTTATTCCTGCCCACGGGGGCTGAAAGCTTCACATTCATTTTAGGACATTAGTTAAGCATCTGCTATTTCCTGGTGCTGTTCTACCAGTGATCAGGATTGGCAGAAGCTGTTTTCAGAAACTGAAATTCCATGGAGATGGGAGAAAGGACAAAACAAACGATGAAATGAATGAGAAATGGATCAAATAGTTCTATGCAGGAAAACAGGGTGACTTGGTGATCATTTCAAACCTGCTTTAGCCTGGGTGATTGGGAAAGGCCCACTGTAGGAGTCCGTTTGGCGCCTGTGACCTATTGATGAGAAGGAACCAATCGTGAAAGATCTAGAGGAAGAGCGCATTGCAGGTAGAAGGAATAGCAGGTGCAGAGGAAGATGGCCTCTTAGAGGACATAGAAATGGCCCAGTGTATCTGAAGCATGAGCTCAGGGCAGAGAGAAGCTGTAATAGGTGAGCTCAGAGAATCTGTTTACACACAGATGGTTTTCCAACTTTAAGCAAGTAAATTTTCTTTTCCCCAATTATTTTCTGAAGGGGCCAGAACCATTCCTTTTTTCTTGTGTTCACTCAATTGCCTAAATTCCAGTTAGCTGACTGTGAAGAGCTCATTTGTTTTATAGCAAAGTCGGGCTCCATGGCAATGTGGTTTCAAGTAGGCACAGTCAGGCTGGGCTGATTCTAACAGCCCAACGAGGCTGGAGGGGGCTTGTCTTTGTCCACCTGCTGTTGGAGCCAAACCCACCTCAGGACAAAGTATTATTCCATCTGTAATTCAGCCGTGTGCTGCTTTCATTGCGTGTTGTTTGACCCAGCAGATAGCAGACCTACATCTGGTTTAGGGTTAAAGAAGTAGGCTGAGGACATTTTCACAAGTCTTTGTTAATAAACAGCCCCCACCCCAGGGGAGGCGCTCCGCCAATGGGGGCACAATGCTGGGAAGCGTGCTATATGCCCATCTCCAATAATGAGTGTTGTTCCGTCCTCCAGTCATTGTCCAAAGATGGTAAAGATGGGTAGGAAGCAGGCTGATGTCGTTCAGTGTTTTCCACCCTTAAAATAAAACACATCACACACACTAGTCTTTTTTGCAGGGCAGTGGACCATCACATGGCTTGCTCCACTCGATCTTTAGATCCCCAAAGTTGAAGGAAAGGATCACTGGTAGGAGTGATGTGTGAAGATACCTTGTTCTACCTACTTTTTGAGTTTCTGGGGGAAAATACTTCGAGTAAGAAAGGGAGTAGCTTCAATAATTTTATCAGTTCTACACATTTTAGACGTTCAGAAATACTTGTGTTAGAATCGTTTGCAGTTGTGTATGGGATAAGTATGAGGACTCCTGAGTCAAGAGTAGCTTCTAATAAGTTACTATGAGATTGAGTTATTCATTTGTTCTCTTCCTGTTTCCTGAACTTCTGTGAGAATATACGTTTCAGGTCCCAACCATAAATCATTATTTACTCATCCCTGATACATCCTCATCATGAATTATTCCTTCCAAAGAATACTTTCCTGGATTAATAAGTAACACTTCCCATTTGTAAAAGATAACCAGTTTTCTTTAAAGAATTATCCACACTTAACATGTCTGAAATAATACATGAGAATGTTTGTATATATGTTTTATTCTCTAACATAAGATTTTAAAAGAAATTGAATTCACTGACATCTGAACTCAGAAGAAACGCCACTTTGCTAAACTGCTTAACGGTGAACCTGGGTGATTGGTTTTGCAGACCTAACTCTCTTTCCTTCATCCTTATCTTTGGTTTCTTCCTTTCCAATGCTTTAAATGGACAGAAAATGTCAAGGGGAGGTTGGTATAGTTCTGCAGTTGTTTTTCCTTTACTAGCAAGTATTAAGCAGAGTCCGTTAGTTTTCCAAATGGAGCCTGACTACTTATTGCATGATATTCGAGTCCTCTTAATCACCTCGGAGAACTATGTGGGCGCCGCACGTTCAGGACATTCTCCTGCAGTAATGTGTCAATGTCACAAGGCACAACTGTAAGCTCATCTTTAAAGGTCTTGTTCATAGCTTATCAAGCCCTGCAGAGTTCATTACATTTTCAGAATCCTCAAGCCCTGATTATGCCCAGCAGAAACATAGTCAATTTCTTCTAGCTAAGAATATTATTCATTGGAGGCCCTCAGAGAAAGAAAAAAGCAATAATTTCCTAATCAATTCTGAGTTATGCACGCTTCACTTTTATATATTCAGAAGCATATGAAAAAATGGAGAAATAGCTCACCTTTCTGTTTCTTCAGGCCACACTGCACACAGTTCTGGCAGTTCAGAAATAACCTGGCTTTCCTAATGCTGTTTAGGTTGATTAAAAAAAAAACTATAGCTTCATCATTAAAGGTAGCACCTTTTATATTTTGCTAGCTATAAGTGTGCAGCTGTCAAAAATGCATATATGTGAAGTGCTGAAGACGTTATTACACATCATTTGTTCTTTTGTATCTGTTTTTAAAATTTTACCAGCTCATCTGCATCTACTGTAGACTGTTTGCAAAAGTAAGGCAGAAGCGGAGGTGGTCTGTTGAGTCCATCTATTCTAGTTCTCCAGGAATGCAAGATTGTGATGAATGCAGTAGCCCAGCTTAGAGTGTAGTTGGGGATGAGGAAGGAAAAGATGAACTCAAGGGAAGGCGCAGGACTCAAAAATGCCCCAGACAGCCAGAGTCAAAGCTGCTTTTTCAGTGCTAGGGATTGAAACCAGGGCCTTCTGATTGTTAGACAAGCATCTGCCACCAAGTTACATCCCCAGCCCATAGCTGCTTTCTGTGAGTGCAAACCAGGCCTCCTGAGAGTTCGGTGAAATGGTCATTCCCTCCTCAGAATCAATCTTGTTAGAAAAATTAACCCCTAAGGTGGCTGCTATGTGCCCTTACCTAGACGTGGTATCTCCAGCTTTAAGTGGTAGAGACTGAAGATCTGAGGAACAAGATTTAAAAAGCAATTGGAAACAACTTCCCCAACCACTTCACCTCCAGTCTAGCATCACCTTGAGTCCCTGACCCTGCAGTCCCCACAGAGAACATCCAAAACCAGGTTGTCGCAAAGCCATGGCTCTCCTGTCAAAGCCTGGTCTCTGAACTTTTCTCATATTCTTTATCTTGACTGTACTCTGGGCTGATAAAGCGGGGCAGAATGTGCTTGTGGAACATGTTGAGTACAGCCAATCGAGATTGCTGTGCTGTTTGAAAGCTCCCTTGTAGATTAAATCATTTGCCCTCTCCGAAGCTCAATGAACCGCTTTTTCCATGTGTTCCTGTGAGTAATGCCTGTGTCATGGCCTCGGTTTGAAACAAGGGAGAAAACACGAAAAAAGAGAGAGTACATTTTGTTACTACAAGTTCTCAGGAGTCACATTCATGATGCAAAAGATGTTGTGATTTTATTTTTCTCTTTTTACATAGTGTTTCATGCTTTTGCTAAATACTGAACAAAGAAAATTATGTGGACTCCATGTCCTGGTGCTAGTGTTGTCTGTGTGACACTTACTGAGAGGATAGAGAATATTAACACTTTATTACGTGGAAAGACAGCAATGTCATTGGACAGACTCTGTGAGAGTTATATGGGATTTCTGTCATTTTTTCAGGCTCAGGCTTATCATGGCCCTTGATTTAAAAGTGCATCTTCAGGATAAAGCTATTGACCCCCTGGCTCTAAAATACTGGTCAGAAAACTCTCTGACAAAACCAGAGGAGGAGCAAGTCAGAGTACATTTTTTCTTCTTCTTTGGTACCAGAAATCAAACTCAGGACCTTGTGCTTGCCAGGCAGGGGCTGTGCTGCTGAGCTATGTCCCCAGCCTTCAGAGTCCATCTTGTTGGCCATACCATCTCTCACAGCTACCAACTCTGTTGCTGAAGCAGGAAAGCAGTTGTGGGTCATCCGGACACATAAGTGTGGTTGTTTCCCAACAAAACTTTACTCATAAGCACTGAGTTTTGAATGGCATATAATTTTCGCCTGCCAGAATATTCTTTTAGTATTTTTGACCATTTAAGAATGTAAGAAAAGGTAGGTTTAGTTTCTCCTAAGAAGGCTGGAAGGGGGGAGGTAACTCACAATGATGATATAAAAGTGGCAGCTGATCAGCTAGGGCCCCACGGTAGTAGTTTGTAGACCCCTGATGTAGGGATTAGCAGATACATCAAGAAGTTTCTAAACTTGAGACTAATCTGCTGGAGGCTCGTCTTCAGGATGGGCAGGATTGAGGGCAGGGGAGCACCCTTGTCTCCTGGGCCCCGGAAGCATTTGTGAAGAAGTGAGGTTTAAGGAACTGTCTTAACACAGGCATTAAGAGCCCTCTTCCCCTTGCTTGAGATGGCCTCTAGTATTGGAAATTAGTCCTGCACACCACCGAATAAGTGGAGCACGCCAGGCTTCTCTGACTCTTCCCGTATTCCTAAAGCACTGATTGAGCACATCCTGTGGGCGGCCATGATTAGACAGATGATGTTAGGAACTGCAGCCAGTGCTGGGTGCTTACAGAAAGTGAACATGAGCAGAGGACCGCACTCAGGGCCAGCAGGTGCGGGGGACTCAGACTGCGGTACCCCAGGCAGCAGCCCTGCCTAGATCTCATCTTCTCCTTACACAGATAACATCCCTGACCTCTCCTGGCTGGGGTGACTCATAACTCAGGATGGCTTGAAATGAGCTCATGACGGATGTTCATTTCCCACCTAGGATTGCCAGGAAAATCATGACTTCAAAGCTTTTTCACAGTCTGGAGATTCCTTTGGAAATATATTATCAGGATTGGCTTTGGGCTGGCTGGGGCCTCTTAAAGAGTGTTCTGGTTTAAATAAGAAGTGTTCCTCCAATGACTCATATATTGAGAGCACTAACCTCACCTGACCTATTAATAAATTAATGGCTGGAATGGGTTGTTCAGAGTAGGGCCTACTAGTGAAAGCATGTCCCTGGAGACGCGCTTTTGGAGGCTCTTCCCTGGCTCTCTTCCCTCCCGCATGAGATGAGCAGCTCGCTCAGTCTGCCATGCTGTTTGACTGTGATGTTTTTTTCTTGGAACCAGCCAACCATACATGGACACCTGTGAAACTGAACCAAAGTAAACCTTTCTTCCATTCAGTTCTCAGATATTTTGTTTCCACAACGAAAAACTAACACACAAAGCCTGATGCAACTTTTGTCCCTTTTTTAAATCTCCAAATGGTAAATATCCAAAGTAATGCTTATGCCATCATTCTTCAAGAGTATTGTCTTCCTTCATTAAAGAGTATGGGTGAGCTTTGGAAATCATAAGCGGGTTTCATTTTAAAAACTAAATCGCCATGTAAAGACCCTAAATCCCACTTCAGAAGGCTGAGCACCAGACTCTCACAGTTGCCAGACATGTACGATGTGGGCCATCAGCTTCTGCCCCTGAATGCGCAGCTGGAGGATCTGTGAGAGAAGCCGCAAGAGTCTGGGAAACAAAATGTCCTGGCCAGGGGGTGGATTGAAAGACACAATTACGGGAATTATTACTCTTCTTATTTAGTATAATTATAGGGTGTTTTTTTTCTCTCTCTCTCTCTCTGAAAAGCTCCAGAGAAGGGTTGTGTTGGTTAGGATTATTTATCCTGAGGAGAAGGCTGGAAGGGAGCTGGTAGCTCACAGTGTTGAGTGGTTTAGAGACAAAAACCTGCCGTTCTCTCTTTTCACTGAAGGGAGAAGATTAAGAAATTGGTAGGAGAGGCCTAAACTGGATGTGAGGAATCACAGAGCCTCACGAGGAAGCATGAGCGCCCTCGGAAGTGACTTTGCACAGGCGGTCGCTGTGGCTATGAGGACGTGGGTGTTCTGCGGCAGCCCATCCTGTCACACTCAGATTTGCGTGTGGGCACCGAGGACTGCCCACCAGCTCTGTAGGGCAGATCCCCCGCCTGATTCCTAGGGCCCCAGGGTTTTGATAAAGCAGGTGGCTGGCACAGATGTCAGGGTTTAGAGGGATAATGGCCCTCAGAGCCCTCATGTGCTCACAGGTGGAGCTTTGTGAGGTAAGGGGTGGTAGGGTGCTTCCTTCCACTGGCTTGCTGTCAGGTGGGGCTGGTTAGAGGTGGTCTCTGGGGGCTTCACCTGGAAGGGTGATTCACCTTCCTTGACTCCTCCCTTCTCATCAGTGACAGGAGCAGCTTTTCTCCCCCTCTGCCCCTCTGCCCCTCTGTCCCTCTGCCATGCTTTTCTGCCTTGGAGCAGGCCGACTGTGGACTAAACCGTGAGCCCAAAGAACCCGCACCTCCTTTAAGCTGTCTGAATCAGGTCCTGTGTCTGGGCACTAAGAAAGTGACTAAGACCTCTGAAGGTCAGCCTTGAAGAAGATGAAACGCAGCAAATGTTGTTAGAACAAAGTAACTCCAGACAGGAGAGCTGGGCCTGGTGTGTCCTGAGGGTGGTGAAGGAAGAGTTTGCCCATAGCTGGGGACACTCTGCCTGGGATATCGAGGATTCCTATGCCAGCCTCACCTCTGAGCATCAGCAGATGATACTTCTCCCCTTTCCAGTCTTTTCGCTGCCCACCTCATGCCTGCAGCTGGCAGTCAGATTTCCCATACCGCAGACTTGTCTCTGCTTCCACCTCATTAGGTGTCAGTTGCCGAACAGGCACAGAGCACAGGGTGACGGCTGTCCAGGGTTTCCTTGGTGCATCACAGTTGCCAGCATACACGAGGTGCTGACCTGGGGCAGGGCGATTACATAAATGACCAAAGTGAGGGTGGGAGGGGGAGAGGGGATGTGCAGCACAACGGACACATAAAAATTATACATGTTTAAGATGTGTAATTTAATGTTTTTGTATGCATGTACAATGTGAAATAACCATAGTCAAGCTAGTAAATATATCCATTACCATTCATATTTAACATTTTCTTTGCATGTGTTAAGAAGATTGACCCTCTTAGCAAATTTCAAGTATACAGTATAGTATTGTTAACTATATTCATATGCTGTGTATTGGGCCTCAGAACTCATTCAGTTTTGCATTACTGAAAAACTGTATCCTCGGCCAGTGCCTCCTTCTCTCTCTCACACACACACACACACACACACACACCCTTAAGTCCCTGAAAAGCACTTTACTCTCTACTTCTATGAGCTCAACTTCTTTAAGTTTCAAATATGTGTGATATCTTGCAGTATTTGTGTTTGAGTCTGGCTTATTTCACGTAGCATAATGGCTCCCAGACTTATCCTTCTTGTCACAAATGGCAAAATGTCATTATTTTTAGGGCTGGGTAAATCCACTGTGTCTATATACCGCATTTCACTTATCCATTAAGATTTGTTGACAGACCCTCAGTTTGTTCCCAGGTCTTGGCTGGTATAATGCTACCCTGAACATGGGAGAATAAATATCTCTTCAAGATACTGATTTAATTTCTGCTGGTTATATACTTAGTAGGACTGCTGGACCATAATTTGTTCTGTTTTTAATTTTTTGAGAAACTTCCATGCTGGTTTTCATCACGGCTCTGCCAGTTTACATTCTCACCAGTAGTTTGTGAGGCTTCCCTGTGCTCAGCATCCTCACCAAAACTTGGTACTGTTTATCTTTCTATGAAAGCCATTCTAAAGGTCTGAAGTGACATCTCAAGTTTTGATTTCCATTTTCCTGCTGATTAATATACTCAGTGACTTATACTTAGTGGCTATTTGTATGTCTTCTTTTGAGAAATACCTGTGAGGTCTTTTGTCCATTTTACTGTTGGGTTGTTTTTTACTATTGCATTATATGAGTGCCTTAAATGTTTTAGATATTAATTCCTTATCAGCGATGTATGACTTGTAAATTTTTCTTCCCTTTCTATAGGCTTCAGCTCTAGATATTATGTTACTGTCCAGACCAATGTCAAGAAGGCTTTCCTCTGTTTTCTTCTAATAGTTTTACAGTTTCAGGTTGTGTTTTTAAGACTTCAGTCCATTTTGGGTTGATTTTTGTATGTGGTGTGAGGTTCAAATTTCATTTTTCTACATATTTCTACAGTTTTCTCAACACCATTTGTTGAAGAGACCATCCTGTCCTCATTCTGTATTCTTGACAAAGATCAGTTAGATGTAAATATATAGATTCGTTTTATGGTACTCTGCTTTGTTCTATTGACCACAATGTCTGTTTTTATGCCAGTACCATAATTTTAATTATAATTGTCTTATAGTGTATTTTGAAGTCAAGTAGTAGGAAGCCTCCAGCTTTGTTCTTGTTACTCAAGATTACTCTGCTAATTCAGAAATTTTAAAGCAGTATGGGACCCTAGAAGTCATATTTTCTAGTTGTTGCCAGTATATAACCTTTTAAAGCATATAAAATTAGATACAAGTACTAATTACCTATTAACTGCTGACCTTCCCAAGTTACTGTCTCGGAACTTTAGTTTCCCTCTTACAAATACAAATGTAGACAGAAATTGCTTCCCACCATACCTATTAGCATGAAAATAACATATGTAAAAGAATTTATGGAGTGCCTTTTATGCTTGATAAATGCTAGTAGTTTAACTCTTTGATTAAATTATTATATTGATCCATATGAAATTGCTTGGATATTATACAATGATACCTCAGTTCACAAATTTAATTTGTTCCTTAATTCTGGAAAAGATGGCCATATTTGTGTTTGTGTGGGAAAGATGGCCACAGTCATATTCATCACCCCATGTGGAGTTCACAAACTGGAATAAAGTTTTGCCAAATGCTTCTGTTTGCAAACCAAATTATTCACAAACAAAAGTGTTCATGAACCAACGTACTACTATAGCTGGTTTGAGCCTATGAAAATGTATACCTCTGCACACCTCTGCAGTATCAGCTACTTGGGAAGCTGAGGCAGGAAGATTGTGAGTTTGAGGCCAACCTGGACAGCTTAGTGAGGCCTTGCCTCAATACAAGAGAGAAAAATGGTGGTTTTATGTGATCCAACACAGCAATATGAAATCCTATTTTCTATATTATTATTAATAATATAATTATTAATAATACTAGTAATAGCTACTTAATATTGAACCATATTGATGACATTAAGCATTAACATTAAGCATACAACATTATTATTATTGCATCCTGTCCCTCCACCCCTTGACCACACACTCATGACCCCCTCCTGTCTCTTTGAATGTACCCAGGAGACAGCTGTCTTGGTTACTTTTCTCTCACCACCGAGACAAAATACCTGATGCCCAGAATTAACGGAGGAAAGTTTATTTAGCTCACAGTCTGTGGAGGTTTCAGTCCGTACTCACCTGGCTCCAAGGCAGAGTGGCACATGACAACCTCATGGCGGCAGAAGACAGCAAAAGCAGCAAGAGCAAAAGGGAGGAGTGGTGGCAAGCAGCCTCTTTCCTTCCCTTACATTGTATGCAGACTACCCTCCCCAGGGCGGGTGTGGCACTCACACCCATAATCCCAGCATTGGATCATGGATCAGTCACAAATTCTAGAAGCCTGTCCGTTACTGCTTGAGGCTTTGGGGGACATCCAGACACAAACCATGACACTAGCTAATCGTGTCTGTCTGCCCACATTTGCTGGCATACAAGCTGCATCAGGGCAAGGACTTCTCTTTTTCTTCATTGTGTTTCTGTTTCCCTCTCACCCAAGTGTCTAGAACAGTACCCTGTGCGGAGTGGGCTCTGGGTAGATACGTGTGTTTTGTTGGTTTTTTTAGGGGCGTGGGGTTTGGTACCGGGAATTGAACTCATGACCTCAAGCTTTCTGGGCAGGCACTGTGCCGCTAAGCTACATCCCCAGCCCTACAAGTGTTGAAGAGTACATTACATAGTGTATTCCCAAAGTTCAACTGAAGCCACCACAGCCACTTTCCTTCAAACCTTTAATGTTGGGGGGGGGCTATTCATTAAAATCTAATAAAATACAAATGGAACATTATAGTGTTGGAGTTTTTTAGGACTTTTCCTACGTAACTGAGGTGGAAGAATATTAAAAATTTGCCTAAGTATTCTGTGCCCCAGATCTGAAAAACAGTTTATTTTTTTAAAACAAATTTTAAGAAATTGATACAAAGCATTGAGTTTTGTTTTCTTATGCTTTTTAATTGTTACAGATATGAGTTTTGAATAGTGCTGTGTTCTTATTTCATTTACTTATTATTTATCTCTATTTATTTAGTGTTTCAGGGGATTGAACTCAGAGCCTTTCACACACACTAAGCAAAAACCACGTTCCTCACCCACACTGTACTTTTAAAAAGATAATCAGTTGCATTTGCCCTTGGATAGAAGGAAATTGGATTTGTAAGGTAATTCTCCATGGCAGTGAAGCCTGCTTTCACAGTTTCCTTGTGTGTATGTGTTTGTGTATACACACGTATGTCAACACATACCATACACATATATCTACACAAACATATATTTTATTTATATATATATGTATGTATGAATGAATATTCATGAGTAGTGGAGGAAAGCTAGATGTAGCAAAGGAAATTAAGCATTTAAAAGCTCCAATAGTAAAGAAACACAGGCCTGACTGGGTTCCAGGGAGACAGAGGAGAAAAGGGTGGCATTGTCTTTGGAAGGAATGTCACAGCAGCCTGTGTGAAGGGGAAAGTGCCGATAAGCAGAATGACAAAAGCCGGTTTCATGAGTGGTTCCAAGCAGCCAGGGTACACTCCCGGCAATGGCCAGCTATTTTCGGTATTCCACATATCATGACTGACTCCACAGAACTTGACTGGAGGCCACAAATATGGTAAGTCTGTGGGGAATTCTGGGAGGTCCTTACACTGTTTACATGGTTCCCTGCCCCTGAGTATCCCCACCCCACCCCTCACATTGAAATAGTCCCTTCTGAGCAGCTCCTGCTTCCTTACTAGGCGGTGGGGGAAACCTTTACATTTCCCAAGGCAGATATTTTTAGAGGTGATGCTATCTGCAAAGCGTTAACTAATTGAGTTATCAGGTTTCAAACTTGGCCACAGAGAATGGCAGTGGAAGAGGGAGAGGTCTTCTCAGAGCACGTAAGCATTTACCGCTTTCAAATGAATTGCTTTTTACTTATAGAAATTCTGCTTGGCCCTCAACAATTGTTTTTAAGAGAAAGAATTTGCTGGGCAGGAGAAAAGTAACCTGTTCGTAAAAAACTATGAATCACTTGAGTTAAATACAGGAAGGACTGTGACTGTCCTTTTTATCTGTTTTGCTTAAATCTGGACTCTAGGTACTGTATGTTTTGCCCCTGGTGAGATTTGGAGTGTGTCTGGTGAAAGCCTTCCTGAAGAAGAGGGATGCATAATGAAATGTGAAAAGCAGCTGGGTTACTGGGAGCACAGGGAGGGCCTGGTGAGCCCACACATGTGAGATTTAAGTTGTGGCACTGTACTCCAGAAAAATCTGAAGGCCTTAAAATACAGGTTTATAGATCAGGTTTTTCTGATCTATCCATTACAAAGGAAAATATGAAATTTTGCAGTTGGGAGAGATAGTAAAATTAAACTTTGTCTTTAAAATTTAAAGAAACGATGGGTGAAGGATATGATAGGTAACTGGAGGTTGGGAAATGTAATTTGATTTCTGTATCAGTAGAATTGGATGTAGGTATTAATAAATCATCTTGTTTGATAATTGTAAAGAATTAGACTAGTAAGCCATTTGCCCTTAAGAAATGCTATATTTAAAATATAAAATATTATACTCTGATTTCTCTTCAGGTTGTATAGATCTTTCACCTTTTTAAAATATAAAATATTTACAAAATTTTGAAGTATTTGATTCTGGGGGATTCATAAAATGCTGTTCAGATTCTGGTTTGGTTGAAGATTTCGTGTGGTCTCTGGTTTCTACTTGTGTACTTTGAGTTCACATCAATTTATCCAACAATGAGCACACATAGGTGCTATGAATAGAGGGAGGATCTGCTATTAATATAATAAATTAAATCCCGGGCTCACTATGAACTGTTCATTTAAAAATTTTAATGAAATAGTTATAATGTCTAGAAAAAAACATGAAAATGACGTCGGTACTTGTTGAGGTGGGCAGGAATGCTGATGGCCATGAGAAAAAAACTGACATTTCATAGTTTGGGGGAAAAGCAATTTGGGGAACTCTTTCACAACGTGTATTTTTCTTTTAAGTGCATTCAGTTTTAATCTTTGTACTCTTAAACACTGAGTACTTTCTGCTGAAGAATTAGCCTTGAGTGACCTTTATGGATTGTAGCTGTATTATAGATAATTGATGAAATTTTAACCTGAGAGACACTTTGCAAACATTTGCTGTGACTCAGGGAAAGGCCTCTTTGGATTAAACTTTGAGATTCATAATAAAGCTGTGAATATTGTTCGTGAATTCCAGGCATCAATGCTAACTGTAATTTACTACATAGTAATATAAGCATATTGGCAAGTAGGTCCTAAAAAACATAGCACTCTCCAAATAATCAATTCACCCATCAAAAATTATGAGTTGTTAAATTTGGATGTGCATTCTGTTCCATTAGTTCTGGAACTGAAAGCTTTGCCTCATAAATTAGTTAGACCTAGCTTTGAGAAATATTAATTGCCAAGTGCAAATGTAGCACAGGTTAAAGGCTGTACCTGAAAAAAAAAGCTCTGGCTCTTCATGAATTTATAAGCTTAAAATAATAAAACCTGAGATCCAAAGGAAAACCCAAATAAAAGTAGACCATCTTATTTCCGTCTCATGTCAGAATGTATCAAGTAAACAGTGAAAGCATTTGATTTCAGCCCATATGTGCAGCATTTTCTGTTTTGGTGGGCATGCTGTTTAAAAAAATGTGTAATAAAATGACAGACTGAATTTGAAATTATCATGCCCTAAGCAGTAACTCTGGAAGGGTACTGACCCGATACAGATCACAGAGAAGTCCCATCACAATAGAGCAACATGTACTATTGCAGTACTGGCTTTAGTTGGACAATGAATAAGAGTTCCTCTCCTGGCTTCATCTCTGACCTGAATACAAGACTGGAGCATTTATCTGCATGAGCTGAACTATGGATAAAATGCTTGCTAAGAGGGTATGGTAGATAATTACCTTTTCCCAAATGGTTATTCATATTTTCTGCCACTATTATTTATCTGTAGTTTCTATAGTGTTGTTTAAAGATTTTCTGTAAGACTGTCTAGTCGGTAGTGGGGGAGAAACTGATTTTACAACTTGTTAATGTGAAATATTTCCTGCACAAATCTTTATGAAGGTAGATGTCTGTGTACTTTGCTAGTTTTAAAAACAGCCCCTTATAGGTTCGTTCTCAGGTCTGTAGGGAAGAACTCATTTTGATATAACAGATTGATGAAAAGTTAACTCTTAATCTCTTAAAAAATGACCATGAAAAGAAAGCTAGACTGTAATACTAAACAAAGCCCAAATGTAATCCAATTTTACGTGCATTGTAAAGGCAGCTAATAAGATTCTTCAAAAGCAGTGAAGTGAGTTATTTTTAAATCCTATAAGGGAACCTTAGAGTATCAGATAGAAATTCTTGGTATTATTCATTTTATGCTTTCCAACTCTGATTTTTTTCTATTTTGTCTATGGTTTTTAATAATTGACTCAGTAATGAATACATATTTAATAGTTGAAGGAATCTCTCATTTTATTGTTAATGATTTTTACTCATGAATTTAGGGACAAGTAGAATAATGTATACAAGTCAAATTCAAAAAGTGAACCCAATTTGTCTTTCTGTTGCTGAGACAATGGAGTTTATTTTGAAATGGTAACTTTTAGTTATGTAATAAGTTTACATATCAGGTAACTTTCTTTTTCTTTCTGTGTGACAATATGAAGATGCTACCTCTGGTCATTTATAGTTTTGGGTAATAATGAAGTTAAAGAAATATTTGGAAAAAAAATTTAAGATGTAATATGTCTTTTTGAAAACTCTATTTGTAATATTACGGCATTTTTAGACACAAAGTAAAAATTCATCTTCCAATTTTTTATCCTAATATGAATACATATATACTCTTTACATTTTCCTTTTGCCATGAATATATTTTCCAGAATATATTGTGAAAGCTAGTAATAAAAATAGAACGTCTTAAAATTGGACTATGGATAAATATATCATAAGATTATATCACATTAGTTTTAGTGTATATCAGGCAATTCCTGTAGTAATCATTTTTTAAGAGTACATGAATTTATTGAATGAATAAATGAATTTAAAGAATAAATTATATTAGGAGTCTCTTTTTACTTTTGTCTGAAATAGAGATCTTTGCAGATAGTCATGATAGCAGGCATTTCCAAAGATTTATATGTTGGGTTATTAATGCTATTTTTTCTTTAGTCAGTTGATAATGTAGTCATGGCAAACAATTTGAAAAATAGAAATCGGTGTCAAAATTTCTTCTTAAAATCTAGATTTGCTTCTCTTTTATCCAGTGTTGAGTTCTTGATTACTTTGTGTTTTCATCATTATTATATATCGATTTACAGGGTTTTGTTAGTGGTTACTCTGTCATATTTTGAAAC
The DNA here is from genome assembly GCF_000276665.1 of Chinchilla lanigera. Classification (NCBI taxonomy): domain Eukaryota; kingdom Metazoa; phylum Chordata; class Mammalia; order Rodentia; family Chinchillidae; genus Chinchilla; species Chinchilla lanigera. The sequence goes on along the minus strand of NW_004955425.1, from coordinate 13,761,640 downwards.
TCTTGCAACTATAAGATGAGCTATACTTGGAATTTTTTTCAATGAAAACTTTTAGTCACGTAGTAAGTCCAGTATTTACATGTCAAATCTTTGTTTTCTCCTGCGTGACAATATAAAGATGCTACCTCAAATCATTTATATTTTTTTAAATACAGACTGTTTTTTACCTTTTGATCTCCAGATCCAGGCACATATTAAGTACTCAATAAATATTTGTTAGAATTTTAAATAAAATTATATTTTATTTATATCATATTATATCATTTATATCATTTTCTTTTATATCATCTCTTTTAAAAAGGTACTACTGCTCATAATTTTGGCCTTCTAACCACTGTTATTCACACAAGAAACAGGATTTTGACTATTAAACTAGTTTTAAGTAAAGAGGAAAATGCACTCATTAACTTTCCACTTCAGTGACCAAAATCAGACTATTAGTTCCAGTCTAGAAGTTCCCCAGAGTAGAGGATTTGTATCTGTAGTTGTGTTTACACAACATTGCCAAATGGCTCGTGAAGAATTTTCATGCTATCTTTCTGATACAGCAGCACCACTTGTACTGAGATTTGTTGCTTTTTTCCTCATGTGTCATTTCCAAGAACTCTGGGAGGGCGTTCTGGGGCTGTGCTGCCCAGGCGTTTAGAGTGCACAGACAGACTCATGGGAAGGCCTTACTTTGGAGGAAGACTCACCCGAGGAGCAAAAACAAGCAGTAAATATGTAACGATTAGAATGATCTTTGCAAAAGCAGCAGCAGTGTCTCTCTGTAGATCACGTCTTCTTGCTCAGCCATGGCTTCTACTTTAATTATTCTCTTAGGAGGTATTAGGCTTGGGGAACATGAGCTCAGCCTTAGAAAATTTTGTTGTAGATCAGCCTCTGTCAAAATGTGGCCCAGGAAGCCCTGAGTATGCTGAGAACCTTCTGGAATACTTAGGAGGTCCTCCTCTCGTAACTGGATTATCTTCTTGAGGACTGGTTTTCTCCCTACGCATTAGTCAAAACAATACATGGCAAAAGCTTCAATGTAGAAGCAGATGCGAGAATCCAACTGTCTTCTATTGTCCAACATAAAAGGATTTGCAGACCCATAAAATACCAGTCCTTTCTTCTTTTGTGTTTTTGGAAAATAGTGCTTTTTATAAAATGTGTGATTTATGTTATCATGTAATAAATTTGCCATTGTTGTTTGAAAATAAATATAATTTTTTCAATTCTCAGTTTCATTTTCTAATGTGATAAATATCAGTTCTTAAAACCCTCATAATCCAAAGCTGTTCTGGCATCCTCCATAATATATTAAGAATCTAAAGGGATCCTGAGATAAGGGAATGTGGGAACCACTGCTGGAGTTGCCCTGCAGTGTGAATGCTTTCTGGCCTGATTTTGTTGTGTCTAGCTTAGTTGCTCAGAGCGTTATGCAGGTTCAGTCCCTGTGTGGCCGGTTATGTTTTCTTGACTTTCGTGGTCGTAATCATAGCCACACACACCAGAGCACTAACTTTAAAAAATAATTTTAAGTTAACAATAAAAATTATAATCGATATTTTAAAAGGCTCTTTCAAACTGTTGTGTATATTATATCCTTCAATATCAACAGTCATATGAGTTAGGTTTCACTGTTATTTTTATGTTGCAGATGAGGAAACTTAATTAAAATGTTTGCATACCGTGTCCAAGTTCACAGTTTGTGAAGTTCAGAGTCAGGTTGTGAACTAAGGGCTGCTCATCCCAGGGTCCAAGCTCTGAAATCGCTAAGCTATATTGACTTGCTGCTGAAAATAGGTTACTTTACATCTGCCTCTAAACATTTAAAGAGCACACATCAAGGTAACTGAATTAGCACTGTCATCTTCCTACATGAAGAATAGCTCCTTAAATTTTGAAGATTTGTTCGCAGCACCTTTTTTTGGGCTATATTTTAGCAGCTAAGACTGTAATAAAGTTGAGAGTCACCTACCATATTATAACTTTGTAATTATAGATTCCAATGATTACCTTGACTTTGGGCTAAAGTCCATTCTTACATGTTTTATACTGCATAATAAATAAGGTCTTTCCTTAGTATCTTTACTATGTTCTCCTTGTACTTTTTAAAAAAAGATTTCCCACACATCTATCTACTTTCTCTCTCTGTTCCTTTTATTTTTAAATTAATTTCATTGGTAAATATTTATGATACATAATCACATTCATCATAAGGAATTTATACCTGTACATAATGCATCTTAATTATTTTTCCCTCTTCAACCCTTCTCTTTCCCATTTACAAAACTTTGTTTCCATCGTTTTCCTTCCATTCTCTTTTATCCCTACTCCCTCCCTTCCCTTCCCCAATCTTTTCCCCCACCCCTTCCCTTCTTCTCCTTCCCATTTGAGTATTTTCTTCCTATTTCCCAATATCCATCCTTTATTTTGCTCCTTAATTACCCTTTAGGTTAGGGGCTGGGGATTTAGCTCAGCGGCAAAAGCACCTGCCTGGCAAGCGCAAGGTCGTGAGTTCGGTTCCCGGTACTGGAGAAAAACAAAAAAAAACAAAAAAAAAATTACCCTTTAGGTTTCCCACATGAGAAACAATGCAATATTTAAACATGTGTGTCCAATTTATTTCACTGAAAATTATGTTCGTAAACTGTATCAATTTACTTAAAATTGTCTCAAATGTATTCTTCTTTATGGCAGAGTAGTATTCCATTGTATATGAAAACCAGATCTTCTTCATACACTCATTTGTTGATAGGCATCTGGGCTGTTTCCAAGATTTAGCTGTTATAAATTGTGCTGCTGTAAGCATGGGTGCACACACATTGCTGTGGTATGATGCTTTTCATTCTTTCAGGAATATACCAAGAAGGGGAATAGATGAGTCAAATGGAACCTCTAGGTTTTGTTTTTTGAAATAGCTGCATACTGATTTCCACAGTGGTTGTACCAGTCTACTGTCCTACCAACAGTGGAGAAGAGTTCCTTTTTCCCCACAGCCTCTCAGGCAGGTGATACTGGTTGATTTCTTGATGACAGCCATTCTTTCTGGAGTGAGATGGAATCTCAGTGTTTTAATTTGCATTTCTCGGATGACCAGTGATATCATCTTTTCCTTTTAGTGCATTCACTGTAAAGCTGGTTAGTCTGTCACTTCCAGTCTTGTCCAGAAAAAGATTGCTTAAGATTCCCAGATCAGTCTGTCTGATTTCACTGGTGACCTAATGTTGTTATTTTATTCACAGTTCTTCTTCAATAATTCTTATTCAATATGAACTTACTTAGGAGTCAGGGATGGTGGCGTATACCTATAATCACAGCACTCTGGGAAGCTGAGACAGGAGGATTATAAATTTGAGCCCAGCTTTGGCAATCTAATGACTTAGTGAGATCCTATCTCAAAAAGGCTTGGGGACATAGCTCAGACTGAAGGCCCATGGGTTCAATGCCCAGTGCAGGAAAAAAAAAAAAAAAAATTATTTTTATTTAGTGCTAGGAGTATAGCTCAGTGGTAGAACATTTGCCTAGTGTGCATAATTCCCTGGGTTTGGGCTCAGCACTGCAAAAATAAAACTGTTTTAGCTGTATTTCCAGTGAAGGCTTCCAGTTATTGATCACAGACTGAAATAGAAATCAAAAATTTTAGATACCCTCTGATTTGATCATTATACATTGTACACATGTATCATCATTTTATACCCCATAGATATATACAATTATTGTATGCCAAGATAATTAAATGGAAAGAACAATAGTGTCTTGTTATACTTATTTAAAAACATTAATATGAAAACATCTTCCTTGCGAGTCTCCAAAAAGGCAGAGGGTTCCATTTACCAACCGTCTGAGCAAGGCTGCAGCTGCACCAGCTGGCACACACATTTCAGGATGATAAATCCAAGAACCCTTCCTCTCACCCGCTAACGCCTCCTCTCCCTCTGCTGCTGGGAGCCCCAACCTTCAATTCCTTTGGGCTTTTAAGCTCCAGGCCTTTTTACTTATCTGGCCAGGAAACTGAAGTCCAATGTATTATAATTTCCTGGCTGATTCTCACTGCATAGAGTATGCATATGCGTGTAAGAAAACATTTATGTTCATGATGTGATGTCTTTCAACACTGAAAATCAAACTACTTTAATGTTTAAAAACAAAAACTTTTGATAGAATGTTCGTCTATGCAAGCAAATACTTCTGTCCTTCTACCTAGAACAATTTTAGCTTATCACTATTTTCAGTTGCTATATTTAATATGTGAATAGTTCCCTGGATTAAATATTTTAGGACTCTTGCAAATACCTCCTACGTAATAAGGATCCTTAAACATGAAGGCCTGACATCCTTGCTCTGATTCATAACCTACCAAATAAATGGAAAAATCCCAAACTGTTGACGTATTTTATACAGTTCACTATGCACAATGATAGAAGTTGTTGTTATATATTTCCTAAGTGACAAATAGCAATATCTTGGTAGCTTAATATATCCAAGGAACTCTAGTTTGTTTATTGTTGTTGTTTAGCTAAGCTGTGCCACAATATGGAATTTATTTTCTAAGCATAGATCCTTTAAAGACTGCCACATTTTGACAGTGTAATACTCTGTTTCGTTTTATGTGTAGAAACAAGGCTGTCTGTCATTTTCAGCTGTCTTCATGCCATAGGAGTAGATCGGGGATTGGATACACTGTTGCGCCCTACAGGATATGTGGGGTGACAGGGATGATAGCTTAAGAAAAGGGAGGTTGGATCTGCTGATTTTAGAGATCTCATTTGACCTAGAGATCCAGCAAGAAAATAATCAGCTAAGTCATTTTAGTAGTTTAAACTATTAACACTGTCGGGTTAATTTATTCTTGTTCTTATAATGTGTTAGAGAGAACACTTTAAGTTCATATAACCCACATTCTCTTTTTAGAGATTTATGAACTTAAACCAGTCTCTCCTGTTTTTGCTGCTGTTTCCTCTCTGTACCAACTAAGTGATACAGTGACCTCTACCAACCTCAGAAGTTAAGATGTGTTTAAAAAAAACATAATTGTACATTTTTTGGTCAGTACAGAGCAAAGTGTTCATTAAGACTAAGATTTAATCATTATGGAATTGAATTTTTCCCTGCCAGTTTACTAGTTAACAGCCATGAATCCTGAAATTATTTAGTACATATTGTTAAGGAGAGTCAAAGGCAAGCACACGATACTGATTCATGGTGGCGAACCTTTTAGAGCTCTCAGTGAGACAAACAGCCTGCTGTGGCACATGTGCCATAGGTTCGCCACCCCGCTATATGTGACACTATAGCCAGATTGTAAATGAAGGTATAAGATATGCGTCCACTGATCTTGCTGGGGTTGGAGGCGCCTGAGTGTTTAAGGCAGCCACTTTGTCAGGAGAATAAGGGAGCATGGGATACACATCTAGTAGTTCTCAGGCCGCCAAATCACAGAAGGACAAAAGAGACTTTTTAAAAGACATGTGCTGGGGTGGGGGATTTAGCTCAGTGGTGCAGTGCCTGCCTGGCAAGTGTGAGGTCCTGAGTTTGATTCCTGGTACCCCGTCCAAAAAAAAAGACATGTGCCATGTGGGAAATAATTGAGACAGCTGAGCTAAATGAAGCATAGTAGGAAGAGAGAAAGGATGAGTGATAATGAGAAAGTTTAAGATCCCGATGGTTGTATGGTTTTCTTTGTTCCCCATTGGTCTTCTGCCTAACAAAAAGAAAACGTTTTTAGTCCTGTGTTTTGGGAAGCCCACCACATTTATAAACTCTAATTAGCATTATCTGCTGTTTTATTCCACATTCTATTGCATTCTTATTTTAACCCAGTGGGCAAAATAAGTCTCTGAAATAAACATGATTAAAATTTCCAAAAGAATAAATCATCCTTAGAGTTCATATTTTTTATAGTAGTAAAAAAGGAAAATTCTCCAGGGTTCTTACATGTTCTGAATTGCTGAGCGTTGAGCATATTACAGATAGCCTTGTTTTTTTCCAAAATAGTGTGTCACTGTTGCTCTTGTGTTTATGTGCCCCAGAGACAAGGCAAAACATGTCCAAGCAGAGCAGAGGTTTCATGCAAGTCAGACAATGAACATACCTGCTGAACACACTTTTCAGAAATGCTTTCTCCATCTGTGGTTATTTCCCAGTTATGCTTATTTGTATAACTCATTATATTCACAAATAACCAAAAATAATTCTTTAAAAAATGTTAAAGTGAACATGTCCCTGTCACTCATACAGAACTTTATGGGCATGCAAATAAATAGACAAACTTACCATGTCCTAAAATTCTCTCAAATAGAAGAAAGCCAATAGATCATTTTGCTTTAGTTTTAAAGATCGTAAATATCTTGGACAGCTATATTTCTTTTCACATTTTTTGTTGGGACTGGGAGTATATGTATCTCAGTAGCACATATGCATGTTAATAATGCACAAGCTCGTAGGTTCTATCTGCAGCATCACACACACACACACACACACATAAATACAACCATTCTGCCAATTCCAAACCCATTCATAGCCTAACACACGACAGTGACCCTGTGTCTGTACCATTCTATGATGCCTTTTAGCTTTCATAGTGTGCAGAAAATTAAATTATTAAAATAAAATGGTCGCAATTCTACCATATGCTGGTACAGCTCAAGATAAAATATTGCTCTACTGACATTGTCTTAATAAGACATACAAACTGTCCTTCCCTGATACCTGTGGGCTTATATCCCTTAAGAGACAGGGAAAACTGACCGTCTAAAATCTTACTTTATATCCCCCCAAAATTTCAGAGTAACCCAAATAAACCCTGCTCTATACCTCTGAGGCATATGCATTTTATATATCTGTCACTTTCCACCAGTATTCACTTTTCTCCTCCTATGGAAAACCAAAAAAAAACCCCTCTGTATTTATTTTTATTTCTAATCAATGTCCAGAAGAGTGTTTAGGGGTTTGAATTCTGGGTGAGAAAATACATCCCCCAGGGCTTGGCCTCTGGGTGCTTCTGATATAAACCAGGTCTTCTAAACAGACTAGATGAGAAAGGGTTTTATCAGCACACCACAGTAAAAATCTCTTAAAAACAGCGCCTTTACAAAAACAAAAGCCTCCCGGCCTGTGCAGTTCTTAACTGGTTCCCATTCCCCTCTACTTAAAGATAAAGATGGGAATGTTGTTTTGCCATTCAGCCTGAGAGGGGACAGCGTGCACAGATGCCCCGGCAGGTTTGAAAGGCATAGCAGCAGGGGCCTTCCTGGCAGTGGTCCCAGTGCAAAGATGCTAACCATGCCTAACATGTGTTAGGGGACGGTGACCTCATTTTCAGGGATGGACTGAGGTTGCTTGTAAGCAGAATCCTTGTAGACAAAAGCAGCCTTGTAGCAATCAGAGGGAATCTGAGGAAGCAACCTTTAATCCCTTGGTTTTGATAGTGATGATTACAAATATAGAGAGCCTTGAGGAGTATTTTTTCCTGCTGGTTTAACTCCCACCCCCACCTCCTCCTCTTCTGACTTATGGATAGAAAAGGCTGGAATATTTTCAATTATTGGATAGAAATTTAAAAAAAAATAAAATCTAAGTGACCTGTGGTCTTCCCTAACGTTTTTTCCAAGCACTTGTCATGCAAAAGCCACACAAAAGCCCCCCAATCCCTAAACAGATACCTAAAAAATCTTTGCTAGCATAGATCTTGTTACTCACTTGTGAGGGAAAAAATGGGACACATCTCAATCTGTTGAAAGTCCAGGGTTTTTATTGACAGGCAACAGATTGCCGAATGAATGTCACATTTGTTTTAGGTTGTGTAATTGGTTACATTCTTTTGAAATTGGTGGAAAATTAGATCACTGGGCAAGATATCTATAAAACATTAGCACACAATTTCTTACTTTAAAATATCTGGAAACTTTGAGTGGGCACTGTGTGGATGTCATGTCCCTGTGTATCAGCAGTGAGTCAGCTCCAGACTTAGGGGGGAAGGGGACTGGTTCTTTGTCACTAGTTCCGCTCTCATGTGACTCCATGATTGACTGCAAGTTTTAAACACAGATGACTGGCTCTCAAGTCCCTCGAATTATATTTGTGGACGGTGAACATACTCTGAGTAAATACTGGTCTTGGGTTTTGAAAGTTTTATAAAGTAGCTCCATTTAAACTTCAAAATTATAATTGGCATCAGAAATCACTAATTAGAGCACTTGGAGATTTTGATTAGCAGGCCCCCCTTTTCCTGATTGAGAATAATTTACAAAATTGTGTTAGTTATTCACCAGATATTACTGCTCCAATGCTATTAAGAAATGCTTTACATCTTCAGTTTCTGGCTGTAAAAAGCTGCTTCAAAAAGGGGAGAGAGACACAGAGAAAATCAAGCAAAAGGTGGGGCCCAAGCTGAGAACCATTTGAAAGATAAATTTTAAAATCTGGCATTGAGATCTTAATATTTTTTTATTAGAAATTAAATATCGGGGGCTGGGGATTTAGCTCAGCGGCACAGCGCCTGCCTGGCAAGCGCAAGGTTGTGAGTTCGATTCCCGGTACCAGAGAAAAACCAAAAAAAAAAAAGAAAAAAGAAATTAAATATCTATCAGTACTCCTTTCAGGTGCTTTGCACCTCACTCTTTACCTTTCCTTCCCACTTTTATCTGCAAATCTCCACATCACCTTATCCCAAGCAGAATTTTTAAAGTTTTTCTTTTGGTTGACACATAATTTTACATGTATAGGATGTAGTATGGAGTGTCAATATGTGTATACATGGTGTAATGATGAAATAAGGGTCACTTGTATATCTGCCACCTCATATTTATCATTTCCTAGTTTGAATACAGTAAAGTGCTCTGTTCTGGCTTTCTAGAAATATATACTCATTGTTGCTGGCTGTCGTCACCCTCCACGGCAAATGGACACAGGGACTTATTTCTCCTGTCTAACTATACCCACTTGCCAACCTCTCCACACCCATGCCATACCCCACCCGCTGGGCTCTGACAGCCACTGTTGTATTCTTGACTTCAGCGCTGTCAGAGTCTGCATAAGGGTCAAGTCATGTGGCATTTATCTTTCTGTCTCCGGCTTCCTTTATTTAACATACTACTTTCCAGGTTCATCTGCCAGTATGTTGTTGCACATGACAGTGTTCCATCTCTTTATGGCTGAAGAGTATTTGTCTTGCTGTACCAAATTTTCTTTGTCTGTTGAAATGATGGATGCATACACTGATTCCATTTCTTGGCTACTATGAGTACTGACAGAGAGCCATAGTTGGATAATCATCTCATTCAGGGTCTCTCACCCAATTTGCACATTAGCCTCACCCGAGCTGCATTTATCAAAGCGTCCTTTATCATACGAACTAAGTCTCAGTCTGTGGGGCTGGGGCTCTGGTATGTATGTGTTTGTTTTAACGCTTTTCCAGGGATTTTCGAGGCGTGGAGGGTTGCCAACACAGACTTGCAGATCTTCTCCCTTTTTCTCCAACACACGTGTGCACTGTCAATCACAGGGCTGACGTGTAGTGTTAGTAATCTCCTTGCACTCCTAAAGACCCCTCAACGCCTCCCCGTATCTTTATGGTGATGTTAAATCAGATGTATCTGCTATTTCACACTTTCCCTAAATGCCTTCCTTGCTCTTCTTTCTCAGAGGCATCATCTTTCCCATTAAACTTGTCTACTCACTGTTCCCCAGACCTCCCTGTCTCTTTGCACTTTGCCTTTCTTTTCTCTGCACTAGTCAAGTGCCCTGTGGGTGTCCTGCTTCTTTCTTTTTCTGTTGTTTTCCCTGATGAATATCCAGGCTGCAGAAATTACTCTTCCCAATGAGCTTCACTGCTGTCAATTTCTGTAGGCTCATCTGCCATGCATTCTTAGCGTATGTGCCTGCCCCATGTCAGCAAAGCCAGATTATACAGCATTTAAAGCAATAACCACATCCTCCAGGGAGAAGACAAAGGTCCTACCCAAGGGAGATGGACTTGCTGTCTTTCCAGGACAACTGATACCCAAGCAGAACAAACTAATGCTGTAGGGGTCCTACAGGAAAGGGGTCAAGTCTAGTGTTTATCAGGGAAAGCAGAAAATGTGAACTGATCTTGGATGTGGACCCAGGATTTCATAGGTGATTTGGAGTACAGGGTGGGGTGTGGGATCCTCCAGAGATAGTGTCCTGGGTGAAGTCAGAATCCTGGGAGGTTATAGGGCCAGTCCAGGCATAATGAGCTGTGTAGATCTCCTTTAGGAGAAGTATTCAGCCAGGGCTGATGGTAGTCCCAACCCTCTGGAGGTCTGAGATAGAAGGATCATGACTGAGCCAGCATGGACAACTCCTTAAGACTCTGCCTCAAAAGAAAATGAGAGAAAGGCTGAGGATAAAGCTCAGTGCAAATGCCCTGGACCCTTATCAAAAAAAGGAAAGAAAAGACCCAAATTCATGTAATGATGACTGTAAAGGGTGAACTCACTTCAAATCCTGTGGAAATTCAGAAGATCATCAATACCTACTTCAAAAATCTTTACTCTCATTGGATGGAAAACAAAGAAAAAATGCAGAGATTCCTAGAAACATGAATTACCAAGGCTGAATCAAGAAGATACAAAAATTCTCAATAACCTAATATCAGTTAAGGATATTGAAAACATAATTAAAAACTTACCAACAAAGACAAGCCCAGGGTTTGATGGATTCACAGCTGAATTCTACAAGAAATTTAGAGAAGATCTAATGTCAATACTCCTCAAACTCCTTAATGAAATTGAAAATGAAACAATTCTCCCTAACTCATTCCTGGAGGCAAGTATTACCCTGTTAGCAAAACCAGATAAAAATGCAACCAAAAAAGAGAACTACAGGCCAGTCTCCCTAATGAACATAGATGCAAAAATCCTCAATAAGATACTAGCACAGAATGCAGAAAATCATCACGAAGATTATACATCATGACCATGTGGGATTCATCCCAGCAAAGCCGGGATGGTTCAGTAAATGCAAATCAATCAGTGTAACATATCATATCAACAGAGCCAAAGACAAAAATCACATGATCATATCAATGGATGCAGAAAAAGCTTTTGAGAAAGTCCAATATTTATTCATGATAAAAACCCTACAGAAAATCAGAATAGGTGGTCTTTACCTCAATCTGATAAAAGCCATCTATGAGAAACCAACAGCCAATATCATGCTAAATGGAAAAAAACTGAAAGCTTTCTCTCTAAAATCAGGAACAAGACAAGGATGTCCACTCTTACCACTTATATTCAACACAGTTCTGGAAACATTAGAGCAATTAGACAAGAAAGAAATATAAAAAGAATAAGAATATAAAAGGAAGAATTTAAATTATCATTATTTGCAGATGACATGATACTCTACATAGAAGATTCCAAAAAACTCCACCAAAAGATTTCTAGGTTTAATAACCAAATTCAGTAGCATAGCTGAATACAAAGTCCACACTCAAAAATCAATAGCATTCCCATACACAATGAATTCACTGAGAGAGAAATTAGGGAAACAATCACCCTTCACAATGGCCTCCAAAAAAATGAAATACTTAGGAATCTAACGAAGTAAAAGATTTATATACTGAAAATTGTAGTACTCTGGAAAGGGAGATTGAAGAAGATAACAGAAAAGGAAAAGATAGCCCTTGCTCATGGATAGGAAGAACCAACATTGTGAAAATGGCCATACTTCCAAAACTGTTATACAGATTCAATGCAATCCTGATCAAAATACCATTAGCATACCTCACAGATATAGCGAAAACATCACTAAAATTCACTTGAAAACAGAAGATACCTAGAATAATGAAGGCAATCCCAGGCAACAAGGCAAGGCAAGAGGCATTGCAATCCCTGACTTGAAATTATATTGTGAAACTACTGTGATAAAATCAGCATGGTACTGGCAAAAAACAGACCTGAGGATCAGAGGAGCAGATTAAAAGATGCAGACACAACTACAAACGCACTCAGCCACCTTATCTTTGACATAGGGGCCAAACATATTCACTGGAAGAAAGATAGCCTTTTTAATAAATGGTGCTGGAAAAACTGGCTTTCCATATGCCAAAGACTAAAACTAGACCCATGTCTATCACTATGCCCTAAACTAAAATCAAAATGGATCAAAGATCTAAACATTAAAACAGAAACACTAAATCTACTGGAAGAGAAAGTAGGTAGAAATCTTGAAGACATAGGGGTAGGCAGAGAGCTCATGAAGAAAACCCAGACTACATGGGAAATACTTCAAAGAATTAACAACTGGGATCTCATATTATTAAAAAGCTTTTGCACAGCAAAAGAAATCACCAACAGAGTAAAAAGACAACCCACAGAGTGGGAAAAATTTTAGCCAACTGTCTCTCAGACAAAGGCCTTATAGCTAGAACATGTAAATAGTTGAAAAAAAATAAGCCCTCCCAAATTCAAAGACTCAATCCAAAAATGGGCATCTGAGATGAATATACACTTCTCAGATGAAGAAATACAAATGGCAAATAAATACATGAAAAAATGTTCAACATCATTGGTCATCTGAGAAATGCAAATTAAAATAATATTGAGATTCCATCTCACTCCAGAAAGAATGGCTATCATCAAGAAATCAACCAGTAACAAATGCTGGAGGGGCTGTGGGGAAAAAGGAACTCCTCTTCACTGCTGATGGGAGCGTAGACTGGTGCAACCACTGTGGAAATCATGTGGAGAGTCCTCAAAAAACTAGGATTAGAGGTTCCATTTGACCCAGTTATTTCCCTTCTGGATATTTTTTCCAGAAGAATTAAAAACAGTGATATGTGTGCACCCATGTTTATAGCAGCACATTTTATAATAGCTACATCTTGAAAACAACCCAAATGCCATCAGCTGAGGAATGGATTTTAAAAATAGATGTAGTCTTTTTTATACAATGGAGTACTACTCAGCTATAAAAATGGATAAACTAAAGGCTTTTATAGGTCAGTGGATGCAGGTGGAGACCATACTCATAAGTGAAATAAATGAGACTTACATGTGTAAACATTGTATTATCTCCCTATTGTAAGAAACTGAAAGAGTAAAGTAAGATCCAAAATGTGCAATAGATATTGTGAAATGGGAAGAAA
>NW_004955425.1:13711405-13748371 GCF_000276665.1 Chinchilla lanigera | reverse complement strand
ATCTTTTAATCTGAGCAACTACTTTGAAGAAAACAGTATGAAATGTATTAACCATCACTGATCTATTGTTTTGAAATTTTGTATCATGTTTTACTCCTTAAAATAAAAATTCATTAATTAGTTAATTAATTAATTAATTAATTGGTGCTATTGTCCTCATCATGACTCTCTGCGGACCCTCAGTGGCTTCTCATGACCTGAACATTGAATCTTCCAGCAGATTCAAGCAGTGCTACTTCCTCCCTCCCGGAGTGCTCTTAAACGGCCTGGCCATCATATAGCAAAGCCTGAGTTTATCAAGTAGAGGTTGAGGGGGAGCAGGGAATAAGCCTACTTTCAGCTGTAGGAAAAGCTAAAACAGTAGGAAAAAATGAAAAAACAAGTCTTTCAAAGTATATCTCAATTAGCACTTTAAAAGTAAGGAATCAGCAGATACCACAAACATATGAAAACAAGAACCAATTTTACATGGTTCCATTGATACAAAATGCAGGAGGGGAGGACTGGGACATGTCCCAGAGGAACAGTCTAGTAAGAGGCCCACATTAAGCTGAGCTCACAGAGTGAGGGCTTTTGCTCTGAACTATATCCCCAGATGTTTATTTTGAGAAAGTCCCATATCAGCATTGACAGGATATAAATTCATTATTTTAAAGATACGGCAAAACTTTGCCTTGTTCCACTTGACAAAAGATAAAAGGGAAGAGAATCTCCCCTGAGAATATGCAATCGTGAGAAATTCTTCATAGCTTTTCCATTCTGAGATTTAAATTTATCTGCATAGTTGTTAAAACAAGAAGCAGTTATCTCCCAAGCCAAGCATTTATTTTAAAGTAAACTTGGGTTGAGCAAATGTCTAGGCAACTGACAGAAGCAATCTCAGATTTCTTCTCTTTGATCTGTAGCAACATTAACCCAAGTGCTAAAGAATTACCAGATTAGTTTCCAAAGGGTATGTGCTCACAATCAGTAGTCACAAGCCTATGAATATAAAATTCATACAGTCGCTTGGAAAAACCATTTGTAATTAACTAATAAAATTTAACAACTTCAATACATACAGACCCAGCATTTATGATCCTAGGTCTGTTCCCTACACGCTTGTCTGTGTGCACCATTGTGCTCTGGTTCCAGTGTATTGATGGCAGCATCTTTCCTGGTAGACCCAAACTGAAAGCAACACAAAATCCAAAGACTCCACATTGAATAAATGGAGAGTGTTGTAATGACACAGTGCAGTCTTCCGTGACAGCACTGATACATTGACAGTAGTTACACGTCAACATGGATGACTCCAGGAAATATAGCAGTGGATAAAAGAATCATGTCCTCAAAAGGTATGTAATGACCCAACTTATACAGAGAGCTAAGAGAGTCAGGCACACACGGTATTTTGCTTAGGGAGGTCTGTGAGGGTGTTAAGATGTAGAAATGGTCTGAGGATGATTAACTAGAACAGAGAATCAGCTACTGAAGGGCAAGCTGGTGGGGAGTCCTTAGACCCATTTGTAATTTTCAATTCTCAGGGCTGGGGATTTAGCTCAGCGGCACAGTGCCTGCCTGGCAAGTGCGAGGTTGTGAGTTTGATTCCCAGTACCAGAAAAAAAAACCAAAAAAAAATTCTTTATCAATTCTTGTGCTAACTAGTAGCTATGTGGATGTCTGAGTTTTCTTGAAACTATTCACTTATGAATAGTTGCTTTAAACTATTCATGTTTTCTGTCCTTTTTTCTGTAGGATATGCACATAATAAACACTTCTTAAAAAGAATATGGAAAACTGAAAAAGTCCCTGGGACAGAATATTGAATATGGTACATCTCAGTAAACTTCTGGTGCTGCTGCTATTGCTGTGGGCAGTGGGGGGTACGTGTGAGTGGAGATTTGGGGGTAAGGCTGAGCATAATGTATGTATGGAGTGTTGGGATAGAGAGTGGAGGAGGCCGTGGAAGCAGGGAGGTCACTTAGAGCCCAGGAAGGAAATAAATTAAGATTGGAAATTTTCCAATTTTCAACTAGAAATTTTCATTAATGTTCTCATGTTTGATGATTGGAAGGTTTTTGGTGAGTTCCTATAGAAATCTTTGTTGCTTAGGGAAACACACTGTATTGCCAGGAATGCAAATCTACAGTATTTGTATCAGTACAGAGTTAGTTGGTGGCTACTCTTTCAAAAAATTTTATATTCAAAGGAAATAGCAAAAATGAAATATCTGCTGAATGCTTCTATACATTCACATGAGTAGTCTGTTTCTGTGAATTACCTAATTTCATCCTAATGGTAGATTACTTTATCCGTGTGTCAGTGGGCTTTCTGTTGCCGACTTACTTTCTCAGCACTGAGACCCCATACCCGACACTCACAATTAGAGGTTTATTTTGTAGATGTTTCAGTCCAAGCTTAGCTAGTTCCAAGGTAGGGCAGGGTGGCACAGGAGCATGGGGGAGAGGAAAAGCAGTTTGTGACATGGCCCAGACGAGTGAAGAAGAGGAAAAAGACAAGCAGGCAGAGAGAAACCCTCCTAGGCCACACCTCCTACCAGCAAGTCAGCTATAAACCCATCAGAGGACAAACGCACTGGTGGTTATCACTCCTGATGATCCCACCTCCCAAAGCCCCACCTGTGAGTACATGTGGCTTTGGGGGAACATCTAGATAGAAACTGTAACAGCTGTAGTGACAAAATACCTGAGAATAATAATTTAAAGAAGGAAAGGTTTATTTTTGGCTTGTGGTTTCAGAGGGTTCAATCCATGGACTGTTGGCTCCATTGCTTTTAGGACTATGGTGAGGCAAAACATGGCAGCAGGGCCTGGCAGGGAAACGCTGCTCACCTCCTCGTAGCCAGGAAGTTGAGACAGAGCCTGGGCAAAAGGGCTTCTTCCTTCTCCAGCTTTTATTCCACACATGCCCGCAGCCTACTGGATGGTGCCACCCATGTTGAGGGCAAATTCTGCAAACTCAGTTTATGCTCCAACATGCCTGTCTTTTCTGAAAACACCTTTGCATACACTCCCAACATGCTGCTCACTAATTTCCTAGGTGTTTCTCAATCCAATTAAGTGGCCAGCCAAGATTTATCATCACAGCCTCCATTTGACCACTAAGACAGCTGAGGTATGTGGACGTTAAGAAACCTGACCTGTGAATGAATAGTTCAGCTACAAATTCTGGCTGTGTGATTCCTGTGCCTGGGGCTAGTCCTCCTTCGCTGGTCCACTAACACTGAGAAATAGAAATCATGGCTCACAACAAGGTCCCAGGTGGGAAAATGCAAGGAGAGCTTTTTCTTTGCTTTTAGCTTTATGAAACACCTGAGTATGTTGGTGGGCAAAGGCCAGTTCACTGGAAGAGAAGAGAAGCCTGAGGCTTGCAGGCAGGATCATCTGGCCCTTCACATAATTTACAGATAGTTGGGAATGTAAAGGGCAAAAATGAAAGCACTGACAGATCAAATACAAATAGGCCCCAGAGAGTGTCCTCCTGATGATTAGAAACAAGAACAGGACACCGTTACATACTTGCTGATCCCAGACTGCATTTCCTCTCGTCACCTGGTCTGCAGTTCCATAGCGCACTAAGTGATAGAATTCCAGTCCACAAAGGATGTGCCTGAACGTACCTAGCGTAGTTTAGTAGTTGAATGGGTGATGGCAAATGAACGAGTGAACTAAGTGTGAGTGAGCACACAGAACAGACCAAACATTTACCAAGCCCTTCCTTAGAGCGCTGGGGAACAGCCTAGACTCCAGGAACAGACTGCGTGGTGTTCTGTTCCTCTGCCGCTCGCAAGCTTTGTGTCCCTGGAAGTTGCTCATCATTTGGATAGCTCATTTCCTCATCTGTGACATGGAACTGGTCATAGTACCAAATTGTATCAGTTTGCTACAGCTGCCAGAGTAAATCACTATAAACAGAGTGATACAGAATAACCGAAATTTAACCTTGTGTGGCTCATGGGGCCAGAAGTACAAAGTCCAGGTGTTGGCAGAATCCTGCTTCTCCAAAGGCTGTCAGGGGAATGTTTCTTCCCTGCCTTCCAGCTGCTGGTGGCTCCTGACAGCCTTTGTTGATGGCTTCATTCAAATCTTTGCCTCTGTCTGCTATGGCCTCTTCACTCATGGGTCCTGGTATCTTCTCTTCCTATAAGGGTACCGAAAATTGGATTTACGACCCATTCTGATAGGGTATGACCTTGTGTAACTAAATGGATCCGAGAAATCTTATTTCCAAATAAGGTCACATTATGTGTCCCCAATGGACATGAATTTTGGAGGGACATCTTTCAAGCCACTGTTCTACTTCCTAGAAGTATTACAAGGTTTAAGTAAATTTATATAAGAATTTATACCACCAAAACATATTGTCATCATAAATAACAATATAAACATAAGATTATATTACATATATACTTATTATTTATATTACTCACAAAGTAATATAAGTTAATAAATAACATAAACCCTTGTAAAAAAGTGTAACATGTAGCCAGAAGGATGAAGTATTCGTTACTACCAAGACGGCACTCAGGAAGTGCTTCCCTGTTGCCACCACTGCATTCTGCTAACTGATATCCGTATCAAGTGCAGCTAAAGATGCTGAGTTATTAAGTCACTTCCTAAGAATGCTTGACTTTATCCCCGAAGCCATTTCCTTGAAAAACACATGATTCATGTTTCTCTGCTGTCTACTGAAGGGGCTGAGGAACCAAGATGAAGCATTGATGCCTGGCAAGCGCGAGGCCCTGAGTTCGATTCCCAGTACCATCACCCAAAAAGATGAAACACTGACATAGGAACTTTTCATTTTCCAGGTTCTTCCATCAGATATTGGTCACGAGGGGAAAAATGGTGCTGAACAGCCCGTTATGTGCGCTTCATGCCTGCTAACTCTGCTGTGATTTGTGACTAAAATATCCTCTCAATATCTCCTGTGTTTTGGGGGTTGTTTTTTTTTTTTGGTACGGGAATCGAACTCAGTACTTCACACTTGCCACGGAGATGCTTGTGCCACTGAGCTATATCCCCAGCCCTCCTCTGCTTAGAAGATGACTACATTGTGGGTGCCCTGTGCTCAGCGGTGGATTCATACATTGATGAGTTCAGTGGTTTTTGTGCTGTTAGGAGGCAAGGCCTGGCAGGAGTCACTGGGGGTGTGACCGGGAGGAGAGTGTTCTTTTCCCAGCTCCCCTCTTTCCCCCTGCTCTCAGCCAACCCCCTCCCCTCCGCCTCCGTCCCTTCCTTCCCCTCCTTGTCCTTCCTGGATACCCTGCATTGAGCAGCTTTCCTCGGCCTTGCCATTTCTGTCTGGGAGCCAACAGACGTGTACTAATCTGAAGCAAGTAAGCCTCCCCTCCTTTAAGTTGCAAGTGTTGAGTATTCTGCTTCAATCACAGAAAAGTGACTTATGACAGTTTTTCCTTAAGCAGCAGCCTCCTCCATCTGGCCATCCGCGTAGAATTCAACTTTTCTTTGCACCCAGTTTCCTTCTGTAATAATTGGTCAGCAACTATCTGCAGATACATCTTAACATGTAGGATCCATAGGGGGCATTGTTTAGGTAGAATGTTCAAGTTTAAAACCTCGGCTGTAGGCTGTATTAATGTATTCACATCAGGACTGTAATTTGTATGTCTCGCTGCTGGGCACTTTGAACAACCAGTGGTACAAGTCGACCAATTGGCCAGTCCTGTGTGGACCACTAGTGGTCCAAGCCAGCGGGAACATGTCAAGAATAGCTCCTACTGATTTGATGAAGGGACAGCCAAGAGATAAAACCTGTTACTGAGCTTAGCACATCTTGTTTTTATTTTTAACATTAAGAAAATAAACAGCAATGTGTAGGTACCATCTACTACATGTAGGCACAATGTGGAAAAAGAAGACAATAACAGTGAATAATCCAATACAGAATCCCAGACTGAATGACAGATTTGACTTAGTGATTCTTTGGCTTCATGATGATGCAAAGGCAATTAGCATTCAACAGAAACCATAGTTTCCAGTATGAGTTTTGTTGTTTTCCTGGGCTCGGGATATTCAATACAAGACTCTTCTGT
Source organism: Chinchilla lanigera (assembly GCF_000276665.1). NCBI lineage: Eukaryota > Metazoa > Chordata > Mammalia > Rodentia > Chinchillidae > Chinchilla > Chinchilla lanigera. The sequence continues at coordinate 13,742,313 of NW_004955425.1, read as the reverse complement.
CAGTGACTGTGGCAGCAAACCACAGCTGCCAGTCAGCTACTTGAGTACAAGCGTGAACAACTCGTACAGCGTACTGACAGTGGGGTAGGGTAGGGTGCTCAGGGGTTAGGCATATTGGATCCTTTTTTGACTCAGGGTATTTATAGTTACTATAGATTCATCAGGATGGAACCCTATTGTAAGGTGAGGATCATCTGTATTTACTCTGCCTCTTGTACAAGATGCGTTGGGTAAGACTAAGGGGCAGTGAGATGAAGGCAAGCAGGTCATCATTTGAACCACATGTGCTCTGTTCTCTACCATGTAGCCAGGGATGGACAATGGCTAGCACAGAGTCTGCCTCTGACCGATATGAGGAGCAAGATACAGCCACACCACTTGCAGGTAGTTCAGAGCAAAGGAGGCACTTCTTGGTTCTTTTTTTGTGACCTTTAATAATGTCTCTCCTGAACTTTAGATTTTCTTCAGTATAATCTTCATTCACCCTCTTCCTGCTTTTTCTCTTCTCTTCCTCCTTGTCTCCGTTTGTCATTAGAGTATAAAGTGGATGTGTGATATTGTTTTGAGGTGGTAAGCATGCTGATAAACAACAGAGGGCCAAGCAAAATGGAAAAACTCATCACTTCATGTACCTCCTACTGTTCCAAAGCAATTAATTAGCTACCTCAGAAAATTATCGAGTGCCAAAGTCACTGGACAAAAAGATATGGTGAAGGTATCCACCAGAGAATTTTTTATCACTACAGCAGGAAAACTTAAATGAAAATCCACAAAAATTAAATGGTGTGGAAATTATTTACATGTGCATACGTAGAGAGAGAGAGAGTGGGAGAGTATGTGTGTGTGTGTGTATAAATGTGTGCATGCGCATATGCATATATAGCCCTCTTGATATCTGCAAGGGATTGTTACATAACTACCACCAGCACTTCTCCTTCTGCAGATACCAAAATGAGGGATGCTCAAGTCTCTCCATAAATGGTGTATTATTTGCATATAACTTATGCATATCTTCCTGTGTATTTTAATCCGTAGGTTACATAGCATTTACATCACATTAGATATAATTCTGTAATATTGTTTAGGAAATAATGGCAAGCAAAAAAACTATACGTGTTCAATGTACCCAGTTTTCAGAAAAAACATTTGGATCTCTGGTTGGGTGAAGCTGGAAGTGCAAAACCCCGGATACGGAGGGCTAACTGTCTGTGCAAGTGTTGAAGGAGGGGAACTCATTCATAACTCTTACCAGCCTCAAAAGAATCCAGACCTCTGCTGGGTTTGAAGAGTTGTTTTATGCTAGTTGTATTTGTTTTGTTTTAGAGGTCTGAGTAGAAAAAAATCTGAGGAAAATGAGTATGTTGGAATTGCAAACCTTTTAAAATCTGGAATCGATTCAAAGGCTTTTTTTTCCCCTTGAATTATAACACCTCTTTTTTAGCTTCTTTAGCTGCTGTTTTTATGCACTCAGAATTGGAGTTTGGGTTGCTTCACTCACAGTTGTTATCTCTTGCAGTTGAAATACCCAGGCAGACTGATGTCATTTGTTCCCAAAACAGCACACAGCCCTTCTGGGCAAATTCACTGATAAGTCATTGAACAGGCACAAAGAAGATGATATTTTATGGTACAATGAGCCATCCTTACATAGCTAATTTAATTCTAGCTGAACATAAAAACAAAAGCTAACCTTTTCAAAATGGTAAACCTCTTTGAAGACTGCATTTTTTCTTTAAATTCCTGGAAATTTAAGATGATTTGTCCTTTGCTGAATTTGAACCTCTGCCTCTTATTGTTTGCTTTATTCTTAACTTCCTGCTCTGACTATATGATTTTCAGCAAACCCCAGTTTTATCTTGTGTAGTAATACCTATCTGTACTCCAAGACACCCGACTCATTGACTTAGCTTATAGTAATTGTTATCCATCTTTGTGTCATAACAGATTCTCAACTTCAATAGCTGTTGCTGCTGTTACTGGTATTAATAAAGCCAATCATATTGCTCCAAGGAATAATTTCATTGCTAGTTATTTCCACACAGTGTGCTTGTTTGTTGGTTCATTTATTCATGAAACATTTATAGGCACCTGTTATGTGCTGCGGATGCTTCCAGTTTCAGGGGAATCAGATAAATATCTTACACAGAGGGTACTCCCTGTGCTAGGTCAAGGCATGTGACAACCCCAGCAGACCCACGGTTTGAACCCTCCTGAGCTTACAGTCTTGAAACAAGTTTATCTACCTAGAGTAGTCCTCAGCTTGGAAGACTGTGCCCCTCAGGGAACCTTTAGCAATTCTGAAGACTTTTTCAGTTGTCAGTGATAGGACATATGACTGGCATTAGGTTAGCAGTGGCTATGGATGATCGTAAGGTTTGAACAGTGAATAGGGTAGTCTGCCACAAAAGTGAGAAAAGAATTATTCAGATCGAAATGCCAGTAGAACTAAGATTGAGAAGGATTGATTTGGGAGGAGGGGTACCAGGAATTGAACTCAGGACCTTATGCTTGCCAGGCAGACACTCTTCCACTCAGCTATATCCTCAGCCCAAGGATTGACTTAGAGGAAGTAATATCCATTCATCCAAACAGAAGCTTGCTTCTACCAAGGGGCAGGGTAAAAGAGACCTGAGAGTGGTGGTGCTGAGCCCATGGCACATGACCTGCAGTCATGAAAGGAAGCTCTAAAAGATTCACCATCACTGCCTAGAGGCTCCTGAGCAAGTCAGCTTTTTCTGATTGACTCATACCAGAACTAAAGACCTGTTAAAGAGGTGGAATTTCCTTCATCTCAGTTACATTTCCAGGGATGAATCGGTGATCTGCCAAGATCGGCATCTTAGGGGAGATCCAGTTGCCGCCTTTAATCTTCAGGGCCTTACGATTTAGGGAGGAAGAAGAAGGAGCATCCCAAAAACCATGCTCCTGGGTGATAAACACCGAGAGAGCTCAGAGAATGAGTGCTTGGGAGCACGGAGCGATTCCGCTCCACCTGGGAGGTCTGGTCAGGCTTCATTCAGAGCTGAGGCGGCTTTGGAACAGGGGCTTGGAAAACAGCATTCACCACATGGCAGAGAGCAGACGCTCTCTTCTTTGAACGCATAGCCTGCATTTATAACCGGTGACAACAGGTTTTGGGCTGCTCTTTCAAGAAAACCTTCTTCTGTATTGTACTGCGTTGAGCAAGACTCCTCTGTAGATTTTGCAGGCCTGCAGTGTCTTTCCCCTCTCTCTTCTTTCTCTTAAAGATTTTCATAGTAGGTGGTTTCAGTTGGGCAATTAGATGTTAGAGGTTAGCAACAGTTAAGAGTTGCAAGCTTTGAACAAATGAGTTACTTGTCTTGTATGGCTGACTTTAAATCTTATGTCCTGCTCCCTAATAGTTTTCTTCAAGCTGTGGCCTTAGGTAGCTTGAAAATATAAAAAAAGTGTATCTTACGTTCTGAGCTGGCTTTTCTACATGCATTTCAAATCCAATCCGTTGTTCTCACACAGGACTGCGTCCTGGAAGAACACATGATAGAAAATCATCACCCACAAGCTCCCATTGAATAATGTACCAATAGAATATAGATCCATAGCATTGTGAAATGATTAAAAATTGGCTGTAATCAAGAAAAATGATATTGATGTTAAATTTCTCATTCAAAAGAGTAGTGGAGTCTCCGTAACGTTATTACCAAGAAACTTTAGGCTTGCTATACTCCCTGGAAATTGTTGATCTAAGGCGACTACATATTATGGGAAACTTTTCCCTCTCAATGAGAATGAGGTATGACATTTTTAAAAGGCAACCTTGTACACTTGAAACTAGCTTAAAGAATTTACCCTTCTCCTAGTGACTTAAAGAGAATTTTTACTAGTGTTTTCATGTTAGAAATAGAATAGTTCAATTACTTTCATTCTAGTTTAGACTGCAAGCTGGGTAGTTATAAATGTATTTTTATATAGATATATTTGTTTCACTTTTCATCAAAATATTTTTCTGTTTTCTTTTAGTCTGATGCCAATGCAAGTTACTTAAGAGCAGCTCGAGCCGGACACCTAGAAAAGGCCCTTGACTACATAAAAAATGGAGTCGACATCAATATTTGCAACCAGGTTAGTTGTGGTTATTATTATGCTATTTCTTAATTTTGGGGTTAGTATTCTGAAAATCATGCCTTTTTAACTCCTTAAGACTTTCGTTAAATATTAGCAAGATGGTGTCCTTTTGTCAGTTTCATCTGTTACATTTTACCAGCTTGACCTTGTCAGATTATTCTTCACTTTGTTAGAGGCATATTCAAGAAGGTGCGTAGATGTTCTATAATAATTCATAACATTTAGTAAATGGTAATGGGCCAATCCACTGAATTTTCAAGTATTTATTCCTCAATCAATTTCATAGAAGGTGGACATGCAAATGATTTTCAGGGGGATTTTATCTCAGGAGTTCTTGATAGACTCTTTAGTGCTCTACTTTCAGTCTCTTAAGTAAAAAGGATTCTTTTCACTTTCAATCAGAATGGGTTGAATGCACTCCATCTTGCTTCCAAAGAAGGCCATGTGGAAGTTGTTTCGGAACTGCTACAGAGAGAAGCCAATGTGGACGCAGCCACAAAGGTCAGTACAACATATTCAGTGCTTTGTACGTCACTTGACAAGTTTAGTGAAGATCTGGTTCTCAATTAGAATCAGAGTACACTTTTCATGAGATACTTCTCAACTTTATTCTTTTTAGTGAACTTTAAACATAGAGGAATTGGAAAGTGACAGCATTGATGTGTCTTCATTTGCATTTTACAGAAAGGAAACACAGCGCTACACATAGCATCTTTGGCTGGACAAGCAGAGGTAGTCAAGGTCTTGGTTACAAATGGAGCCAATGTCAATGCACAATCTCAGGTAAACCTATACCTCTACTGCAAAGAAATTTTGCTATAATTTACAAATAATGTTCTTTGGGTCAGTGCTTGCTTGGTTTAGTATGCTCTAATATTAGTTCTTAGAAACTCTAGTCAGATAATTATATTCTTGCAGGTTATTTAAATTCATATGTGTGCTTGTTTGCAATCCATATGCCTGAGGGGTAGAGACTTTTAGCAGAGGTTCACCTATGAAACTCGGGGACTGGTAATCACACACAGGTTTAAACTGGGATTTCTGAAATGCAGTTATATGGGCTCTTTCCATGCCAGCTCATGTGCAGTCGCTGTATATTGATGTGTGGATAAGATGGGAATGGCACTAAATAAGGAAATGTTCTTGGAAATACAGGGTGCACCACTGCTTTATCTAGTTGCAAAAAGGAAAAAACTACTTAATTCTTCTCTACTAAGATATCACTATTGTTATCCAAAGTGGATTAAAAACAGGCAGAAGGAACTTTGGAAGTCCCCAAGCTGTAAAATATTGAGCTTACTCATATTGCACTGAACATGATTATAGCACCTATAACTCTCCTGAACTCAGTCTTGCATGAGGTTCTAGAAAGAACACCAATAAAATACCATTTCAGACTCTGAGCCCCAAAGAAATATTAACTATACTTTATTTAAAAATATAGGTTCTCATTATCAAAGTATTTAGTATTGGAGTCCATACAAGCTCCCTCAGGTTTTATAGTAATGTAAACATCATCATTACACAAGAATGTCCACTGAAGACTTGACCATTTTTAAAGCTGTTTTCCAATCTAACTCCTTGCAGTTGAATGCTGACATGTATCCCTATTTATCAGAATTTTGTCTTAGTTACTGTCTCATTGCTGGGACAAAACACCCAACTCCCACAAGTTAAAGGAGGAGAGGTTTATTTTTGCTCACAGTTTGCAAAGGTTTCCATCCATAGTCTGCTGATTCCAAGGAAGGATGACATGGCCGAAGGGTACGGCAGAGGAGAAACAGTTCCATGACATAGCAGGGGTAAGCAGCCAGCAATGAGCCTTTCTTTCCCTTTTATTGCATTCAGGCTAAAAGCCTATTGGTTGGTTGCCATCCACACCCAAGTTAGGTCTTCTATCTTCAGTAATTCCATTCAGCCATACCCAGAATTGTGCTTAACCAGGTGGGGGATCATAACTAAAGCCAAGGCTTGCCTCAAACTCTCAATCCTTCTGCCTCAGCCTTCTGAGTAGTGATGTCCATTTTAAGCACACATGGTTTCATCAGTGTTTTCTTGTATTGGTTGCCTTTGGATAAACAGGGATTTCCTCTACATTATGGGTCTACTCACCTCCACTGACTCCCTCGTGCATCAGCAGTGATTGCTCTGATGCTGTTAAATATCAGTGTCATGGGAACAGAAGGGTACAATGCTTTCAACTGCAAATTTCTTGTATATTTGCTCTGATTTCTTTCTAGTTTCCTGTGGCTGGACCTTTGTTACACAGTCTGTGCCAACCATTCTGATTCTGTATGAGAGTTCAGTTTGAGTAATAATAATTTTGCTGAAAAGAACAATAAAAAAGCAACATATTGACTAGTTTTGTAGCTGGAGAGAGGTACAGATCAGCTGACTACAACAAAAGCACCATACTTTTAAACTGATTTTTAAAAAAATATCATTATAAATTTTTTCCTACACAATAGGGAAGATAGTGATAAAAACTCCTTCATGCATTTTCATTTCCATTTTTGTTTTCTGAGAAAGGACAAGTAAACCACTTCCTTTTAACACTGTGTTCCTTCTTCACTAACTCTTCAAGGAGCCTTAGTTTTAAGCCTGCTCCGTAATGCCTAGGAGAACGGCAGTCACGGTAAATCCTAATGAGATTTAATTTCATTTTGTGCACATTCCACACGGATGATGCAGTGAGGGGGAAGAGTACAGCCTATGGAACTTCCTGCTCCAGGCAGCTGCGCTAGGGATAGCCTGGCACACACTGTGCCCACAGCCCTCCCCTTCCTCCAGACACCTGCCCTCGTGTGCCTTCTGAACCTGTCAGTCTGCAGACAGAGTAAGAAGTGGCATGACAGTGCAGCCGGGTGAATTTCCTGTGGTAATTCCTGGTCACAGTTCTTCCACAGGAACTTTTATAAAGAACATCAAATGATGCCATGAAAAGAAAAGATTAAACACCATTTAGGCAATAGCTCATGCAACATCGTGGGAATATTAACATTCAAGAAAGACCATGTATTTCTTGAAGTAAAGTTTTAATCTGCAGGTAATATTAATAGCCAAGAAGAGTTGTTTCAGAGAGTCCCCTATCCTCTTTGAATATAAAAATTCTCCTTATCTTTAAAATAAAAGACACTGCTGGGTGTGGTGGTGCATGCCTGTAATCCCAGCACTCAGGAGGCTAAGGTAGGGGGATCTCTGTGGGTTCCAGATCAGTCTGGGCCACACAGTGAGTTCAAAGCTACTTAGTAAGATCCCCCCCGCAAAAAAAGAAGAAAAGAAAAATTACATTGAGTACCATCCAAGTTCAGATCTTAAAAACTCAGATTCTTTAGCTAGGAATGTACAGACTTTAAGTTAATTTTTGTCATTGCCTTAATCCTAGGTCTTACTAAGTTAGTTAACTCTTTCTTCTATTACTTAGTGTTCCAATAATCATTTAACCATAACTTGGGAAGGAAAATGAGTTAATTAAACTGTGACTATAAAGAATTATTATTACATTCTTAATAATTTGTACTTAATACACCAACAGTGATTGCCAGTGCTTGCTACTGAAAAAATCTCAAACTGCTAAGTCAGTGACAAAGTCAGACACATAAGTATGGCCTAGATAGAGGCTCTCTGATTGTAGCTTTGCATTACATCTCTAATTGGAGTTTCCCAAAAATTGTCCTGTATGCACCAATGAAATATTTTCGTGGTACCCTTAGATCTTAATTTTAAAAGGCACTTTATGATATTCAAAGGCTGGTCATAGGAAATTAAGATGGATGGGAAATTCTCATGGATGAAATTTAACCTCTTAAATGAAATCACAGAAAGACTTTTTATTTTGTTTTGGTGCATATTATAGAGCATACCTGAGTACTATCTAAAAATTGTAAGTCTGCCGATTTACATCCTTATGATAGAACCACTATAAACATTCAGAGCAGACTTTATTGAAGATATTAGATAAAATCAGACTTCAAATAGCAAACTTGCTGGATCTTAAGCATCTCTGCTTTTTGAGAATGAAATCTTTTGTTGTTACAGAAAAGAAAATGTAATTTAGGCACCAGTATGTTCCTTTTCTACCATCTTTATTTTGGAAATTTCCTAAGTTAGGAAATTAATATGAAAACATTGGTTTTTTTTTTCTCTTAAAAGAAAAATAATCTTTCCAAAATCTGACCATTATCCCAATCCAGGTGCCATTTCTCACACACACACAATAATACTAATAATTCCAGCTATGGTTTGCTCAATCACAACATGTTACTGTAGATGCCTTAAACATTTTTACCCAGATGATGCTGGTAATATTTTCATTCAGCCTTTCCAAAGGACCCACACCATTTGTAGATCTACAACAGATGTGTGTGTGTTCTTCTGCTTTGTTGATCCTTTCTTGATAGATGAGATTTGTATTACTTTGTGATATTTGCATCAGAGGAAGAAAAATTAACCAAGAAAAAAAAAAATAAAGAGGGATTCTGTTGGAATTGGATTGAGAATAAAAGGCTGAAGAAACCTTCAGAAGTCTTTGGACATCAGATATTTGGGGTTGAGGACGAGAGAATCTGAAAGGGCCGGAGAGTAAGAGTTCCCTTTCAAGACTGGGGAAGGGAAATCAGGCAAAGAAGAGAGCTGAGGATAGAGTCCTGAAAGAGCAAACAGAAGATAACCTGCACGTTTGTTGATCTCATATTCCGAGAAGGGCCAACCCAGCTGCCTCCAGGTCCTGCCAAGATGAGTCCTCCCTACACAATGGGGAAGAGCAGGTCTCCAAAAGAAAATAAGGGCAACACTGACAAATGAGAGGGAAATGGCTATACGGGTGCTGTTGGCCACAACTAAAACAAAAATAAGTACATGCCCCAAATAGCCCCTGTAACACTGAAATTTCTCTCAAAGTCTTCACTGAAAACAGTTAACCAGTATAGACAGGAAAAGGAGCACAAGACAGTTCAAGGTGATACGATGTGATTCCATTGGTATAAAATATGCAGCATGACAAAGCCATAGAGACAGAGAAAAGATCAGTAGCTTCCAGGAGGTACAGAGAGGAGCAGTGGGGAAAGACTGGCACTAGCAGATACGGGATAGTGAAGTAGTCTGCATGAGCAGTGCTGCGTCTCGCCATGGCTCTTGTCCAGTAAGATTGGTTGTCCAATTTTTAAATATTCTAAGAACTAGTCAATAATATACTGTGTAAGAGTGACTTTTATGGTATATGAATTAAATACCAATAAATGAGTATTTAAAAATAAAAAAGAGAACAAGAATTTGATTTCAGGTAAAATCTTTGGATGGCAAACCCTCAAGAAGAAAGGGGAAGCCACAGTGGGAAATAATTACAGGGTCACATCATGCCTTGGCTTTATCTGCATACTATTTCTAAGTAGTCCCAGCACTACGCATCTCCTCTGCTATCGTAAAATACATATATATGGCAGGTGGGATGATTTAAAAGGTGTGTTTCTCAAGAAGAACTCTCTAGAAGATATAGGTCTCTAAGAAGAGTAGCAACGTTAACCGCAGATGGTACCCTCCATGGGCTCACACTGGCCAGAAGCCAACTGCGTGAGCAGCCCGTGTTTCCTAAGACATCCTAGACTCTGCCAGGCCCCTGTATTTTGGAACCAATTGGCTGGCATAACTTAACTGGTTGATACTTAACTGTTAACTCTGGGATTTTTCTTTATGAACCACACTCCTAAAATCTAAACCTGTCCTCTATAAATTTGGCTTTCAGAGAGAGCTCTTGGTGAAGGAAGATAGATGTTCAGTTGTTCACTTATCTATAAGAAAGTTCACACTGGTGTTAGCCTGTCTTTTCTTTCTTTTTTGCTTTTGTTTGAAGCTGTTCAAGATCAACGGAAATTTCTTCCCAAATTGGGACTATTTTAAATGCTTACTTTTCTATGAAAATATTAACTCTTTATTTAAAATATGTAGTTGATGCTTGGGAGCTGTTACAGTCAGCACCTAGCAAAATGCTTTACTCATTGTAGGCACTCAATAAGTGATCAATGATTAAATGAATGTGTATATATATCTCTATGAATCATACCTACACTCTTAACTATAGGCTATTAATTATGAGCTACACTCTTATTATGAATTAGGAAGTATAATTAATAGATTGTATTTAAATTAAGAATTTTTAAATACTGGTGATATTTTCTAAGAAATATGAGTATCGACACTGAGGTATTAAAAAAATGACTATATGGGAGCACATTTTAGAGCGTATTTCCTGAGACTGGTTCTGGAAAGTTGCAGGTCAACATTTTCTTTCTTATTTTGCAGAATGGTTTTACACCATTGTATATGGCTGCCCAGGAAAACCACCTGGAAGTTGTCAAGTTTCTTCTTGACAATGGTGCCAGCCAGAGCCTAGCCACAGAGGTAAGACCCTTTGTTTTTTCCTATGGCTGAATTTACGTGTTTATAAGGCATTTTGTAAGACTGGAGTTGAGAATTTGTTCCACTAGGATTTCAACTGTAATTGTATATCAATGTGTTACGATTTTCTGAGTTTTTATGAAAGACATTTGAAATCTATTTTTAATCTTTAAAAATCTTCCATTGCATAGATACCTTTCTGCACTTAAGTGTGTGGTACTAGGCTGCTATTTTAATATTTAACACGTCATTCAACAGTATTTTTCTGTTGATCTCAGAAGGAACCATTGTTTTTGAAATATTTTTTCAATTAAACATTAATTATAAATCTGGTTTTTTCCAAATCTAACTTAGCCTAGTGATAATGATCGAGTTTGTATATCTCTAAAGCTAGGTAATTAGATTTAATTCATAGTGCTAAATAAAATTTATACATTTTTAAGTGCCAACAGTGGTACACTATTTGAAAACATCTCTGCAATCTTGAATAGAGAAATTGCTTTAAAATGAAAGGCTACTGAAGTCTTGATATTGTTACTATAATTTGTTTTTTAAACTAATCTCTGTGGAACACCACAATCACTTGTTAGGTGTGTCACTAGAAATCTATTGCCAAGAATAAGGACCAACATTTGGGCTTTCTTTAGGTTTAACAAAACAGTAAGCTCCAGCGTTTGCAGAATTATCTTATGAAAATACCGCTCCTCTTCCATGCTGATGTGCTTCCTGCATGGCAGGGAAGATAGCAATAGAAGAATCACATATAACCCCACTCAGCTTTTCAGATTGTGCCTTCCAGGGAAACCAACAGATAAATGAAGAAGGTTCACACCAAGAGACGTGCAAATAGCCGTGAATACATGCAAATACTCTCATCCTCATTCACAAGGAATATGAACTCATTAATCAAATAAAGAGATCCAATCTTTTGCCCATGAAATTAAAAAAAAGTTGATGAGAAGAGGAAATCAGAACTTCTCTATAATATTGATGAAATTGAGACTCGGTTGCAATACTTTTGCAGAGCACTTGACAGTAACTGTCAAAATGAATATTTACATGGTTTATTGCTCACTAGCTCCAGTGCTGAGAATATATATTACAGACATGTTAGAGGAAAACTTATCTGTTCTCCAGTAAGGAAAAGACTGGTGAAGGTGATGTTTTTCAGAACAACAAACAGAATACAACTGACCAGATTTTCTCCTCTTCCCTTACAAATGCTCTTCTATTGGAGCAGTCTTCTCTTTGTACCACAAAGACTACAGAAATAAAGTAATCCCAACCCAAATAAAACAATAAGTACCTTGTTTACCAGTTCACTAATAAACATAATTTTTAAATCTTTTGTGTGCACAGTAGTAAAAGCAGTGCAGGGTTAAAGTTTATAACTCAGGATATTCTACCCTGTGCTATTTGTTCCACACTCAGAAATACTAGATCACTCACAAAGCCATGAACCACTGTGAAATCTGAAGCTGTCTTTTTATCAAGCCCCTGGGAAGAGTCCTAGGTAATCACAAGGGGAAGATGCAAAAATTACAAAATTTGCATGGGTGCTGTTAGATCCAAATTTATTCTAAATTCACATTTTACTTGAATTCATGGAAGTCAGAAGAGTAGTTATCAGGATGGTAGTTACTGAGCCTCAGGGGTAGGGAGAGGAGGGATATGTTTTGACAAAGTGCACTAAGTCTCAAACGGAAGAATAAGGTTTGGGGAGGGATCTCTCGCACTACACGGAGATTATAAAAGTAATGGTCTATCATACTATTCATAATTGTTGAAAGAATAAATTTTCAATGCCCACACCACAAAAAATGCATTTGAGGTGGCAGATATATTAACTTGATTAAGTCATTACACAAATTGATACATCTTACTATTATTTGTATTCTGTAACTATGTAAAATTATATTTGTCAATATACAATAAAATTGCCAGGTATAGTGGCACACACCTGTAATCCCAGAACTCGGGAGGCTGAGGCAAGAGGATCAGTGAGAGTTCAAGGTCAGTCTGGGCTACACAGTGCGTTCAAGGCCAGCCTGAACTCATAGTGAGATCTTGTCTCAAAAACACAAAAAAATACAATATAATATGATACAATAGCCAAATAAATAAAATCAAGTTTTATATGATCGCTATATCTTCATCCCTCATTGGTCAGAGACGCAAAAGTATTTTACACAGTTCTTAAATGAGCAGTGACTGTGGCTCATTAATTTCTGCATATTGATGGGGCCCCAGACATCTGCCAGGCACAAAGTAGTGAACCAGACGGCACATACCGCATCTTTAAAACGTCAGTGACAATTTTTACATCAGATTTAAATTCCTTTGAAAGTCCTGCCTGAATATAACCTGAAGTGTTAATGTTTCACTAAAATTGTGTATTCTCAAATTATGGCATCTTGGAATCTTTTTACATATAGTACTTTTATGTACTTTCAAAATGTTTAAATGTTTCTACTTCGTGTATAATTATTACTTATCCATAGGAAAAAACAAAATTTTTTTCAATGCTGAGGATGCAATCTAGAGCCTCAAAGCCCATATACTTAGCGCAAATATCTTACTGGGTTTTTGCTTTGTGAATAAACACATACATAACCAAAACTACACATTTTGTCACATGTGTGTCTATTTGAATATGTTGTTAGTTTTAATAACCCTAAATAAAAATCAATCCTGGGTCACTGATTGCCTTCTTATTTGTTAATGGAATCCAGAAACAACTCTCTACTGGGGCAAGTCTTGACCCATCCATTTCTTTGCAGGACGGCTTCACACCCTTGGCAGTAGCTTTGCAACAAGGTCACGACCAAGTAGTGTCACTCCTGCTAGAAAATGACACAAAAGGAAAGGTGCGTCTTCCGGCTCTTCACATTGCTGCCCGAAAAGATGACACGAAAGCCGCTGCCCTGCTGCTGCAGAATGACAACAACGCAGACGTGGAGTCAAAGGTGAGGCACGGGGACATGAGCCTTTCATGCATCTACCCTAAGCTAGCGCACAACTTCTGAAAATGCCTGGTCTCCCCCTTGGCAAGCTTACCCCAAATCTCAGCTTCCCTGAGAGGAACGAAAATGTGTAACCCAGCCAGCTGCAGGCACCCACACCCTCGACATGAAAATCAGCTGGAGGGTGCTATGCATGCTGCCCTGGCGTGCTAAAAGGGAGGCCACCTCGAAAGAAACTGATTCATATGCAACTGATAGTTTCCTTCCTTGTCATGTTATGGTCGGAATGTATCTAACACTGCAGCTCAAACTTCAGGGTGAAAAGTTACAAAATGCTAAAGACAGGACGCACAGTGTAACCCCTGGTTCATAGCTAAGATGACAGGCAGTGCGCCAAGTGCAGATCGGCTGTGGAAAGCATGCCAGAAGTGAAGGAGCTACGGCCCAAAACGCACATCGTCTTAACGTGTCTTACCTGAAAGTCTGGGAAGGAAATGCGGCGGTCGGACTAGGTGGTCATGTAGCCTCCATCCAGCCCAGCTTTCTCTCTGTGCCTCTGTGCTTCTGTCATAGCTTTCCTCTCATCACTTAGCTTCATCATTTAGCTTTCTGCAATCCATGTCACCGACAGTGAACTAACCGTTCATTTTTTCCTCCTCTTTGCTTCCCAATGTGTTAACCTAGATGGTGGTGAATAGAACAACAGAGGTATATATATATATATATATATGACTATGTATATGTACAACCAATATCTGCATCATCACTCCCCATTACTTAGTGCTGCTGCCTCTCATCTCCTTCCCTCCTTCTTTGCATCGCCTCCTGTAGGCTAGATACCTGCTTTCTACCCTGTCCCCCAAAGGAGCATGTGCCAGAGCAGACAGTAGTTTGATTACCAGGGCTTTCTGCAGCTGAACCTGGTGTTTGAGAGGAAGTTTGAGGAATCCTTAAGGGTATTACAGTAGACCTGTGAGATGAAGCGTTTGGACACATTAGATGCTTATCAGCTGTACCAAAAGCTGCAGACAACCCTGTCATTCTACTCCTCCAGGACTGATTCTTTAGGGTTCTGCATGACACTTACCCTCTGTGGTGTCAGCAAAAGAAAAAGTGGCCTCTGAGATGCCAGTAGGAGCCATCCCCCACCCCAAGAGTCAGCGAAACAGCTAGCATGGCTACAAGGCTTGCTGAGAACTTAGAAATGCATCTAGTTCCTACAAGGTTTCAATCTTTGGGGACTAAGTGAATCGCTGCATGTTTAGCATTTTTTACGGAAGTAAAATGACCATGGTATAAAAAATCCAGAAAAAAAATGTGTAATTGAATAGGCATTTGCTAATAGAGAAATTAACTTGTGGATTCTTCATGAAATACAATCACCCATTATACAAAATCAATTTCGGGTAATACCTGTAGCCCTCAAAATTGCCTTAGTCCTTAAAATTGACATTTATTGTTGGTTAATTTCAATCTATACTGAATGTATAAAACTAACTGAATTTGGATAAAGAGTTTCAGTGGCCAGTTCTACCATCAGTAATAAAACAGTGGTCCTAAAACAAGCTTTTTGTGGGCTATGAATGCTTTTCTTGTCATCCCTACCGAAACTTTTTAAATGTTAGTTTCTACGTAGTTACCATACTGGATTGCTAAGATGGACCAGTCTCCACCCCAGGACTGGTGCTGGCTGGTCCTCTCCTGTGACGTCGGGTTTATTAGAAACCCTGTGAGCATCTGGCCCTGATAGAAACCAGGAACAGAATGGAATGTGGATCTCAGCATATTTTGCTTCCTCATTTGTATCTGGGCAGGGCTGTGATATTACCCTGTCAGACAGGGAGCTGGCAGGAATCAATTGACTCTCTGCTGTGTTCTTCTCTTCACAGAGTGGCTTCACTCCGCTCCACATAGCTGCTCACTATGGAAATATTAATGTAGCCACGTTGCTGTTAAACCGAGCGGCTGCTGTGGACTTCACTGCACGGGTAAGAGCCCAGCAATGCACATGGCCTTTGAGCAACGACGTTTGATGTTGCTTTTACAATCTGAAAGGAGGGTGGGAGACATGGCTGCCAAAGATCTTTCTAATCAGTGAATGCTATGATTTCCTACTAGTCCTGTGCGTTTTCCTGCTTTTACAGTGATGTGATTGTTTCCTAGCAGAAAAAGTAAAGCAAGACCATGGGTAGCTGGGATAAATAATAAGTGCATGTACAGAAGATGCAATTCATGTCACCATGGCAATGAACAACTAATGGTTCCCTAAGTTGATTCTGAATCTGTTAGAAATTGTTCAAATGGGACTTGGAGTGCTCTAGAGATAGCAAGTAGAAATGATTCTATAGGTAGGAATGTTCTAGAACACCCAAATAAGCCCCAAATTTCTGAACCTTTGGTATCTTTTTGTTTCCCACCAATTTTCATAATGAATAACAAAATTATGCAACCTAAGTAAGCTTCTATTCACAGAGCAAAAGCTAGATGGTCAAGGGCACCACTGGACAACAGCTTGGACATCCAAACACAGTACCACTGCTCTGAAGGTAAAACGTGGCTCACTGCTGGGCTTGGTCAACAGAAATGCCACTGAAAAATAAAAACTGGGAAAAAAGTTCATATTTTCATGTTTCCACAAAATGTAGTGTTGGAAGGAGGAGGAGGCAGCAGCTCAAAGTACAGAGTCAGACTCCAGGGTTCACTTTTTGGTTCTAATTCTTTTCTCTCTATGTCTCTGAGTTTCCTCGTTTATAAGACGAATGAATAGGGAGGATGAACTTAAAGGATAACTTTAATAAAGCAAATTCACCTTCCCATCATCGAATCACTCTGAGAATTAAGACACAGTGGATGCAAAGCATTTAACACAACGTCAGATGTATCACCATTACAAGGGCGGCATGATGCTGTGATTCCACCCATAGCATCTGAAGTATTCTTTTTGCTAAACTCTCTTAAAGTAAGAATGGGGTGAAGGAGACGGGCAATAATGCCAGTCCTGGCAGTAATAGTAACAGCAGTAAAAGTAATACCATTTTTAAAGTACTGACTGGGTAGAAAATGCCAGGCAAAACATTTTATCACACCTGTTCTAACAGGAAGACAAATGTTAATTATTCCTGTTTTGCAGAAGAGGAAACTGAGGCTTAGAGATAAGTAGCTGCTGCGAGATCCCAGAGCTTGCAGGTCAGAAGAGGCAGGGCTTCAGGCCCGAAGCTGTGAGCCACCCAGTACTGTATTCCCTCTCCCTTCAGTTCTTAGTTCTGTAAAAATTAATCAGAGCTAAGATCATACTAATATAAAGCCTATTTCCTGCCCTATTGTCATTTGCTTGCACAAAGCTCATCTCAATTCAAATGACTTGAAAGTGCCAGCCAGTTGTTCTCACTCTGGAGCTCTGTCCTTTCTGCATTAACTGCTCCCTGAGTGTGGCATATCCAAGTTCTATTGTGGTTCTTGGAAGGGCAAACTTAAGCACTCCTTTAATACGCCCAGGTATAAACGCGGCCTGTCAGTGTGAACACTGAAGTTCGTTTCAAGATGCATTCTTCTGCTTTTATTTCTGTAATTGACGATATAATAAAAACTTCATTTACTCGCTTCTTCCATTAGAACATTTGGATAATTCATGTCAGAGTGGCGGTTGAAGTTTGTCTTTGTGCCATTGTTCAGAAATTTCCTAATGCTGCCGAAAGTAAGACGCGGGAATGCTTAAGCAATTCGCAAGCACAAATTGCAGTACTGCCAGGCTCCAACCAGCAATTTCAAGGCACCTATTACCATTAAAACAGTGACTGTGGTAATTATGAAAGATGCTTGTTTATTGATTAAAAATCAATGGAGCCCTCAGACCCACATTGTTAACCTTGCCTGACTCTCCACATGCAATTGAAAGTAGTCACACTTGCTTTCGTTTAAAATATCTGCAAGCACAGACGCTTCCCTGATTTTACCCTGAGTCATTCCTAAATCCTGAGGCTCGGAGAGGAGGCATTGGTCTTGTTTACCCTCAGCAACCTCTGAATGTGCTTTGGTGACTGATGACTTGCTTTAGGGTGTCTAAGAACTCTCCATAAATAGCTTGTCCATATTCGGTGCCAAGCTTCTAGTAACTTTACCCGTAATCACCCAGGATCTATACTTTCATGCTATAGAGGCCTCTGACTACCCAACCTCAGGGAAGTCTTTCTCGGTCACAGTTCCCTTGGGAATGTAGCAGATGAAAGTATGGTGCCCCAGCCTGCAGAGGGGATCTAGTTCTAACTGCTCAGAATAATTCAGGGATGATCATTAAGCCTCATTTGCTAAAAACTAGTGGCAAATGGAAACCATAACTCATAGACCTTAGCACTAGGCCTAGCTAGAGGTGTAGAAAATAGTTGAAAGGTAAATGTAAGAAAGAGCAGCAGTGATCTTTGTCTAGGGCTGTGATTTCTGTTTTCTGATGGTGACAGGGTCCAGGAGGGAGTGAAAGGTGGAGAAGAAAGGCAGCAATAGTCTCGTTCTCTGCAGCACGAGGGCTGGGGGAGTGACCCCGAGACGGGTGACCTGCTCACAGTGCGGGCTGGTGGACAGGAAGGAGGACACTTCCAGAGTCGTTTCCTTCCTGCAGATGTTCATTTCCAAACCAGATAAGAAGCAGAAACAAAGGCAGTGTGACTAGGGGAGCACACAATAGCCCAGATCCCTGTCTAAGCGCTTTTGTAATGCTCACTAATTTGTGCGGCAATAAAACTAACCCAGCCAATGGTGAATGCTATACCCTCCAGGAGCAACTCTGGCAACCAGTTTGTAGCATACTTACCTGTTCTATGACACTTTTTAGATTTTTATTCCAATGTCCAGTTTTGTGTTTGCATTTTGATTTTGCTTTATATACATAAGATATCCCGTCTGACATCTTCAACATTTCCTTTCGGATTATCCACGGAGACAACTCCTTCAGCCTCATGGGGCCCCTGCAGGGAGCTAACGCAGCCCCTGCTGAATGCTGCAATGCAGCATCAGCTCTTCAGGCTTTGAACCGAGTCTGCTCTGAGATGGCGTTGACACTCTCTGAATCTGTGCTTGACCCTGGCTTTCTTAGCAAATCCCTCCAGCTCTCCTGGGGAAGAAAATGTAACCAAGATCCCCCCAGAGCTCCATCATTCCAGTGAGCAGCATTTATGCACTGAGGCAACTACAAGCCAAATTACATTATGTGGACACCTGCAAAGTTCCTTTTATTGATTGAAAATGATGAGTTCTTTCATCTGGCTGAGTTTTTTCATCGAATATAATGGGTCACGTAACCTTATTCTGGCTCTTGTGACTACCTTTCTCTTGTAAATTATTACTCATTTTCCCCTTTGGAGAAGAAAATCGAATCAAACATCCATCTGTTAATTTTGTACTTTTTGCCCTGACCTCTGAAAGGATGAGAGAGTTGGGTTTCCAAAAGTGTTTCAGGTGGTTCACGGATGAAAATATGCAGAGTAAGACACGTGAGAAAGAAACAGAAAAGGTGTTCCCAGCAGCTGGGAGGAGCCAGGGAGTACAGCAGCTAGAGAAGCGTAGGCCTTAGAACATTTGATACAAGTCACAGAAGTGAAAACAGGGACTATATCATTTTCATCTTTTGACAAAGGAAATCTTAGTTATCTATAACTACTTTCTAAGCCCTTTGAAGACCCCAGGGGCTCAGTCACCTGCCTTCCACCTGGTCCCCAGATGCTCACCAATACACACCTGGCTAAGGAATATAACAAAAGCTTAATCCTCCCAGCCTGCCAGTAATGGACTTGATATCCCAGAACACGTTTCTTCCTGTCTAGATCTTTTTGTGGAGAGGTTCACATTTATTTCAGAAAGCCCTCCTTGCTGTTCCATAAAGCAAGAAGACAGGACCTTTGATTTTGCTGCCAGACAGCTCTTTACCTGCCTGTCACAAGAAGGTACCCTTAACCTAACAACAGAGTCACCAGGTTGTGCAGCTGCAGTTCATTCACCAGCTCCCTGAGAAAGAGAAAATGTCGAGACTCTCCCAGTGAGAGAATTAGGTGCTCGGCAGTGCTTCCCTTCCTGTCTTCTGCAGGTGCAGGGTAGAGTAATGATTCTGTAAGTTACTCGTCCAGAGTTACAGTCAGTTACTAAGTCTTACAGTTAGTTACTAAGTCCAGCCTCCTCACTGGGCATTTAACACTTAGTATCTCAAGAACTGTCAGAGAGCTGAAGTCACAAGGTCATGACATATATGTGTAGCTCCCCCCAGAGCCTGCTCTTGATCTCACAAGACCAAATTCCTCAAGGTCGCACCCGTGTTGTCTCACACACACTGGAACCCTGGACCATGGCCGGCACTGGGAGGGACACGGTGTCTATCCATGAAGCTCAAGAACGGATGAAAGTATCACTTCCAGGCCTCCTCATCCCTTACCCCCAAACACCAGCTCCAGTGCAAACTTGCCTTCCTCAGGCCCCATCTTCTCCCCAGTCCATCAGATTCTGTTGCTTCTGTCAAACCTTCCCTGGGGTTAAAACTGCTTCCCAAACCACCATCAGCTGCCTTGAGGGAGATGGAAATTCCTAAGATTACAATGAAATTGGAAACCAGTGACCCAAACCCGAATGTTGACTGGCAGGTGCTACGGGCAAGTTTCTCTGCGTAGGAGGAACCTTGTGAGTTACCTGTGTGGGTACCCTCAGGAGAAAAGCCTGGGGCACAGTACTGCTTCTCCAGAGCTGCTGCCGAGCCTTCTTCCATTCAGGGTATTTGCAGAGGGGCCTCTGGACCTCAACTCTAAAGACCCGATCAAGGTGACCATCAGGAGGTGCTTGGAAGGACATCAGCAATGCTCCAGTTAAGAGTATGCCTGTCTTTCATAATGGCTTTCTAAGGGCCCAGGGCTCCTGGAGACCAGCTTGTTTCATGTAGTGGTACCTTTGCCACTACATTCCCCCCTCATTACACAATTCTTTTTCAAAATGAAAGCAAAAAACACCCATAATAGTCCTATTTTTTTAATTTATGTGTTTAACTTTCTGTAAACCAAATATGCATGCAAAGCCATTTTATGCATGCAAAGACATTTCTTTGAATTGATACATATTTTTAAAGTAGGTTTATCTCCTATTATAGGATCAACAGCATTAAAGATGAGCACTTTACAAACTGGGATGTGTAAACCTCCTCTTGAATGAAAATGGAGAAAGTGTTAGCAAAGGACATGAGTTATGGAAAGTAGCCACGTGCCTACTGCATTAACCATGTGCTTGTTGCCATGGTAACATTAATATCTTGGGAGAATCAAACTGAGTTTGCAAGATAAATAGAGGAGAGAGTGGTAGGGGCTGGGGATTTAGCTCAGCGGCACAGTGCCTGCCTGGCAAGCGTGAGGTTGTGAGTTCAATTCCCGGTACCAGAAAAAACAAAAAAGGAGAGAGTGGTATATATTCCTTTGTATCGATTTGCTCTTATGAGCATGCCAAGCCATCTCAATCCTGCCTTTTCCACTTAGTTCTGAGTGGCATGTAAAGGACAGCCTCTGGTAGACATTATTTTATAGATACGTGTTTTTCTTAAATGCACGTATGCAACTGAACTCCATTAGCATCTGCCCGTGTGATGTCTGTGTTGTCCATCTCCTGCAGGGGTAAAGTTTCTAAGTGGCAGCAGCATGGAGCAAGGACAGAATACATGCTGGATCCCTGGGCGCTTGTCCTGGCAGCGTCATTTGTCACTGATGTGGTCCATAGCAAGTCCTTTTATCTTCCAACATGCAGTTTTCTTAACAGAGTCAGAGACAGAGACAGAAAGAGAGACAGAGAGAGAGATCAGTCAGTAAGAGACCCTTCCTGTCTGTCCCACCACTTTGTCTGGCAGTGACAGAAGTGGCCTTCAGCTTCTCTTCCTCCTCTCCCACTGACAGTAGATACTGCACCGTGCCAAAGTCACACATGTTGAACCCAGACTGGTGGACTCTCCCGCGGGCTGCAGCTTCCTCTGTGTACTCTTGGCAATGCTTCGACTTTATCATCTGAAAAATGGGCCTGATAGAAGCCGGACTTGGAGGCGTAGGCCTATAATCTCAGTACTGTGGAGGCTGAGGCAGGAGAATCACTATGAGTTTGAGGCCAGCCTGGGCTACATAGTGAGTTCAAAGCTAGCCTGAACTACATAGTGAGACCCTGTCTCTGAATGAATGAATGAATGACCTGGTAGTAGCACCTAACTCACAACATCATGACAGCTAAGTGAAATAATCTGTATAAGTCACCAACACCGCACAGGCAGGAGCTCCAGACATATTTATAGTTGCTGTTGTTGCTGCTTTCATTGGGCGAGGACCCGCACACATAAGACACATTCTCCTGCACAGCCTGATAGATGTGCTGGCCACATGGTGGGTGACGTGGGGGCAGCTCTCCCAAGGGCTTCTGAAGGTAGTCACGGATATCCCTTCCCAGAATATTTGGGTTCCAGTGTTTGCAGTGGTGTTTATAGCTGAAAGCCAGCCTTTAAGAAATAACTAAGATAACTTTGCTTGAGACAGTAAGAACCCCAATCAGAAAAAAGTTACAGAAAGTAGAAGGGACATATTTCTTTTGCTTTTCCTCCTTGAATATATGCCCGGCTTCCTGCAGTGCTGCTATAGAATTCTTGCTCCGAGAACATTTTTAAATGACCTGAATAAATCCTATTTTGAAAGTCTGTGAAATAAAATTCTATTAAGGTAGGAGTTAGCAGAGCTCGCTTTATTCATTTGCACTTTAAAAGAGAATTATTCATTAGCTGTAGAATTTTCGTTCTCTCCAGTGAGTGCAAAAGGCAATGTGGGGCTGCTGAGCCCTGGCCTGACCCTCTGCTGCACGAGTCCTGGACGGACCCTCTGCTGCACATCCCAGTGAATTCCCACACTGCCTGTCCCTGGACGGGTGTTGGTAACAGCTCAGAGGCTCCCTGGACTCCTCCTTGAATACTCAAATTCTCCCATAGTGATAAAAAACATATCCCTACTCTTCCTCTGGGGCTTTAAAGAGTGTACAAGAATGGTAAAAGGGCACCTGGAGGGTGAGGTTACGGTTTTGCAGAACCAGAGGGTTGCAAAGGTTACTACCCTGAATATGCGCATGAATTACTTACTGGGTCTTGCCAGAACTAAAACATGAGTTTCCAAGAAAACAAGTTCAGGCAGGGGATCAGTATGGACCAGCAGGGCTGAAGAAAATATTGAGATGCTGGGCTATGGTGGAAACAAGGAAGGCTGGAATCAGCCCCAAGAAATGAGGCTGGTGCTGAGAGTGGGGTTCACTGGCTGAGCACATGCATAGCTCAGTGTCGGCACAAAAACAAACAAACTAGAAATCAATGGTGAAACCAGCCCAGGGCAGTGCCACGCCAAGGGATTGGCCTTGACCCTGCAGTTGAAAGGGAATCATTCCAGATCTTCAAATGGCAAAGCCGGAGAAGTAGTGTTTAATGAACATTATGAGACATTGTGGCAAAATGGCCCTCGGTTGTGAGCGGTGGTGGACTCCAGTCACGGGGAAAACTCAGTCCCGTGGAGAAAGGCCTGTGTGTGAGGAGGGGTAGGTCCGACCACAGTGCAGTGCTGCTGTCAGCACCGGCCTCTCTAGAGCTCTCGCAGGGCCACTGTCTCGATGACAGAGGAGGAGCCAGGAGGAGCCGTGATGAGTTGGAACATTCAGGAGTCTACACAGCATTTTCGGTTGTTACCGTGGCTCAGCCTCCCTCACAGGTTCACAGGATCATCCCATACAAATAACAACGTCCTGATGCAAATGCCAAAGACACCGCCGCTGAGACATGCCAGAGTAGACACTGCCTTTCAACCAAGAGATGAGCTGGTGGGATGGGTCAGGATGAGCAGAGAGGACCCAGAAGTTCAAGTTCAGCCTGAGCTCGCTCCTCAGCATCCCCCACCACCACTCCCGGAATTGTTTGGTGCTTGCTCCTGAGACTTTTTTTTTTTTTTTTTTCCGGTACCGGGAATCAAACTCACGACCTTGAGCTTGCCAGGCAGGCGCTATGCCGTTGAGCTTTTTTTTTTTTTTTTTTTTCCGGTACCGGGAATCAAACTCACGACCTTGAGCTTGCCAGGCAGGCGCTATGCCGTTGAGCTAAATCCCCAGCCCTCCTAAGACTTTAAAATGAGCCAGAAAAACCTTACACAAACTTCTTACTAGCTTAAGTGGTAGCTTTTCTTAGTTACTGAGAAGCAGTTTCCCATACTTTATATCATTTATTCCTCACATTAATTCTGAGGTGTTTATTCCTCACATTTATTAATGTGTTTGTTCCTCATATTAATTCCCATTTTACAACAGAAAGCAGGAAGTTATATGATTTGTGCAAAGCTGTATAGCTCCACAGTAGTGTTACTTGGGGTAAGAAACACTAACTAAGACAAAAAAGTAAAAGAAAACCTGAATTTAGACTGTGTGGTTCATAAAAATACCCTGACATCTGAGGCAATGTGTACTTGAACAGAGAATTTAATATAAAGCATCCCAAGAAAACCAAGTTAAATTAATTAATGCCAGGACCAGGGCTGCAAGGTGAACTTAATACATTCTGAATCTTCATTAATCATGCTTTGACATCATCTCATGATACTGAGACTTTCAGTGATCTTATGACAGAGATACGTGATTTACATTTCTGGTAAGAAATTTGGGGCAGGCTTGTCTTTCCAAGGAGAAGGCCCTCTGAACTTGAAAATTAAAAACAAATAAATTTCCCAATACTTTATAGATCAGAGCCTCTCAGGAAGTGTCTCTCTTAGATTCTAACTCATTAAATCTGCCTTACATGTAGTGGGTACTTAAATCCATATTTTTAACAAATTCTTCAAGTGATTCTTCTGATCAGGCAAGATTAGGAAATATTCACCAAGGCCAAACTGCAGAAGATTCTCTCTCTAAATTACCCAAAGTTGAATCATAGAGGTCTTTAAAAAATCATTTCCTTATTACAATTATTTATTGTTTATAACCCCTCAATAGAAACTTGAATTAACTACATCTTGCAGTTAAATGATACTTTAATGTACAGTGTATCATTTGAAACCCACAACAGTAGCCAGCTTTACAGAAAAGCCAAGGAGGTCCCCAAGGAATTTTTTGCCCCAGCTCCTACTGAGTGTAAAGTGACAGAATGGAGATTCGAAGACAGGCCTCTTGGTCTTGTGTGCCTTGTGTGTGGCATCTGCGTTAGTGAATACACGCAGCTGCTGGAAGTCTGCACAGTGGTCAGTGAGTGGCAGCAGGACCCAGAGGCTGAGGATGAGGCGTTCATCCCTGGTGGTGGCCGGGTCATCGCTGCCCCTGGAAAAACACCTCCCCTCGTAAGGACAAGAGCACTGCACACAGATGAGCCAGTTTGCACAACTGTTTTTGTTAATTCTAAACTATCTTTCTTTAGGAACTTCAAAGACATTGTTTTCATTTCTAGACATGTTTGAAACTTGAGCCAAGTACCTAGCTTATCCAAATACCAAATAAGGGCAAGATACCTGAGCTATGAAAGGCTTTAAGTTAGCAGAGATCTAGAAAGTCTGCAAATGATTTTGTTTCTGAAGGAGAAGGAAAAATATCCACACAGAAATTGATGGAATTCCTGCTTATCAGAGGTGATACAAGACTGCAGAAAATTTGCAATTGTGAGGCCCCTTGTTATTTCTGTGTTTGAGTTTTTGGTGATGGACTGTCAGAGAAAACAGTGGAATTGTTTAAATTGAAGTTATAGTATTCATTAGAAACATTACAAGAAATCTAGTATCGCTAGACCAGCTCACTTTAAGTAATTTCAATTTTGCAATTTTTTTCAACATTTAGAAAACAATTATGGTTGCTCTTTAAATGACTGTCAGTTCAATCCCTGTGTCTCACTGTTTGTAGGTGGAAATTTTTGCTGGGAAGGCTATCTGTAATGCAAGCCTAAAGCAAGCTACTTCTGAATAAGTGTTAGTAGTGAAACCTTTAATGAAATATGAAAAAAGAAAAAACAAGTATTCTTCTTTTCAAAAGGACACCATTGAATTTGTCCCTCTTAGACATTTAATGTTTCTATTAGCAGTGAATGTCCTATTCCCTTTTGATGGAAATTGTACGTCAGAAGTGTTTTCAGAATAGAGACTATGCTACATAGATTCTGAGCATGAACCAATGTAGACCAAGTAAGGAACATATCACTTGGCCATCCTTTCTCCTACATGACATACTGGAAAAGCCGGCAGTTATGCAATCAGACAACTCAAGTTCAAGTCTTAGCTCTGGCATTTTCTCACCATGAGACCTCATCCTGGTTACTTTTCTCTCATTGCTGAGACAAAATACTCAACACCCAAAGTAAAAGGGGGAAAGGTTAACTTAGCTCCCAGTGTGCAGAGGGTTCATTCCACAGTCAGCTGGCTCCAAGACACAGTGGCACATGGCAGAGGGGCAGCCATTCATGGAGGCTGGGGTAGCAGAAGACAGCAAAAGCAACAAGAGAGACAGCCTCTTTCTGCCTCTCATAGCGTATCCTGTCTACCGAGATTAGGGCGGTGCCAATCCAATCAGTGCACTGATCCAGCACTCACCCCCCCCCCAATCCCAGCACCCTTCATCCCAGCATTGCACTAGGAATCAGTCACACTCCAGATTCAGCTGCCTCCCGAAAGCACCCCACCCTGGACCATATGGGGCTTTGGGTCATCCAGACAGAAACCATAACAGACCTGTAACCCCTTCCGGCTTCACCTTGCTCACCTATGAATTGCAGTTAATAGGACCTATTTCACGGACAGTTGTGGAGATAAAACATAATCACATATGTTTCATAGGGCTTGCACAAAGCAGGAGCCTCATAATAGGTAGTTTTTCCATTATAATTGCGTTTTTTCTCATCTAGTTACTTCATCTAAATCAATAGGTGTGAAAAGGTTTTTAACAGAATTCCTCTAACGAATGCTTACAGAATAAACAGGACGTGTTGGCACCTGCCTATAATCTCAGCTACTCAGGAAGCTGAGGCAGAAAGATTACCTATTCAAACCCAGCCTGGACAATATAACAAGCCCCTGTTTCAAAATAATAAGGGCCTGGAGTGGGTTCAATCCCTGGTACAAAGAAAGGAAAGGAGAAAAAGAGGCTTAAAATAAGATGAAAAGGCATTTACTGTTTAAATTTTCAATGCCTCAAGTTCCTGATGTTTACATGAAATAATGGAAAGCTGACATGTAGTCTGAAAAAAATATCTTTCAAAAGCACATATTGAACACCCATTAGGATGTCTACTAGAAATAACCAGTGTTGAGAGGGTGTGGAGTATGAGAAATCTTGTAAACTGTTCATGCTGCTACAATGAAAAAGGTTTATTATATCATTATTAAATGACCCATTAATCCCACTTCTAGGTACAATGTACAAATATTGTAAACACAAAGTCTCGGGGTACTTGTACACCTAGATTCGTAGCAGCATTATTCACAAATCCGAGAGGTGGGTGCAACCCGAGTGTGCAACAGTGAGTGCTTGGATAAGCAGAGTGTGATAGATGCATATTCTAGAAAACACCTGGTCTTTAAGAAGGAACTGTTGACATGCTACCCGATAGCTGAGCCCTGTCTTGGTCACTGTCTCATCACTGGGATGTGATGAGTCACACCCAAAACTTGAAGGAGGAGAGGTGTATTCTGGCTCACGTTTCAATCCAGTGTCGGCCAGTGTCAAGGCGGGAACAGTATGGGGGAAGGGCCCTGCAGAGGACGCTGCTCACAGCATGGCGGCCCAGAAGCAGAGTGAGACGAAGCCAGTGGGGGTCACACCCTTCCTGATCAGCTGCCCAGCGACCCCACTTCTAAGCAGGCCCCACCTCCTAATAGCGCATTCAGCTCTGAGCTACACATGCATTAATTCACAGATGAGTACAGCACCCCCAGACCCAACCCCCTCCTCACAGCCCCATCTTTGAGCACATGAGGCTTGGAGGGCATTTGCAACCTAAGCCATGACCACCCTTCAGGAAACTTCACTGAGTGAAAGAAACCGCTCAGAGCAAGACAAACACTGAATGATTCTGCTTATGTGAGCACCCAGAGTACTCAGGCTCATAGAGATAGAAGTGGAACAGGACTGCTGTGGGCTGGGGGAAGAGGAAAGTGGGGAACTGAGTCATAGGTATGAAGTTTCCATTGTCAGGATTCAAAGAGTTCTGGAGTTGGTTGTACAACAGTTGATGTAGTAATAATAATAATATAATTGTACTGAACTGTAGATACTTATGATTAAGGTAGAAGTTTTATGTTATGTATATTTTTAATTTTTAAAGTACATTTTGTAAACCACCAAACTAGCATTCATAAAGACCCAGCCAGTTGTAATGTCCAGTGTAGTAAAAGTGGAAGATGGCTCTGTCATTGAGAAAAGAGGTCAAAGTAAGCCCTGGTCTCAGCCTTCCTGCACCCCTGGCAACAGCTGGTACCATGCACACCAGCCACGACTGCGCATAGGAAGGGAGTGGCAAGGATTTCCACTGAGGATGGGCTGTCTCCCCACTGCTAAGTCACCTGGAAGTCCCAGAGGACAGCCTGGTGGCGCCTTATCTAAGTTCTGATGAGCCATCCTCTGTCCCAGCAGAAGTCTCTGACAGTACAAACAATAAACAGATTTATTTCACCCTTAAAAGAAAATAAATAACTCTCCAGAGTTTAGAGCAAAACGGATCCAGCGCTCAGAGCCTGATTTCACAACAAACATCCAATTTCTAAGCATTTGGTGCTGCAGCCTAAGAGCCTAGCGCTATCGGGTGTCTGATCAAATGAGATTTAGCTAGTGTCCCTGAGAGGAAGGCAAAGCTGGGGTGGTGTCACGGACATCAATACCTCAGTGTCAGTGGCAGCAAGGCTACTGTGGATTTAATCTCCTTATCCAGAATGCACAGAGAGAAAAGTTGGTATAGAAGAGGCAGGCAGGCAGCAAAGCTGGAGAAGAGGAAAAGACTTTCTCTAAAAATACCTATTTCATTAAAGCCTTGTGGATACAGAGAAAATGCACAGTGGCAGTCATCTGAATGGTCAGGATAGTATGAAAGATGTTTCTGAGTCTACTTTATACTCATTAATTTTACACTAAGTTGAATTTCTATTAAAGGAAGTCCTACTTACATTTCAGATTATGAAGGCTGGAATGTCCTCTTACAAGTATGTTTAATGGGTATAAATTTTCCTGGGTGTATCCTTCAACAGTCAAATCTCATCATTGGAAGCAATATTATTTGCCTGTATGTTACAGCTTTCTTAAGTCGTTAAAAAGTTAGACGTTCTCATAAAAACAAATGAGGTACTAACATATACCACAACAGGGGTGAACCTTGGAAACATTGTGCTAGGTGAGCAAAACCAGTCACGAAAGGACACATATTGGACGTTTCCATTTTTTTAAACACATATCCAGTCTAGCCACATCCACAGAGAGCAAATTAGTAGCTACATGGGGAGGGGATTAAGGAATTGAAAAATGGGAAATGATTCTTTTTAATAGTGTAAGATTTAGGGGCTGGGGATTTAGCTCAGCAGCACAGCGCGCCTGCCTGGCAAGTGCGAGGTCGTGAGTTCAATTCCTGGTACCGGAAAAAAAAAACCAAAAAAAAAATAGTACAAGATTTACAAATGTTCAAGAAGTAGATACTTGTGATTTGTACAGCTTATAAATATACTGAAAGTCATTGAATTGTATACTTTAGTGAATTTTGTTATGTGTTAATTATATTTTTAAACTCTTCATAAAAATAAACTGAGTAGATTATCAGTGGAAAATAATAAAAATTTATGGAAAGAATATTTTTAAACTCCAGAAAATTAAAACAGGAGTTCAGTTCTGTATTTTTTTTCTACACTGTATCCAAATCTATGTGACTGTAAAATATTATTAATCAAACATTTATTGATCACCTGCTCTATGTCAGAGGGTGAGAGGACACAAACTTCTTCCCTAAAAGACTAAAATTCTTTCAAAAGATATATACAAGGTATAATAGAACAATAAGGCAAGTTTAAAATAAAAAAAAATGTTTACAGTAAAGACATATTGTGTTTTGTTTTGGTTTGGTTTGGATATATGGTCGTGCTGTGTAGCCCAAACTGGCCTTGAACTCAAGGCGATCCTCCTGCTTCAGCCTCCTGGGTGCTGGGATTGCAGGCATGGGCTACAACACCTGGCTCACATTGCCTTTAATCCCCCTTGAATATCCTCCCCCTCGCTTCAGATATGCATGTCCCATCATTCTTCCTGCTTTCTGAAGCACGGGTGTTTCAAGGGAGGGGGAGATTTTAGGGAGAAGAATGGCAATGCACCTTTTACTGTAATAAATTTTTTTAAAGTTTAACATTCACCTTATATTTTGATCACCCCAGTATTCCTGTGGATCGAACAAAGATGACAATAATCTTACTTAAATAGCCTTCCTGTGCTTTCTTTGTAAGCCTATTTATTAATCATTTTCCTGTTTCTATTTATACTAGGAATGATGCTAAAATATAAGAGAAGAAAATAATAAAGTTTTTTTTTGTTGTTATTTTTTGAGACAAGGTCTTACTAAATTGCCCAACCTGGGCTCAAACTTGTAATCCTCCTGCCTCAGCCTCCCAGAATGCTGGGATTACAGTTGTACACCACTACTTACAGCTAGACATAAAAGTTTTGAAATGGGTATTTGTTAAATGGGTATCCTCAACCTATTGAAATCTTCATCTTCATATTTTTATTTTGTAACTTTGACTAACTTTTTTTAAGCCATAGTAGTAGCAAGTGGGAAAATTAGAAAAGGATACTGGATTCCCTCTCCTCATTTAATTATTAGAACTTGTATTTATAGAGGACATGTCAAGCAGCCAAACTGAAATAGTTCTGTCATTTAATTTTCCTTATCTAGGAGGTTTTGAGCGATACTCTTTTAGTCTTTCCCTTAGTGATAATCTATTCCAGACATTTTCAAAAGAAAATAAGAAATATAGTGCAGAAAAGAGGGAACAACCAGTAATCAATTCCTCTTTACAGACTTAAATTAAAAGGAAAGTCTGCTACTTCTCTCTAGCCAGATAGGAATGGCCCTGCTTTCCCCTTGGGGAGCCGCAGAAATGCCCTTGCTTCAGTGATTTGCATAAGATGATCTTGACTGCATCCTCAGCTGGGTTGTTCCTTCTAAACAGCTGAGAGGGAAGGAATTAGCAAGCTTCACCAGGGCAAGTGGTTTCGGGTCCCTGTCTTCAGCAGTACGGCACCCATCATCTCTGTCACATGACAGCACGTATTTCATGTTAGCACCGTGCGTTTCTATCATGTTATATGGGTCACAGCTCAGCCCTGGCTTCCTATTCTCCCTTGCTATTTCTACCCTAGCCAGAGTCCGGCTGCAGACTGCTCCTGTGCTGAGCTGATGCTTCGTGATACCTTTCTTTCCCCTTTCCC
>NW_004955425.1:13663112-13710835 GCF_000276665.1 Chinchilla lanigera | reverse complement strand
CAATCTATTACTTAAGGCCCTTGTGAGATGCAATTTTTTCATACACTTTTTGTAATAAGTAATGAAAAGGACAATGTAGTACCTCACACTCATAGTGTACTCAGATAGTGTACCTGAATGCTAAGCAGCATTCTGAAGATGCTGTGCTTATGGACTCGTTTAGTCCTCAGGACAGTGCTGTGGTGCTCTTAGCAGCCTGATTTTAAAGATAAGAAGAAACTTACCTGAGGGTAGGCCTGGAATCTGAACCTGAGCGGGACTTCTTGCTCGGCCTGCCCTGACATGACCAGAGATGCTCTAGAGTCAAAACGGCTGCACATGTGAACTGCCAAGAAGTCCAGGGCCAGCCTCATGAAGGAAGCATGAACATGGGGTTAAACCAACCATGACAGCAGAGTGTGACATTTGACAAGTGGGTTTGACTGGAGCGGGCGCCTTCATCTACAAAATAAAGACAAAGTGTTATACTGTCTCTCTCTAGGACTGTTATGTAGATTAAATGAGAGGAGAAAGGTGGAACTCCTATAAGCTCCTTTCCTCCTATTGACATGAATTGTCTCTTAGTTCCTGTGGATGGTCCCATGGTAGAAATGGTAGAGGTTCTGTGTCCACTGCTAAGGAGAAAATAAGTTCAGCCTGGGATGTAGTTCAGCGGCACAGCACCTGCCTGGCAAGCGCAAGGTCATGAGTTCAATTCCTGATACTAAAGAAAAAAAATGTTCCTAGCAGCTAACACATATTCCTAGGGTCATCCAATGGGAGAGTAGGGGTAGAAGAGTAAGAATTGGAGCCTGTTTTTCTCATTGTCAAGGAAACGTGCTTTCTCCCAGCTCTGTACTGAGAGATGGGCTTGTGGTTACAACTGAGAGAGTTGTAACCACAATAGAATTTCCCTCTACCTCCAGTTCATTGTTAAAAATCTTCTGCACATTTCTAAACAATGTAGTAAAAATCTTCATTTTAGAAGTTAATCATCATCTCTAAAAAGTGATCATTATAAGATATAATACGATCTCCTGCCACATAATACAAGAGTGTGTGTTACTAGAGAGGACTGGGATGACTTGTAGAGGAATATACTGGATTTGTACAAATCCAAGAGATCTTGGTTTGTTCAGGGTGATTCTCTTTTCTCTTTGCTAAAAGTAGAAGGCCAAATTTACTCTTCCCAGTTGATATGTTTAAGCCTCACTTCAGTGGTTGGTCCCTTCAGGGAGTGTAAGTTATAGATGAAAAGCCTTACCTGAAATCCAATGTAGAAAGAATTTAGCATAGAAGAAAATGATTCAACTGCCAAACAAAAAGGGCTAGCAATCTCACTGTGAGGACACAGATCCACAAAACGGGAGGCAGCAATAACCTGTGTTCTTTTCTTGAGTATTTGATTAGCTAACTGCCCCAGAAATTTGAGATCATTAAAATGCTATGTTTTACAGTCTTTAGTCAAAGTCTGAATATTAATCCAGATCCTCTTAATGTCTTATATGAATACTTTTATACCCAGTGCCCTTCCTTACTATTTGCAAAATTTTTGCCTGTATATGTGGATTGCTTTTTTATCTTGGGAAAAAAAAATTCTTTTTGAGACAGGGGCTCTCTATGTAGTCCGGGCTGGCCTTGAACTCACAGCAATCCTCCTGCCTCAGCCTCCCAAGTACTGGGGTTACAGGCATGCACCACCATGCCCAGTTTGCTTTTTTACCTTTAGCTGCCAAATGTAAAAGATAGTTGACAAATAAATACTAGAAAATGGAAAGCATTGGTTAATCATATTTATACCTTAAGATTTTTAGAGCAAATAATTATTATGTTGAATAGTCTCATGAAAAGTTAAATTAGATACTATTGTGATAGTAATGAAACTCTGGGCTTTAGAGAAGCCCACAGTGTTATAGACAAATGGAAGAAATGATACACGATGGTTGGGAAATCTGGCATCTTAGCAAGCCCCCAGTTCTGTGACTCCGGTTAAATTATGTAGCCTCTCTGGTCTGTTCTTTACCCAGTGTGAGAACAGAATGAATTCAGAGCTCCATGTTAATTTTTAAAAAACCAACTTCCAAGTGCTGGTGCATTCTATAACATTTTAAATGTACAAAAAAAATATTATTTGGTATAAGAAGGAGCACCCCATGAATAAGTTAGCTCATACAAAATTAAAGTTAATATCTACTTTGCGCTAAACTCAGGCCAGATTCAAAACTCCGGGTTGAAATTGTTTTCACCCAAAATTTAATTCAGGTTTCTTTCCCTGATAAGATATAGATGTTTAGCCATACTAAATTTCCTAAATTAATGAAAAAAAAATAGTACTCTGTCTTTAGGTTTAGCAGATCACTGGGCTCGGCAGGTTCCTTCGGGGCTTAAACATCAGAGAAGCTAAAGTGAGAACTTCTCCTTGTCTGTGTGAGGAAGGCAGAGGGCAGGACCTAAGGCAGAGGTGGTGGAGGTGGCTGCATATCGGCCAGCAGTAAAATACACCACTTTTTCACTATCCACGGAACAACTGTCCATGACAGAAACTTTCTAGAAAAACAAGAAGCACAAAGTCATCTATAATCTCACTCCTAAAGATAACTTGGCACATTTGAGTCACTGTCCCTAAATTCCTTTTGGATGCAGCCAGACTCTTGCTCTGCATTTCACACGTCATATTTCCTGTGGTACTGATGTGTCAGTTTACCTGCAAATACCTTATCATTTTACAAATAATGTGATAACTTGACAACAGTATTCAGTAGTTCAATTCTTTCCTCCTGTCTTTGTGGGGTTGCGTCTTGCATTTAGATTTTTTTTTTTTTTTGGTACATTTTAGGTATACATAATGATCACATTCCCCAGAGGGAGTTTGGACCTGTACATGACGTACCCTGCTGCTTCCTTTTTTCCCATTTCCCTTCTCTCCCTCCAAACCTCTCTTCTCCTGTTTATTTACAGAAGCTTCGTTTCCATTTTTTCCTTCTATTCTTTTATTTCCATCCTTTCTCTTCACCTCCTCCCCGCTTGTTCCCTTCTCATTTGAACATTTTGTTCTCCCTTCCCAATATTTATTATACATTTTGATCCTTTTTACACTCCCCGTTTCTCACACCAGAGAAACGATGCAGTATTTAAACACATATATCCATTTTTTTTTTTTTTTATTTAAGAGTATGGTCTCAAGGTGCATCCATTTAGCTAGAAATGTCTCAAGTTTGTTCTTCTTTATGGCCATTGTGATTTTGGGGGTTATTGCAAGGGGAATAATATAATACAGGACACATATTTTAAAAGATTATTTATTATAGTCACCCAAAGAATCATATACAAGAGAGTGCAGGAAATCTGTCAACACACTAAAGACCAAAGAATCCAGCTGAGGGCCTGGATCCCACAGTAATGTCCTGCATGAGTCCAGTTGAAGACCTAGAGCCCGTAACAATGACTCCTATGAATCTAGCTGGAAACCCAGAGCCCATAATAATGTCTAATGCAGGCCTGTTTCATGGATCTGCACTGGAAAAGCCCGAAGGTCAGTAGTGGAAACTAGAAAGTCTGTGCCAGTGGGATAAAGGATCTGTGCTCACAGGCTGTGGTATCTATACTGGAGTCAGGAAATAATGCTCAAAATAAAAACCAGAGCTCCCCTGAAAAGTACCACAGCCACCCTCAGCAACAGTGAGGTCCCGAGCTCCTCCAATGATGAAGAGAGCTGAGTTCCCATCAGGAAAGCCAATGCAGCAAGCTTCTCCCAGAAACTGGCAGTGCACCATCTTTCCTTCTGGAGCCAGGAAGCGATGCTCAAAATAAGGACCAGGGCTCTGCCAAAGTGAAACAGGCATTCTCAGTGACAAGGTCCTGAGCTCCTTTGAAGATGAGAGCAGCTGAGTTCATCAGGAAAGCCAGCATGACAAGCTCCCCCAAAACAACCAACAGCTCCTTACAGCTTCTACCAGCTCCCAAAAGCTTTTCTCTGCTCCCAACAGCTTAACTTCTTCTCCAGTTCTGCCTCCTATACTGCTAGCAACAATCCCCAGGTGGGCCTCCCATACCCAGTACCACGCTTACTCAGTTCAGCTGGGGGTTATAAGTTGACCACCAGTTGTCAATCCACTACGATGGCTGAGTAGTACTCCATTGTATTTTAAAAAAACCAAACACATCTTTATCCATTCGTTAGTTGATGAGCATTTGGACTGTTTTCCATGATTTAGCCATTATAAACTGTACCACTACAAACATGGGTGTTCATTTATCACTGTAGTATGATGCTTTTAATTCTTTCAGGAAATTACCAAGAAAGGGAATAGCTCAGTAAAATAGAACCTCTAGTTTTATGTTTTTTTGAGGAATTTCCACACTGATTTCCACAGTGGTTGCACCAGTCTACACTTCCACCAAGAGTAGAGAAGGTGACGTTTTCCCCACAGCCCCATAAGCATTTGTCATTAGTTGTTTTCTTAATAATAGCCATACTTTCCAGAGTGAGACAGAATCCAGTGTTGTTTAAATTTGCATCTCTTGAATGACCTATGATGTTGAACATTTTTCCATAAATTTATCTTCCATTTCTACTTCTTCATCTGAGAAGTGTCTGTTCATTTCAGAAGCCCATTTTTAGATTGGCTTTTTAAATTTGGGGGGGTCTTTTTTTGTTTAGTTCTTTGTATATTCTAGATATTAACTCTTTGAGGAACAGCCAGCAAAAATTATTTTCCCACACTGTGGCTTATTTCTTCCCTAAGTTGGTGGTTTATTTTGCTGTGCAAAAGCTTTTTAATAAGATCCCAGTGTTGATTCTTTGTGATAGTTCCTGTGGGATTGGGGTTTTGTTCATAAAGTTTTTGCCTACACCAGTGTCTTCAAGATCCCTACCTAGTCTCTCTTCCAGCAGATTTAGTGTTCCCCTTTTAATATTTAGATCTTTGATCCATTTCTATTTTAGCTTAGTAAATGGTGAAAGATATGAGTCTAGTTTTAATCTTCAGCTGTGATTCAGCTTTATTAATTCATATGTACCTCGGAATCTGTCCATTTCTTCTGTGTCATTCATCTTATTAGAATACAGGTTCTTATAGCAGGTATTGGTGATTTTCTGGATTTCTGTAGGGTCTTTTGTGATTTCAGCCTTTTCATTCCTAACTGTATGGACTGGAGTCTTTTTTTTAATAAGGTTGGCTAAAGGTTTGTCAATTTTATTTAATCTTCCATATAACCAAATCTTTGATTCATTGATTCTTTGTATTGTTTTCTTAGTCTCCATTGTATTAATTTCTGCTCTGATCTTAATAGTTTCCGCCCTTGTATGAGCTTTTGGTTTGACTTATTCTTCTTTTTCTAGAAGACTGAGCTTCAACATTAGGTTGTTTACTTAATTTTGTTCTGTTTTTCTGATTTGGGAGTTCACCGCTATAAATTTCTCATAGGACTGCTTTCATTGCATCTCATAAGTTCTGGTATGTTGTATAGCATTATCATTAAATTGTAGAAACTAACTTCTTTAATTTCATCTCTGACCCATTGGTTGTTCAGAAGTGTGTTATTTACTTTCCATGTGTTTATGAAGTTCTTGTGTTTTATTTGGCAATTGATTTCTAATTTCATTGCACTATGGTCTAATAATATGCATCGGATAATTTCAATTCCTTGGCATTTACTTAAGCATGTTCTATGAGGTATCATGTGGTCTATTTTTGGAGAACGTCCCATGTGCAACTGAGAAGAATGTGTGCTCTGATGTGCAACATCTGGATGTAACACTGTAGATATCTACTAACTCCATTTGTTCAAAGGCTTGGTTCCATTCTAATATTTCATTGTTGATTTTCCTTCTAGTTGGTCTATTTGTGATAGTAGAGTATTGAGGTCCCCCACTACAGTCGTGTTGGTATTTATTTGATTTTTCATGGCTATTATACTTATTTTATGTAGTTGGGCACATAGGTGTGTTCATGTGCATTTTAGTTTTGTACGGATTATATACTTCACAATTCTTTGTTATTGTTTTTACTTTATGTAACAAATTATCTCATATTAACTTTCATTTTTGCCAGTTTTCTTTTATGAGTAGATTAAAGTGTATGTTTTGTATCATGTTCTTACCATCTGAAGAATTGCTTTTTACATTTATATATTGCAGGTATGCTGGTAATAGTTTACCTCAGCTTTTGTCTATCCTAAGTCTTTATTTGTCCTTGACTTTTTAAAAGATATTTTTATTGAACATAGCATTCTCATTTGATGCTTGCTTAATGTCATGTTTAAAGATGTTCATCTTTGTTTTCTAGGTGCATAATTTTTGCTGAGTCATTAGCTATAGTTACTGTCCTTGTTCTCTATATGAAATGTATCTTTTTTTTTCCTTCTGGCTATGTTTAAGATTTTTTTAATTATCTTCTATTTTAGCAATTTGACTGATATGTCTCCTTGTGGAATTTTTCTTGCTTGGTTCCTCCTGCGCTTGTTGAATTTGTAGTTTTGTGCCTTTGATTATTTTGAGGGAAAAAAAATTTTTGAGACAGGGTCTTGCTATGTGGTACAGGCTGGCCTTGAACTTGCTTACATAGCCCAGGCTGGTCTCAAACTCACAGTGATCCTCCTGCCTTAGCCTCCCAGGTGCTGGGGTCACAGATGTGTGCCACCACACCGGCAATTTTGAGAAAATTCTTCAAACATTTATTATGTTTGATTCTGTCTCATCTTATGCAAATCCATTCAGCTGCTTTACTTTGTCCCACAGCTCTTAGACACTCAGGTCTTGTTCCCTCAATTTTCCTCTCTGAATTTCAGTTTAGAAATTTATTAATTGATGTATCTTTAAATTCCCTGATTCAAAGAAATAAAGCTCCATAAAGTCTCCTCATGACCTTATCAAAGGAATTCTTCATTTCTGATATTGTGGATTTTCTTTTCAAGTGTTCCCACTTAGCCTTCTCTCTCTCTGTCTCTCTCTCTCTCGTTTTAACTTTTTTACTAGTACATGTTTGTAGTGCATAATGTCCACATTCCTGTGGAGAACTGGCACATGCACATAACCCATTTTCATGCCTCTTCTTCGTCCCATGTCCCTTTCCTCCTGCCCCGCTCCTTTTCTGAAACTCTGTCTTTCCATGAATGTCATTTGCTGATCCCCACTACACAGAACCCTGGGTTGTATGTGTAGAACAGGAGAACAGCGGTAGGTAGCACTTTTGTTTCCCAGAGAAGTGTCCTTTCTTCTATCAGGTTCAAATATCAGAGATAGAACCAGTCGGGAGCTGAGCTGAGTTGACATTCAGTTTCAGGCCTCAGAGTCCCCAGAGGAGGCTGCTGTGTGCCTGGCTCAGGGTGTGGGCTGAGCTGTTGGAATTTCACTGTGGCTGTGCTGCTCCCTCAGCTTTGTAGAGACCCCTGCAGCCAAGGGGCACAAGGAGGCATCGCTGGGCAGCGTGGAAGTTTTCAGCCTGCCTCATTCGCAGCCCTGGGAAGTGTTCTTAGCCTTGGGTCTGAGCCTTTCTTCACATTCTTGCCCTTCCTGTCACTGTAGCCAAACTCTGTGTGTATCTATGGTTGCAGTTTTGAGAGCTCTTCATGTATGCAGCCCAAATGCATCCTGCTCAGCTTGTACAGAATTTGTTTCATCAGTAGCAAATGAAAGCTCCTTTTAACAAAATTCTCCCTAACATAATTGGGCTCTTTTGTAGGTTGAGACTCCAAAATTTTGATATTTGCTTAGACAATGGAAACAACACCAGGCCCCATGCATTTTAGGACATAAAATACTTTTATTGGTTAATTGAAAATAATTCTACCTCTGATTAGCTGCTTCTCAATCTGCAATTTATGGCCCAACTCTATGTCTAGTTCTCTTTATCGAATGGAGTTAATGGTTTTTATACTACTGTTCACTGGATTGCTACGAGGGCAGAAGGAAATTACAGATGTGCATGTAGGACATGTATAACACTTTTATGAAATTTGGCAGTAGAAAGTATTCCTCTAGGAAGGGCAGAGAGGTACAGAAAATATAGACATTATGAATCCAAGGCACCCTTTTGATATCTGTCCTTCTACCATGCGAAGCTATACATGACTAGTTGACATAGTTGTTCTACTGTCTTCTATTTCTTTGCTGAAAGAAACTGTTAATGAGTCCTTGATTGATCAGTGTTGCATGTCTCTGTTTTCATGAGAAACCACTTTGAAGATACCAATCTGTAATACAACAAGCATTGTTAATTTCCTACCACTTTGTTTGTAACTCTGTATTGTCTGTACTGTTCTTTTGCTATTTTGTAAAGGTTGTCTGTCTGTTAATGTTTTCCTCCTTTTACTTTAAAAAAGAAAAAGAAATACGTGACTAGAGAGAGGGTAGAATTAGAAGAGTTCCTCCTCTCACTAAAATTAGCCTGTTGGGATAAAGGTTAATTAAATCCTTCTCAACCAGGTAAGAGCCCATTTTAAAAGGCTAACAGCATGAAAACCCTTACTCACGTCGGAAGTGAGGAGTCTTTGTGTCACATCATGCCTGTGGGCAGTGAGCTCTCTTGTTGACCTGTACTTCCTGTATCCCTCACTGGATACTCCACCTGCAAGTTTAGGGATAGGAGTCACTGCACTGTGCTGCTTACATTCTTAGACCAGCACACGGTTGGGAGCAGAACATAGAAACAAGGCAAGCCTAAAGGTCATCACAAAGTTTATTTCCTCCTGCTGGCTTTCACATTCACCAAAGAAAACTAAAGCATAAACGGTGCATGGTGTATGATTTCAATTATTTTTTTGTAACCTATCACACACAGCTGTAACCTTCAGCCATAAACCAATGGGCCTACAGCAGAGATTAACAAGTGAGCACACACCAGCTAAATCCAGCCCCTGCCTATTTTTGTAAATAAAGCTTTATTGGAACACAGCCACTCCATTTCTTCATGTACTGTATGTGGCTGCTCTGTCCTTCAATGCCAAAAATGAGTAGATGCATCTGACACAGTGTGGCCAGCAAGGCAGAAAAGTTCACTATCTGGCCATTTGGCTTCCCGTGTTCTAGAGCAATGATGTTAGTCATCTCCATTCCCCACCAGGGTTAAAACAATTTTTTATACTTCAGGTCTATTCTTGTTTTTCTTTAATGAATTGATCACTGATCTACATTTCAGCATCTTCAAATAATGAGAATAATCTTTAAACATTATGAGAATAATTCTTAATTTATATTTTAGTATCTCAGAATAATGAGATAATATACAATCTTGCATTTGTGGTAGAATGTACAATTGCTAAAAATGTTTAACTAGAAAAGGCTGTTGAAGATATGAAGGAGAAAGACATGTAACACCCCATTAAGATGCTGTCTTAGTTACTTTTCTTGTTGCTGAGACAAAATACCCAACACCCATAAGTTAAAGGAGGAAAGGTTTATTTAGCTCGTACTTTGTAGAGGTTTCAGTCCATAATCAAATGGCTCCAAGGCAGAGTGGCACAGGGCAGAGGGACAATTGTTCATGGTATTGGAAAACAGCAAAAGCAACAAGAGAGAGAAATTGGGGATAAGCCTTTCTGTCTCTTATATTGTATGCAGGCTACCCGCTCTAGGCAAGGTATAGCACTCACACCCTTAATCCTAGCACCCTTAAACCCAGCATTGCGCTACAAATCAATCACACACTCTAGATTTAGGTACCTCCGAAAAATCCCCATCTAAAAATGCATAAGGCTTTGGAGGGACATCTAGACACAAACCATAACAGATATGATCAGTCAAATCTAGAGTATGGGAAGTTTTACATAATAAATCAAACTTCTACAATAAATAAATGAATATGGGGAGGAAGAAGGTAGGGGCACTCTCAAGGTTAGAAGAGATTAAAAGGACCTTTCAATCTAATGCAGTTTGTGGACCTTCTAATTCAAGAAGACCAACTGTGACAGGTATAGGTGGTGGGAGAGTTTGATCATGAATGGGGTGGTATTGTAATTGTGTTTACCCATCCTTGTCTAGTAGACACCAAGGTGCACATCTGTAGCCACAGCTACTCCAGAAGCTGAGGGAAGAGGATCACATGAGCCCAGGAGTTCAACATGGGGTTTGACAACAATTCTGTCTAGGGTGGGTGGAGGAAGCATCTTTACCTATTTAATTAAATTGCAGTATTTACATGTGACATAAAATGCCTATGACGGACTTTCTCTTCTTCGCAAGCTCCTTCAGAAAAAAAAAAGTAGAGGGAATAGAATAAAATAAGCAAAAGATTGATGTTTTTAAATGGCTGCTTTGTATTTTTTTTTATTTTGTTGTGCTGGGGACCAAACTGAGAGCCATGTGCATGCTAGGCAAGTGCTCTACCACTGAGCTACATTCCAAGCACCATGGTTGATATTTATTGAACCTGAATGAGGAGCACCTGAATTTCACGATGCTTTTCTCTCAAAGTTTGTTTAGAATTTTATTATAAATTTTTTTTAATCACGTGTTTGAATCTAGACTTTTTAAAGTTAATTCTCTGTTCTGTTCGCTATTTCCACATCTGTAATATGAGGATAGCAGTTCAGGCTTATGTGCATTGTAAGGCTGATGAGCATTACATGAGATAGGGGCTGAAGGTGAAGCTCAGTGGCAGAGTACTTTTCTAGCATATGTGCGGGCCCTGGGTTGCTTTCACCACAATGAAAGTAAAGTTTAGTATAGTTCTTGATAGGCAGGAAGTGATCAGTGTGTGGTAGATATTATACCTGTTATCAGACTACATAATCCCTATGAGCCAAGTTCATTAATATTACTCACTTTTGAGAACAACAGAGTTTAAACCCGTATTGCTGCTAGTCAAGAATAAGGAACCAAGGAGGTAATTTTT
This sequence comes from Chinchilla lanigera, assembly GCF_000276665.1. Taxonomy (NCBI): domain Eukaryota; kingdom Metazoa; phylum Chordata; class Mammalia; order Rodentia; family Chinchillidae; genus Chinchilla; species Chinchilla lanigera. The sequence goes on along the minus strand of NW_004955425.1, from coordinate 13,700,024 downwards.
GAGTACATAATATATGTATATCCTTGACAAGCTGGAAGGAGTCACAGTACCTATAAGATACATTGAGGGCGTAACTATGGTAGACAACCATTAAGGAAAGCACAGGTAGAATCTCAGATTGTCTTAACAATCCAACTGTTCTTTGATGGTACTCTAAAAGGAAAAAGATCATAGTTTTCTGTGAGATGCTTGTAGATGCATGCAAATGCGTTCCAGCCCCATGGACATAAGGTGTCATAGGAAGGACAGATGTTTCACTTTCAGTGACTGCTGTCTCTTTGACAACCTGACGTACCCACTGAACCTGGGGCAGCTCTGCGTTGATGACACTCCATTAACTCGGTCTGGATCAACTTAATCAGCCATTTGTCAGTCAACCACGCATTAGCCAGTATGCTCAATATCAGCATCAGCAAATTCGTAGGAAAATACATTGACTTAAAGATGTCAGGTTTTTGAGGAAGGAATTCATTGTCTTACCATCAGCCACCACCAGGGACTGAGATAAGTAAACCTGGACCCTGCTCCAGACCGTGTCCCTCAAAATTCTCCCTCATTTGAATCTCCTGAAGAAATCTCTTGCTGTCAGAGAGAAATGTTCAGAAACATATTGTTTATAATGGATGTTTTCAAAAGAAGAAGAAAATGGATGATTATGTCAGAGGACATTTAGGAAAAATAGTTTCATTAAACTGAGGTTATTAAAACTGCTGGTTTTTTTCTTTTTTTCCACAGAATGACATCACTCCTTTACATGTTGCATCAAAAAGAGGAAATGCAAATATGGTGAAACTATTGCTTGATCGAGGAGCTAAAATTGATGCCAAAACCAGGGTAAGAGTGTTTCTTATCTACAAACTTACACTTTTCAAAAAGTAGGAATACTTCCAAATACTTCTGCATTGTTTAAACACTGGCTTTATTTTTATTTCATTTGTTGTAATTTCTTGAAAAATGACTATAACATTTATTCTTAAAAGGGAGTGGCCATCCATATTGATAAATTGTTAACACATATTTAGTGTCTGGCTTTAATGATAGGCATAAAGTCCAAGGTCTAGGTTTCTCACTGTGTTTTCAGGAATTAATTGACACTTTAAGCTGAACTCTTTGATTGGTTTGATATAAAACTGACTGCTTTTCTACTAAAAACAAACCTGTTTACTCTTTTGTGCTGCTGGCGGGAATATAAAATGGTATGGCTGCGATAGAAAACACTGTGAAAATTCCTCAGGAAAACTAAAAATAGAACTATCATATATCCAGTAATTCCACTTCTGGGTACAGCTCCAAAAGAATTGAAAACAGGTCTCTAAGAACTGCTTTCACATTTGTGTTCATTACAGGCAAGGGCTGGAGGCAGCCCAAATGTCTATTAATAGGTAAATGGATTCTTAAAATGTAGTATATACTACAATGGAATGTTATTTAGCTTTACAGAGGGAGCAAATCTTGTCACATGCTACACCATGGATAACCCTTGAGGACATTATGCTAAGTGAAATAAAGCAGTTGTAAACGGTGAGATACTATATGATTTCACTTTTATGAAATCTCTCAAGAGTCAAAATCATGAAAATGGCAAGGGAAAAGCATGTGCTTGGCATGTACAAGGCCCTAAATCCGCTCCCCAACTCAAAAACAAGATGAGGGAGGTAGTGGAAATAGAAAGGAGAGTGGTGGTTGTCAGAGAGTGAGGGAAGCCAGAAATGCAGAATTGTTCAGTAATAGAATTTTAGATAAAAAAAAGCAAGACAGAAGAAGTTCTAGTGACCTGTTAGGCAACGTGTGAATATGGTTAATACCTATGAAATATATACTTTAAAAAGGTGATGAGGGTAAATTTTGTGTGTTTTTATCACAATTAAATTTTTAAAAATATTTAAGACCCACAAAGATGTCTAGCTGGGAGTTTGTAGAACGTTGCACATTTTGTTTTACAGGAGTGGGGATCAAACCCAGACCCTGCGGTATGTCGTTTATGTGGTACGTGGTACTGTGGCAAGGAATGAGATTTAGAATTTGGTTCTTAGCCAGTGGACTCATTGTGGTCCAGTTGACCTCTGTGCTCATCATTTCTCTATTTGAAGATAAAGAAAATTCACAGCTATCTTGAAGGATTGCTGCAGTGATTCAGAAGAAGTTTGCAACCTGTGCCAGTGTGAAGTAGGCCAGAAATTCTCCCTAGTCATTGCTAGTGTATGTCATAGACCCAAAGTGTATTAAACTTATAGCCAAGAGATTCTCTCTTTCTACATGTCATGGGCTTATTATCAGATCTAGGGAAGAGCCCGTCTAATAAAATAGGGCCTCACCATGAACACATACTTATTTAAGGGTTTTAGATCATTTCCTGCCTTGTCACTGGTTAGACCTCCTGCAGTCCTGTGTTTGCCCCCTTTCCCAAATCCTAATCTCCAGCTTCTGAAAACTAACTTGGTAATCTTAACTTGATTTGTAGTGCTTTAATTTACTTCCTCATTTGTTACTCATTGCATATATTCACTAACCAATAAATGACTCCTGAGTGTCTACCATGGGCCAAACTGGTGGCAGAGAGAGAGAGAGCACTATCCCTGTTCTTGTGAAGCTAATGGGCGATTTTTGACTCTAACCCAGCCCAGCCATGTGTATTCAACAAGACACCTGGACTTCTTTTACCTGGTGACTGTTGAGTCTGAAAAACGCGTAGCTGCACGGTACAAGAAACAGAGAGGAAAAGTGAAGGTGCTGAAGGCTGACCCCTGAAAAATCCTCTCAGTAGGGCGGTAGACTGGGTAGAGATCTTACTGAGCCAGCTTTTGCATGTTTCAGTAGGAAGGAATTATCAGTATGTTAAGAATGCGAGGACCGTTCCTGTAAATGTCATGGGTCTTCTGCTAGGCATAAGTTATTTTAAAAGGCTGAAAGGAATGAAAATTAGAGACGCATTATTTTTGCCACTTGATTATCAAGTAGAGGTCCAGAATCATTGATAAACAGAGGATCTCTTTGTAAAGGGGGATGAGAGATAAAGGAGCAAAGCAGCCAAGAGAAGCTTTAGGAGCTAGATCGCTGGACATTCGCTTGTATTTTATTTGGTATGTGGGCTGGAAATTACCTTATTTCTCCCTCTCTTGATACAGTCATCCACCACCAGAATAACAAAATTACATGTCACTTTGCATTATTTACCAAACACTGACTGTACTATATTTAGTGCAACAGGAGAGAAAAGGGTACATAGGAAGATCCTATGAGGTCCTTATAGCTTCACAGGAAAGGGGCTGGTGATAAACATTCTTGCAGATAGAAGTACCAGCTGAATGAAGTCACACATGCAGCAAGATTTGCTGTGTCCCTCAGCCTCCCTGTTCTCCATGGCTGTCTTCCTTTCCACAAAGGTGTGGACTCCTTTTACCTCCCACTCCGTTTGACTTCCACTTGCTTTTTCAGTGTTAGATGAATGACCCGTGGGTACAAAGGAGAGACTTGGAGGGCAAGAGACAGAAAAGCCTGTTGTCCTGTTACTGTCCCACATGGAGCCGGTGCGGGGAAGAGAGTCACTTGTGCCCAGAGTGAATTCCTGGTAGACTGAGCGGAAGATAGTGTAGCACACATCCAAAGTGTGCGAACCGTTTGTGTTCTCTTTGAAGCTTGCCTTCTCTCCGCCCAAATGACCAAACAAGGCTTGGAAGTGTGAGTGACTAGAAAGGAGGGAGCCCAAATGTCAAAAGCCACAGGAACGAACCTACAAATAGAAGACAGAACTTTCTATAAATGCAAGTTTTAACTACTCAACTGGTAGTAGCTTTTAACAAACTACCCATTCACACACCTCCTGCTAAGTACTCCCTGCTGTCTGCTTTTTTGCATTCCGCACTTGGGTGTTTAGAGGCTAACCTCTCGGGACCTGGGCCTCAGAGGCCAGCCCTGCAAGGCCCTCCTCCCAGCAGCACTGTTCCCAGGCCTGGCTGCGACCTCACTGGGATCCTGCTCACAAGACGGCTTAGCAGCCCTTTCATTCCAGGCAGTAAATCCTCCAAGAAAATAAATATTTCCAAGTCATGACGTAGTGACTCTCAAGGAGCAAAAAATTAAAGCAGTGCCTGCTCATGAGAGTCTGAAGGAAAACGTGAGCTAGCACAAAAGACTAGATTTCCATGTCCAACAAGACTAACTTGAAAGTATTTCTTCATGTTATACAAAAACATTGATGTCTTTCACTTTCCTGTCACAGATGTTAGCCGTTACTGAAAGTGTTCGGAGTAAATGAAGGACAGGTCGTCATGAGAGCCCTCAGCTTTCCCACGGGGGTTCCTCCTTTCAGGGACAGAGTGTATATAACAGTTGTAAAGATTTGTCAGCACGTGGAGGGAAAGAATGGCTTTCTTCTTTTCCCCAACCCTAGTGATTTTACACTGCATTGGAAAGCTTGCTGCCCTGGCCAGACTAGGAATCTAAAGTAACGGGTCAATGTCACATACCTGGTTCTCCTGAAGAAGCTACAAAGTGGGCTCGGGGCAGTTATTATTTTAGTTCATTGCTGTGTGGCCCCAAGTGCTAGCGCTCAGCAAGTAACCTGCTTTTCCTATTTTTCCTTGATGTATGTTGGTAATGCTCACATCCAAGTTCTTTTAAAAAACTTGATAGTAGGTAGGCACGTAAATATTCTACCCTTGTCAGCTATAAAGATCTTCATTTATCTTACTTCTTTAAAGAGTTGAAGGATAGATACAATAAATGAATAAATTATTGCTTTTCAAATTATTAACCTTAATTTGACTTTTTAAATCATATACCATAACTGCTATTAAAAGGACCTTAAAAAAATAAAAGCACCTTCACATATTTAAACTGAAATATTATGACATTTAAAATTGTATTACACAATATTTTCCTTAAGTTCTTTAAAAGTCCATTGCTTAAATAAAATATATCCACCTAGTGTGAAGTTTAATACATGTAGAAATATTTGATATTTATAATGCCAAAAATGAAATAAAGTGTCCATTGAATTATATTACAGAATTCTTGTACATGAAGTGGCATAACATTCAGTATTTAATACATGTAATAAAATATCACCATATAATATAAAATTCAGATTGTAGTAAGAGCATGTACAGTAATGCCTATTAGTAATCACCAAAAAAGGGTTTTTTTTTTTTTTAAAGGTAAAAAGTCAAAAAGGAAGATAGGCAATGATAGATAATGATTCAATGATTAGAATATTGAATAATCCTAAACTAACTCAAAATAAGTCAAGAAAGGAGAGAGAAAAAACACAAGAACAGTGTGGAAAAATACAAAACAAAAAGCATAAAGGACATGATCTAGTCTCAGAAAGCAAGCTGAGATTTTCCAAGCACAGAGAAGACAGGAGGATTTTACCTTCTTTCAGTGTAATTTTAGACACATAGAATGTATAGTAGTAAAATGGAGAAAAGAATTAGAGGTGATTCTCCCTCCTGTATGTAAATAGCAGAAATGAATTCTTGCTCTTAAAGGAGTATTGAATTCCTGTGTTTTTAAAGAGACTGCAAGGCCAGCCTGAATATAAATCCTGATCCCAACCATTTACTTGCCTTGTGACCTTGGGTCAGTATGTGAATCCCCTGGAGCAGATTTTTCATCTGTAAATGGAACTATTGGTGCTTTTCTCATGACATTGTAATCCAGATTAAACAAGATCTCAAATATAAAGTGCCTGCAACAAAAGATATGCAAATAATATATTCACTTCCTTTTGCTTCCCTCTGTAACTGCCTAATATACAAAATGAGACACAAGCCCCAATTGTTGGTGAAAATACCTGTATGAGAATATCTCCGTTATTAAGCTGTAATTAATGACCATTAGTTTACCCTTGGCTATCATTATAACCCTCATCTCCTGGGCACTCAACTCAATCTTCAACTCAATATTATATTTTATTTTATGTCTGCACAGAATTCTGGCTGATTTAATTTCCTTTTCCTTCTCTAGGAAAATTAGAGAATGAGTTTTTTGCTTGGAAAGAAGAAAGAGGAAGACCTAGATCATAGAAATCAAAAGAAATATGTCTATTCTTGAAAATACTTGCCAAATCATGAATTTTGCATCATTCCAGTATGGTTTTGAGTAAATTCAATCAGTTTAGGGCATATTCTGGATTCATATTCTTAGGTATAATTCCTTAATGTCCTGCTCCACGCTTTTCAGAAAAACCAGACCTGAAAGAAAGTCTTTTTTTGGCAAGATTCTATGTGCAAGGTTTTGCTCCTGCACAAGAGAGCATTCTGGTCAGCCAGTAAAATGCAGTTCACACCTCACTAATAAGATTACTGTCGCTAACGTGAAATATGAGCTCTGGACTAGCCAGTTAGTGTTGCTTCACAATTCCGCCCAAGGGAAACTTGTTCATTATGTTAGTGCTTTGAAAATCGAGGGAATTGGGTGAAAAAAATTACTAACCCCATGCAATTTCATTTCCCTCCTGTAATGTTACCATGGCAACCCAGCATCCCTCTCTCCTCTCGGGTCCAACGGCATATGCCGTGTTCCTGAAGCAGCCTCTCTCGGTCCCCTAAGAATTGCCTGTCAAGCATCTTTCAGCTGGAAGTTGATGCTGTTACATGCAGTTGAAGAATGGCTTTCTGATCCAGGACCCTTTCCAAATGACACTACCTGAATTGAAAATTCCTAGGAGTTGGGAGCCAGTAAGAATCCTTATATTGTGCTGAAAAAAAGCATTGCTCTAATTTTAGGGGGAGGAATCAGTTTTGTGCTATGCTGCACGATATTCACAATAGTTCTTTTAATGCGCTTCTAGTATTCTGGTTTAGAAAAAAAGCAAAGCTTATTTAGAGTGAATTCTGAAAGTTAAAAAGATTGAGTCATATTCTTAAGTCTAATCCTTATTTAAAAGCCATTTATTTCATTGAAAAATTTATATTTTGAAAGGTAAGATCCTTTAATAGCAATTCATTCACTCGTTCGCTTTGTAATTTTTATTGAGCAGCTTTTGTGGACATGATACTGAGTTACCTCCTTTCTGAGATTCATTTATCCCTTAAACTGTTAAGACTAGTCGTTGGGGATAGACTAGTGTTAAAGAAACAAATTATAGCACTTAACAGAATGGTAGGTCAGCCCGGCTTTATTCAAGGGTGGCTTCTACAGCAGAGCTTTGTAGACACCTGGCTCAACCCTGAATATGATCAGGAAAGGTAGAGTATTCTACCGCCAAGGAATGAGGTGAGGGTAGGTGAGTGGAAATTTACTAGGAGGAAACACCAGGAGGAAGAGGGATTCTGGCTAAACTGACTAAGTGGATTACTGACACAGGCCAGTCAGGGTGATGAGATACTGAGGGTGGGAATAAGGAATTGGATCAGATACCAAGAAGCAAGAGGATTCTTTCTAAATTGGCCCACCAGGATTCTTGCTAAAGCTAGAGTAAGCAGAGTAACATACTGAAGCCCAAAAGTCAAGGCCTAGTGGGCTGGGAACATAGCTCAGTCATAAAAAAGCACTTGCTTAGCGTGCGTGACATCTTGGGTTCAAGTCCCAGCACTGCGAATAAAAAAAGATGTCAAAAGCCAGGGCCTAGTCAAGGAGAGAATTTAGAAGTGCCTGACTAGAGTTAGCTCCAGGGGCCCACAAATAACTAAAACGCCGGGGGGAAAATTGTAGGTTCCCCCAAAAAAGTAAAACAAAAAAAAAAAGACAGGAGTCCCAAAGGTAGAACAGCTACATTTAGTTTGGAGAAAGGCTTCAGAGAAAGCCATGGTGTAAGGCATTAAGGTTTTGGATCTTGGAGCAGGAGAGAAGGGAACTCTCAGGCATGTGAAGCAGTTGGGCAAGGAAGAGAAACAGGAAATAGGTTCATGGCAGGGGCTGTGAAGGGGTGGCCGATTGATAGGAGATGCAGCGGGATTAGGAAAAGACTTGCAGTGCTAAGCGGAAGGATTTCACCTGGACCAAGGAGTGAATGACAGCTATTGAAGATGTCTGCGAACAGAGGGGTGTGGTGGTCAGACCTGAGCTGCAGGAAAGCAAAGATGAGCCACAGCAGCTTCAAAGCCAAAGAATTTAGTTCAAATTTTATGTACCTATTTATTTCTTAACTAAGTAATAGACCTGAAGTAAAGTCACTGCCTGCTGATTATCCTCTTTCAAAAAGCGGAATTAAGTGTGAATCATGAAATAGCAGAGACTTTTCAGTCTCATGTGGGGCCAGCTGGCCCTGGCTCTGTCTTCACGGTTGTAAGAACCGTGATACTCACGACGGTCTTCCGTAAACTTGAGGCGCTAGTGTTCCGCTGACCCGTGAAGGGCCTGGCAGCTGGGCCAGCACTACCTGCCACAGCCAGGCAGTCGTGACATCTACAGCTTCCTCATGGGGCTTCTCTCCTGCTGGATTTTTGGCTATTTGAAGAATTTACACTTTTGAAAAGTCAGATCCCATTTGTAGAAGATCCAAAGGTGACAGTGTTAAAAATATTGCAAGGAAAGTGGGGTTGAAAAAGTTGTGCTAGAGCAAGTTCATTGCAGTTCAGCCAGAACTGATGAGCTGGACCTTGGGAAGCTGCTAGCTCACACTGAAGCGCAGAGATTAAAGGAGCAGAGCTAGAACACTTTACTTCACAGCTCTTCCACTGTTGAAAATGTCACCTTCTTGCACTGTGTTTTTGTATCATACATGTTTTTAATAAACATCAGAGGTAGCAGCTTCAGAACTTAGCTAATGGCAGCCTGAGAAGGGCTGGAAGTTGAGCAGAGAGGCTTTTTCTCCATCTGCCCTCCCGAAATCTGCCTTGGTCATACCTTGGCCATCTCGCATTTACGCTAATAGCCCTTTTGTTCCTGCTTCTTTGCTGATTTTGTTGTTGCGTGGTAGTGACCAGAGTTTTGTTGCTGAAAAGAAACAGAGGGCCTCACCCATGCCGGACAATGACTGCATCTGAACTACACCCGCAGCCTCTCAGCCTAGCTCCGAGTGTAGGCTGCAGTGCATAATTTCAGCTCCCTGAAACTCCAAGTTTTCATTTTTAAATAAAGATCACACTTTTCTTATAGAGGTAATTGTGAGGGTGAAATGATACAACATCTGAAATTTGCTGCCAAGTAATACAAGAAAGAGGACGAGATCAGGATATTGATGAATCATGATTGATCCTGAGGCAGCAATTGGTTTACATTAGTCTGAAATACAGTTGAAATTTTCCATAAATTTCTTAAACAGATGAAATCAGCCAAAAATGTGCATTTGTCAGAAGGCACAATATACTTCAAAAAAAAAAACCTGTTTGAGCTAGACTGTGCTTGTAGAACACCATTTTCATTTAATAGGTAGCGTTTTGCTTTGAGGAAGATAATTTTCCAGGAAAAAGAAGTGAGCAAAAATAATTATTTTTTCCTTATGACCATAGTTTGAAAATATCTGCAGATGTTCTGTCATCTTTTACTTCTGAGAGTCTACTTAAGAAAAAGTAGAAAAAAACAATTTTGACATTTTAGTTCATAAGTGATTTTTTAACCTGCAGTCTGTGTGACATGTGTCTTTGTGGTGGAAGGCAGAGGTGACTATTGTATTATTTCTCCTTCATATGTTTTCCAGTGTTATATCATTAGATGGGCATTTGGACTTTGTGGTGGTTTTCATATGCTCACGTTTTATTTTATTTTATTAGTAAAATCCTATTTCTACTTGAAAGCCTGCTTTAGTTCATATAAAGGCAATGCTTTAAATCAGCATAAAAGACAATGTTTAAATATGTCCAAGGAATGTTCAAATCAGGTCATGTACTATTTGCCATTCAAATTTCATTTTTAAAGAATGTTAATAATGTTGGATTTGTTTGGAAATAAAGTTTTACCTCCTTGCTTGTACATTGCAATAATTAGGCTTACTTTCCAGATTTGCTCACCTGCTGTAGAAGTAATCTGAATATTCTGAATCTACATTTGAGGTATTTTTAAATGGGATTATTCTTAGGGTGGCTATTAAGTGTCAATCACAGAAGTTGAGCATGCATGAGGTGGGGTGCACAGGAAAACCACTCCAGGTGGTGTGGGCCACTTAGACAGCTGGAAGTGACCAACTCTCCGCAGCTTCCCGCCAAGTCCCCCCACCTCCACTGATGTCTCAGCAGCTGTCTTCTCTCAGAACTGAAGGAAGGCCTCCCTGTCCCACCCACACAGCCCAAGGGGGGAAAAGCGAGAATTCACCATATTGGCGACATTTTGGTGACCTGACTCTAAATAGTAGATATCAAAGTATTTTGCATATCAGACGGTTGGGAATTCAATGCAACCCACAAAAATGAAGGACCTAATGGAGTCCCTGTGATGGGTCATTGAAAAGAATTTTGGATCCGAGGTGAAGTGAGTTTTGACATAGAATTCCCATGGAATTCAGAGAGTTAGTGACACTCCTGTCACAAGGCTATCTGCTCTGTGGGAACGAGGTACCTCAGCAGTGGCATATTAACATCTGTCAAAAGCAAAAGTTAGGGATGCTATTGAGCCTGAGCCCTGTCATTCTAACAACTGAAAAAAAGCAGCTCATGAAGAGAAGATTCTTAATAACTTGTTTAATCACAAATTTTTAATATACTTCTGATATTTTGATCACATATATTTGAATAATTACAATGATATTCTAATCAGGAGATCTATTTTTGATACTTAGATTTTGGTTCACTGGAAGTCTTTACATCTTGTGGTGGAGAAATGGTGTGGTAATTAGTAAATTCTCAAGCATAAAATTATGTTAAGAAAAGTATGTGGGGGAAATGGAATGGAAATACAAATACAAGCAAAAAAGACTAAATTCTTAACTACAAATTCCTATAGTCCCAGCATTTAAGAGATTGAGGCAGGAGGATCCCTATGAGTCTGAGGCCAGTCCATACTACATAGAAAAATGATGTTGTAGAACAATAAAAATAAATCTATAAAAATAAAATGTCTATTCCTGTGTATCAAATTACTTGTATTTAGATTCCATTGGATACTTAAAAGAGCAGTGGAACAGTTGTCTATGTAAATGTCAATATTAGGGGCTGGGGATTTAGCTCAGCAGCACAGCGCCTGACCGGCAAGCCCAAGGTCATGAGTTCGATCCCTGGTACCAGAAAAAAAAACAAAAAATAAAAAAAACAAAAAATAAATAAAAAGTAACTGTCAATATTCTAACATGTGGAAAGTCATATACTTTGCAACTCCTTAAACTTGAGAAAAATGAGCTCTTGATTTAAGAAAGGAAATTATTTTATGAAGCACATGAGTAAATGTTCAACTCCCCGTGGACTATCGCGTATTGGATACCAGGTAGAGCCTTACAGAACACACTGCATCTCTAGATGTTTCTATCAAATCTAATTGAATATGTTGCCTGTGTTCATTCGACAGGATGGTCTGACACCACTGCATTGTGGGGCAAGGAGTGGCCACGAGCAGGTGGTGGAGATGCTGCTTGACCGAGCTGCCCCAATTCTTTCAAAAACCAAGGTAACGTCTGTGCAGCTTTAAATACTTTTGCTGGCTACGTGAGTCACATATAGGAAAAAAATAGATTCAATTTAACAATTAAAGTGGCTATGCTCAGGCACTCTGTGAAGAACCTCAGAATAAGCTTGGGTTTATGAAGCCTTCGTGTGGAATGCTCTGTACATGAGATCACTTGTGTGCGTGATGTTTGTGTTGTGTTCTGGGACAAGTTACTACTTGATTTTATTCTAGGAAGTTTTCATAGTCAGAAATGATTGCTTGTTGCATTAAAATAAGCTAAAATATCTATGCTCCACCAAGTCTAGGTCTGGCACTCTTTCTTTCACCCTTATGTCTTAAGTGTTCATAGGCTCTTAGAGGCCGGGGATATCATTTAACTGATAAAGATGGAAAAATTTAGAAAGTTGCACCTTGAGTGGACCTTTGGGAGAGTTGACATATCTGAAATGAACATGAGAATGCCTTCAAAACTTATTTTTTTACTAAACATCTTTTAGCTTTTCTCTAGTAGTAAAACCTTTTGGCACTATATGATGTTACTTGCTACTAAATTTGGAGATGCACCGAACCCCCCTAGAGTCTGTACTATTTTCATTAAACTTTGGGAGTTCTATTAAGCTTTGTAAGGAGCCTTAACTTTCAAATATCATCAATGCAGCAAATCTACCTGCAGCTCTCCTTTGTCCTCTGGTCCATGCTTCTGCAGCAATTCCAGAAGACTGGACAGGATCCAGGAAGTTTGAATAATAATAACATTTAGAAAGTAGGGTGTAGATTGGTGAATTGGTGGTGGTATAGTACCCAAAAGAATTAAGTAGGCACAAATTTTCCATGCTATATAATGATACCATAGCCTTTTGAATGCTTCTCAGCCTAATCATTTTACTTTTTCTTTTTCTTTCACATAGATATGTCTATCATCTCTCTCTCTCTCTCTCTCTCTTCACTCCTACCTTCTGAACCACATTACCTCTCATGCAGTCATTGTAACAACTTTTACTCATCTCATATTTTCCCTTTTGCTCCTTTATAACACGGATTCCTCTTTGCAATCAAAGTGTCAACCAAATCATGTCAGCCACTTGCTTAAAAGCCCTCCAGTTAATTTTCATTATTCTCTTTAAGATTAGTTTTCATTTGTCAAAGCACTACAGGCATAGTTTAAAATGGATAGTTGGCTCATCTCTTTCTTCTAACTTGTTATTAATTTGATATTTTCTGGAAAATCTTGAATTTTTTTTCTTCCCTGGTTTTAATTTTCAAGAACATTTTCTCAATCTCTGATAGCTTCTTTTTTTAACCTTCTCCTCTTGTTTTATGAATATAGTATTTCCAATTACCTGTCCAACAACATTCAAGGTAACACTTTAAATTTAAGTTTTTTTCTGCTTCTCATATTTCCCTAATTGCTCACATTTCCTTTTCTCTTTCCATTTGGTTTGGCAGTCTCTTTTCTTTTGGAGAATTCCCATAAGAGTCAGGCACAAGCATTCAACAGGAACATTTGTAAGAGTGTACACAGGTTTGATGATCAGGTGGTGCTGCACCGGGAGGGTTGTCTACTGTCAGGGCTGAATGTCCTTAATTAGAGCAGTTCAGGTTTTTGAAAACAATCTTTTAACCTTTGGCAGTGCACACCTATGTGAATACTTTCTGAAATAAAAGGAAAGGAGGCCGTTAGCCTTCTTGTTCTGTGTGTATAATACTAATAACTAATACAAAGATTACTACACACCAGGCTTTCTGCATGTCTCAGCTCATTTAACCCTCAGATATGGCTATGAGATAGCCATGCTGCTACTCTGTCCTTTTAATAAAAGAGAAAAGTGAACCCCAAGAGATGAAGCAGCTTTCTGAAGATGTCTCAGTAAAGCCATATGTGAGGCAGAGCAAATATTTGAACCCAGTCTAACTGACACTGCATACTTAACGTCGATACTGTCTTCCTTTCCTGTGGCCACTTTTCTAAGTCCACATCCTCACCGTTGCCCTTGGCTCTGCTAGCATCGAGTGTGAACCTCCCCCGGTTCATCTTCTCCAGTGACTAAGCTCCTGCTTTGCTGCAGGATAGAAGGGGACTCTCATCTGGCTTTCCTGGGTTGGGAAGGGTCTGGAAACTTGACGGTGCCATACTCAGGCTCTGAGTCAGTCCTGCTTTCAGCCCTAAGTCACATCCTCTTATGCAGTATTTTTCTGTATCCTTACCCCTTTGAGATTTGAGAGATAGGTCGTTTGTCTTCATTATACCCAGCAATGTGCTTGAGTCAGATTGCGTCTGCTCACAAGAACTCGCTGTGCATAATCTCTCCCCAGTTCCACACATACTGATCACATTAGTGGCTTGACCTTGGTCACGGTGGGGAGTCTGTACACAGTGGGAACTGGCCAGTGGTAGGCATTGAGGCTTCTCTTTTTTTAAAAGCTGGTTGTTAAGCATCGGTCAGCATGCCACCAACCACACCTGTCCACAGACATTTAGGATTCAGCCTCTTCCCTCCTGCAAGGGGCATTTCCACGCTTAAAGCCTCTTTTCTTATTCTGAAATTTGTAGACGTCACTCCTTTATTTTCATTTCCCTTCTCATTGTGTATGAGAACGGCAAGGAACATCTCTATGCTTTTTTGAACTTGACTATTCAAATTCCTTTCCTGCTTTTTCTGGTGGGATTTTCTAGAGGAAAAATACCTCTGCCGTGTTTAATCCAAAGTCTCCCCCAGCACTAAGAAGGACGTCCTGATCAGGCCCCTTCGCTCCCTCCTCTCCCCTGCTGCTACCATAGGGTCATGTCACCACCCAGCCTCCTTGGTCCTAAAACACATCGTTTGTTCTCGGGAACTGCTTGGTTTGAGTCCTTCAACTTGCCCCGGATCTTTCTGGGGTCCGTACCATCTTCAGCTCAAATGCCATCTTCTCGGAGAGGTTCTTTAGACTATCTACCCATCCTGTCCCCACCACTTCCCTAATTGATTATAATTCAATCACATCTTATTTACTTCGCAGCTCTTAGCACCGTGATGAAATTATCTTTTAGTTTGTGTACATGCACGTAGCCTGACTTTCTTCAGCAGAATGAAAGAACTTTTCCTCATTCTGCAATACCTCCAGACACATAGATTAATGTCCAGCACATAGTAGGCCTTCAATAAATATGTGTTGCAGTAGTACTGCATGAACAAATACACTCCTAGCTTTAAGGCAGTTCATCTGTCCTTTCAAGACTTTTATCTAGTTGAACTAAGAAAACCCATCATCCTGGAGCCATATTTTCAGGCGCCATGTGTAAAGGGGCCCACTTCCATAAACCGTATGATCATTTCGCTTCTTTCTTCCTGTCCTTCCTCAGTGACCCGGGCATTTCCCACCCGTGCATCATTATTTTGCGTACTGTGAAGAATTTACTCCTGTTACTGACGCTGCCTCCTACTTCTGTTCTCTGCTAAGTCATTTGTTCTTCAGATTTTGTTTCCTTGTTTACTTCATGTTTCCCTCTCAGACTGTTTCAAAATACAGCGCAAAGGACTACTTTGGCAGGAATAAGGTAGTGCATATGCTCGTGGGTGGCAGAATCTCAGAAGGAAAATGTGCCCACCCTTTCCTGAAGATTAGTTTCTAATTTGGATCAAAATGTTTAAGGGGAATATTTTAGGCAGAGATATCCTGATGGACTGACAAAGTATGAAGGCTTTAAATTTACATAAATATTTATTGAGCTGTACTTGTACCTGCAGAACTTTCTTCTGGGCAATATAGGAAAATTATAACCTTGCCCTCAAGGAACATAATATGAGATATATATGGTAGTTACTGAATAATACCTTGAGATTGGCTAAAGGGAGGAGTACATTATTTTTCCTAGCTCAAACTTCTCCTCTGTGTCATTTATTGAGAAATTGGGAGACAATACCTTGAGGCAGAAAATTCAGAAACAGCAGGCCCCTTGGTGTATATTTGATATATCATTACTTTCAAACTTACTGAGATAACTTTTTAGAAACTGAATAAGCTGTCATTACTTTTTCACAAAATGTGTTAAATTCTGTCACAATAATTCACAAACTTTTCTTGATAACTGGGTTCTCTAAGGATTCCCCTGGCTCCTCTATATTTAAAGGAGGCACACGAGCAAAGTGATATTTTACTATCTTGTTTTTCCTTCATTAGAAAACATGTACTGAATGCTAAATGTCACTTTAACCTTTTTTTCTTTCTCTCTTTTCTTTTTTAGTGCTAGATATGGAACCCAGGGTCTTACACATTTTAAACATATGCTCTGCTTTTGAGCTATATTCTAACCGTTTATAACTTTTATTTGCCTTCTACTATATTTGTTCCTTCCCTAAGCTCTTTACACACATTTTCCACACATTCCTACTGCACATGATTAACTGTTTTTCAATGCGGTTCATTTAAATTAAGAGGGAAGCATCCTCTGAGTTGACCAAACCTTGCCTCTCCTCATCACAGACACATGGGGGCACCAAACTTACAGAAATGGCGAAGGTTTTCCCGTTTGCTTACTGTGAGAGGATATGACATGAAACACATTGTAGTCGTTTTTTTTTTTTTAATTGAACCAGTATAATTGAACCATTCAATGTCAATGTCAAGCATTACTAATCTACAAGGACAAAAAAGATACCAGTCCAATGCCCGTTCAATAAGAATACAGATTTTGACTGCTAATGCAATTCATATTACTTTCAAATCAGGAAAATAATTATCCTTGACAATTTGTAATTGATTGATACAAGTGGGAGGGCCCATCTTAAAAGTAATTGTGGATGCATTGCTGAAATCCTAGCTTCCCGGGAGGCTGAGGGAGGAGGATAACACATTAAGGCCAGTGCGGGCAATTTGGTGAAACCCTGTCATATCAAAACAAAAAGGACTGGGGCCATCGTATTAGGGTACTTGCCAAGCATGTACAAAGCCCTGGGTTCAATCCCCAGCACTACCAAAAAAGAAAAGAAAAAGCCGTAATGGTTCAAAAATAGTTTTTACCACCTTTTAAAACATAAGATATTTTCATGGAAAAAACTAGAATTAATCTGTTCGTATTTTCATTTTTTGTCTTTAGCACATTTTCATTTAAAAGGAGAAACAGTAAACTTGATTTCCATGTGTGTTGCAGAATGGACTGTCTCCGTTGCACATGGCCACACAAGGAGATCATTTAAACTGCGTCCAGCTTCTGCTCCAGCACAACGTGCCTGTGGATGACGTCACCAATGACTACCTGACGGCCCTGCATGTGGCCGCCCACTGCGGCCATTACAAAGTCGCCAAGGTCCTTCTGGACAAGAAGGCCAACCCCAACGCCAAAGCCCTGGTGAGTGGCTCTGCCAAAGCGTCCAGCCTAGACTGTCTCCCTGCCTATGTGCTGCCCCGTTTATGAAGGGATTGCTTTTACAGCGCTCAAAACGGAAGATGTTAGTTAAATAAAGCATACTTCTCGTCAGCACTTGCAAATGTCCTTCTTGGAAATCTACAAAATCTTCTATTTCTGATACTAATAAAACTGATGGAGCTATATTGTTAGCTCTTTAGGGTAACACTTTTTTATGTCTATAAAGTTTTTTATTACTTCATGTTTTCAGTACATGATGAATACATTCATTGTGGGGAGTTGATACGTGTGCATAGGGAAAATCCTAATCATTCTACTTCCCCTGCTTCCTCTCTCTCTAGATCACCTCCTTTCTGCAAAAGAACTACCTCCCAGTTTCCTGTTAATCTTGCTTTTATTTTGCTCTTTAAATTATTTATACTTTGGCTTTCTCATGTAAGAGAAACCATAGCGTCGTACTTGTGATTCTTTTATTTAAATAAAGGCCAAATAATATCAATTGTAAAAAGACCGAAGACATCAACCTCATGTTATTATAGGTAAAGTTGTGACTGTGTCAGTTAGGTATTTTCTTAGATCTAAAAATATAAAGCAAAATGATCGAAAAGTCCATTTATCTAGGAATTGTTACCTACCATGTTCTGTTACTCTTGTAAGTTAATGGAATATGATCAAAAATCCATTTATCTAGGAATTGTTATCTACTATGTTCTGTTACTCTTCTAAGTTAATGGAAAATTGCCTGTCATCTTCCTGTTTTTCTTTTTTAACCAATCAAAATGTTGGTCCAGTTTGAGTGTTAACTACTATGTAAAATGATTTCCTCTTTTAGCCCTCAGAATGGGCTATATTTTGGTTTTCTTGGAAAAATAGTGTTTGGGTTGTTTTTTTTAAAATAAATTGTCCCAACTTAGTAAGCTGTTTAAATTTAGTTCAGAATAAGCACCCATACTTTGGGGAAAAAATAAGCCACCCAGTTTTAGAGAAAAATTGTGAGTTTACTAGCAATTTTCAGGTAAAGGCTTTCATCCAATTAACCTTTTCAAGGTTTCTGCACTCCCCAGAACCCAAGACATCTCTATTCCAATTGTAATTCTAAAACATTCTAGGCAAGCAAGAGCCGTTGACCCTGCCTAGTATGTCAAATGTGTCTGAATTCTGAGAAGGGAGGAAAAGAAATTAGCAATCATGACTCATTTTTCCATACAAGAAAAAAAAACCTTAAAGCAGGGTGTGGGCTCACATTTTCCTGCAGCTCTGGAGATTTCACAACATGTGCAGCTTGTAGCCCGTCACCCTGGGGTGGACTATGGCCAGAGAAATGGTCTCAGGAACCTGCTTGGAAGTATCTGCAATGACTTTGACCTTAGCTTTTATGGTGAACCCTGGTAGTTTATAGTGCTCCATTAGTGGCTAAAGTATATGGCATCATCTCAGCTTGCTGCCAGGGCAGTTTGGGAGGTAATTTGTTAAAAAGCAGATTATATTAGATTAAATATTAAAACGAATGATCCAAATAATGTTGAATCATTCAAATTTCTGCTTCCTTGGATTAAACACCTACTTGAATCTTAAAGCTGGGCAAGAACTGACAGCATTTTACAACCAGTCTTACTGTTCTAAAATATAGCCTAGAAGTCAGAATAGTTATTGGTAAAATTTGGCTATGCAAATATTTGTTTAGGCACAACTATTTTTTTCTTGTTTTGTTTTGTTTTTTGTCTTTTTGAGATAAGGTCTTACTATGCAGTTCAGGCTAGCCTTGAATTCACTTTGTAGCCCAGGCTGGCCTTGAACTCGCAACGATCCTCCTGCCTCCACCTCCCGAGTGCTGGGATTACAGGTGTGTGCCACCATGCCCAGCAGGCACAGCAATTGTATTATATTTTTGAAGTGAGGTGGAAGAAGGATGATATTTAGTCCAAAATAAAACAAGGAAGTGCTTATCTTATGTGCCTTACCTACTTGGAGGTAGCAAAACATTCACTTCCTGTTCACAGCTGTAGTTTCAGGGAACACTGGGTTCCTGGGAGCAGGTAGACCACCTCTGCTCCCAGAAATGAATCACCATTCTGTCTAACTCCTCACAGTCCCTGAATATTTTGAAGTCTTTATAGCACATCATTTTAGCAGAAATATTTCACTGTACGCAGTAAAATCGGATTTCAGTAGAAAGTACTCAATCAAATAAGTGCGTTTGTCCCTTGCAGAATGGCTTTACCCCCCTGCATATTGCCTGCAAAAAGAACCGAATTAAAGTCATGGAACTCCTTCTGAAACATGGTGCATCCATCCAAGCTGTAACTGAGGTGAGCCAGGTGGGAGTTCTGGGGCTCCTGGGGTGCTGAGAGCAGAGCGGGAGTCCCAGCGCCTTCTCCGGCGACAAGCTGGTTTTCTTTGTGTGATGTTGCCACAGACCATGTTCTGAACTCACTGAAAGGGTGGCGAGGCCTTAGGAGACGTGGGAGGGTGGGTGCAGATGCATCACATGCCTAGAAATATAACCGAGGACACAGTCAAGGCAAGTGGCAGTGTCATAGAAAGCTTAACTTGCATGAAATGTTATGACTCAGTGCTTCTCTAATGGAGGCAAGTTTGTCCTTAACGGAGTATGGGGCAATTGCTGTAAGTATCTGCAGTTCTTAAATGGGCAGTACTACTGTTGTCCCTTGGTAGAGCCCAGGGGAGGCTCCTAACCACCTCACAAGGCACAGGATAGCCTCCTGCCACCAACAGTTTTCTGCCTCAAAATGTCAAATGTGCCCACATTGGGAAACCCTACATAATACAAATCGTGTGTTTTCATAAAGTGAGGATTGCTCTGTATGAAAGCTCAAAAAAATGAAATGCAGAGTTGCTGACATTAATAAAGTACTAGCTTTAGGTTTCTTACCTGTGAACCAGCTGAGAGACCTGACCCATCAGAAGCAGGGCTGGGCCTTCGGCACACGGGAGCAAGCCCGGTATCTACCCCTCCAGACTCATCCCACCTCTACCCCAGCTTCCATCCTCCCAGCACTGCAGTCTGAAGATCCCACCCACTGCCATTCCCTAGATGGAGCCCTCTTCCCGTAGTGCTTATGCTGTCAGGCTAACCTGGCAAACCCTTTAGCACCAGATCTGGGCTGCCTGCTCCTGCCATGCTCCCCTCGTTCTGAGATCTGAACTACAATGCTTCCTCTTGTGTATACTTTATCAAAGCACCTACCCAGCTGTCTTACTCACAACCCAGCTGTTCCCCCAGGAGCCCAGAAACACAGGCTTCTTGTGGGCAGGGGCATCTTCTTCACCTTCAGACCCCACAATGCCTGGCCCTTGCAAGGGTTTTTGTGGAAGCGGTGATGTTCCTTAAAAATTAGTCCAGTCTTGTCATTGTTATTTGACCTCAGGTTCTTAGCTATCAATGGAATATTTGCCATGATTTGTAACACATAATTCTGAAAGACTAAATGGTTAAAAAAACTAACAGACATTCGCTCTTTACCTAGACATATGGCTTCACTTGAAGCACCCTGTTATTTTAAGTAGAAAATAGTACAGTGCATGGGAATCCTTTTGAAAGATCAGAATAGACTGGGAGAAAGATCTGACTGATATTTGAATGGGTGTGCAGAGGTGCCGTCAGTGATGGAAGGTCCCACTGCCAGCCGTGTGTGCCCTGTGAGCAGCTCGGACCCGGCTCCCAGGACTCTCTCTGCCTATGGGAAAAGGAGCCAAACCATCACAAAGCTCCTTTCGTCACTTTGCTCGTGCCTTACTGTTTGAAGTGGGAGCAGCCACATTTACTGCTCTTTTGTCTTGTTCTTTCCTATTTTTTAGCAATATGTACAGGATTCGTTGCACATACTTCTGACATTTCTCAAATTTCTTTACAAATTAATTGACCCTTCTGTCCTTTTTAAAAATGGATAAGCTTTTTCTAACCCTATTAAAGTTTTTAACAGATTATGATGCACATATTTTAAGCTTAGTTAAATTCAGAAAAATTAAAAAGGAATTGTTTTGCATGAAAAACACAGGTAAGTTACACTCTTTCATAAGACGATTGATTTGAGGTTTTGATCCTCTTTTTTATTTATTCACTCTACTTTTCACTGAATAGTGTTTCAGGTGTGTGTGTGTGTACACGTGTATGTAGGATTTGAAGGAAATATAAAAATTAAAATCTAGCTGGGCATGGTGGTTCAGGCCTGTAATCCCATCTCTCGGGAGGCTGAGGCAGGAGGATTGCTGTGAGTCCGAGGCCAGCCTGGGCTGCATAAGAAAGTTCAAAGCCAGCCTGCACTATTGTCTCAAAAATAAATAAAGAAATAAATGATTGAAACTGTCAGTACAGTTTGCTCTTTTATTAGAGGAATGGCTTTGTGTAAAGTACCTTCCTCTTTCTTGTGTAATATTCTCAATACATGGAATTTTTTTTGAAAGCCCAACATTAGTATTTTAAAGTCAGTATTTTTTAGTAATATGTACATAATCACCCTGTAGTGCATACATATGCATGTACTCATATGGATAATGAAAATTTAGTAGCAAAGGAAGAAAACCTTATTTTGCTCTCATTTTTTCCTGAGGGCTATATCAGAAGTATGATGAAACACTTTCATAATCACAGAACTTGCCCTAGGGAAGGGATAATCGTGCATTGATACAGTTGCCTGTTGGAATCTGTGACATGTTATGAATGTCCTGATACCTTCTAATCTGATCTAATCTGACTGCTAAGCTGGGATGGATGGGTGGATGGTGGATGGATGGATGGACAGATGGATGTATGACTGCATAGACAGATAGATAAATGAATGGGTGGATGGAGGCCTTCAGGCAGGCATATAGACAAATAAACACTTTGAATGCTAAGCCAACAAACCAATACTTCCTTCCTTTCCCTTAGTCGGGCCTTACCCCAATCCATGTTGCTGCCTTCATGGGGCATGTAAATATCGTCTCACAGCTAATGCACCATGGAGCTTCACCAAACACCACCAATGTGGTAAGTACTCAGCTGTGAGTATCTGAGCAACTGCAAAGGTGGCTTTCATTTGCTTGTTTTTTAATATAGTTAAACTAACACTTAATTTGACTATTTGAGAAGATGGCATCTGAGAACATTTTTTGTCTCCTTTTCTTGGAAGGCACCATCCATTCACTGGCTAGGCGGCCACAAATTTTTAGGTCTTACGGATTGTGTTCATTAACGTTATCAGTACATTACTATTATACATTATATTTTTTAAAATGTAGTATTTATGGGTGTGGGGATTTTTCTGTAACAGAAGCAGTAGGACGTGTTCCAGGTTAAGGAGGTAGCTCAAGCACTGCATCATTTGTATTAATTAATTTCAAGTAACTTCGAAGTAATCTCTCCTAAATGTACTTCACTATGTTACAACAAAACCCTTGGAACTAACTCTCGGTATAAGATTATGCAGTGATGTTTTCCCACACTAAGCCTTGCTGTGAGAATCATGACACTCCCTTCAGTGTAGATACCAGGCAGTAACTTATCGCCCTAGATCTAGAAGTGGCATTTGACATTGTTTTACAGGATTTCAAATTTGACATCATCATATTAGGCAAAGAAAATGACCCATTGTGATAAAGTGTGGAGCAGGACGATGATCTGTTTAGGTAAAGCAGAGGACACAAAGAAGCTACTATAAATAAGGCCCATCTGGCCCTCAAGTATATTTTTTGATGCCCATGCAGAGTGTCATTTTTAATTAAGATTTAAGTCAGCATTTATGAGCTGGGAAATGTATGTACGCAGATACCAAGAGCGCCATTGCTTTTGGAAACAGAAATGTGTGGTGTGGTAGGGCTGGTGTCCTTCACAGGGGAACAGCAATCTGCAGGTGCAAGGTGGAAGTGTCCCCTCTGGGGCAGGGATGGGGCTCTCAGATGAAGCTCTGCCTGACTGCCCTGCCTCATTCATTTACTCTCTGCTTGACCCCTGTGCACATTCACCTTTCTATCCCTACTGAGGCTACACAGAAAGTCCTGGGCAATACTTTGGGTGCTGTTAGTGACAAGGCCCCCTAGGGTGACCCCAAAGTCCTTGCCATCATGACTTAGGTTCCTGGAAAATGCCATGTGCTCGCTTTCCTGTCTGTTCAATAAGGAAGTGCTTAAGGCAATTCTTCAGTTTTAAAGAAAAGTTTAAGAAAAGTTTATCATAAGCTTTCTGCCAAATGAAACATGCCATGTTCTTCAGAGCTGCAGTTAATTTACTTTGGCTCCTGTCCTGCAGAGAGGAGAGACAGCCCTGCACATGGCAGCTCGCTCAGGCCAGGCGGAAGTTGTGCGGTATCTGGTACAAGACGGCGCTCAGGTAGAAGCTAAAGCTAAGGTATGTGCAATATGTGAACCCTTTTCTACTGAGGGAGAAGTTGGGATTTTAACAAAATCTTTAAATATATATGTGCTATCTCTCAAGAACACTTTTTTTTAAGAAAGTGAATAACTTCCAAAAACAAAAATCTCTACTCAAGTAATAATGTAAAAAATGCATGGTATCCACATGTATCCAGTCAATTTAACAAAATTAAGTAGAATAATTACATGCCCCAAACTGTCCCTAATAGATTAGGATGTGTCCAGAGTTGTCCACACTTGATGGAGACTTATACAGTTTCTAGAGCACAACTTAAAAGCATAACTGAGCTCTTTTGGTTGAATTATATGTCAGCTGGTATAACCACAAAAGGGGGAAGGATTTATTTTTCTCTGTAAATTGGGAGACCATAATTCCTAAGACTCAGAGGAAAGAAGCTCTGGGATGTGCCCTTGCATGTAAGAAGAATGTCAGGGCTGGGTTTGGCTTTTTCATACCTGTCTGATGTTCAGCCTTTAGTAGAAGCCCCCAAACTTTCTACTCCAGGGGTCAGTACCTGGGCTGATTATCAAAATGGCAGTTCATGTCGAGAATCATAAGTACATAAAGATCTCAACCATTAATTGTAAACTTCAATATATGAATGTACACTTATTCCCATTTATTTGGACGGTTTCTAGTTTTAGGTTAACTAGAGAGAAAATAATGATATCTGTGAAGAAATTTGACTATAGGCTATTTCTAGACTTCCCCCTAGTATATTTGGCTACCTCTCCCATATCTAATTTATCCAAAACTGTTTTTAATCAGCTGCTATGAAGGCTCTTTAAAGCTTTTAATTTACTATTCCTAGTGAAGAAAAATCCTTTATTGTCCTTTTGTACTCATATTTTATGTATTAAAACATTGCTTAATTATATAATTATAGTGACTGAGACCACGTAAGACAAACTGGTAATTAGTACAAAGGTACTAGTGTAGGAACAAGCCAGGAAGTCTTTGTAAGCGTGAGATCCACAGGTGGGTACAAAGGCTGTGACAAGCCTCAAGTGTCCAGTGTAGACCATCTAGAAACTGAGGTCAGCAGGCTTCCTGTAAAGAGACTGATAGGAAATATTTTAAGCTTTGCAAAATATACTGTCCCTGTCGCAGCTACTCACTGTGCCATTGTAGTGTAAAAGCAATCATTGTGAAAGCTCTGTGTGCCAATAAAACTTTATTTATAGAAATATGTGGCAGCTGGATTTGGCCCCTACAGTATAGTCTGCGGACCCCTGATCTGGATTTGGTTAACCCTCTAAGTTGGTTCAATGGTCTAAGAGAGGCAATAATCTACTAAAGATTAAAAGAAACCTCGTATTAGTGAATACTATTAATTATGTATCAAACATCATATCTAGGCAGTGGTTGTACACACAAACTAAGGACGGAAATTATACTCACTCTTTCACTAAGGAGACAATACAGTATTATATAGGCTCAGAGCCCATCTCCTCAGGCAGACTGCCTGCGGTCGAGTCTTGGTCCACAGTTCAGCAGTTGTGTAACACCAGGCAAGGTAATAATGTCCTTGTGTCATGCTTGCCTTTCCAGAGACTCACATACTCATTGAGAATCATGATTGCCCCAACTCATAAGACTGTTTTAAGGATTAATGAATTAACATAGGTGGAGTACTTCAAACAAAGCCTAAGAATCAATCGGAGGTGTTTAGTAAATGTTTGATGGTTATGGCAGCAGCAGGAGAAGTAGCTGAGATTTTTCTCTGGCACCTGTCCTTTCCTGTTTCCAGTCCTCCCCTTCTTCCTCATGGCATCTCCTCTCACTCTGTTCATGCTTTTAGCTTGTTACACAGCCCTGCTGGCTGACTTTGACCTTCATCCCAAACAGTGTCTATGTTCGCCTCTATCTGTCCTACTTGAAGTATTTATCTAAACCTTATCACATTTCACTGGGGAGTTTCTACTTGGAGGGTCATCATAGGGCATCTCTGGGAAAATGAGGAAGTGGTGCCCTTCCGTTTGAGGATAAACACTAAGAGTATAGGGCTTTTAATTATAAGGTGGCCTAGCACTTAAGGCAGATGTATTTCCCAACACACAGAGTACCAGCCCCTATCAGCCCTATTGGCTGGAGTGCTGTCACTAGTAGACCTACAGAACCTCATGCCACCCGCCTTCTCGCTGCTATTAACTACGGGAAGACAGTACTAAGAAAATACTTCCTTCTTGATGAGTGCATAAGGCTGGTGGAGGTATGATATTCCTCCTAGGCATATGAATTTTACCAGGATCCCTCTCTCTCCCTACTGTAATAGGAATCAGGAGAGGTTAAAAACCGATACTCTATGACAGATGATAGTGGCGATGATTTAGAAATTGAACTGCCTTTCACAGTTTCATACTAATTAGATCACTCCAAGGGAATTTAAGGAGCTTAGCTCGGCTCTTCTCACATTTCTGAACCTTGTAAGAAGATAAATGAGATTCCTTTTAGCATTGAATCAAAGAGTTGAATGTGCCTCTGATATCAAGCAGCTAATGTCCCCTGAATTTTTCATTATGGCACCATCGTTTGTCTGAGCTCATCAGCTTTGCGTTTCTACCTCACCGTTTAGGATGACCAAACCCCACTCCACATTTCAGCCCGGTTGGGGAAGGCGGATATAGTACAACAGCTGTTGCAGCAGGGAGCATCTCCAAATGCAGCCACAACATCTGGATACACCCCACTTCACCTCTCAGCCCGAGAGGGGCATGAGGATGTAGCTGCATTCCTTTTGGATCATGGAGCATCTTTATCTATAACAACAAAGGTATGCAAACAAGTCTTGGAATCCTGCCATGTCCCACGAAATGCTTATAATTCCCTGCACATGACAGGTACAGAAGCCGCATGGATCCTGGGGTAGATGCTCACGTGGCCACAGGGTCCTGAGGAACAGGAGGGTAGTTCTTTGTATTTGAAAACACATTGGCAGGTTCCTTTTCCTGAGCCAAGAATATAAGCCATGCTGTCAAAGCACTGGGTGAAGCGCTTTTATTTCATGTTTATTTATTTATTTATTTATTTTGATGTCTTTTGAGACAAGGTGTCGCTAAGTAGTTCAGAAGGGCCTTGAACTCACAGTGATCCTCCTGCCTCAGGTACGCACCACTATGCCTGGCATTTTTGTTTTGTTTTGTTTTGATGCTTTTATAAAACTTTCCCATTAGGAAGTGGGATTTTTTTTTTCCCTTTATTTTTACTGTCCTTTTTGTTGTCATCATTGCTGTCTTGTCTGATTTATGGTTTGATTTTTTTTTAAAGATCAACTAATGTCTTAAAATATTAGCCAAGCACATAGTTGCTCTACATGTGCAAAATGCAAACTGTGGAGCTCATTTTTTTCTTGGGATACTACATAAATTTAGCCAATGTAACAGTGAAATGAACTGGCCTGTAGCCGATCTTAAAAAGATAGTCATTAGTGTTGCAGTCTCTAATTTGGGTGTGGACAAGAAGGATTAATGTGTAATCAATACAGAAGATAATTGCAAATACTTAGAAAACTGTATGAATAAATGATGACTATCTCAAACCTCATCTCTTGTTTGAGCACTTCAGTGGAGTTGAGATGCCAGTTCGTGGATCTCATTTAATAGGTGAAATAAAATAATGGGTGAAGGGGTTGAGGTTCCCCTGGCCACCCACCATGTCAGCTGTCCACTGGCTCTAATTTGCAATAGTCTCAGGTGTTATATACATTTATAGCCTCTCAACCCTGATGCGTGCTTGGGACCTTGCGTATTGGTACACACTGATTAGTTGGTGCCTAGCTCCTTATAGGAGCTGGAAATATGAAAGCAAAGCCACAAACTCTGAGCACCCAGTGCTTGAATGTGCCAGTGATTAGTTCATCCTTAGTGGCAAATGCAAGAGAATTGCTGACTCCTAAGTCCCGGAACATGCACATGGACGTTACATGTGTTTATGGCAAAATGGAAGAAACAGTACCCAGGCTAATAATGATGGGAGATGATGAGAGGTCCAAACTTGTGCTATATTTCCCCACACCCTCCAACCTGGATCTGTGACCTTATAGCCTATTTTTTCTGCAACGTAAAATCCCCAAATGGTCCTGGGATAATCCCCAGATCCAACTCCCCAACTACATCCTGGTTAGACACCTGATTAGTTTAGAATTAGTGGAATGTTGTAGCTCAGTCAGTGGAAGGAGAAAGATTCTCTCCCTCTAGATGTATTCTCCTTATCTCTACTAACAAGGGGACTCCTTAACTGTTATCTGCTAATCTTGGTCCTTAAATGTACATTTAACTGATCTTCATTATTAGAACAGTATGTCATTTCCAGAAAAGCAGAACCCTTTGTCATTTCTTTTTTTTATTTTAAAGGAGAAAAAACAATAACAAAATAACAACAATGAAGACAAAAAACAAAACAATACAAAACAATACAGGATTTCAAAACAAAATGATAGGAATTTACAGTGGTTGTTATATTACTTATTGTTATCTGCAACGAAGTTGTTCAGGTTACCAGATGTAAGAATGCAAGATTGTTCAAACAAAGACAAAAACAAGTTATAAAAAAAAACATTAGATCAAACAAGATGGTAGGAATTCACCAATGGTTGTTACATTGCATATTGTTGTCTTCAAATTAGTTGTTCAGATTATCAGATATAAGCATGCAAAATTGGTCAAGAGAAAAGAAAAAAAGATTTAAGCATTAACTGTTCCTTTCAATAAACCAATAGACATCAGCAGTACACTTATCCCAGCTATTCCTTTGTCATTTCTATTGTGCCTTACTTTTTATGTTTTCTATTGCAGAAAGGATTTACTCCTCTTCATGTGGCAGCAAAATATGGGAAGCTTGAAGTAGCCAATCTCCTGCTACAGAAAAGTGCATCTCCAGATGCTGCTGGGAAGGTAGGAGGTCATCGGCCACCCTGCAACTGGCCACCTTGTCATAACAAAACAAGCACCTGCTAATATTCCCCAGCTCCGGTCCCAATGATAACTAAGCCCTACTTCAGCCCATGAGGAAGAAGAACACGTGGAAAAGAGCAGATGAATGCTTAGTGCACGTGTTGTGGCACTGGGATATAAACCATGCTTTATGTTGTATCTAATCTAATCCCATTTCCTAAGTCCAGGCCCTTCATCCTAAGGCACTTTTGACAGTCACTGTTGTTTCTGCACGTTTCAGAGCGGCCTAACTCCACTGCATGTAGCTGCACATTACGATAATCAGAAAGTGGCCCTTCTGCTTTTGGACCAAGGAGCCTCACCTCACGCAGCTGCAAAGGTACCTCCAGTTCCCAGCACAAGGAGACTGGTGGGCAATGTCTATCAGTCTCTGTTTGAAATCTGCTTTTGCTTCACCTGCAGTGCCCTCCTCATCCAGATGCCATTAAAAATCACAGAAATAGAGCACCTAGGAAAGCTGGGCCTTCAGCTCTTTAGCCAGCTAATGTGGTAGATGCTCAATAAATATTTACTGGTCAATTGATTTCTCTTGAAAATCCAGGATATCCGGGAGCCTGAAGAAGAAAAGAAGTTGGAATACTCTTTAGCCAGATAAACATATAGGCACAGCCAAACGGAGCAACAAAGTTCTGTTCTGTCAAAATGATAAAGACGTGTTACATTTTCCCCAGGACATAAAACATTGCCTCTGAGTTGTTTGGGTTTTGTGAAATTGGTTGGAAAGCTTTCATATTATTGCTAATGGGAAATCTTTATTCTTAGGGTAGTTTTGACCAGGAAAGGAGGTAGATTTTTGAGAAAAAGGATAAAGAATATAGAGTATACAGCTGTTTTATTATTCTGACTGCAGAGGTAGGTGACAAAACAGAGTTTAGATAGAGTTGGGTTAAAATAATTTGGTAGGTATAGTTTAATAATTTGCTATTGTTAAGCAGGTGACTTAACAATACAGCCCAAAGGACTATAATGATATCTAATTCTTTTTGTACATCCTATTGGTTGAAAGACCCTCTAGCATCCCTAATGCTTTTTACCTCTTTGTTTCACTTTCCATTTGGAGGCAACTTCAATATTCTCCTGTAGAACTAATATTTAGATCAAGTCAACTGAACACACAGGTTAATAAACCTGGCCTGTTGTACCTCACTTTAGATACTTTGAGAAGATTCTCAGCATCTTTTCCATTTAGAGAGAATGTTGTCTTTGATAGGTATTTCTCCTCAGAACTTCTTTCCTACACTTTTAAATCATTTCCTGGCCCAGCCTCCCCAGAACTGTACCCAATGAAACTAGTTCAAAATCAAACTAGTAAATCAGCTTTTCATCTATATGTGAGTTCCCTCCATAATTTCTGACCTTGGTAAACATTTTTTCTATCATGAAGAATGTTTGTCAAGCCATGCCTGGATTTAATAAAACTTTATTTTTAAAAGAAAATTTAAAATCTCAAAGTGTGAGCACAGCCGAGTGTCCACCAAAATATGAGTGAATAAAGAAGATATGGAGTCTGTGTATTTACATGCACACAAACACACACAAGGGAACATTACTGAGCCATAAAAAGGAAGGAAATTCTGATACATGCTACTACATGAGTGAACATTAAAGACAGTATGTTAATGGAAATAAGCCGCTCACGAAAGAACAATCATTGTGTCCTTCTATTCAAGAGGCACATGGAACAGTCACATTCAGAAACAGGGGCTAAGAGTGGTTGTCAAGGAAAGAGTAGGCAAGAATTGGGAATTAGTGTTTAATGGAATTAAGGTTTCACTTTAGAAAGACAGACAAGTTCCGAGATGGATGGTGGCAGTCATTTGAGAACAATATGAATGCACTGAATTCCACTGACCTGTACACTGAGCTTTCAGGGGGAAGTTTTGTTATGTGTATTTTATCATAACTTTCTTTTTTTCAGTGCTGGGATCAAACCCAGGGCCATGAGTATTCTAGGCCAGTGCTCTATCCCTGAGCCACATCCCCAGCCCTACCATAGTTTTTAAAGAAGAAAACCTACAATAGCATTTGATAGCTGTGTTTTTCATTTTAGTGTGTTTTAAAATCCCTGTGCATTTAGGTTCCTTTTCTCATAAGTAACCTGAGGGTCTTGGTAAGCAACCAAGTCAATGTTACTTCCCCGGGAGTAATAACTTTGGCACAACTCTACCAAGTAGTTAACTGACATACTATAAAATAACACATGCGACGAAAGTGAGTTTCACCCATCTCCCCATACACCAATAACTCTTAAACAGGTCAGTGGCCAACTGCTATCTTCGTAATTGATTTCTAGCTATTTGTCAAAAACACATTTAGTATTCATGGTTTCGTATCTGCAAAACATCTTTGACAAATAGTTAAAAAAGCAGTACTTTAAATAACTCCCTATAACATCCCACCAGCCTTAGGCATATCCTCTACAGTCACCTGAACACAGGCTTTTCTAACGGGTCATTGATTCCCTTTGCCATAGCACAGTTGCCTGCTCACTGCCATCTCTGGCACATGTTCGGTCATCTCCATCTTCTGGGGCAGGGGTACGAGTCAGGGGCTTTTTCTGCACTTTCATCCCGCATAAAGCCAGTTATATCAGTTAAGGACGGATTTGTTGGCTAGGAAAAACAAAAAAACCTTGCTTAAGTGGTTTAAACTAATAAGGCTTCATTTTTCTTATGTCATAAACAGTCGGGGATAGGCTAAGCAATTGTGGGTGTTGGTTCAGTATTTCTGGCACGTTGAAGAAAACTGTTTTCTGGCTTTGCTCTGTTTGTTTTGCGTTGGTGTTAGTGGTAGCTGGAGCTCTGGCTGGGTTGTCAGGTCCCCCCTTCAAGTAGCAGGCAGAAGGAAAGTCAGCACAACAGGGCTTTCCCAGATTCTCCACCCACCACTTTTCCTTACATATCATTGGTCACTTCTGTCGGCAAGGGAAGCTGGGAAATGTAGTTTTTCAGCTATGAACAATGCTAGTGGTTCTTTTACAGCACAAGCCAGTAAGGAGAGTGCTTACAGAGGCGACAGTCTCCCTCCTTTGCTAACCAGAGGCTCAGGCATTCCAGAATCCTGAAAGTGCTGAGGGACAGTGCTGAGGGACAAAGCCTCAGTACATGGGTGCAACAGCAGCAACTTCAAAGTTAACTCTTCCTTAGATCTTATCCCTTATGCCTTTTTTGCTGAAGTATGTGATGCCTTCTTACCATTTTTTAAGATTGGCAATAGGTTTTCTTACACTGTCCTAGAAGCGTTACATATTTTAGATAAGTGGGATGCACACACACACACACACACACACACACACACACATACACAAAGAGGCGCTGCTGTAATCCACTTTAGCCAGATGTATTTCCTGAGGCAGAACACTGCTGGAAAGAGGATTGGCCAAAATCCAGGGAGAACCTGAGCACTAATTATGGGAAAAATAGTGAACCTTTACTTACTATTTGTCAGATTTTTCTTTCATAAGATGTGAAACATGTTTGTTGATATAGATCAGTGTGTTTTTGAAATGTATTAAGAAAAATACAAAGTGATATGACAACTGTATGTCACTTTTGATGATTTAAAACTTTTTGGTCTGACTTTCATGGTGAGATGCAGAAGCATCCTTGGCAAGCATTTTGCCTTCTACATCAAAGGGGTAAAAGGGAGATTAAGATTATTCCACAGTTGAATCTCTTCCTATTTTATTCTTCTAATTATGCATCTCTTTTCTCTGAGAAAAAACTTTCTGAGAAAAACTTTGTGGGTTTCTAGATAAATTATTTGTTTATTACTTGAAAGTATTTAAATCTTTCCAAGATTAACTTTTCATCCTAAAATAATACCATGAGTCATTTTTCCTTTACTTTATACTTTGTATATCAGGTAAGAAGCTCAAGGCAAATCCCTAAGCAATGAAAAGTAACTTGTCTGGAATTGATGTACATTACAGAGATGTACATTACAGAGATACTACAGCTTCTCTTGATAAGTGTTCTTAAGACCTAGGATTTTGGGGTGCAGTTAGAAGTAATCAAAAAGGTTATCATGTCTGAGAAGATATTGAGCTGCTTTGCATTGGTTAGGAATTGACTTGCTTGAAAGTTGTCAGTAGTAAAAGCAAAAAGAGGTAAGATGAATGATAAGAAGCTAAATTCTGACCTTACCTTTCCTTTACCATCCTAGTTAGTTTTAGACATATTGACTGATCCTGTTTCCTGTTCTCATGCTGCTTTGTGAGCGTGCTCTTTTATGGGACAGGTTGGAGTGGTGAACCAGTACCCCTTGTCATTCACGGTAACACTGGGCTCAGTCCAAGGCTCTGCCTTGGGATCTGAAGATGTTGCTCTCTAAAGGGTGTGTCAAGCATTTGGTCAGAGGGCCAAATGCTTTCCAGGGCAGCTGGGATTTCCAGATGGCAATAGGTCAAAGCTAAAAATAGAGATACAAAATCATCTTCTCTGGCTCATCCAGTTTGGCAGAGGCTGGTTTCAAAAAAATACAAGGGTGATATTCCCACTTCTCACTTCTGTTGTAGATGTGAGGTTCACGTCCATATACAAGGGTTATCTTGTATTTCTCGTAAGTGACTGAGCCAAGGCAAAGTTCCTCAGAGCTTTCTTAGGTGAGCAGACACTGATGGCGCCTGAGACACAGCTAATTAACAGTTTATCAAAGGAATTTTGGTGGTCTCCATGCATCAGGGGTCAGCTAAGAGAGAGAATGTTCTGGAAGCTTTAGCATACTTGAGTCACATTCTGAAAATTTCTTTTCTTCATTTAATTGATATGTGCTGATTATTCTGAGGCATTAGAGAGACATAAAAGACAAATATGACCCACTATGCACTCAACAAATTTACATTTTCATAGAAGACAGATATATAAACAAAAGAGTGTCAATAAATGTCCACAGTACCTGACTGGAGTCCATCAGGTTGAGAGCTGGGTGTTGGGGCCTGGAAGACTGGGAAAGGTAAACTTCAAGGAGGGTGTGGCCATGGAGCTGAGTTCTGATTGTTATATACTGGTTTCCTCAGCATGTTAGAGAAATGCTCTCTTGGCAGAGTCAGGCAAGGCAAAAAGATGATGCTATGTTCTGTTTGGGGATGCGCAGCTGACTAATCTAGCTGAGGCATCACACAGAAACTGAATTTCAGTGGAAGCGGGAATCACATGGGCAGTGAGTAGATTATACCACCTTGACTACCATGAACACAAAAGGTTGCAACTTATTAACAGTATATGGTGTCATAGTCTATTTTCTGCTGTATACCAAGGCCTTTGAGACTGGGCAATGCAAAAGGAACAGAGATTTCCTACAGTTCTTGAGGCTGGGGAGGCCATGGCTGAAGTACCCACACTTAACAAGGACCATCTTGTACTGTCACGTCATGGCAGAAGATGGAAGGCCAAGAGGGCATGAGAGGAAAAGGAGAGAACAAATTCATCCCTTTATCAAAGACCCTTTTCCAGGATAACTAACCCAGGCCTCAGATAACAGCATTAGTTCATCCATAAAGACAGAGTCCCAGTGACCTATCACTTTGTAAAGGTACCAGCTCTCAACACAGTTGCATAGAGATTGAGTTTTTAACACGAGGACTCTAGGAGACACGTTCAAAACATAGCAGAGGGCTATGGGAGGGACTTTTAAAATGAAATTTTGGATGGCTCTGAACATGCCTTGGGGTACCATATCATTGGTGTTTCTCAGGAAGGGTTTTCTTAGCCTAAATTTCAATGAGACATGCCATTATTGAGCACCTACTAACATGAGTCCTTGCAGAAGGAAAATCTGTATTCTTTTTGGAGAACTGATAGTACTCTGGCTATATTATATTACACTGCATCTTAAATTGTTTCCAAGCCTAGAAATGAAGAAGGGCACTATATTAATGAAACCACTTGATCTGACAGTGTTTTTCGTTTAGTCCTGATTTTTCAAGTAGTCAAAGAAAGCCCTAGAAAGAGAAGTATACTATCTGAAAATGCATTGTGCACCCTTATATCTCATTACTGGGCCTGTGACCAAGTGATTCATGTTGACAGAATGGTTATACACCACTGCACATTGCTGCCAAAAAGAACCAGATGGACATAGCAACGACTCTGCTGGAATATGGTGCTGATGCCAACGCAGTTACCCGGCAAGGAATTGCTTCCGTCCATCTCGCAGCACAGGAAGGGCACGTGGACATGGTGTCGCTGCTCCTCAGCAGAAATGCGAACGTGAACCTGAGCAATAAGGTAACTTTTCCCCTACTCTACAGAAAATTCTTCACCACAAAACTTCACCTTTCAGAAAAGTCTTAAAACATAAAGAATTCAGCATCGCATAGACTGTGTAAAGTATAATATTACGCCGAGATGTTTGTACTAAAGTCTTATTTATCATGGCAAAAACTTGGGAACAGTCATAATAATAGTAGAATGGTAATAATTCAAAGAAGTATATACAAGCTATGATTGAAATATATGGTGGATGATTAAATTTAAAAATATAATAGATGTATGAAAAATAATTAAATTTTAAAATATATTACAATAAAAGACACATTGTCACTAATCTCCCTTAAAATACTCCCTCTTATTTTGAATGCACTTATCCCATTGTTCTTGCCACTTTCGGAAGCAATTCTGGAAGTGCTCTTTCAAGAGTGTCTTTACTTGTACTGTCATGGATACCTAGAGGTCCTGAATGGGTTCAAAACATTTACTTTTCATTGTCAATTTGACTTTGTGAAAGACACGGAAGTCATACCGTGCCAGGTGCAATAAATAAGGTAAGTGGGGCCATGTCACAATGTTTTTATGAACCATCTGTTGGATGGCCTGCAGCAGCAGCATTCACAGTATTTTTTTTAAAATCACATCTCATATAGACACCAAAACAGTTTCCAGAGCTGCCTCAGAAAGGGACCAGAATGACAGATGATGGGATAAGTGTTTTTGAAGTGTATTTGGCAGGGGGTTGTTTTGCATGGGACTAATGGCAAAGGGTCCTTTATGATCACACATCTCTGTATTTATACAGCCATAAAACTGACGTGCCTGAAGTTTTGGTTGTGACTTGAAGTTTTGTTCTATTAATTCTATAAGTAACGTGGTTACTTCATCAGAATATAGCAACAAGAAGTTGCAAATTGCAGCCTGTTGCTTTATTCCACAAATAATTTTTGGGCTCCTATTCCTTGCCTGTCCCAGTTTCAAGTTTTAAGTTACAAAAAATAATTGGAAACTTTACTGACCTCGGATAGTTCATTTTAATAGTAGAAACGTAGAGTAGCTGTTTTAGTGACTAGATAGGAAAAGCTGTTGATTTACAGGTATAATCTTTGTATGTAAGTGTGGGCACCATTCCTTAAGCTTTCCGAATACCCCGACCTCCTCTGTGATATCTCCATTCTTAGTGAAAAAAGGACTAGCATTTTATCACAGTGCAACCTGAGCTCACAAGAGAGTGGGAACATGTTAATAACATTACTACCTCTCATTGCGTATATTAAAGAATTTAGATTTGTTGAAATGCTTAAGATGTACCCTAAACATAGGACAGTGTTTCTAAGTTGTCCATACTAGGAAACACTGAAAAAGACTCCCCCCCAAATCTTTGATAGACCACATTCTGTAGCATTTAGCTTCTGTCCTACCTGTTTGGTGATGACATTGCCATTTTAAGTAGAAAAAAAGTAGTTGTTTGAATTTTTGAATTTTTACAATTTTGGAAGGTTACTCTGTGCTAACCTGAATTTTTCCGACGTTATAATTTAACGTATTCTTCTAGATGCTGTCCCAACTGATAAATGACCTGAGAAATCTTTTTTTCAGGTACTAAATCTTTAGTATCTTGAAAATAATATAGGGGGCTGGGGATATAGCCCAGCAGCACAGCACCTGCCTGGCAAGCGTGAGGACGTGAGTTCAATTCCTGGTACAAGAAAAAATTGAATATAATGTTAAGTGAAACAAGTCAGACACACAAACCGAACTATCACGTGGTTTCTCTTGTATAAACAACACACACACATGTGCAAATGCACGCACACAAATAAAGAGCAAAGTAGAAGAGAGATAAATAGGAAGTAAAACGAAGTTGAAATATTTTCCTTATATACCTATTCCACTGTTTCAAAAATAGTTTAATACCTGTGCTAATATGTTTCATTTATACTACTAGTTCATCTTAGTTCACTGAAAAGAAAGTTTTGTGTTACCTGTTTGTTTCTTCTTCATAAGAATCTTTTGCGTCTAAGGCTTGTACTCTGAATAATTACTTTGAAAATAAAAATATATACTGTATTGGCTATTGTTATTCTCTTATTTTATTATAAAATTTTGTTTTATTTTTTCATAAAATTCAAAAAAGAAATCCTTTTTCATTGGATTGTTGAGTTCATGCATTCATACACAGTATATTTTCTAACATAGTGATTTGATTATATCATAAACTTTCTTTTTGAAACACTCCTTTTAGGAACACATGTCTCAGCATAATGGGAATCTCAAATCAATTTTAAATAATAAGGATTGGTTTGAGCTTTTGAATTCCTAAGATTCACACCAATTTTTGAGTAGCCTTATAATATCTATGAAATTCAATTTCTTTCAGTGATAAAATGTACATTTCCTTTCTCAAATTGAAGCACATTCTGTTATCTGCTATAGTATATTTCCTTTTGTGAGCCCAGAATATTGTATTTTATTAATTCTGCTGGAGATGATATAGTACCTTAACAATTGGTGTAAAAGTGGCCATTTGTTATGGTTGATACATTGTGTCAA